>NC_050092.1:13671835-14356016 GCF_009764565.3 Dermochelys coriacea
CCAGGGCGACTGCAGTCCGTGGCTTACTCCTAAATCCTGGGTGGTTGTGGCGCTGCTCAGGGTTGGGTGTGCGAAGGTTCACTGCTACCTCCTCTCCTGTTGAGGCAGTATGGTCTACTCTGCCCTCGGCAAAGAACCCCAGCCGCCACGTGGCTTTTTAGGCCCCAGCACCTTACTGTCATAATGTGAGATTCTAGCTACAATCTGTTGCGGGGTCTCAAACCCAAATGACCATGAGGACTAGCACATCAGCCCGAGAGCAGCACCACTGACCCCCTGAACTGCCCCGGCCCTGGCCCCACTCCACCCCTTCCATGAGGCCCTGCCTCTTCCCACCCCTTCCCTGAAATCCCAACCTCAACTCTGCCCCCTCCATGCCCCCAGGGGGCTCAGGGTGAGGCAGGAGGTGTGGGGTGCAGCAGGGGGCTTAGGGCAGGGGGTTGGGGTGCAGGAGGGGTGTGAGGTGTGGCAGGAGGGGTATGGGGTGTGGTGGGGGCTCAGGTTGGGGTGCAGGAGGGGTGTGGTGGAGGCTTAGGGCAGAGGGTTGGGGTGCAGCAAGGGGTTCAGCTGCAGGAAGGGTTTGGGCCCGGTGGGCACCGGGGGAGGGTGCAAAGGGAACAGGGAACTGCGGCCAATGGGAGCTTCGGGGGAGGTCCCTGGAGGAGCGGCCAGGGCAACACACAGACCCCTGTACCTCCTCCTCCCACAGGTCCCAGCCACTTCCCCGAGTGGCGCGGGGGCAGGGCAGGGCAGGCAGGCAGCTTGCCCTGCCCCAGTGCACGCTGGGATGGAGCTGCTCTAGGTAAATGCTAGGGGGGTGGGGGTGCTGCGGGGAGCTGGTGGGCTGCAGAAAATAACGCCGCGTGTTCGAGACCCCTGATGTATTGGGCCACCTATTCCCATGTTTGACTCTATGGTCTGGCCACTGTAGCCTTACTAGGCTTCCACCACCTGTGCCAAAAACTTCCCAGTGCTTCACGCTGGCGGAGCTTAACGTTTGGACAGCCAAGCGCTGAGATCCGCTTTCTTTCCCTTCTTAGTATCCTATAGCCAACAGCTCTGAGGCAAGTAGGTGGTACCCTAGACCAGGAGCAGACTTGCCATGGAAGAAATCATGTGATGGCACGGGGACCCCCAAAATGCAAGACAAAATATCTGACAACTCGCCCCTGAGTCCCAGCCAGTGATGCAGCATGGTGCAGACAGGCTGTCTGCCTGCAAGCTGTGGCCCTACGCTGCTCCGAGAAGTGGCTTGCTGCTGACGCGTCTCTGCGTGCCCCTGGCGGGGGGGAAGGCGGCTCCGCACACGCGCCCCGGGCAGCACAAGTAGACCCGCTGCCCTCTTCTCACCTAAGAGGCATGCAGAGATGTGCCAGCAGTAGGGCTAAGGCAGCTCCCTACTTGCGCTGCCTCCCTCGCTTTGCTCCCAGAAGCGGCCAGCATGTCCTTGTGGCCCCTGGGAGGAGGCAGGGTGTCTCTGCATGCTGCCCCGAATGCCAACTCCACAGCTCTCATTGGCCACAGTTGCTGGCCAATAAGAGCTGTGGGGGCGGTGCCTGTGGGCAGCAGCGCATGGAGACCCCCTGACCTCTGCCTAGGAGCCATGGCTGGAGGGGTGTGTGCATCATCCCCTTGCGCCTCTCCTGCACTCTTCCCAGCCCAGAGCCTGCACCCCAACTCCCTGACCCAATCAAGGTACCTCACTTTATTTTCACTTACTTCCTATTACTTATAATATAGGAGGAGGATGAAGAAGAAAAAAAGAATGAAAAATGGGGGAGATAAGTGTTATTCTTGGCTGGGTCCCAAGGGGGGGACCTCTAAAAATGAAACTGTGCACAGGGCCCCACTAATTCTAAATCCACCACTGCCCTAGGGCTTTTCCTTATTCTCTCAGCCTCTGATGTTGGAGGATATGGGGTAGGGGGAGGTGCCTGGGTAGAAGAGCAAGAAAGGGCTAGGATGGTCATGGAAGTAGCAAGTTTCTTTCCAGGTCAAGTGGGAGAGACTCCTTTTGGTTGTAGATCTCAGCAGAGGTCAAGGAACGAGTAGTACTAGTACTCTGATACCTCACCATGGATTGAGGGGGATAGGACTACAGCTGCTCCTAAAGCTGAAAGTTACTTGGAAGCTAGTATATAGTTTGCTGAGGACACTCCGGGCTTTGCCAGGATTGAATTAGTTTTATTATGCCACAGGTTGGTGTGGTATTAGAAGCTTGGAGGCTGAGGTCCAAAAGGTTGCTGGTTCACATAATCTATCTGTACATGTGCTGCACAGTACAATTCCCCCAACATAGAGAACTGATAACTCTCGATAGAAAGACTAAAATTGCCTAGCTAAGTTTGTTTAGTCTAGCAAAATGATGGCTGAGAGGATATGATTGCTTGCTCTCTCTCTAACCCCCTCATCCCCACACACTCCTAAACACCTAGGACAGAAAAGAGATATTGCTAAAGGGCAATGATGGCACAAGAATAAATGGCTATAAAGTGAACATGAATAAACTTAGGCTGGAAATTAGAAGAAGGCTTCTAATTATCAGAGAAGTGATGTTCTGGAACAGGTTTCCAATAGGAGTAGTGGGGGGCAAACAACATAACTAGCTATCAAATGGATCTTGATACAGTTATGAATGGGATATGACAAGTTGCCTGTGATAGCTGAGGATTGGACTAAATGACCCTGGATGTCCGTTCCAGGCCTCTGTAGGCAACCTACAGAATGCAGAGTCCTATCACAGAAAAACAGACTTGTGCAAATCACTCAGTCTCTAGGACACCATCTATAAGACCAAGAAGGAAAAGACTTGGACAGCATCAGAAATTGAAATAGCTTCCCTGTTGCATGGAAGCAGCAACTGGGTTGATGGGAGACTAGATATGAAAACTCCTGTACCTAAGTATCTCAAGATGGCACAAATTACTGCTAACTGGAATTCCACAGAGTTTATTCTATCATAACTAACAAAAAGCAGCCTGAGAGATCTTTTTAAATACATAGAAAAATATGCCTCAGTTGCAGAGTACAAAATGAATCTGCACCCTTTAGAAAGGTAAATACTAGGGTGCAGTATTAGGTATGGAGGGAAGCGGCCCCACCCCAATTAACTTGCCCAGGATCTACATACACAAAAGGAAATAAAGCCAACCCAAAAGCATGATCTGTGTGTTTGTTTCGATTCCTAATGAAGATCCTTTGACACGCTATTGTGCCACATCTTAAGGCTGTAGGGTAGATTCAGGTGGGTCAAGTTATTACTGGAATTCCAAATTGGCTATGTTGCTGAGCTCTCTAACTTGTTTCCAATACTTAACCTTTGGTGTGGTCCCTGAGAGAGAGACCAGGTAAGAATCCTCCTCTTTCCTAAATCAAAGGTAGCTCAGTGAATGACCTAACTGACTCTGAGTTTGTTTGGTATGCTAAGGGTTCTTGCCAGATTATAGTTGGGATTCAGAACGATAAAAGAAGGGGTGTGCTTAATTAGCTTTTGGATTGTTACCAGTTCATTCCAGGGACTTTGGATTTATCTGGTTTTGCTCTGGATGGGCATTTATGTTATGACAAGCTAATGCCAATAGGGATTTCTTGTGCAGCCTCTGAAAGGCATCCGATGAAGTGAGCTGTAGCTCACGAAAGCTTATGCTTTAATAAATTTGTTAGTCTCTAAGGTGCCACAAGTACTCCTTTTCTTTTTGTGAAAGGCTCCAGTTCACCTCACATCTAGACTGGGCTGTTTTTTATGTGAGGTGATCTGTTGACTGGAAGCTCATCACCTTAATGGTTCAGGACAAAGTAAGGCAATGTTGAATCACTTTCAGCAGCACATATCTTGTTAGGGTTTCTGATTGGCTTTGGAAGAATGAGGATCCTGCCCCCACATTCAAACCTCTACCACAGTATTTCTCTTAAAATCCAGGTGAGGCACTATTTTGTGAAATAAAATGAGCATACTGCAGGAGTTTGGAGAGGTGAAAGTAGCCAGCCAAGGTAATGGAGTACTGACCTTTGCTTCTCAGGCCCTGAATCCAATCTGAGCATTCTCTTGGCATTTGTACTCTGCTGTGCAACCAGGGCCTTACTTGCATTACCATGTTAAGGTTACTAGGGATATGCAGAAAGACTTTTCTCTGTCTGAGAGGTGGCGCTTTCTAACAGTTTACTGGTTTGTCATCCTAGCATTCCAAATGGGAGTGGCCTTCAGATCTACAACTGTGTTATGCATGTGGGGGGTTGTTTGAGTGCTTCATTCTCAGGGGGTGGAATTGTTTTTGTTCTGTTCCATAACACATTTTGAATATAGTGTCTATCTAGTATGACAAAATGTGTTGCCAGTTTTCTCTCTCTCATCCCTGATTCTAGGAATATGGTGTTTGATGACTGGCTGTTTGAAGCAGACAGATACAGACTAACACGGCTGCTACTCTGAAACCTGGAAATAGTGATGGCAGGGATACTGAGAAAAGTTTGGGTTTCTCTGTGGTCTGGCCTCTGCCTGTGGATCACATCCTGTAATTTATAGATTCATAGATACTAAGGTCAGAAGGGACCATTCTGATCATCTAGTCTGACCTCCTGCACAGCGCAGGCCAAAGAATCTCACCCACCCACTCCTATGAAAAACCTCACCTATGCCTGAGCTATTGAAAGTCCACATACAGGCTCAAGTGCTGGATTGTTTCAACAGCAGCATCTTATTTGCTAGCAGCGTCCTCTCTTTCCCAGGCAGCTGGGTATGGGGAATCTTGCAAAGATATTGTTTGAAGAATGGGCTAGATCAGATCCTCTCACAAAAGATTCATTGCCTTCACATTATAAAACAACATGAGGACTTGGGAGTATATCGGGAAGGCTACAGCATCAGAAGTGGAGAGCCTCTTGTTCCAAACAGTATTTACAGCAGCCATCTGACATCTTCAAGGTTTGAAACTTGGCAATGGGACCAGTTGGATGGCTTGCCTGGAACCTTATTGCCCAACAACCACTAGTTGGGGATCTGCCCCTTCTTCCCTCACCATCCCCCAAAAAATGCCTCCACAAAATAGACTACGATTCAAAGTTCAGTGGTGCACCTCTGCTGACAAAGAAAGAAGCTGTGCCTGGTCTGTCTGGGACTGGAGGCTTATCTGCTTGTATAACTGGCACGAGGAGGGCTTGTTTGTCCTGCATGAGGATGGATGTCTTCTGACACTTTCATCTAATGGCAGTGCTCCAGAAGCCTTTTGGCTCTTCTTAGCGGCTTCCAGGTGAGCTTTAGCCCAATGCATTTTAGACTGAGGTAATAATGTCTGCAGTGGTAGCTGGTTTGCTGTAGTACGGTCTATGTTCTGGCCTTTAGTAGCTGGGAATCAAATTGCTGTAGTGTCTGTCTGTGCATCAAGAGGGATTGAGTAGAAGAGAGAGAATTTCTTTTGGTAGCTGAATCTCTTCATGCCCAGGATCTGTATCATGGATGCACAAACTAGTGGTGGAGCAGAAGTACGTTTGCACACCATTCAGGTGTGCGAGGGATAAGATAGGACCAGCTCCTACCTTTAATATATTCTCTGATAGAAGAAAACTACTCGGTGATAGGGTATGGAGATCTGTTGTTTAAGCTTAAAAGACTAAGTGGCACTCAAACAGATGTATTTGTGGCAAATCTGGCTTGGCTAAAACTATTGCCATGGCTCATAGTAAGAGCGATTACAGAATTAGTAAAAGTAAACTGTAAAATAAAATGATCCAGGAAATCGGAACTGCAATTGGGGTGGCTTTTTCAAATATGACATTGTGTATGACTGTGCAGAGTTGTTCCACATTATCTGGGTACAGATTTACAGATGGAAGAGAACACTTTTGCCTATCTGTATGCTGACGAAGAACTTGTGGAGGTGAGGTGTGCCAGCTAAGTGATAGGCCAGTGGCATTTAGTAGGTAATGATTTGAGAGTGGATGTAGTTCAAGTGCAGCTAGTATTGGTGTGGGAGGCAGGAGGTTGGTCTCCCTTTGCTAGCAAAGTTCAAATCTTTTGTCAGATGCTGCTGTGGGGATGGAGGATTCTTTTCTCAAAGTGGGGTGAGAGGGTCCTTCAATCTTGAGACATGAAGAAAGAGTTGGAAGCAAAGTAGTACTGGAGTTTTTGAAGTTTGTCAGCTGTGGGGATTACTTGAAAGTTGTACTGGTATTACAAATATTTAACCAATAAAGTTGCAGCCTGCTGCCATTTCAACCACAAATCATGTGTGTTGTAATTTTGTTGTACTCTGAGCAAAAGCAAAATACCAGTGCCACTGAATAGTGTGTGCCTGGGAATATGTAGACAAGGTGCAGTAACTCACTCTCAACAGATCTGTGCAGGTTGCTGAAATGATAATCTCCCGACACTGACTTATGTGCAAAGTTCTATGAAACTACTACTAGATAAAAGGAGAAATGCTAGAGCTTTAACTAAATCTTTACCCATCTACCACATATATAATATGTGTATACCAAAAAATATAAACTTAGTTAAATATAACCTGTTGTAATATTTTTTTCAGATAGTATCTTAGAAAAAAAAATTGGTAAGACTTAAGAGATGGCTAGTGATGCAAAATTTCTTAACTGTAAATTCTTCTGGTCCACACTTTCTCCCATCTCTCCTCCCTCCTCCTCTACCCCCCCCCGCCCCAAAAAAAAAAGCCAGAACTACTTAGTTGCAAACAGCACAATAATCTGACACTTGAAACAAGGGTAGTCACAGAGGTGATTAATTATCCCGGCTTCTCTAAGTGTATCATGTAAATAACTTTTCAAGTGCGGATGGAGGAGACAGTCACTCTCCTGCATTAAAGTGTCATTCAGGAACACACATTAGGTGTCCTAAAAATCCAAGCTGATTCTGAAAAATTTCCTCCTGGCACTACAATACTTCCTGATCATGCTAAATCTGTGATCACACCTATTGAATATTTGGGCACCTGCATGATCAGTTTGAAATCGCCTCACTATCATGCAAGCAAGTAAACAGTGTTGTATTTACTCATGAACCCTCATTTGCATTTATCATCTAGTATGCTGACAGACATGGAACTTCTAAATAACTGCAAGAGTTCTTTTCAATTTTGCCCACATAAAGGTTAGTTTATAGCTTTAAACAAAGCTGTTTATATGGGCACTTAAAAATATATGAATAGATTCTTCATGCCTGGAGCCACACTGCCTTGCCTTTACGAACACTAAGTAGCGAGCAAGGTCAGTATGTGTAAAGACCTAAGTAGTGCAGAAAATGTTTCAGTAAGTGGTGTTTTTCCCTGTGTCAGTAGCCAACAGAAATTGAGCATGGTGCTAGAATTGCCTTCTTTCATAGGAGACTTAAAGCTAAGGTGTTGACCGCTTTCCCTTTTCCACAATCATGGTACTTCTCAGAAGGTTAAGGATCCTAGTCAAATATCAATTTGCGTAACTACGCTCTCTACCTGCCTGAATTCCCTTTATAGCTTCGGTTTGAGAAACTATTCACTATGTCCAAAAATATCATGTGGTTTTAAAGTTTCATAACAGAGGTGCCTGCATTTCAGTGGTGATGAAAGTGATCTTTTTTTAAAAAGTTAAATGTCTTGATCTTTCAGAGTGAAAGATGATAGAAATATGTGATAAGAGAGCTTCTGCTTAACTGATGGGGGAGGGCACAAGGACTTTGTCACTCTAACAGTTCCCTTCATGACTCATGTGTGACGTGGTGCCTTTGGAGAAGAAATATAAAAGGATAAGGAGCTACAGGAATAACTTTGATCCCATTTTTTGTCAAAGAAGTCTAAGTTACTGTGATAAGTATCACTTGACCACATAAGGTTGGTTACTGTAAGCCTTCAAATAAAATGAGCATTTTAAAACACCAGCAGTTTGAAGAGCTCAATGTCTGGCTTTAAATAGGCTTGAATCCTGCAAAATAGTGTGCAAACAAGTATTAAAGTTGGACTTACACTGGTCTGAGGTGTGCTACTAAACTATCATATTCAACAAATGTCAATTTTCTACAAAAGCCAGAGCCTAAGAAATACTTATTTTTAATCAAGTTTTTAAAAATCACTCGATGTTATATGAAAATACTTCTATAATCTGAACTTTCAGACTGAACAAAATCTCAGACTGCTTACAACTTCTTCCATACACCTTTGCCAGTTACTGTGCTGCAAGGATGATTGAGAAACAAATTTTATAAATATAGGTACAGTTCCTAAATCTGAACTATAATCCGATAGCACAAAACTATAGAGAAGCTATTTTAGTAAGCAAACCCCTGTATATTTTTCCCCAGTATTTGTTTACTGTGTATGTTAAAGCAATGCCAGCAAAGTATTACCTCCCCCTCCTCATCTGGGCCTCGATTGCTGTGTTTATACCTGAGTACACAGTAAGGTGTGGACAAACAGGAGAATTCTGAGACAGCCATCGGAATTCCAGAGGTGAGATTGGCAGGTTCTGGGTGTCACTAGGTGACAGTGTTCTGCAGAAGAGGGCACCAGCTGCATTTCATTAATGACACTTATGTGGACTGGTGGGTGGCCCTTTCAGTGTTACCAGTTAGGCTAATGGGACAGAAGCAGGTGGGGAGGGGATTTTTTGGGGGGGCAAAATTTAGGAAGAACTAGAATTAGCATGTCTTAGCAGCAGTAAGCTCAAGTAGATCTTTATTCTAAGATGAGGTGGAACAGTTTCACTTATGAATGGGACACAGATGCACAGGATAAAAGTGGCATAGATATTCTGTTCCAATAATCAGAGCTGATGCAATATGATCCAGATTCATGCTAAAACTGAGCATCTAATTAGGAAAGCAACATGGTTGCAGCTGGAGCCATAAAGTCCTGCTATTAAAGAGCATTCTCCCTAAGGTCTTTCCCTAGTTCCAATTACCAACTCTACAAATACTAAGGTGGCTCTTGTTAACTTTGAGCAGTAGCTCTCAACCTTTCCAGACTACGGTACCCATTTCAGGAGTCTGATTTGTCTTGCATACCCCAACTTTCACTTCATGTAAACTACTTGCTTACAAAAGACCTAAAAAGACAAGTGTCACAGTACACTACTACTGAAAAATTCCTTACTCTTCTACCATCTATCAATTAGAATAGAAATATTGTACTCAAATTTCAGTGTACAGTACACAGAGCACTATAAAGAAGTAATTGTAAGAAATTTTAGTTTGTACTGACTTTGCAAGTGCTTTTTTGGAGTAGTCTGTTCTAAAACTAGGTACCCATCTAGATGAGTTGATGTACTCCCTCAAATAAGTTCTCAACGAGGGGTCTGAGGCCCCTGGGGGGGCTACCAAATAGGGCCAACTTTAGACTCACTAGGGCTCGGGACAAAAAGCTAAAGCCCTGCCACCCTGAGCCCCACCACCACCACGAGGGCTTGATGGTGAAGCCTGAGCAGCTTAGCTTTGCGAGGGGCCCAGGCAATTGCCCTGCTTGCTACCCCCTAATGTCAGCCCTGGCTTTTATATGCAGAAAAGCAGTTGTAGTGGCACAGGTGGGCCCTGGAGTCTTTAGAGTGGGGGGAGGGCAGGGGCTCAGAAAGAGAGGTTGAGAACCCCTGCTCTAGAAGACCTCTGTATACCCACAGGGCTATGTGTATCCCTGGTTGAGAAACACTGAACTATGCTCCCATACTTCATCCTTCTCACACCAATAACTCTCCCATTTTGTACACCCTTTCACCAAATTGTACCTAGAACTTCTTGCTGTAATGATAGAGCAGAATTAAATAGTTGGGGGAATCTGAAAAGGGTGTATGGTTTAGGTAAAGCCTAATACATTGAAAGGCAGGTGCTTTGAATGCTATGAATTCTACAGAAAAGTCTCTAAAGTACTGACAAGCGATGCTAATTACCTTATTAAATCCAGGATACTCTTGCACATCAGAGCTTACACTTTCACAAGCCCTTCAATAAGGAAAGGGACAGGATGGCTTAAAGAAATAGTGAAAGATGTGGCTTTCACCATTCAAGCCTTGTGGATGGGAGGGGAGCAGATGTAATATCTTGACTTTAGTAAGGCTTTTGGTACTGATTTGCATGACCATCTTACAAATGAACTAGGGAAATACAACCTCAGTGGAGCTACTATAAGGTGGGTGCATGACTGGTTGGAAAACCATTCCCAGAGAGTACTTATCAGTAGTTCATAGCTGGAAGGTCATATCAAGTGGGGTCCCATGAGGATTAGTTCTGGGTTCTGTTCTGTTCAATATCTTCACAAATGATTTAAGATAATGGCAGAGAGAGTACACTTACAAAGTTAGCAAATTATACTAAGATGGGAGGGGTGGCAAGTGCTTTGGAGAATAGGATTAAAATTCGAAAGGATCTGGAGAAATGGTCTGAAATAAATAGGATGAAATTGAATAAGGACAAATGCAAAATACTCCACTTAGGAAGAAACAATAAGTTGCGCGCATACACAAAATGGGAAATGACTGCCTAGGAAGGAATACTGCAGAAAGGGATGTGATGTCCATAGTGGCTCACAAGCTAAATTTGAGTCAACATCGTAACACTGTTGCAAAAAAGGAAACATTCTGGGCTGGATTAGCAAGAGTATTGTAAACCAGACACAAGAAGTAATTCTTCCGCTCTACTCCATGCTAATTAGGCCTCAGCTGGAATACTGTCCAGTTCTGGATGCCACATTTCAGGAAAGATGTGGACAAATTGGTGAAAGTCCAGAGCAGAGCAACAAAAAGGAGTGAAGGTCTAGAAAACATGATTTATGAAGGAAGACTGAAAAAATTTGGGTTTTGGTCTGGAGAAGACTGAGGGGACACATGCTAACAGGGACCACATCCTGTATGGAGGTTCTTATTGCTGCTTTTGAGGCCAATAACGAACATTTCCACCTGAATGCACTGTTCTTTGTTGAACACTTTGTACTCAAAGATTTTATTTAATTTTTCAGAGAAATGTCCATTCATAATCCACTAACAATCCAGCATTTATGCACCCGTGTTCAGAGATTTGGGATGTAAACAGAGAACGTGATCCTGCAATAGGAAATCTGGGAAAGATGGCAATTGGAGCTCCCACTGTTACAGGCAAATGCTCTGAGAACCAAATGAATATATCCAAGCTGGAGCTACAATCATCACATGGGCCTTATCCTTTTTTGCTCTTTGTGATCCTTTGAATATGAAGTAATGGAGAAAAGATGTACACAATGCTGTCAAGAATCCATAGTTCTTGCCAGATCTGGAGCAAAAGTGACTGTACTTTGCATCTTCTTTCATGAGGAAGAAGATCCATTTGTGGGTTACTCCATCCCTAGAAGAAAGACATAACGATAGTGTCCTTGAGGGACTGAGTGGGCTAGTTGGTGTATTTCTTTGCTGAAATGTCATCTTTTTCAGCAACATGAAGAAGCAGAGGCAATGTTGGCCCTGCACTGCAGATATCATGCCTAAAACCTTGACCATCTCCTGACAAGACTAATGTGCTCCCCCACCTATGACTGATGTAGCAAATGACTGATACTGGATTGATCTGCTCCTGACTTGAAAGAGGCTTTGAAAGTCAATCAGATTGTACTGTTTCAATACACTTGTGAAATTGACTCAGGATCTCACTTTGAATTGAAATTGTTCAGATGTGAATCCTTACAGGCTCCGAGTATGTCACCAATGAGTGTCCTGAATCTTTAGACATAGTTGCTATTCATTCCGTGCTGGCATTGTTGCTAGTACATTATCCTTAACCAGACCTGCAAAAACCTCTGTTAAAGTCTAGCAGTCTGTCATATAGAGTGCAGGAAGGCATATCTCCTGAAGGACCTTGCTGTTTTGTGACTGGTATCTCACAAGCTATTGATTTCTGAATATCTTGGGGGAGTGGAGGGGGGGGAGAATATGTTTCTTTTGGGGGTTTGGAAGGTAAGTGGACTTGAATATATGGAATGAAGAACTGCTCCTAAACTGTGTTAAGGTGGTCCTAGGGTTTATGTTCAATCCAAGGGCACCATACACCATAAAACAGGACATTAATCTGAGCAGTGGAATTATTGGTTAGTGACAGGCATAAGTGTCAAGCAAGATGGGGACAATCTGCACCCAGACTTCCTATTGGGATCATTCTTGTAACGCTACATGGATAAAAGTAGCAAGATAAAAAATACAAGGATAACCTTACAGTAAGCTAGACACAGAAGTAAAGTCAAGTGTGGAAGTCATGCAACAATGCAGAATAACTAGTACAGCTCTACATTTGTCAGTGCCTTTTAAGCACAACTAAAGAGGGAGGGACTTTGACAATGACAGGGAATTGAGGAATGGTTATTATGTAGTTCCTTTTCTATCCTTGAATAGTCAGTTATGAAGGGGCATGTGCAAGGCCTCAACTATATCTGCTTTTTAGAAGGTTTAGACTAAATATCAACATTGCAAACACATCCCAAGTAGGGTGACCAGACTGCAAGTGTGAAAAATTGGGACGGGGTGGGGGATAATGGGAACCTATATAAGAAAAAGCCCCAAGTATCAGGACATCTGGTCACCCTATTCCTAAGGAAGAATCCCTTCTCACAGATATCACTTAACCTCGATTTAAAGTCATAGCAATGAGAGCGTGTAGTTCTGTTGATGCGAGATCTGTGTTCTGTCTCTCACTTCCTATATTGTTTTGGGTCAATCACGTAACATCTGTATCTGTTTCCCCACTTGTAAAATGGGAGTATATTTTCCCCTTGGGGCAGGCTTCAATAGCAAATTGTAAAGAGCAGAGAGTTAGTGTACACAACTCAAACTTCTAGCTCCCTCAGCCATCTGCACATCCCCTTAGGCTAAAAGGGGCATCTTGGTTGAGAAGCTGGCAGTGTCTACTTGCTGCAGCTACTTCTACTAGAACCTGTGTTTCCTAAGGACATTAGGAAAAGGTTCTTAATCAGTATGGAGTACCTAGGAGACTGAGTTGGATGAAATTACCTTTTCTATGCATCTAGAATCAAACCTCCTTTAAAATACACAGCAACAGAGCTTAGCAAAAAAATGGACATGTCAAATCAAAACCAATTTCTTCCAGATAAAGCTGTGCACTGCTCCTTAGGGAGTACTGTTTCCTTGTCTGACTTCAACCTCCAAACTATTCTGGATATAAGACTCTTTTAAAAAAAAAAAAAAATAAGTAGTGGGAGAAGAAAAATATCCTTCTGCTCTCCTCTGTGTTCGGACCTTTTTTACTCTCATTTCCCTAAAACCATCTTCAGCTAGAAATCAAGCACAAAGCACTTTCATGACCAAAAGTGAAGGTTTCAAAAAGTTGTGACTGCAAACAAGGCATTAGATTAGGAACTATGCTCTACCTAAAGAGCGTCATGTCCACATTGTAAGAGGGTGCACTACAGATACTTTTGGACTTTATAATAAAAATCCTCCCTTTGTTTGTAATTACTTGTTTGCTCAAAATCGGACAATCCTGTCAGTGTTTCTCAAGCCATGCGTTCCTGTCTTAGATGGGAAAGGTGACTAAGAGCTTCTGATAAGCTGTTTAGTTAGAGCATATTTAAAACAAACTAATATTTTTAGAGATGAAGACGCTGCCTCCTTTGACTTTTCCCAGTTAACTCTTCCTTTAATGTTGAAAAGTTACCATGAATGCTATACCAAAGAATACTTTCTATAAATATGTAAGGTCCAAAGTGTATCATAATAAAATTGACATTGCATAGTGCAAGGATAGTTGCAAGTCTACCCAACATTTATTTAAGCACTTCACAAACAACATATACATAAGAATTTCCCCTGAAAGTGGAATAGACAAGTTTTGGCCGGGAAGAGAGGAAGAATACTGTACCCAGCTGAAACTACAGGTGGACTTTGGTAAACAGATTGTAATTACTCAAGCTGAAACTTGGCCAGGACACCAAAGCCAAACACCCCTACTGCTGCAATAAGTGTCAGGGAATTTGCACATATGTGATCAGAATCTCTAATTTAGATTACAGCCCAAAGATGATACCTCCAATAACAAACTATCCCTAATAGGACGGTGAGGTGTTTGCTGTGAGAGAAGAGTGCCATGTACTGCATCATCAAATCCTACAGTACCCTTGTTTTTTTCTTGGATAGGAGGGAAGTTCTTACCACACAGGTTTTATCCTGAATCTGTGAAGGGCATAAATCGTGCAACAGGAAGACATTACAAGACAATCAAATTCTATGGTTCCAGTGTTCTGAATGGATAAATTCTATACTTGTTTAGTAATTCCAAAAAAGGACAGCAGAGCTCTTATCGGGGTCTCTAGAGATTTAACATCCTTGGCATTGTATCCAGAAGGAAGGAAATTTCTCACTTCCCCAGCTATTTTGGTTATATAAAATCAATGGTTGGATAGCTAACTGGTCCATGAATATGAATTGAAGTGATTACACTTGGACTTAGATGGTCATCAAGTTATTGCTCATGTATAAAAATAAGCAACTCTATCAGTAAATAGACACATGTAAATTATTGCTAGGTCGCCATAACCCTTTTATATATCCAAGAATTCTTCTAAAAATTGACACTTCTTGTTAGATAAAGACTCACTCAACTTTGTATTGGCATCATAGTTGATAAGTGCCAAAACTCTGTTATATGATAGTGTCAGCAGCATGACAGTTTCAAGAAATTTGGGCCTTTTGAAGTTACGTGTTTGGAGAAGGGAGGAGAGACACAAGGCCCAAGATTGTGTGACTACCCCACCACCTACCTCAAACTTTCATGCTTTGTCATCTAGGAGAGTGAGGTTCAGTTTCAAGAAAAATGGGGAAAATAGGGAATATATCAAGAACTAGTGGAATAAAAGACAGAGGTTAAAGAAAATCCTGCAACATGCCCCAGCAAGAATAGTAATAAAGGTGGAGACATCCTGATGATCTAGTAGGTTCAAGTTGCTATCAGACAGCAGTTAGCACAAAGCCACTGATTCTATATACAGCAAAGAAGCAATTGCACTAGACCCATACTAGCATTTCAACCTGTCACTAGCAGGGCACTCCTCCACCCCAATTACCCATGTGCCCCCTGCTGTTGCAGCTTTGGCAGCAATTGTCTGAATCGGCCTTAAACAACAGAATTCTAAAGGATGAATTGATGCCATGGCTAACTTATGTCGCTAATGTTCTAAAATGAAACTGTAATAAAGGCAGACATATTGAAGTTCTGGTTCCATATGTGCTCTGTTCTATTTCTGGGGGAGTGTTCACTATAAGCATGTTTCACAATTGATCTTAATTTGCTTACTTTCCTTAATCTAGAAACCTGTCTTACTAAAAACTACAATTCAAGAAGTGAAAAGCATGAAGTCTTCAGTTAAAGTAAATGTAAAAGTGAATATGGGGGAAAAGTGCTCCTCCAACTCAACCCCAAGTTATGCCAACCATTCTTTTAATCAAGTTGGGTTGTCCGATTGTGTTGATGTGGCTCTGGCACTTGGGGTGGGGTGGGAGACGGGGACACACAAAACATTAGCTTCCTTATTCTGAGGGCAAGCTAATGGCAACACAATGCACAGTGGTGCAAGCAGCTAAACTTTGGTCCCAACCCTGGGACTTCTGTGGGTTCAAGAAACCTTTGAGGAAGGACACCTCCAGCTACTCTTGTACAATTAGCCCCTGTTTGCATTAGCAGATACCTGCAGCTATGCTTCTCAACTGTCCTCATCCCTCTTGCATTGGCTTGGAACAGTGTTGGTGGGCTTTGCAGAAAAGTATAGCTAGCCTTCCTCAGTGGGAGAGAAGAGTGCAAAGTGGACCTGTAAAGGGATATTATTCTTAGAAAGTGTGACCCTCTCCACTGCCCCATGGATGCCACGCCCATTTAGCTTTTTAATGTACCAAGACTGTGAAATGAGATACTCTTGATCAGGCCAAAAATGTGAAAGAGGTCAATAGTAAAAAAAAACTACCCTTCATTGAACTCTTATTTAGGAGAAAAAAAAATTGAATGCTAGTAGCCTATAAGGGAATGGAGAGCACCTCCCCTAGCCAGGCTCAAGTACATTTTTGTTTTGAGTTTTTTTTTCCTGCGGGATTCCTTCCTTCATTTTCTCTTTTTCTTTCTTCCTCACTCTAGCCCACAATGCCCTGTACAGACACTTCTTACTACTAAGTAGTGTTGGTTGTGAAGTCCATCAATACTTCTCAAAGTTTGAGGCAGAGATGAATCAATCACAAGCGCAAGTTACTTCTCTTTGCTAATCTTTCCTAATGCTAGTCCATGCTGGTCTAGTAAGCAAGAAACCTGAATTCTGATTCCACTGCATGATGCTGCTACTAAACATATTTAGTATTGTCAGAATCCCATTGCACCTTTAAGATTGATCAAAATTAGACCCAAGGTCCATTTAACATGCCCCCACCCTTACTTTTTTTAATTTCCTACCTGCCTTGGGAACGGAGATTTAACTGACTCCCTAAGTTCAAGCACAAGAAGGCACTAGAGTCCAATGCACCTGAGTTCTAGTGAAAGAAGCGCAAAATATTCCAGGTTATTCCCAAATCTAGCACTGCCCTTTTATTTTTGCTGCAATAAACAGGCTAAAGTGTTTTTTCACATACTGTACATGTATCTTAAGAGATTTAGGCTTTGTAGTGTCAGGAATTGGACACTACTAGATAAAAGCTAATTCACATCTTTCAAGTGGCTTTTCAGAAATAGGGGAAATACGTATGTACAAATATATACGAGTTACTTGCTTGGTTTAAAATAAGTTTCAGTTTCAGAGGCAGAGAGAAATGTTTTGCCATCTGAAAGTGGCAGCAGCAGTTAAATAAATTTACTATAGTATAAGGTAGATTAACTGGTTACTATTTGGAACACGTGTGTGTTATTTTTCACACTTGCATGCCATGAGATTGTCTCAAAACTCTTCAAAAATTCATCATGGTACGAAAAGAGAGGTTAGAATGGAAATTGAACCTAAACCTTAAAAAGGGACATTGTCCAATTGGAAAAAGTGACATTTTTATTAAACTGTTGCCCCTACTGTTGCAAATGACACTAAAATTACTAAAAAGTTTGTTTGTGTGTGTGTGTGTGGGGGGGAATTAAGTATTTTCAGTTTATTTTGTGCCTTTGAAAGCACTTTGTATACAAAACATTTGATTAATCCTTTGTATAATCAATTTCTCCTTTTCTAACTATATAAACTGAAGAAACTTCAATATCACTGGAGTAGAAAAACAGTTATACTTTTTTCTTAAAGGATTTTTTTTAAAATTCAGTATATGCAGTTTAAACAATGCTCACTCAGAAAACAGAACTAGTCATTTTCAAATATTCAAGATGAGTGTTCTTTTAACTATAGCACCTTCCTACAATATGCATCACAGAAAAAGATGTACATGTATGTAAGTATACAGACTGCATATACAGACCAAAAGTCATTTGTTATAGTGACAAACAAAACGCTGAGTTGACATCAATGCTAGGGTTAAACTGAAAACTATCACCTGAGCACAATCTTTCTACCCCTTTCTGAGTTGGCACCCAAAACAGCTCCATTGTGTCCTCACTAGCTTTATCCTACACTATTCTGGGGAGAAATGTTGTTCTGCTACAAGGACAGGGAATAGAAGGAAAAAATACAAGACAGAAAATTAATAATTTTTTTTTTTAAAAAGCAACCTATAAATATTCTGCTAACCATAGCTGAGGGGTGAGAAGGTGGTAGACCACAGACACAATATAACTTTATTTTGTATAGAATTTGTCTTGTATACATATTGTATCACCCCCAAAGATATTAGAGAGATACACACCAGCAAAAAGTAGAAAAATTAAGACTGATAGTGGCAAAGGAGTAAGAGAGATGCTGTCAGATTAGAGGGGGAAAATTAACCCATTTTTTCCACTAGATGGATACTTAAGTGCAGTTACCCATCTTTGGCAACAGCCCCACAAAAACACATCCATCTTAAACCCCATCATGAGCTCATCCCATCTGGCACTCCTCAACACACAACCAGTATTTTGCAGGTACTTTCTTCAAGTGGCCTCATATTGCTTGCATTCACCCTTCTTAAGCTTTTGCATGGGTCATGCAAGTCTGTCCATACCATGCCACTTTCCGCAAACCTCACTTTCCCTAATGGCACATGCCAAACATGCCACAGAAGCCTGTGCAGTCTCATTACCCTGAAAAGTGCCCTCCATTTTCAGCATCCACCCTTCTCTTCCCGTATCATAAATCTTCCCTCTGGCATGTCCTCCTACTCAATCTCACTTTGCTGTTGACGGTGACCCTCTGCCAAACCACAGCCTTATCCCCAAAGTTCTTTGCAAGATGCCCATCTTTGGCACATATACTGCCCCCAACCATGTCTCTGGCACCAATGATCTGTCTTTGCCTCTGCTGGCTGTGTCCCTCGGGCAACTCCCAGGATGCACCCTTACCTCCTCCCTGCCACCGCCACCCCCAGCTTTGCCCACGTCCCTGGTACTTCCTGAGCTCTGTTCTCCCTTTAAATGCCTCTCTGCCCAGTTCTGGGGCTTCCTTAGGCCAAGCTTCCCAGAATTCCCGCCACCCTTCTCCCAGCCCCCACCCCTGGAGCCCTGGCTCCCTCAGAACCGACCCCACCCCCAGCACTCGGCCTCCCGAGTGCCCTTCCCTCTTCCCTCAGCTCTTCCTGGTTCCCTGAGCGCAGCACTTCCTCCGGCCTGGCCCCCGCCCCGTCCCTTTCCTCAGGCCTGGCCGCCCCCCCCTTGGCTTTAGCCCACCGCTCTCCTCAGCCTCGGTGCCCGCCTTTTCTTTCGCCCCCCGCTTCCTCAGGCCTGTCCCCACATCCTGGTACTCCCCCCCAGCATCGCTGCCCCCCGCTATCCCGTTCCCCCGGACCGGTCCCCCTGCCCCTCCCTCCGTTCCAACGCTCCCCTTTCCTCAGCCCTGGTCACCCCCTTTTGCTCAGCCCGGCCCCCCTTTCCTGCCGCGCCCGCGCCCCGCGCCCCACCAGTTGCTGGGGGTGGGGGATGCCACTCACTCTCCTCAGCCCCCTCGGAGCCGCCTCCTCCTCCTCAGCGGGGCCCGGGCCGGACTGGGGCCGTGGGGGGAGGGGAGGCGGCTCCCTCAGGTGGCCACTGACAGGAGGAGGGAGGAGGAGGAGGGGGGGGCTGCGCGCGCAGGGGGACCCGCCTCGCGCCGGGTTCCCTCCCCCTGCGCCGCGCGCCACCGGCGGCGCGGGACTCCCAGGGTGGCGCGCGCGCTACCAACCGTCACCGCCTCAGGACGCTTTTCCCGCCCACACCAGTTGCTAGGCAGATTTTACTGACTGCCCCTCTGCCTCTCCCTGGAGAAATTTGACAGCTACGACAGCCAATAAAGAGGCAAGATTATAATCCCGCCAACCAACCAGCTAGGGATGGGGGGCATCGTAAAGCGGGGGGCGGGGAAGGACGGGCTCTCGGTAGATGGTGATCGACAGCCAAATCAGCCAATGAACAAACCCGGAAGCGGATAGAGGCGCAACAGAAGGGGGGCTTCGTTTTAACAGGGGCGGGACTGGCGATGTTTAATCCTCGTAGGCCAGTCTGGAGGAGGGGGTTACTGGGGTGGGGGGCGGGGAGGACAGGACACAAGGGGATGCTGGGGGCAGGGTAGGTGGGCGGTGATGGGGGGTTGGGCCCTGGAGGGTGGCTGGCTGGGATGGAGCATGGGGCGGGTTGGGGCAGTGGGGGGGAGGGGGGAGAGGATGGGTTCCATGCGGGGGAAAGGGGAGCGAAGGTGGGGGGCAGGGAGGACAGGACACGACACACGGGGTGTTGGGTGGCGATGGGGAACAGGGTGTGGAGGTGGGGGAGCGGGTATTGGGTGGGGTGGCTGGGCAGGGGTGGAGGATGGGGTTGTTGGGGCGGGGGGGCTGGCCAGTGTGAGGGGTGGGGAGGACGAGGCGTATGGGGGTGTTGGGCAGCTGGCCGGTGTTGGGGGCAGGGCAGGGAGGACGAGGTTATGGGGGCGTTGGGTGGCAATGGGGAACAGGGTGTGACGGTATTGGGTGGGGGACAGGGTGGAGGGTGGGGGTGCTGGGGCAGGTGGGCAGTGATGGCAGAGCAGGGAGGCACACATTGAGCTGGCTGGTCCCTACAATCTGGTTTGTCTAATTTCCAGTGATTGAATGGGCGCACCTCAGACCCATTTTAAGAGGAAGCACTGTACTCTAGTGCAAGGGACGTGGGGCCAGGAGTCAGGAGATTTGGATTCTGTGCCATGGTCTGGCTGTGTGAAATCACTTCCTCTCTCTGGGCCTCAGTTTCCAATAGGGTAAGGTTATGTTCAAATAGAACGGGATCAGAATTTGGACTCTTGGCCACCACTGTGCAGGGTTTCTAGCAATTCTTTTATATAAGGACTTCATCTTGTTTAAGTTACCATTTCTTCAAGTCCCCAGTAACTGCTAGCATGTCTTCCTTAGCCACACTGCTGAGTGGCAGTAAGTGTAATTGCAAAAAGAAAAGGAGTCCTCGTGGCACCTTAGAGACTTAAGAAATTTATTAGAGCATAAGCTTTCGTGAGCTACAGCTCACTTCATCGGATGCATTTGGTGGAATGCATCCGATGAAGTGAGCTGTAGCTCACGAAAGCTTATGCTCAAATAAATTTGTTAGTCTCGAAGGTGCCACAAGGACTCCTTTTCTTTTTGCGAATACGGACTAACACAACTGCTACTCTGAAACCTGTCTAAGTATAGTTAGGCATTCCTTTGGTGTCAATACCACACAACAATTACACTATCCAACCACATACACAGAGGCTTGGTCTAAAGACCATCATAAAACTCACCAGCTTCTGCTCCAACTGCAAGGCACGTTTCTTCTGTCTTCCCCAACATAAACAAAGAGCAGCACGTACATGGAAAAAACACAAACCTTCCCAAAACACTTTACTGAACACAATTGTTCTCCCTGGAGAGAGGATGAGAGAGCAAACCACATGTGACATATTAAGTCATGTTACTTGGTGTGTTACTGGAAGGCCCTTAGATACTACAGAGTTGAGGGCAGTATAAGAACTCATGTAGAACAGACAGCACTGTTGAGCTGAAAAATGAGTTCTGACAGACTGGGTAAAGGAGATCCTTTGCATTTGTCAAGGCTAGAGAAATCTTGGCCTGCTCATATCCATTCGGAATGTTGCTGCAAAGATCATTTTCATAGCCTGTCACTTTGACCATGTCACCCCTCTCTTTGCATCTCTCCACGGGCTTCTCCATCATATCAGATGTAAGCAGTTTGTATTTACTTTCAAGGCTCTTCATGACCTATCCCTACCCAACCTATTGTGTCTCATTCACTACTGAGGTTGACTCGCACCTTGAATCAGCCTACAATCCTAGCCTCCAATGCCCATTTGTTATATTTTTAAACAAGCACCTTTGTGCTGTCCCTCACTCTTAGGAGAAGCTCCCTGCAAATGTCTGCAAAACTGCCATTATCCTTCAGATCCCATCATCCAACTCTCCTTTGCCACGATGCCTCCAAAAACCTTGATGGCAGTTAGCAAGCACTCCAGTTGCTGAGTTCACATTGGGCCAGCTGTGCCTCCACAATGGAAATCGCATTCAGTTTGTCCTTAGTTCTAGGTGATCGAGAGCCTAATGGTCATAGCACTGTACTCAAAAAGGCCTCTCTGTTATACCTATCTAAGGAAGAGAGAAGCATTGCAAAGATGTCTAGTGCTCTTATTCTCCAGTGTGAAACAAACTCATGAAAGGACATTCTACTTGCAGCTCAAATTGTTATTGGTTGGGTTGAAACTAGTGGGTGTCACAGCTGTTCCTTTCCAGTCAGGCTAAATGAGGGAGCAGGTTTGTGTATTTAATTAGGAGCCTTAATGCCTTTGTGGATTTGGGCCTAAGTGCCCACTGGAAAAGAGGCTTGGAGTTGTGAGCAAAGACTGTCTCTTGTTTGCTTCCTGCTGTGTTTAGGGAAACAGGACTTTATACATTCTTTGTAAATAAACAGGATTGCATCAGAAAGATACCTGACTCTATTACCGATTTCTCCTCATGAGTGGAACAACGTGGAAGACCCTGAATTTTTGGCTAACCCTTTGGGTCAAAAGGAGTGAGAGTATCTTTCACCTTGCACCATGGGATGCACACAAGCAGAATCTACCTCCCAGAAAAGAATAACTAAAAATACTACCATCTTACCCGCATTTCCCTGGAATTTCCACATCCCTTTAGGACACAGAGATCTAGACTTATTTATAATTGACAGCTTCCTTTCCTAAGGCTCGGGCATCATTTCTTTGATTTTTCTGTCCATCACTTTGGAGATCTTTTATTCCACCAGAAGTGACTGGAACTAATAGCTGTGGGACAAAACAAAACCAAAAATATGAAGCAGGCAAGTGGACCTGATAGTGAAAGGGTAGCTCCACATCCAGTTGTTAGGACAAGCAATGGCCTCTGTAGAAATAGGGAACCCGTTAGGAGTGACAGACATCTGCCTAGTGCCAATGGTCTCTGGAAGGATCTAGAGTCTTCATCATTACCCAAAAAAATAAGAATGGGCAGAAGCAACTTCCTCCATTTCAAAAGGGCCCTATTTGATAAATGTACTCTGATCTAAAAAGGTTACGACAAAGTGAATGCAGTCCCCATCACACAAAAGGGAAAGAACAAGGAAAATGAGCAAACTCATTCAGGGAATTGCCTTGCTTGGCCACATGGGTAGGGACTACAACTCTTCACATTAAAGTGTGCCACTTAACAACTATGGGGAAGTATTCTATATTTCTATGATTCAGATAAACTGCCTGAACAATCCTTTTCATTTCAGGAAATACACACTTGAGCAAGCATCTAAACATGCTACAAAGAGCAGAGCCTCACAGAAAGTGTGTCTAGTGATGAAAATGGGGGAGGGTATCTGGATTCCTGAGTTCATTTCCCACCTCTACTATTGATTTTCATTGTGAGTTAGAGCAAATCTCAACATCTTTCTGAATGTGACTCAGTTTACACATGTGGAAAATGATACAGTACATTATCTCCTTCAGAAACAGCTGCACTTTGTGATCCTTAAAGTGTAGAGTAATCTCCACCCTGACAGAAAGGTTCTATAGAGCAGTGGTTCTCAACTACAGGTATACATACCTCTTCGGGTACACAGAGGTCTTCCAGTGTGTAAATCAACTCATCTAAATATTTGCCTGGTTTACAACAGGCTACATAAAAAGCTCCAGATCAGTCGGTATAAACTAAAATTTCATACAATAATTTATTTATACTGCTCTCAATACTATACACTGAAATGTAAGTACACTATTTTTATTCCAAATTGATTTATTTTATAATTATATGGTCAAAAGGAGAAAGGAAGCAATTTTTCAGTAATAGGGTGCTGTGATACTTTTGTATTTCTGTGTCTGACTTTGTAAGCAAATAGTTTGTAAGGGAGGTGAAAGTTGGGGTATGCAAGACAAATCAGACTCCTGAAATGGATGAAGTATTCTAGAAAGATTGAGAGCCATTGCTATGGAGGAAGTGGGGCCAAGTGGCTAGAGCACTGGACTGGGAGTCAGGATACCCGTGTTCTATTCCCAGCTCTCCTGCTTGGTAATCTTATGCAAGTCACTTCACCTCTCCATGCTTCAGTTTCTCCATCTGTAAAATGGAGAAAAATGAGCCTTACCTCCTCTGTAAAAAAGTGCTTTGAGATCTATTGATAAGCGATAAGAGCAATGTATTATTACTAATCTTCAGCAGTAAATATCTGAAGCAAAAAGACACCAAACCAACCTTAAGTTATAGTTTAAATAATATGCAGATGAGAGGTAAACACCTCATTTAGAAATGGCCTTATTTGCCAAGAGCAAAATACATCCACTTAGAAGTATATATTGCAGTCCCAAACAAAGTGTACCCTTTTCCCCGTAGATTTATTTAGCACCTTCCATAACAGTGCTTAGAAATTATCCATGATCCGTCTTGTGTGTATAGAAAATGTCACTTACAAACTTTCCTTGGGTGGCAATAGAAGAAAAATAAAATTTAAAGTTTTAAAATGCAAGTGACTTTCGTATACTGGGACATCATTATTCCTTCCGTGCATCCCCATTATATATGCACTCAAGGTTTATGTTGAGTGGTACATACCACTCTTCAGTGGTCTGGTTCTCCCTGGCATTATCACTGATACATCATAGGCCTCCACTAATAGCTTGATAGAGCTCCATCACATTCAAGGATGTGTTTATAAGTGCTGAAGTATACTCTTTAGTTACTTTGGTGCTCAGGAAGCAATTAAAGCTGGTAATCATACACTGGCAAGGCTGGCACTGCTGTAAGCCTGAAAGATGTATTCATTCTTCTGAATCTAAAGCCCACAGCAACACCTGCTGGCTGTGGGTGGACTGCAAGATGAGGCAAAATCATTTGTGATAGATCAGACTGCAACTGTCAGTATTACACAGTGACTCACCCCCCACCCCCACTTCCTCCCTGTATTTAGGTCAAGGGTTTTCAAACATTTTCATACCATGGACCACACCTCTTACCAGATGGGCCACAAGAATCTTCTCGCCAAGAGCTTTGAAAGGGATATTAACCCTTGGTGCTCCAGGCCATGAGCCAACCTGTAACTAATGGGGGTTAGAAGGAAACTTTCTTGGGGTGGCAGACAAAGGGAGAAGAGGTGTTATCCCATCACTGCCTTCCATAGGGTTTCTTTCACCTTCTTCTCAAGCATCTGAAACTGGCCCCCCAGCAAATACAGGACAAAAAGGATGTATTGGTCTGATGCTATCTGGCAAGTCCTCCGTTCCCATATTTTCATGGACTACCCTCCTTCCACTCTGTGATCCTATGGGTAAGGACCCTGTGGCAACTGTAACACTTACACGGAAAAGCATTTAAAAAGCATTTCAACGTGCCCCCAAATGGCTCACAAATTTCAGGAGCTCCTATCTTTAGACACATTACTTATGAGCTTGTTAATGCAGCATGGTGTCAAAATAGTGATTATAAGCTTGCCTATTTTCTTCACTTACAAGGGAAACGATAGGAACTGGGGCCTGTTTTAAAAGAGGTTTTTATTTTTACACATTGAAACTAGTCTTTCACCAGCTAATTTACACACACACACTAAGTTCTTTCTGGGATTAGATGAGTCTGTATCAGATACTTCAGGTGCTTGTTTCAAAGAAATAGGAACAATTAACACTGAGCTCTTATCTAGTACTTTTCATCCACAGATCTCAATGTTTAACAGAGACAGGTAAGTATTTTCCCCATTTTACTGAGGCAGGAAGGTGAAGTGACTTACCCAAAGTCACAAAATAAGTCAGTAGAAGAGCTAGTAATAGACCACAGGGCTTCTAGTCCAGTGTCCTAGTCAGCAGAGCATCTACATCACCAAATAGCACATTTGAACAGATTCTACCTGTGATCAGGAAAACTATTTACTCATCTTCCTTTACCTGTACCCAATTCTATATGGAGTTTAACAACAGACACTGACCTCTCTACAATGCAATCTTTTTCTAAAGGTATCTTGAAAATAGGCAATTTTTCCTAATATAGCTTTACAGCAGGTTTTTCACTTTCAAGAGCTCAACTGTAGTTCTCAAATGATTTAATAGTTTAATAGCAGTAATTCAGTTACAACTAGTTGGCTTCATCTCAAGCTATTGAGAACCTTATAGTTAACTACTGAGGATGACAGATTCTTCTAAGGTTATACTTTAACACACATTTATTTGGGTTCTCCAACTTGTGCTATTTCATTTGTGTTGGCATCAGGGTTTAAAGTAATCTTTAGCAAAAGAACTGTTACACCACCTAGTGCAGTTTATTTAAAGAAAGGTGTGAAGAGTCTTGCTACTCTGCTTTATCAGAACTAGGCTCAGTCTAACACTAATAGGCTGTGGCCTCTGGAGCCCAGATGAAGGTATGTGCTCTAATAGAGCTCTCATTCAGCTCTGTTTAAGGCTGTTTGGTCCATTTTACATTAATAACTAGACATCCTGCATGTCAAAGGTTAAGTGTAAAAAGCTAATAAGGGAAGGCAAGCTCTCTACTCCTAACAAAAGAATGACCCGCAGCAATTGAAGAGAATGCCTGGCTGCCCTGTTAATGAAGTTATATCAGCACATGACATGCCTCTGTGCAGCTCCCAGTGAACAGGCTGCAGTAATACAAATAGAATTTGCCTGCATGTAAACTGGGATGTTTGTTTAGCAAGCACCTAACTACTGATAACTACCTATTGCAGCTCATCCACATAGACACTAATCATACTGCCAGGTACATCCTGAGCAGATCTGTAGTGATTGTGAAGGACTCAGGGGCATAGGTGGCGTTCTCATCCATCCTCCATGGATTCCCTTTTAGTCTCATTGCTTCAGATGAGTGGAGAGCATGAACGCGGACACAGCCCAAAAACACACTGGGTGGTCCACCTCGACTACAACACACACAAACATTAAATTATACAATTAAGGAAAGCTTGTTAGGAGAACCTTGTTAGCTTAGGCATCACCCATGTTAACAGGCCCTAGAGTTGCATTCATAATAAAGTTTTGTACCTGATTTTGAATAGCTGAACCAGTGCTATTGCGTAAATATCAGCATAGACGAGGCTCAGACTTTTTTTTATCACTATGTCATGAAACCTCAGGTTCACAAGCTGAGACAGGAACCCTCAACAGCAGTAAAATGAGGGGCAGCGTCACACTGAGCAGCCCTCCACCTCCCTGCATGCTGTCACATCACCTCTTTGCATGTACCGTGCTGGGGTCCTGCTGGGGCACAGCTCTCTCTGAACAGTGTTTTGTCCCAAAGCAGCACCACCTTAAACAATTTTCAGTGGCAGATCTGGAGGATGGGTTGAGTCACCACCTCCATATAAGAGGCCTTGGTAGTTACCTACAACTAATAGAATTAGTATTTTACAAATTACTAAAATTAGAGGCCAGATTAAACTTTATTAAAAATTCTTCTAATATAGAAAACGAGAGGAACCAAACGCAACAAACTAATGCCTAAAGTTACGTCTCCTTACATCAGTTACGGTATTTACAGTGTTAGACGGAAGTAGTAGTCCTGGTATTTAGGGAGAACTACAAACACAAACAATACATTGTACAGACCTAATCTAACATTAACATTTCATGGCAGCAAATAATTCAACACACTTGCTCAGACAGACAGCAGAACAGTACCGACAAGTGATACTTCACTTTGTTGATTTCACTGAAGGTTTTTCTGTACAAGCTGAAATACTGATTGGCTTCCAGCTCCACCCCTCTGGTGCAAAAGAGCTTCCATAATTGTGGCATGAATGCCATACATTATAAATGCTAATCAGGTTCATTTAGTGTGATATGTAGTTTTGTCAGCAACCCTGTACATTAAAGCAAAATGGTATACTAATTAGAATTTCTGTCAAAAAAAACCTAACTATCCATTCTCTGCGTAAATTGAAAACCTGAAATCAAAGTGGTAAAACAACAAAGTGATGAACTGCATGTGTCTATAGGTAGAACAACTCAAGACTCACACTGTTGTACCATCACACATTTCTCTGTGCATGTGCACGCGCGTGTACACATATGCACGTACGTACAGGGGGAATAAAGTTCCTATCTACTTTTTCAAGAAACTGGGAGCTAATTTAAATGGTCTTTCCCAAGTATGCAATTTATTAGCCGAAACCCCTCTGAAGTCTGTACTACAGGAAATGAAAATAATAGGCAAACACCGCTTCAGACTGCATTGTCTATACATATTGAAGTTTTTACACTATCTACATGACAATGATAAAATGATTCTGTACAAGTTTTACTACTCATTTAAAAATACTAAAGAAACTGTACAGGTGTTTTTTTTTTTTTTAAGAAGTTCATAAAAACGACTGTGTATGTTTCATATAAAGGGAATTAAGGGACAGGAGTCGTAAGACTAGAAATATGCAGTGTTGATCAAATCAATTTAAAGTCAGATCAAGCATTTAACCAAAAATTTCTAAATTGTAAATTTCTAGTTTTCTGTTCATCTTGACATACAGATGACCAAAGATACTATGCATTTTAAAATTAGGAAGAACTTAAGTTATGAGACCCTTTTTTTAATCTGCAATCATCATACAAAATGTATTGAAAAGCAAATATGACAAATAATTTAATACACAAGTGTAGTCAAAAAGCATTGTACATTGTAGCAAATGTACACTGAGTTTCAGAGATACAAAATTACCAGGTTAATTCAAATTTACACAGTTTGTGAAATTCTGCGCACGGGAAGAAGGCAGGAGAAAGGGAAGGGAGTTTGAATTCAAACAAAGCCTATGGTGGGTGATACGTCAGTTGTCAACAGATATGAACAAGCATGCCATTCTGTCCAGAGAAGATTGGAAATGCAGCACCACCCTCCTATAAAGAAGCAAGTGTTGGCTAGTCAGGTAACAGATGGCATTCCCATTGTTTTTTTCCTATAACTTTACAACAAGCTTTCTACAGATAGAACAAAGCAATCCATATGTGCCAAGGTATTGCCAACAAGAAGCTAGAAAATCACCACTGCAAACAGAAGAGCTGCACAGAAGATAACACACGGCCTTTTCATAACCCTTAGCCTTGAAAACCCGATTGCTTCCCCTGAAAGCTTGAAGGCAGTAATGCCACAGGAGGCAACGTACCTGTGTAGACTCAAGTGAACATGCCTGGCTTGTCTGGAGACACTTCATGTGAACCATACCTAGTCCTCAGCCCACTACAAGTTTGTTTCCTCCCCCTACATTGCTTCATAGAAGAGGCATTTAACGAACATTTATAATGGATTTCTTTCAGTTGAATGGGAACATGATTGGTGAATAAAAAGCTTAGGGTGGATGACAGGAGCCTAGAAGACAGACAAAGGAACAGTGCTTGGATCATCTGAACAGGCCGATCTTTGAAGGGAATTATTTAAAAATATTTGTATTAATTTGAATATTACATTACAGAACAAGAACGTTCCCTAACAGTGGGAAAGCAAGACAGACAGACACACACACTCCCACCCCATTTTTAAAGGCTCCATTCTTTAACACATCCAAATGCAAAGTATAAACACTTCTAAACCAAGATTCTTTCATAGGATTTTCAACTGACCAGCACCCACAACTGGCGGCATATTTTTAAGACAAGTCAGCAACCGGAAGTGGAAAACCCTGAGGGCGGGGTGGTGTGCTCAACACCACTGAGAATATGGCCACTTTCCATAAGTGTTTCAATGGGAGGTGATGTTTGTTCAGCACTTTTGGAAATCTGGCCATAGATGTACTAGACATTAATTGCTTCATGCCCCAGAGTAAAGGTTGTGGGCTTTAAGAAGCGATGTCCTAATACAGGGGTCTGGATGGCACATGGAATATGGCACCATTCACCTGATCATCAATGGCTGAAATCCAGACAAAATGACTGCAGTGACAGCTGCTTGATTGCCAGTATGAAAAGTCTATTGCGCCAGTACCCTTCCTAGTGGCAGATACCCATACCACAATTTGGCACCTCTTCTGGCAGTCCCATCAGATGACAGCGACAGAATCCACCTGGTGAGAATTGAGGCCACACTGGTACTGTGGTGCAAGTTTGCAGTGCTGCTGCCAAAGCTGTCTTATGAGGAGAGAGGATTTCTGTCCCCAGAGTTGTCAATCTGGGACCCTTCATGGGAATGGCTGCACTGTGCTAAGTGTCAGTGATATAATTCAAAGGAACTCAGCAAAGTATACTCTAAGTAGCATGATCATGATCAACTGGCACAACCCTTCTTGGGTACAAGAATGGCATTCCAGCCTGGGTCCAAAAAACAGATGACACACTGGAGATAGTCTCTCCTTTTAAATCAACACAATCACAAATGTTGTGGAACAGTTTGTATAACTGTGAGAAACAAGAGATGCTTATTTGCATAAAAGTACCCATAAAGCCCTGTCAGCTTACGAAGATGCTGTTATCTTTTGAGTTCTGGGAAAAAAAACTAAGTTTATGCTGCATCAAGTACTGCTCTGCAGGCCTGAAATTGAAGCATCTTCCCCCTACATGAAGCCTAAAATTATTATGGCTTGTGCGTCAGCACAGCTCTGAGAACAGAGGTTAAACAGCGGCAGTACAGCAAGCAGAGGGATCACAAAACCCCACCGTTACATGGACAAAACAGATTTTTGACCCATTAAAAAATTATATATGGCTCAATGTTCAAGTAGTAGACTTTGATTTCTAGAAGGCAAGTAATGTCCTATCAGACATATGCCAGATTGCTAAATAGGAGAAGAACCACCCCAAGAGAGAAATTTCAAATACACTCCTGCTAGACTCAACAATTTTAAGCTCAGAAAGTTGCCCCAAATGTAAGATTAGCATTTCTTAAAAAAAACCCCACAGGTATTACTGGAATATCAGCAGTACTCATTTGGTTAGAAATCTTAACATGTATTTTTCTGGCAAAATATGCAGAGCTACCAAAAACGGGGAAACATATATAACCCTGTATGATGACCTTTACACCATTCTGCACTCAACATGGTGGAATCCCAGCTACAAGCTGTTGACACTGCTCCACAGAATTAACAACTGCCAAACTCTACTGTGCAGAATGGAAATGACCGAGTTGTGACCACATCTTTCCTATTTTGATAGGCAGCTGGACAGCACACAGACAGAGAAACACAGTAACTTCACAGCAGCAAGGTTCCAAAAATTGAGGTACCAAAAGAGAAAATTTGCCCAGCAGATGGAAAAGTTTGGAAACGCAAGATTTCCCAGGTGCACGTGTTATTCTGTTGTAAGCCTCTTCTATACAGATATTCAAGTCAGATTTGGGGACTGTTTACCCTAAACCACACACTTTGTTTTGCATCTCTCTTCAACAGTCTAGTAAATGAGCTAATTTTTACCTTCATTATGGGATTCCAATTCTTCTGGCACTCTCAAAGCCTTGATACAGAATAAGAAGAAAGGATGCCACTTCATGAACCAACTTCTGAAGCTTGTTGTACCCCTATGGCTAGTCATGATTCTATCCAATTACTCCCAGGGAGAGGAGAGCATAAAAAACAATAAAAGCAGGCATGCATCATTTCAGGTAGGATTTAAATATTTAGATTATGATCACGGTTCCAATCTGAATACATTCTTCATTTTCTGTTATTGTCTTTTTTTTAAAACAAACATCTAACCAATTTAAGGAACAAATGCTCCTCTTTGTCTAAACCTTAATTCTGGATAAGAGGAAAACAAGTTAAAACCAGATGGTGAATATACACACAAACTAGCTGTATGTTCACACAGGCTACATAAAAGCAGCTTAAAATGCCCTTTTCATTTTGTAAGTCTATGAAATGTACATTATGTGATCATCAATCCATTTCCTACGAGGCCCTCACTACAAGAGGAATTTGCTTTGTTTTCTTTGCAGAAAATTTTTTGGAAAAATGTTCTTATACCCCCCACCCCCTTTTTGGCTACATTTTCTAAGCATTGTCCTGATAGTTTCTCTCTTTCACAGGAGACTGGCTAGGCTTGTGGTGGGTCCATTCTGAGCCTGGAACTGTACAGGAGGCGGTCCATCTGTCCACTGAAAGACAATATACAATATGAAAATCCTATATTCACTACATGGGAGGGAAAAAAAATCACAGCAAGATCAGAAATGAAGAGTTGGCCATATAATATTTACCACATTGAGATACTAAAAGTCAGGGCATCAAAAGTAGTTGAGAACCAGAATGTTTGATTTTTATCAGCCAGGAGTCCATTACTAGGATATACTACAGAGACAAAATGCTGCTATTCAAAAGGCCAGTCATTCTTGGGTCCAATTTAATTACAGACATTGGTCTCTTACTTCATTTGACCTAGGATTGGCAAGTTACTGAGTGAATGCATTTCCTGTTCCTTCCCATAAGAATGTGAAGGTCCAATCCTGAAACCACTCCTAAGTATAGATTTAATGGATAGGGCCCTAAGTTGAGTTTGTCTGTCCAAGTCTATTAAAATGCTCAAGCTACAACCAAAATTAAATTCAATAAAGGCCTGTTTCTCACGCATCTTAATACATTTGCGTGTTTTACATTTTACAAAGTCCGCTGAGACAGAAAACTAATTATTGTAATATACATTTTTTCCAACCCACACTATCTAGCCTATGCAATCAGAACATGGATTATGAAAAACTCATCAATGCAGGTAGACATCAGACTGAAGTCACTAGCACAGCACTATCACTGAAATCTGTGTCCTCTGGGATTGCAGGTTATATACACATGCTCCTGGGAATCACATAGTTACTGTGGGCATCTTTGTAAACAAGACGTTATATCTCTAGCATTCCCTCCTCTGGGAAATCTGCAGACAAAGGGACATACTGCAGACAAAGCAATAAAATGATTTCTTCCTATTCTCCATTCGTCGTCTCATTTTGTCCCCAGAAAGTTAAGACATTTAAATTATTATTAATTAAAAAAAATTGGATTGACTTCTTTACCTCTTCAAAACAATCTGAGTGTCAGAACATTTTGACACTGAGATAGTCAAAGTTAGGGAGTCAGAGGTTAAGGTAATTCTCTGGATTCCAAATTAAGACACTGTATTTAGTTCTGTTAGAAGTGAATGTAAGTGACTTCAGAAGACTATCATATTCAAAGGGGTAAAAAAACCTTCAGTTTATGGCAATGTCTGTATAGATACAAAATGTGAAATTAAACCAAACCCTAAACTGGCTACCCGAAGACATTTCGATTTAGGCACACAAAATCTAAACATGGCAGAAATGCGAACAGTAGTGGATATTTCTTGCAATGTACAAGACAATATCTCTCAGACTGAAGATCTGGGGGTACTACCATAACCTAACAACATATCCAGAACATAAATGGTTTCTTGTTTTTGAAAGCAAGAACCGTAAGTAAAATGAACCATCTGACTGGTTACAAAAACCATTTTGCTCATGCAATAAATCATGTGACATTCAAGGAAAAGCACAGTTGAGAAATAAAGATATCACCAACCTAACCGCCTTTACAAAAGTTAATTCATTAATTTGACCTCCATTTCTCTTTTCTGTTATCAGTCCATTATAAATATTAGGAAGCAGCCTGAAGTTTGGCGACTCACTGAGATGCATGTGTGTCAGGGGAGTGGTGGCAGACGAGAGAAAAGATCAGTGTTTTGCTTTACACACACCATACTGTTGAAAGATGAAGACTACCTACCGTAATTAGATTGTGTTCTGGAAGACTACAAGCTTCAATATGGTCCTGAAGAAGCTGCTGTGAAAAGTTCTGATGCATCTGTGCAGCCTCATGAGCATCCATTGCATTTCCACAGGCTTTGTTCAGATCTGAAAGAGAAAAAAGTGGAGTGTCACATTTTTGTACTGAGAGAAAGATTAAATGGCTGACAGTTTGGGCAGATGGGATTTTTTATTGCTTAAGAATGCCTCTTTTTATTAGCTGGAGGAAGAGGAGGTCACTTGTGTAGCCCCATGTGGAACTTCCTTCCTGCCTCCTACTTTATATTTATATATATAAAAAAAAGTCAGTTTCAAGGAACACTGAATCCAAAGCTTTTTAAGTTGATTATCCCCCTCAAAAAGTCTGCCCTTTAAATAGCATGCCCTGATACTTTTATAACAACTCTGCAGAGAAGTTTAAAGGTGTTTCTGCTACACTAGGGATATTTAAAAGTTATTTTCAGCAAGGGAGAACAATGAAAATAATGACACGGGTTAGTCTACACTAGAAATACTGCAGTGGCACCACTATAGCAGCACTGCCTTTGTGCTTCAGTGTTCACACTACCTACGCCAACGAGAAGGGCTCTCCTGTCAGCATAGGTAAACACCTCCCCAAGAGGCAGTAGTTAAGTTGAAAAAAGAATTCTTCCATTTACCTAGCACTCCCTACACTGAAGATTAGATCGGCTTAACTATGTCACTTGGGTATGGTACTCCAAGTGCTTTTACCTCAGCTACCTAATGGAAAGGCAAATTCAGATAGAACTGGACCAAAATGGCCAAAAGTTACATTCGGTGCTAACTTTTACCCTCATAGGCACTCCCTTCCAGTGTTTTCAGTAGGAACTGCACACTTGCATCTGAGGGCAGATTAATCTTAGATACTGTATACAATACAAAATAGTTAACAAAATATTCCTAAAATACTTAACACTATTACACCAGCCACATCGAACATTCCCTGCTATTGCACTGTCCTATTCTGCACAGAGGGCAGGAGAAAGTTTCACTTTTGCTGAACAGTCTGTTATCCTTCCCTGTTTCAAAACATTTATTCTCTTTTTATTTTCAACCTCTATGGACAATATGCCAGTAGCTCCACAAGAACCAGTAATTCTTACTTGAACAGAAAACATCTGCTTGTTGTCAACCTTTGACAGTGTGTCTAGTTTACAGTGCCATCTATTGGAAAAAAGTGTGCGACTGCATGTCTTGGTAATTACAGGAAATTATATTAATCTGACAGTAGTGCTGATTTTAATAGAAGTTGAGTTATAATTTTCTATTACAAACCCCACATTTTGTGGAGCTTTAAAACTGCGCTGTTTTAATTCACTACAGGCTGAAACTTGGCATCACAGTCTCACCCTATGTAATGTTTGCTCATTTAAACTAGCAGCCGTGTTAGTCTGTATTCGCAAAAAGAAAAGGAGTACTTGTGGCACCTTAGAGACTAACAAATTTATTAGAGCATAAGCTTTTGTGAGCATTTCAGATGCATTTGATGAAGTGAGCTGTAGCTCACGGAAGCTTATGCTCTAATAAATTTGTTAGTCTCTAAGGTGCCACAAGTACTCCTTTTCTTTTTTCATTTAAACTAGATCATCCTTTTTTAGCTCAGACTTGCGCCAAAAGAGCCCCACAACACAATTCTTGCTTTCACATTATGAAGTGCTGTCTGGTGCGGGAGAGTAGCACTTTGTATACAGGAGTCACGGTGCCTAGTGCCCCTTCTAGTATCTTTGTGTCTCTCCACATTTGTCATTAGCCTCTTTTTGGCATTGCTTGGGGAAAGCAGCCATAGCTGCCTTCACTTCACAACCCAGGCATTATCCACTTTGGATTCTGCCTTTCCTGAGATCAATTTCTGCCACAGATGCCTGCCAGTCTCCTGCTCAACCCCAAACAGCATACACAATCCATTTGATTTTCCAGGCTGCTCTAATATTAGGCGACTGAAGAACTTTGTTTCAACACTAAATATCTCTGTTTATAAAGAAAATTCTCATCACTATGGCATTTAAGCAGAACGGAAGTTGGTGCATACATAGAATGGGAATGCATAGAATGGTGCATACAAAAAGTGGAAGGGACAGCTCTTAAGGGTGCCAATCCAATCTTAACACTTCCATTTTGCCAGGATACTCTCCATGACTAGTAGCCCACTGCTTTTTCATCAGCAATTCTATAATGTGAACACAGGAGGAATTTATGAGATAAAGTTGCATTTTTTTGTCGTCCAAAAGGGAAATCTGGGCTAAATAGGCAGCTATCATTATGCACAAATCTTCAGTTAAGCAAAAAGAAGTCTTATATTTTCCATTATCAGAAACCTGAAGCAGTGCTATCCTGCAGTGAATACAACACTTATTAGCAATCAAGCACCTTGGTTTTTTAACCAAAAAGATTACCAGGATGACAGTGCCAAGATAAAGAGCCTCTGTGTGGTATATTTTGCCATCATACTGATTTGACTCCTAAATATTTTTCAACATTCTAGTGTACTAACCCAGGCCTGTTTTTTCAGTATGGGCAATTCCACAAACTATCCATGTATATGGTTTTCTCATCCTCCATTACTGAAGAGCTTTAATCTATTTCAAGGTGACTGCCATTTCCCTGAAATAAACTTTATGAAAGACCTGTAATCACATACAAGGATAGCAGGCAAGAGGAAAATCTTATTGCAGTTGACTAGTAACTGAAAAATGGTACTTATCAGATGGCTGAATGCTTGGCAATCTATTCACAGTAAATTAATGAGCCACAGGCTAGTTACTAGTGGACAAGTATCCACACCATGAAACAAGTGGACCTCTTGTAGGCAGTCCCAGCAGGTAATGACCATTGAGACAGAGTTGCCCTCTCCACTCAAGGTCTCTCCAAGGCATGGATAAGGCACGCTGATGGGACAGTGTGGGGGAAGTTCATATTGCACCCGGACTAGGGATAACTTGAGGATGTCAGTCTCCAGAGCCATCAATGCACCTCGCACAAGAGCTACACTCACATGCAAATTAGAAAAGTATTTCAATTACCTGGAAGACATTTTTAACCAAAGCAGCAGGAAAACAGGAGAATGTAAGTCTGGCCTTTCCTGCCTGCAGTGCTTAATGTGCAGCACAGGGTTTGTAGTAACCTGACTATTTATATTCAACTGAAGCTGCAAGGTAAGTCAACTGTAACATTAACACAGTCTGCCAAGAAACTAGTCAATATTTGTACAAAGCATCCTGGGTCTGATGGGAGTCAAATTAAATTATATTTATGTACGATGTGCTATAACAGTCTCCCCCTCCCTATTTATGAATGCTCCGACAGCAGCGGAAACTATTTAAGTGAAACAATCAATGCTCCCAGTATCCAGAACACAGGACATGGTGAAGCACAGAGAATAATGTTGAAAAACGGATACTTTGTGAGCGAATCAACGACAAAACATCCTCTAGAATCCTGCCTATTCATTCACCCTCTCAGCTTTACAGCAGGCTAACCTGCCTTTCTAGTCAAGAACTAGATCAATCTCTCTCTGGATTAATTTAACGCTGCTCTTGTGAGAGCCACATGGGATCGCTAGAGAGCAATACAAGATTCTCTCCCACCCCTTTTGCAAGACATTCATGGAGACACTATAATGCAGGCATTCGTGATTCTACTATTGTAGCAAAACATGCAGGGATGACCTCGGCATCCAAAAAATCTGGGGCTGGTGTCAAGGTTAAAGATTCAATAGGCTCCTGGAACAGCCATTAGCATCCATCTGGTATTTTCTTGGGATTTACTTTTTTGTTTTCCCACTTGACCACCATCTCTCCTTCCTGGCTTAATTTACTTTCCTTTCTTTCACCTTGCACCCTAATGCTAAACTAGAAAAGGTGACATTAAGATTTGAGACTACCACTCCAGCTATCAGGTACCGAAAAGCCACTCAAACATTTCCCCTTTCTTTTTCAGACTGTGCTGCGCCGGCTCATAACTGTTGCCACTGTCAGCCAATGTATCCTGATCTTTTTCTCCTCTGGGAATCACACCTCTTTTGTGACTGGCGTTATTTCGGGGCAAATAAGGTCAGCATACAAGTTGGCTGATGGTGGGAACAGTTAGGAGCTAGTGCAATAGTCTGAAAAAGTGGGAAAAAAAGTTTCTTAAAAATTACAGGTTTCCAATGAGACACCCCAAAGGCCAAGATTTTAAAAAGTTACTAGTGATTTTGGGTACCCACCTGGAGACATTATGTGGGGCTGATTTTCAGAGGATGGTTCTCAGAACTTTCTGAAAGTCAAGCCCCTTTAAGGTGGCAAGTTGGACATTCAAAATCAACCTGTAACTTTTGAAAACTTTGGCCAAGATCATTCTGCCTAAGACCTGGACATCAAGTCTGAGCAGCTGCAAATGACAGGCTACATTAGTTTATGCGAGCTGCTGCCCAGCAGGACTGACAGTCAGAATTTCTGACACTCAAGTGACTGACACCAGCTTCTCCTGCAGAGCTTCTCTGGAAGAAGCACCTGATTTCCATGCACTTTAAATATGAGCATATTGGGTCAGAAAATTAACATTTCTTGTCTTTCAGACACATACACGCCTAAAAAACCTGAGTTCATAAGATGTTTATGCCACTAGCTTCTTGGCAAGCATTAGAATCGAAAAGCATGGTCTTTCCCCTCTCCCCAATCCTGAGAACTCAACTTGCTACTTGTCTTGTATACAGACATATAGGAGCTCCACTTTGACTAACTTACCTCGCAACAGAGCTGAAGACCATAGTTGCACAGACATGTCTGGGATCTTGCTAGCAAGTTGCATGGCTGGTACCACCATGTTATTACTTTCCTAGTCAAGAATGCATATTAAGGTCAAACAGTCATTGTAGCCACAGATTTTTTCTTTAAGATATAAAAGTGTTCCGTAAAATTTGTATAACAAGTCACACAATGGAATGCTCACAGCCCCCAGCTCCTCCCCCCTCACCTCGAAGATATTCACCGCCATCTAGAATATCTAGCTAACTCTTAACCCAACACTGTTCTCATGTATTAGTTAAGAGCTACTCAGGGCAATTTTCACCTATGCAGTAACATGACAGACAGTGCCACTCCTGGGCTATTAGAACTGATCTCTTGTGATATTATATTCTTCTATATAACCCGTTTTGTTATTTTATCATTTACTGGATCTGCTGCAGCAAACTAAATCCAAGCACCAGATATCAGGATTTATTTAGAAGAGACTACAAACACCTGAACACACACTATACATTATGTGTATGACAAATAGACGCAGACAGAGTACATAGAGGAAGTCCAGAGTTAAAGTTTACTGCTCCCCAATGCATAAGAAAAGCAAATGAGAATAGAGATGGCAAATATATAGAAGGGCTACAAAATACAAGGGGCCAATTAAGACTAGTAACTTCAAAGCAAGTGACCTATTAAGGATTTTGTTTCAATATATGAATCACCAATAATTACATATAATAAATTATTGCTGAAATTGAAACAACTTTGGTAATCACAGAATGGCTGCCAAGTTCCAACCCAGGAGGTAGCTGTGTTTCTGAGGTAGGACAGTAACCCCTAAAATACAGTCTAAAGTGGTCTAGGATCTTTCAACACAATAGAAATTAGAGTACATCTACTGGGCACATCAGGGAAAACATTGCATGCATCATCTTGCCACAGCATGAGGATTTAAAAAAAAAAAATCTGAATTCAGAATCCTTTCCAAAACAATCCAGTTTAAACCATTTCTCCTCACTTGAAAAGAGGATCAAAGTAGATGTTTAAACATTACGAAAATACAATCTTCTGAAATAGATTGCAAATGTCACTGCTTTGTCAAGGTACCATTAAACATGCAAATCACAAATTGAAAAGTCAATATGCTGCCAGCTTTAGGTAGGATACTGCTATGTGTGGAACTCATAAGACAGATTAGTTATACAAAACCCACTGATTTTTTTTGTCAAATAGCAAGTAAAACAAGGGTCTTAGTAGCAATACTGAAGACTGTAAAGGCTTACCCTGTGATTCCCTAACACATAGAATATATGACCCAGGAGTACAAGAGAACATGCTGTTAATCGGTTCAAGTCTTCTGCATTTGACATTTTCAGTGTCTCTCGCAAAAATCGTCTATCAAAAAAGAACAAAAATGAAACATTCTATAAAACATTCTCCTTTTCTTCTAATATGTAACAAACATGTAATAACCATAATCCAGAACAGAAAGACTAACTGTGGACGTCAAGGGGCAAATACTGGGACTCTGGAGACCTAAGATCTGCTCTAAGCTCTGACACTGGCTGGTTGCAACATCTTGGGCAAGTCATTTCCTCTCTGTGTGCCTCAGTTTCCCTATCTGTAAACTGGGAACAACAATACAGACATTTGTAAAGCACTTTGAGATCTACCAACAAAGAGTGCTAGATATTGTCATTACTAGGAATTCAAAGCTGTAGAGAAGAAAATCTAAAGGGGAATTTCTCTAAACTATTTGTCAATCCTATTTAGGCAAACAGCAGGTATTAAATCAACCTGGCCAAATTCAAGGGGAGAAGGCCTGGAAGAGGTCTCATTTTTCTCTCTCTTTTGTATGAAAGAGCCATTTTTCCCTCTCGCTCACTCCTTCCAAATGGCACTGATTTTGCACTCACTTTGCTTCATTGTATCTTCCTTGGAAGAAGGAGAACAGTCCTCGGATGTAGAAAGCAGCTGCTCGAAGACAGTGAGAGCTGGGGACAAAGCGATAAACTTAAATCCACGAGTTTTACAATAATCAGATGCATAATACAGGATACATTCTAGAAATTATTTTCGAACATTTCATAATCAAAGCAAAATTCTTTGTGGTAAAGATTAAAAACCTGTAAGCACCCCTTCCTTGACATTAAAGCTGATCTTTTGCTTTTCATGCTATGCTTTTTTTATTTTAAGAATTTTACAAGGCAAGAGCCATAAAAACACCCTTGCAAAAATAGCATTTAGAAGATATACAGAATCCTTACCTTACAGGGAAGTTGTGGTCTGGATTTATCCTTTCCAATAAACTGTAAAGCTGTAGTCAAGAAACAGAAATGGAAAAAATTGTTTCTAACTAGTATTAGCTTACAGTATGGGATACAAATGTTTTAATGGGAGCAGTACATAAAGCAGAATGCTCAAGTTATATAAAAAACATAGCAAACATTTGCTGTTACTGGCTAGAACACAAGATGGAACATTCCTACATTGGAAGGGTTCCATCAGCTCAATATTGGCCCGAAAAATCAGGTTTACAAAGAACAATTTTCTATTTTTTTTAGACTTCATAAGTGTGAGCATGAAACTTCAAATTTAACTGGAAAGACTTTTAATGGAAACATATGACTGGAGTGCTTGAAATCCAAAAGCTGAATTATCTTGCTAACAAGAACCAGAACCTGACACTAAACAAAAATTAAGTTGACTAATTTTCATTCTCTGAGCATCCCTTTTTAACGTGCTTCAGCTTTTGCTTGTTCAAATTGACAATGTACAATTTGTCCACAAAAGATTAAGAATAACACTTGAAAGTATTGTTTCTGCTAAGTAGCTAAAGAACCCAATCAGAAGTGCTAGAGAGAATACCCAAATACTGCTGCACAAATGATAAATACATGAAAGATGATTTAAACTTCTTTGGGAAGAGGGTTGATCAATCAGTCCTCTGTGAGTAACTATCACCACCTGAAAATGTCCATTTCCAAACCCTTCACAATCTTTTAATTAATTCTTATTAAACTCCATGTAATGTAGATATTGCCCTTAGATACAGATGGAAACTGAAATGAACAATTTAAGTGACTGGCTCAAGATCACAGAGGGAGTCAGTGACAGACCTGAGATTAGGACTCAAGTTCCTGACTCCCACTGCTGTGCTCTGACATCTAAATCACACCTCTCTGTAGGATCCAAAATGCTCATTTCCTTTAATGGTCTGCCCTAGGCCAACTCATACCCTCAAGCCCGTGAGTAATATTATTAATAAATGACACCGTGTTGATCAGATGGGTGGTTGCCCAACAAAGCACTCCTGCTTGTGGCAAAGCACACCAAGAACCAATAATCAAAGTGCTGTGCTAAAATATTTTCCTCTTGCAAATATGCACCTTGTAAAGCCACAGATCAGAAGCAGCCAGTCACATACCTCTTGATGTCTGTTGCCTTCCCTGATATACACACTGGCCAGGTTTGTCACAATAAATGCCCACAATTCCTGATGTGTGGTGAGCTAAAATAGAATATAAAACACAAACTAAAACCAGAAATAGCTGGAGTGGTATTAGTCACTAAGCAGCACGTTTACAGCCCTCACAAGACAAAGAAATAGCGCAGCCCAGAAGATCCAAGCCATCTAGACACTCAAAAGTGCATTCATACACAGAACTCATTTCTGAGAAGCTGTTAATAAATATTAAACCCAACAGCAGTCTGTAAAAGTCTCTAAAGCAAAATACATGACAGGCAGCATTTAAACACCACGTTCCTGTGATGAGGCTTTTTTTGTTTCATTATTCCAAGCTCATTAAGAAGTTGCTGCTTTATCTTAGTTACTCTTATGTCTCTTCATATTAAAGCGCTCTCAGTTTGGATGAGATGGAACTGCTAAGCCAGACCTTTGAGCACAGTGTCCTCTGATATCACCTCACTCTATTAAAGAGAGACTGTTGCGAGCACCCAATGATAATATTAAAGCCCGCAGGCTCTGTGCCCCCCCAAGTCTTAATCCTCCCTCTCTCAACAGGAATAGTGGAATGATCTATTCGTATATTTCATTGGGTAAGATAGCTTTGCCTTACCCAAGGAAATGTAAAGCAAAACCCATGGCTGCTTCATAAAAGATTACTAGAGAATAGACCCTAGAGAAATTAAAGGTAAGTCTACTCTGTACCCATGTCTACATTTAATAGAGCTACAGCAAGTAGTTTTAGCATTAAATCTTACCCGCAATGCTGTAGTAAACTGTGCTTCTGCATTGTCCATGCAATTAACAGAAATGCAGTAAAGCCCCTGTAAAAGAAAGTGCATTTTAGACTAAGCATTCTAGTAACTGTAGCAAAATTGCAATTCTGTAAGTAGATGGTTGCAAGTCTGAGCCACTAAATCCTGAAGTTATGAGCAATGTTCCCTCTTATTTTTGACAGGCCGTGTGCGCAAAAAAAATTCTGTGCAAATTTTTGTGCATGTGGTGTTTTGCAGTGTGCACAGGAATTAACAGGCATTAACAGGAAAACAATTTAATGTGTTATGCCAGACACCAACAAGCCTCAGTTTTGTTTGGTTCATTTAAGATCAAGTAATTCCTGTACTGCCAACTTCTCATCACATTATTGTAAGGTTCATTTCTTCTTAGAATCTATTTGTTTCATATAACATTAAAAATACAAATTCTACATACAGTGAATCATCTAATGCTTTTTCCGTTACCAAAATGCATTCCCTAACGCATACAATATACCTTGTGGATGTTCACTTGCAAAGCTCCCATACTTAAATGTGCTGTATTTTTAAAGGAGAAGAGTTTAAATATTTAACTGTTCTATGGCTATTACAAAATGCTTGGTGTTTGCTTAAAAGACAGACTGAGGCAATTTACAAGATTTCTATAAAATTATTAAATGATCTTGCTTGGTGCAAGTCTAAAAATCTGGCTGAGGTTTGCATCACTAGAACAGTTATCTGAAACAATTAAGGTGGAACTCTAGTTATGGTGCCATGTATAGGCCAAAATTCAACAATAATAGTGTGTACTCACTAGGAGAGTATGTAGCTGAGCAGCATGATTAGAAAACAGTCTGGGAGACTGCTGGCAGAGTTGACAGACTTGTGAGATCTGTTAGAAAAAAATATTTTAAAAGATTAAACCAATTATTTCTTTATTATGTCTAGGCTGAGCCTGCCCCCACTCCCCAACTGCCTGAACTGTAAAAGCCATTCAGCTTATTGCTGTGCTTTGCTCAAAATTAAGTTAAGCTATGCTTTGCACCTTTAAAGCAGAGTCCAGACACGTTGCAAGCTAAGCCATACATAGATCAGTATGTATAGGTTCTTCCCTGTACTGGGATGTGTGCACCAGTCAGTTTTCAGAATTATTTGCTTTATGGTAGAGTATCATGTGCTGGGCACTATCCACCCACATGAAGTCATGGTTCCGGTCCTGAAGACCTCACAATCCAAGACAACATGCGACAAAAGATGGAAGAGGGACAAAACATTCAAAGGGTTTAAAAAAAACAACCCATGAACTATCACCAACTGCTCCTTTATTTAGCCACTATTATTTGGCTAATTTCTTCTAAATGCTGTGGTAGGCAGCGTTGAAAGATTTGAAAGGTCAGTGGACCAATTCAGAAAGCATGTTCCATAAAAAAGGGATGGAATGGAAGACAATGCAGACATTTGGGGGAGGATTGGACAAAAGGGAAGCTGAGACCAGTATTACCACCAGAGGGGAGGAAGGAGGTGGTGACATAATAAGACAAAAATAAGTAGCGAAGGGCAGGTTGTGAAGGGCTGGAAAAGCCAGTGCAATATGCCTGAGCTAGAGCCAAATAGAGAATGGGGAACCAGTGGAAGGATTCAAAAGGGGGATGACTTGATCAGAGGAACAAATGAGGAAAATTAATCTTCAACTGCATTTTTTATGAACTATCAGGATGGAGAGGAGAGTCTGGATGACAGTTTTAGCTGTATGAATAGAAAAATAGTTGTATCTTATGTATGCACAGGTTGAAGTGTCATGTGGTGGACGCTATATGAAAGTTAGGGAAAGAGAAGAGTTGAAGACAACTCTAGTTATGGGTTTGAGTGAAGGAAGTATGGTGGCAGAGTTAAGAGTGACAGAAAAAGAGGATGAGGGGAAAAACATCGGGAACTCAGTTCTGGCCATTAGCAAGCTATACTATTTTAAAACTCTGAATAAAATCTCTGAAGTGCTCTCAAATGACGTATGGAAGGTAGTTTAATTTCAAGGCTTAAGAACCTTGCCAGTGTCTTAAGGATTCCCAGACACTGCTATGCATTGTTAGTAGTTACACAGACTACTGGGATTCCAGCGAGAGTCTGAACATGTTATTTGGAAATTAAATTTCCATATTTTCTAACTAACATTTATTGCAAAGATTTATGAATATTCAAAAGATTAAATGAGCATAGAAGTAATCAAAAGACAGTCTTACCTCCTGCAGTGCTGTAGCTTTGTGCCCGGTCACAAGCCGACACATGATAATATGTTCCAACAAAATAACTTGGAAAGATGACAAAATAGGACTGCAGTCCAACACTAAGAGGGAAGCAAAGGTAGTTCAGGAAATAAAGTTATATAGCATTATAACATCCTAACCCCACAGCCTAAGCCCTAGATAACTACTATAAAGCTAGCTTCCCTCATGCCGACGGTTCAACAGAACTCCAGCACAAAGACTTCTGAGCAGAAGTCTATATGAACTATGTGGCATTGGAGAAGTCAGCTTGCTCCCACCTACTGTTTCAGTTGCCACTGGGGAAGTGAGCCTATTTTTAAAAGGAGAATTGTTCCTTGATCAGGAAAGAATGGTAGTCCAAGCTTCACTTAGCTGAACCCCTGGGGATCATGACTTTGCTTCCAATAAGTGGGATCTTGAATAGTCCAGTCATTTGGATAGCAAAGATTCTACAGAGCAGTTTAAAAACTGATAGGAACTGATGAATTAATCTTTTTGTACTCCCATAACTCAGCAGACTAATCAATAAATACGTACAGGAAAGAATTCTTGTTCTGGACTCAGATCTTAATAAACCAACTTTCAGACCTGAGCAAAAATTCTTACAGCTGAGCAGTAAATCCTCATACATAGGCTTATGGAAGTAACCCCGAACAGATCAATAGCATTAGAGGTGCCTGTTCTTGCAGGCAGATTGCAGTTTTTAGTATTTTTATGTTAGCACCAGATAAAGGTGCCTTGCAACTCATCAAAAGTTTTAACCCTAATACTTACTTTTTAGCTTTTCTAGCTGCATGAGTGCTTTGTCTGTGTACTTTTGTGCCTTCTCCAGGTATCCTGCTTGCATGGAATGCATCACTGTCACCTGCCACAGAATGTAAGAAAGAGGGTCTGAAAGTCTAGAGTGACATTCCAGAACTGAAGTCAAAACAATTTAAATCAACTTGAAATCCAGTCAATTTCAAAAGACGAGTTAAGTATTTTCAGGCACATGGAGTCATATCTCCTTGCTCTGTTAAAAAAGATAAGTTTCTGCTGCTGTCAGTCATGAAGAACCAACATAGCTCTAGGAGAATGAACTGGATTCTACTTGGCCTATGTATTGATGTCATTGTTAACTAAGTTTCATTTTCAGGGCTTCTTGTACAACCCCTTTAAATGCTGCCATTACTGAAGGGAATAAAAAGTTGCATAGGTGTCACAGACCAGAATTTGAAGCTAATGGTAGAAATACAACAAAGAAACACGCAGCCTGAACAACCTTTATTACCGGTGATTATGGACAAGCTAGAAAAAAGTGTGTGATTTTCAGATCCCAGATTTAGTTGGCAGGGCTGATCCATCTGGATGCCATCTTTACAAAGTCACTTTCTAGAGCAAAACTCCATAGATTATTAAACTTCCATGTAAGTTAACTGCTCTTCCAAGCGGAGTCTCCCACAATATGGGACATTCACTGCTATTTAGAAGACCTTGATTGTCAACTGCAGCTTACCATGTGGTGACTTGGACCACTAGGAACTAAATTTGAGAGCACCAGATTCACACTTACTTGTGACCACTCTGGTTTCTAGAAGCAAAAGGCATTAAAAACCACTGCATTTAAAACACACTACAACAGGGTGGGTAATGGCAAGCTCTCCTAGCCAATTCTTTCAGACCATGTTTGCCATCTGTTGGTTGTTTTGAGCCACATAAGTCACCATACTCTGACCTCAGTAAGTTTGAACTTACAGGATGAACTGCATCTTTTTGATCCCTGTGGAGAGCAAGGGTCAAGCATTAGATGAGAAGAAGTATGTACATGTGGAAGGGCAGAAGTAAAAAACTCTTTGCTCTGTACTGTGCATTCAGTCCATACATAACAATGGTGAATTCCACAACCATTTAAAGAATTAAAGTGCTTGTACACTGGATCATACTCTGGATACAGGGTCCATCCTCACGTGAAATGAGCACACTTATCCCACACCTCATCAGTTAACAATGGCCGCTTAAGTAAAACAAAGCTTCTCACCAGGTAGACCAGCACACACATGTGCTCCTTCGGCAGCCAGTGAAAGAGATCTGCTGGGTTACTGGGTAGAATTTCATCGTCATGAAGAGTCGATATGGTCTGAATGCACTGCTGGAGCTGCTTCAGACATGGTTTCACACTTTTCACCTGTGAAAGTTGATTCATATCAGACACAGGTCATGCAATCTGGGACAACATCTGAATATGTATACACTTCAGTAAACGTGCCAACCAGTTAACAGTCATTGCCTTAAAGAGTTTAGTCTACTTTAAGGCATAAGCTGATGCAGTAATTTCATAACACATCACAGCCTTTTGGACAGGAATCTCTCTCTGATTCCCAAACATACAACTTTGCACAATTATCATTCACATACCTGCCCAGCATCCAGGTAATGAGTCACCTGCAGCACCAAGAAGAACACACGCAATGATTCTTTCTGGATGGGATTTCCTTGCCAGTTTTCAACGATCTGTCCACACAGAGTAAGGAGTGGGTGCACTTCCTGCAGTTTCCGTTCCATTAGAAGAAGCTATAAGAAAAGCATTATGTATATAAATAGTGCAGAAAAAACAGCTTAAATGCTCAGTGAAGCTGAGCTGAAGCTGTTGAGTGCTCTTCCCTTTCGAATGTCGGGTCTCATTTATTTAAGTCCCTAAATGTAGACTTAAGATGTTAACTTTAAAGGTGCTCTTTTTAAAAAAGAACTGGTCATTATATGTTATTGGACCTTTCATCCTGCATCACTGATTGTAATCAACTTCCCTAATCTGAGATATGCCAAAAACTAACAGTGCTTGATTTCTTCATGAAATTACTTGTGTGTTGCTATTATGAGCAGGCAAGACATTGAACTACATAAAAATCCTGCATGCCAAAAAGCAGATTTCAGGTGCATTTCAAACATCATGCCTGCTTACAGAAATGAAGCAAAATATGCTTGGCACAAGGAAAGCACACAAACTAGACAATTTCAAGACCAAAGCCTTATTTTGTCCCGATAAAACGTATGAAGTGAAGTAACAGTATTAACTTGCTTGCTTATTTGTTACACTTAAATATATCCAACTTACCATCCCTTTACTTAGCAGAAACAGTGCCCTGAAATAAAATAAAACTGTGTCACAGCTCTAAGAAGGTACAACACTGAACAAAGATATACTCATGAGAGAAAACTTAGGGTAAGAGACTGCTGAAGATCTTTTCAGAATGGACTACACTAGGCCAGAGGAAACAAGCTATTCATATAGGCATCACACTTATAATGCTTAGACTGACTGGGAGCCTGGGTCAAAAGTCTAGTAGAACCAACTCAGACCTTCACCCTTTCATGGTAAATGAAGTCCATGCCATTTACCATCTGAAGACCTTTGAAATGAGATCTTACAAAAAGAGGTCCTGCCTGCTCTGCAAGGCCATCATCCTATGATCCTACTTATCAGAGCAGAAGTGTCCTTCTTTACTGTGCAGCATCCTGTGTGCATTGGCTGGGTGCGGCCACCCCAGTTGTGGCAGACCAGACTTTAGAGTATCTCTGACGTAAAAGACACAACATAAGGTAAATTATAAGATAATGTGTGGGGTTGGAGAAGAGGGTTTAATCAAATTTTTGATGTCTATGCACCAAAATATAGAAAACACCCATTGTCTTTTATCTCTGGGGCTCAACTCAAAGCAACAATAAGGCGCCTGCCAGAGCTAGAAGAAGAAGGCAAGTTTAAAGTTGGAAAAAGGAGTCCAAATCACAGTGCCAGGGAATTAAAGAGTCTGAGGCTTTAGGTCTGTATCTAAGCCTTGGAAGGTCCCAATTTGCAGGGGAGCTAAAAGCTAAAGCCTGCATGTTGGGAAGATTTGAGTAGATGAGGAAGGCAAACAAAGTTCTGTTTAAAATAAGAATCTCCAGAGCTTTGGTGCAGACTGCTGGTGTTTGTTTCCTGTTAAAAGCAGCCTTGGATGGGCGAGAGCAAGAGACTCAGGTTGAGAGACAGAATACATGAGAAGTACTGGTTTGATTATGATGGATTTAGAGAAGCTCATTTGCAACCAGCATCTCTGTGTAAATTAGAATAAATTAAAATATTTCTGGGAAAGGTAGGTGAAGGCAACATACCTGGTATATTCTGATCCTACTACCCGGGCATATTCTGCTCCAACTCCTAGAAGGTCACATGCAGATACCAAATCTTTTTCAAGTGTGTGAAGTTGCTGAAGAGAGAAAAAAAAAAGTCAAGTTTTCAAGCTAGCATTTTTAATGACAAACTTCCAGTAATGTTTTTCTTTTGGTACTCCTGTTACAATAATTGGATATTTTGTTATGAAATTAAAGTTTGATACAACTGCTTAATAGGAGTTCTTTACATGTCACTTGACATCAACAGAAGGCCTTTTCAGGAAACTTTTCCTATTCCTCTTCTGAAAAGAGTCTTCAACATTTCAAAGAAAATCACCTTCAAACCTTTTTTTTTTTTTTAAACACGTATCCAAGTTATCATAGAGCAGAGGTGGTCTATTCTACATACAGCCTAATCTAAACGTAACATACAGTCAAAAACAGCAGGGGTTCCTTTGGCAGGGAAGGCACTATCAAAGTCGGTGAGCACCACCTGATATTCAAGGCTGCAGGCCAGGGAAGAAGAGTGGTATAGGTTTTTTTGTGATGCATCCTTAGTTTTGGAAAATTCCAATTTCAGAATCTCAGTGAAATGTGCAACAGAATAAAGAATTCAGGTCTTTTGATCAGGAAGAAGCTAGAAAGAAACATGCCACCATACCAGCAACATATTTGGAGTTTGTAAGAAGAATCTTTCACAGAAGCACAGAATATAACTGGAGGTTAAGCTTTTTATATGTACACATACAACTCACTGATAAGTAAACATTTCCCCCTTAATTGACAGAAGTGCAAGGCTCTCAAAAATCTCAACTCAAATTACACAAACGAGTCATTTTCAAAGAAATAAGTTGTTGCTATTTGATTGAGCCTATACAGAATGGGGGAAGAAGAGGAGTACAGGTGAATGTTAACACATCCTTCAAGAGAATAGTTTGACAAGCTCCCTTTTGAAAGAAAGTGCCTCTAAAGCACAATTCCCTCAATCCTTATCAAATAGACTTCATTGTATTCTGTGTATCTATCAGGCTGCTGAGAAAAGGCACATCTTGGAAGAGATATTGCTGAACAATGCTCTCTTGACTGTACAGGTCCAGCAGAGAGCAAGACCTGCCTCTCTCACTACTTGGTTAGCCTGTAAACTCTTTGGATGATATGATGTCCTTCTAATCCTAACAGTCTGGGATACCCTATAGATCGGTTATGTAGTATCCTCTGAACACATGTACAACAAAAGTAAGGACAAGATGTCAAGCATGCCTCCCAACTCCACGATTGTTCTCAGATGATGCCTAAAAACGAGTACTGGGTTAAACGTGCAACAGAAGCCATGCATAAGAACATTTACGAAACGAGGAGAATAACATTTCTGATGTTGACCTGAAGTCTTCGTAGTAATTCCACTTTCTAATCCAGTTTGGCTTTGGATGTTAAGGCAAGTGGAAAACAGTGGAACCCACATTTCTATCACATCATCCTCAAGTAGAAAACTCTCTATTCAATCCAGTCAGGCTTTGTGGGGAGGTATCTGTTTTATGTACATTTTGAAGGGGATTCTTCTACCTTTTCTCAGGATTCTATGTCCCTGCTAGAATCCCGAGGATCTCCCCCCTCCCTTCTCCTGCCAGCCACATCACCACCCCTACAGGTAAGGAGGCCTGTACTAGACTCCATTTGAAGTCTATCACAATAGTACAACATGAAGCACTCTCAGCAGTTCCATCTATGCACTAGTTCCAGCCACTGGATCAAGAGACAGACACCCAAGCCTTGCTGTGTCCTCAGTAATACAGAAGTATTCTCTCCTCTTTGCAAAAATCTAGAAATTTACACGTAAATTATACTTTCTTCCTGACATTTTCACAGTCTTTTTATGCAGCTTTATAAGGCACCTAAATAATACTTACGGCAAGCTGAAAAAGTAGTCTACAGTGCCAGTACGGAGTCTGCTGTGAAATCTGGATGGCTTTACGCAACAAAGGCTTTGCTGCATCAACTGAATTCTGAAATAAAAATATGTACCTTAAAGTCAACAGTAAAACCAATCAAAATAATGAATCTTCAGCACTGAAAGCAGTTGAGATTTAATGAAAGATATTCTGGTTTGGTCTCAATTTAAAAAAGTCTTAAAGCAAAAAAACAAAATTGAAAACAAACAGTGACATTAGTAATCAAATTTGCAGTCCTCTAAAGATGTGCTGAACAATATTAATACATAAATCCATCATACACTCATATAACCCTTCATGCATGCAGAAAAATGCATACTAGAGAACACAAATGGGCTTGCTTGGAAAAACTGAAGACCCCTTTTAAAGGTCTTTTAGTAAATCTAATCCAAAATATTCAAGGCACATAGTATCTCAGGAAACTCCAAAAAAAAGTTAGCCTGTCTTTTTCTCCATGACTAAAGGAATAAGTAAGGTTCGTAAACTTATTTTACCACAGAACTTGTTAATTGTAATGGTAATTGCAACCAGCATTATGTGATATATTGAAACACCTTGGAACTTCCATATTACTTCACTACAAATTAAGCTTCCCTGCACCAGAGATCACCCATAATCAGGAGTACATTGTAACTGATGTGTGCAAATGTGGTTCTAATACAAAAATATTTGTAAATTGTCAAAAACCCTTCACCTCCTCGATAGGGCACTCATGATCAGCAAAGTACCATATTTTAGGAGCAGCCTCAATACACTTACCTCTTGACAATACAGTTCAGACAGAAGGCTTGCTGCTTCAAATTTAACATCTTCAAACTGTGGAATCTAGCAGCATCAAAGTTAAGTAAATATTAAATTTTGTTGCAATATGTATTAGTCCACCAATCAATGCTCAATATGCCAAGACAAAGCTTAAAGACTTAAGAAGCCCACATCTGGGAATTGGCAAGAACTACCTACTAAATACTGGTTTCAGAGTAGCAGCCGTGTTAGTCTGTATTCGCAAAAAGAAAAGGAGTACTTGTGGCACCTTAGAGACTAACAAATTTATTAGAGCATAAGCTTTCGTGAGCTACAGCTCACGAAAGCTTATGCTCTAATAAATTTGTTAGTCTCTAAGGTGCCACAAGTACTCCTTTTCTTTCTACTAAATACTGAATCAGATTCACTCTGGCCAGTTTTGTTTGTCGAAATACTTCACATTAAATCCAGGGTATAAAAGTGAGCGTTCAGCTATTAAAGTTCTACTGTCAGATGGTCAGGAAAGGATACTTGTTGTGATATCATCCACTGTAAGAGGAGACAACAGATTAGTTAGTGCACAGTCAACAATACGAAGGGATTCATTTAAGAAACTGCCCCATGGCCACCCATTCTCTCACACTACAATTTATTTGGTGAACAGACAGAACCTGGCTCATGGGCCTCAATCGAGGAGTCAGCACAGTCTCCCTCCATGGCATGAAACCCTTCACTCCCCCCACCAGACAACAGCCTGCCCCCTTGCTCAGTAGGGCATCAAATCTCAAGCTGGCTGGGGCAGAGAGCAGCTTGACTCCCATGAAGGGAGCTGGTCACCAGCGCAGGGAGAGCGGTCAGCCTCCAGCCGTGAGCACCCTGCAGGACCCCCCCCCCGCTCTCCCCCAGCCCCCCGCTCTCTCACTGCCGCCTCTGGGGCCCGCTACCCCCCGGCCTGCGCCGCCCCTCACCGCCTTCTCCAGGTGCCCGCGGGCCTGGTCCCCGTTGCGGGTGTGGTGGTAGAGCACGGAGCCCAGCTGCAGGTGGGTGCGGGCCTCCATGCGGGCCGGCGGCTTGCGGGGCAGCACGGCCTGCAGGCAGTGCACGCACAGCCGCACCTTGGGCGGGCTCGACGTGCGGAAGTGCTCGGCCAGGCCCAGCAGCGCCAGGTACCACGACTCGCCCCCGCCTCCGGGCCCGGCCCCGCCGCCCGAGCCCGCCCCGGCCCCCGCCCCGCCCCCGCCGGCCTCCCCGGAGCCCGAGCCGGAGCCCGCCGCGCCCCCCGCCGCCTGCTGCGGCGGCGGCGGCGGCTGCTGCTGCTGCTGCTGCTGGGGGGCCGCCCCGGCGGCCGAGGCCGAACCACCCGCCGCAACCGCCGCCATCTCAGGCCGCCGCCACAACGCGGGGGCGGGAGCGGCTGCCCGCGCAAGGGCGCATGGGACATGGAGTCGCTAGCCTGCCTCACAGGGCTGGGCCGCCCCGGCGCCCATAGGTCACGCGAGAACTCGGAGCAAATCACGCGCCGGGGAGCGGCCCTCTCCCCCGAGGAGGGCCTAGTCCCCGCCAATAGGCTCATGGGAAATGTTGTTCTTCACTCCCCTTCTCCCCCGCCTCCGCGGGGGCCTCGCCAAATCGCGCGAGAACTGCGCTCTCTCAACGGGACTTCCCGCGCGCAGTCTCATGGGAGTCGTAGTCCCTGCCTTCAGCCCTGCCCGGGAGGCCGAATCCGGCAGTTGGGGCGAGGGTGGGATCTTGGGCCACATACAGACGAGAGAAGGCCTTTAATCCTTCCAGATTCCCCACCCCATCCGCCTCCCGCTTTCTGGATTTCGGACTACAACTCCCAGGCGCCTTTGCGGCGCATTAGCCCGGCCCCCCATTTCCATCCCATAAGCCCGAGTAACCGCGTTGCATTGTGGGATAACGACCTCAAAATGGACAACTCCCGGGATGCTCCAGGTACCAACGTTGTCTCTGCAGCTTGGGCCTGGCCCCCCCCGGCCCCGCTTCCTCCCCGCCTGTCTGAGAGAGAGGCCCTCCTCCAGCCCGGCCCCGATCCTGCCCCCTTCCCCAGGCGGGGGAACGGCCCTGGCTCCCAAGCAGAGCCCTGCCCCTCGCAGGGGGCTGAACTCCTAGTCTGGCGAAGGGGGTTCAGCCCCCTTCGTTCTCTCCCCAGGCTCGAGTCCGGCATCCCGTCTAAAGGGGCCGCCCCTGGCTCGGGCTCTCAGCAGCAGGGCTGGCGGGCCCCCCCCCCTGCTGTGGGTCTGCCATCTGCCACAGCCCAGCCCTGGAGGCGAAAAGCCTTTCTCCCTAAGCAGATCAGCAGCCACCTTCCCCACCGCCCTCAGTACTCTGGCTGCAAAGCTGTAATTGTACAAATGAGGGAGACTTTTTAAAAGTGGTGTTTTAAATGCCTGATTGATACATGTACAGCCAATCCCTTCACCTTGGGAGAGAAAGCACTGTCATCTCAAATGTGCGCGTCTCTAGCCGAACATAAGAAGGTTCTGTCTTTCTGTAACACCTTTTGTTTGAGGATTTCTAAAGCACTCACAAAATGTAGGTTAAGTCTCACAGCTGTGTCCTGTTAGAGGGGGCAATCTAAGGGTACGTCTACACGACAAGCGCTGCAGCAAGGCTGCTGTAGTGTAGACGCTCCAGTGATGGAAAGGGTTTCTCCATTGCTGTTGTAAATCCACCCCCCCCAAAAGGCAGTAGCTAGATTGATGGAAGAATTCGTCTGTTGACCTAGCTGCATCTACAGTGGGGTTTAGGTTGACCTAACCATGTTGTACAGGATGTGAAATTTTTCACAGTCCTGAGCAGTGTAGCTAGGTAGAACCAAGTTTTAGATGTAGACCAAGTCTGAGGTAGAGATTAAAGGACTTACCAAATGTCCCCTAGTCAGATGATGTAAATGTCAGGAATAGTAGACGTGGAAATGTGGTTTGTTTGCTTTTTCTCTCACACCCCTCCAGTTATTTATAAGCACTCTAATATTTCTCTAGATGATCTCATAAAGGGAAGAAAATTTTGATCCCACTTTGTTTCTCCAGGAAAAGCTAGCAGATGGTTTGGTGTTACGCCATCTAAATCTGTGAAAATGAATATGAATATCCTTCATCAGGAGGAATTGATAGCACAAAAGAAGAAAGAAATTGAGGCCAAAATGGAGCAACAAGCAAAACGGAATCACCTGGCGAGCCAGCAACCCCCTCGGCTCAATGAGTGCGTAAGAATCATGGGGTTTTGTCACTAAATTTTGTTTCAGAAACCATTACATACATGACTGATTTAAAAAAATCCTTCAGTAAAATTAAATTTAGTACTTTAGTACATCTTTTTATGCTAGGCAGTTTTCAGTGTCTTGTCTCCTTTCTAAAGTATTGTCCATGGTTGAGCAGCTAGCAACAACAATTAAACATGATTGTTGCTATCAGAGACCTAGTATGTTTTCCCTGAAGCTTTCTGCCTGATACTTTTATTCTGTAAACCTTGTTTTGGAAACTACTGTGGGATTAGTCTCTAGCATGGTTTGGTTAGTGTAGTCCTCTGAACAAATGCTGCTCAGGGAAATGATACAGAAACTCTGCTAGCAGCAGCCCTGTTTCAGCAGGGTAGGGAGTGAACTACATGGGATGCACAGATAATTCCATAATAGGCAAATTCTGTGGCTGTGGAGATTTAGAAAATTTAGGGGCATTTTGTACAGTGAGAGAGATGTAGTCCAAGCACTCAACTGGGAGTCAGAAACACCTGAATTCTAACTCCAGCTCTGACCATGTCTCATTGCAGATTTAGAATAAGTGACTTACTCAACTTCCTGTTTCACTTTCCAATCCATTAAGTAGGATTACTAATACCTAACAGGGGTATCGTGCAGATTAATTAGTATCTAATATTTTGAAAATGCTATATGATTGGGAAGTACTAAGACAGGTGGTCCCTTTTCACCTTGAGAGATTAGTAATTATTGACATTTTATTTTGCTCTCTGAGCTAAAAGGAAGGACATGAAGCATCTAATCTCCTTCTCTTCTTTTTTTTTCTATTTAGAGATGAAAGTGGTGAAAATGAAGCCTCTGTTTCCAACAAATTTGCCAACGACGGCAGCTTTCTCCAGCAGTTTCTTAAGCTGCAGAAAGAAAAATCAAGTACTGGTAAGTTGACTCTTGAGCAGCAGAAAGTCCTCCTTCTTCTCCTTTGTGACACCAGGAGCATGAGAGCTGATCTAAAGGTGTATTTACACTGAAGAGCCCAATGTTAGAGAGTGCAAACTGTTTGCTAACATTGATTACTGTAAATACTGAAATAGAAGTGGTCCCTCTAAACTAAGATGAAAGTGACTTGGTGAGGCAGTATGTGGCACAGAAGCTTGCATTGCTACCATCTGTATTTAGCAAGATGTGTTCTCGAGCTTGAAATGCATTTTCTTAACATTTCTCGGAGATCCTAGTCTTCCTTAAACTCAGCTGCTTGGCTGAGATTGGTGTATACCAACAAACATCTGTAAACCTAAAATTAAACACAGTCCACTGTGGTAACCATATTAGTGCCCTATGCAAACTACTCAGATTAAATCAGAAAGGATACACAGATTTTTTCCCCCCCACCCCCCTTCTTTTTTAAGAAGCTTCCCCAAGTTCTGGCAACGTTTCTGCAAACACCTCTGCTTCAAGCACCGGGAAGAAACCCATCCTAATTGGGAAACGTCCCAGCTTGGGCACAAGCAGCATGGTGAACCAAGTGAAGAATTACTCCCATTCCAAACAGATGCCAGTTGCTAACCGCCTCAGTGTGTTTCAGTCGCCAGATGATGATGAAGAGGAGGATTATGAGCAATGGTTGGAAATTAAAAGTAAGTTGCATTCTATTAAACTGAAATTCACCTCTTATTTATTTTGCATGCAGGTTCAGTTAGGCTATCGGTAAGGGTTCAGATGGAAAACAGCTTGATTTAATGCTTCTTCAGACTTTTGTTTACAGTCTTTCTTATGGGGAAAAGTTATTGCTTGATGCTTTCTCATTGGAAAGATCTTACCAAATCACAGCACATGAGAAAGTATTTCTCAGCCCAGATCCCAATGGGCAGGTGTCTGCATCACAAAATATAAACACTACCATTGACACTGATTGGCCCCCTTGTTGCCAGCTTCATGACGGGCTGAGGATTGAATTACTGGACCATGGAGAGTGAACTCCCTCCTCACCCTTAGATACTGTTCCTATAGTTTGGGGCTGATACACATTTGTTAGCCATAGTGGGAGACGCTCCCCCTACCATTGCCCGTGCTGTGAATAGAAGACTCTCTTCTCCAGGGCTGTCAAGCCAGCACCTTTCACCATTACAAAATTCACATACTCTAAGGAGTAGGGAGGGGAAGGATGTTTTCTAATGTTTCCTCCACTTAGTTGAGCTTGCTTAGATGTTGGTGGTAGGAGGGTGTCTGCCTTTCTGCAGCTAGAAAGCAAGCTGGATGGTGCACAATTCTTTTTAAAAGGTGGTCTTGAGACATATCTGGTTTGTTTTAATCAGTTGAAAATGAAAGGCTCCCTCTTCAGGAGTGGCTGTCTGAACTCCAAGCATTTTATGGAGATCAGATAGAAGTGAAACCCTCCCATCTTTCCAGAGTTTCATTAGGAAATTACCATTTTGGACATCTTGACTGTGAGCTTCTTTCCTTACCCTTTAAATCAAGATTGGATTCTTATTCTAAAAGAGAAGCTCTAGAAATTATTTTGGGGAAGTTTATGGCCTGTGTTATACAGGGAGTCAGACTAGATGATCACAATGGCCCCTTCTGGCCCTGGATCTATGTCTCCTTGATTAGGTTGGAATATCAGAGAATAAAGAATGCTGCAGCATATCAAATAACATAAAGTCTCATTTAAATTTAGGGCCAAGATGATCTTAGAGAAACTTATTGAGCCCTGCTTCCCAGCTAGTAACTTGAATTTCCGTTCATGTTGTGCACTAATGGTTTAGAAGGAGAGTCAGTCTGGGCATATTTACAGACCTCCTAACTAGGCTTCGTGTTATGTGATCAAGCAAACTGTGAAATGGTTTTAGTGATGCATTAGAAAGACGACTACTTACTATATGGGATCAGCCTTATTGTTATTTCCAGCAGAAACTTAAGCAAAATCTCGGGCACATCTGCACATAACAGCGTAGAAACCAAGGCAGGAATTAAACATCCCTACAACAACTGAAAAACAAGTGTGGGAGACCAGTTGGCTAATGGGATTGGTACTAAGATATGGACTTTTTTGCTTTTTGGTCAGTGGGTCAAATCTAGTCTAGGTCAGTGCTGACAAATCTGTGACTGTCTGATAGCTGTTCAGTGGCCTATGTGAAATTTGTTTGGTCTCTATCTAGTTCCCAGTGAACATGTGTCCTTTATTGGACTTCCTGTGATACTTGAGATGAATTGGCCCCTTGCTGGCAGTCTCAGCAGAGAGGCCAAAGGGTGACTTCTCAGAGAGTCAACTCTCTTCCCTCTGGTAATGGTCTTTCCTGGTTAAGGCACACTGGCAGGTGCAGCATGAAGAAGCTTACGCTCCCACTGCCCAGACTGAAAAGGAGTACTTGTGGCACCTTAGAGACTAACACATTTGTTAGAGCATAAGTGTCTGGTATGTGGATAAAACATGACATCTCAGGAGCTGAAATCCATGCCCCTTCATGAACAATACATTATTTTAAAAAACAGCCACATTGTCCCCACCCCGTTGTGAGTGTGTGTGTTAGAATTGTTAGTAGCTAATTACGTAGCAAATTGCAATTGAACCCTAAACTGGAAAGAATCCAAATCTTCTATTTTCTCTCATAAAAGGTTCTAGTCAGATCGTTCCTTTCCCACTGGGAGGGTAAGGCCTGAGAGTAACTCAGATTTGTAACTTGTGCAGCTGTGTAAGACTGGCTCCCCATTTCATCGTTTTTCTCCTCATCCCCATCCCACTCTTGTCTACCGCTGTGGTTCTTAGAAGTAATGTGCCTGTTGGGTGTGTGAGTTGAACCCCAGTACTGACAGCCTGCTTAAAGTTTTACCCCCAGAGGATGCAGAGACCCGGAAAGTGGTGGAAAAGCTGGCTAGGTTCGTGGCCGAAGGGGGACCAGAATTAGAAAAGGTCGCTATGGAAGACTACAAGGATAATCCAGCATTTTCGTAAGTTTGGGGGCAAACTTTATTTGCTAAAGCAGCATAGTATATCTCAAGGTGAAGATCCTAGGCCCCGCATGCATAGAGCAGGGGCTTTGTGATCTTCTGGGAAGAGGGGGGTTGGACCTTTATGGTGTCATTTCCTTCATATGTTTTCACAAAGTACCATAAGAATACTCGGTGCATCTGGACAGCCTTCTAGCCATGGATCTCAAAGCGCTTTACAAACACCAGTCAGTTATATCTCTCTATCTCCTTTGAGGTAGCTGAGTGTTATTGGCCTTGTTTTATAGATGGGGAAACTGAGGTATAGAGAAGAAATAACATTGCTGAGGACACGTAGCAAATCAGTAGCAGTTAGAAGGAGAACCCAGGAGCCCTGACTCTATGCTATTGTGGTCTAGCAGATAAGAGTACTGGGCTGGGAGTCAGGAGACCCTAAGTTTTCTCCTCTCTGTTTGCTGCGTGATCATTTCCCCATCTGTAAAATGGGGCTAATGTTGCTTACCTTCTTAAAGTGCTGTGAGATTTACAGGTATAAAGTGTTATAGTCCAGGGGTTCTCAACCTTTTTTTTGAGGCCCCCCTCCCCCAACATTCTATAAAAACTCCACGGCCCACCTGTGCCACAATAACTGGTTTTCTGCATACGAAAGCCAGAGCTGGTATTTGGGGGAGAAAGCCGGGCAATTGCCTGGGGCCCCATGCCACAGGAACTCCGCAAAGTTACATTGCTCAGGTTTGACTTCAACCCTGGGTGGCGGGGCTCAGGGTCCTGGGCTTCAGCCCCATGCTGTGGGACTTCGGCTTTCTGCCCTGGGCCCCAGCGAGTCTAACATTGGCCCTGCTTGACGGACACCCTGAAACCTGCTTGTGCCCCGCCAGACCCTGGTTGAGAATCATTGTGTTATGCTATACAATTTATAAATGGAGTCATTTAAAGTATTTTCAGAGTAGTTTATCTTCTGATTTTGTCTAGTCTAGTCTTTTTTTTGTTTTGTACCAAGCGAGCAGAAACATTAACATCTCAAAATACGCTTTAGTAACTTTTTTCTCCTGTCTGCTCCAGATTTTTACATGATAAGAACAGCAGGGAATTCCTTTACTACAGAAAGAAAGTAGCAGAAATGAAAAAAGAGAATCAGAGTTTGCAGGCGTCCTCTTGTCAGAAAGGTAAGTGAAAGGGTTGGGAGCACAACCTGTCAATCATGAAATGTAGATCATAAAGTCTTTGTCAGTGCTCTCAGTAACTGCTAGTTAGACATTTTAAGAACCAATCAAAGTAGAATATGCAGCAACTTTAGTCTTGCTGTTGGTCTCTTGCTGCCTGTAAGTAAAGCACTGTCACAAAGGTAGTTGTATGATGTTTCCTGGCATCGATCTCTGATGCCACTATATTCATTTCCTGAGTCAATAAGAGAGCCTGATTCTTAAGGGATGCCACTATATTCATTTCCTTAAGTCCATAAGGGAGCTCTCCACGCATGAAAGTCCCATTGAAATCAGTGCAAGTCCAACACACTGAGAGCTTGCAGGATTGCTTCCTATGGAGGAAGAGTATCCTAGTATTTCCCAAACATCTTCAAGTGAGCTAGAAGGAAGAAGATTCTGCATTGTTTAGTCCTGAAAATGATGTTCCACTCTGAAAGACAATAGATTTAGAATCTGTCTTGCTTCTCAGTTACTCTCGTTTGCTTTCTAACTTCACTTTACATGAGTCAAGATGGAAACAGGGTCTTTGTTTCTTCAGCATTCATTCCCCTGTTTCTGCTGTTTATTCCCCATTGAAAGACATTACATTTAGCTTGCATCATAATTCCATAGCCAACAGATGGGTTCTTGCAAATTGGGAATTGTGGCTTTAGGTGGAGAAGCAGCAGGAGCAGATGATCTGCCAGTGAATTAATGTCCTGGGTAGTGAAATGCAAAAAACTAAATATTTTGGGAAGGAGGGAGTGGCCTGGTGAGCTAAGCATGATTTTTGCGTCAGGAACATCTCACTTCTAATCCAGCCTCTGGCACAGAAATCCTGTGTGGCCATGGCAAATCACTTAACCTCTCTTCTCCATTTCTTCAGCTGTAAAAAAGGGATTAATGCTGTTTACCAATGCAGGGTGTTTAAGGTTTATTAGTTAACACACAGTAGCAATGATTTTTATTGAGCTTTTTAGGTCCATAGTGCTTTGAAAACACCAATTAATTAATTAATCCTCGCAGCACCCTAATAGTTAAGTGGTATTATCCACCCTTTGCAGATGGGACATTGAGGCAAGGAAATGTTCTGACATGCCCAAGCCTATGCAACAAATCAGGTCGCCTGGATGCCTACTCCTGTGCTCTAACCATTAAGCCTTGTTGTCATAGTGCTCTGAAGATGGGAAGTACCATATAAGGCAGTTGTATGTAAATAAAATACTTGTTTAATTGTTCATAAGGGGGAATTGCTTTCACAATATTCACGGTCAGAGCTTTCTCTGTACCATTGGACTAGGGCTGCAGTAGCTCCTCCTCCAGGTAAGAGTGGGACGAAGGCTCTGTATGGAGCACTGCTTTCCCCTTTTCCTCCAGATTGGCCAACAGAAGCACAACCATGAGAGTAACACAAACCACTCTCTCTGACATGTGACCTGCCACACTCATTTCCGAGGGCTGCAATCCTGGCAAAGCTCTCACTGACTTCAGAAGTGAGGGCCTTAACTAGAGATGACTGCGTTGTGGTTTTCTGCTATGGGCAAATATCCAGTACAGGAGGACAAAACTAGCTGCCTTCCTAAGTGCGAGAAACAAATATGGGTTTTCGGAAGGGGAAAGCTGCCTTGTGTATTAATCTACTCTCACCTGCCCCCTGGCATGCAGAAAATAAGAGAGTGAAAGTCCTGGCCATTCCCCTGGATACAGAGCCATCGCGCTAGCTGATACCTCACTGCTTACCCAGTGATATGAACTCTTGACCATTTGACTGTGTTTCTTTACGTTGTTCTTAAAAATAAACCCCTCCTCTTGCCCTTATTCCACTCTTGGGGTCCGTAGAACAGATAGGCTTTTGACTGTTGGGTGTGTGAGTTGGGCCCAGTATTGACAGCCTGCTTAAAGTTTCACCCCCAGAGGAGGAAGAGACCAAGAACTTTGCTGAGAAGCTGGCCAGGTTCATAGCAGACGGGGGTCCAGAGGTGGAAGCTATTGCCTTGCAGAACAACCGGGAGAACCATGCTTTCAGGTAAAGGAAGAAGCCTGCAGCTGAGTATGCATGTTTTTTGTGTTTGTTTTTAGCAGGGTTTACAGGGGACAAACCCCTATGAGTAAGACTTAGGATACAAGCTGCAGAATGATTATATGTGAAACTGGGTATAGAGCCCGGGAGTCCTACTTCACAGTCCCCTGCTCCAACCACTTAACACCATCTTTCGTCATGTTAGTGCGATTTAATTGTCCTGAAGTCTGATCTTTACTTTTTGCTATTTCCACTTAGCCCGAAAGCATTACCCCCATTGATACCCTGTGCGTTCACTTCTGTTTCATGTTCCCCTCTGTGCATGGAACACACTTCCTGAATGTGTTACCCTCTCCTCATTCATATTACTCCTTAGTCCCACTGCTGCTTCAGTGGCTGCTAGAAATGAGTCAATATTTATTATTTCATCTTCTCTTGTATTAGATATCATGGCACTGGAGTCGTGTGCTGCCATCACCTGATCCCTTTGTGTGCAAGTTCTATCCCTTTTTGCTCCCTTTAGTCTGTTTTTGTTGTTGTCTTAGGCCTGGATTCTCCAGTGAGCTCTGCATGGGTACAGGGGTCCCTCTGCACAAAGCTCATTGGAGGATCAGGGCATAGGATTGTAAATTTTGGATGCTGGCGCTATTTCCCCTCTGTCTGTTCAGCACATACCCAAAACATGTTATAAATAATGGACGCTGCTTTGTGCCGGATAGGTCACCCCTTTTCCAGTCCAAGCACTCGCGGTGCAACACAGCTGTCATTCTACTACTTTCCTGCTACCGGACACTCCTAGAGCTGACCAAGCCTAGAACCCAAATCCCAGCCCAAGACTGCCATTTCTGAGCAGAAAATACTCTAAACAAACTGGCATTTGATTGCTGTCTGATTTCCCTAATTCTGCATTCACTTCCTCCCTTCCATGGCAATGCGCTAGTATTGATTATAATCCTTTACACCTTTCCCTGCAGCTCCCTTTCACCCATGACCTTCATCTGGTGCTACTTTGTAGGGCGCCTTAACTAAATTCCAGGAAGAGCCCCTCCTCCACCCTTTGGAAAATTTCTCATCAGTTTATCTGACAGACCCCATTACTCACAACCCCCGCTGGGAAGTGCCTAGTTTTTCTTCTCACCCAAGCAGCTCATTGTTTCTGCCATTACAAGGGGTTACAATATGTTTCCTGGGAGTGAAGCTAGACTCACCAGTTTTTAATTAGCCTGTTCCTTCTTGAAATCTTGGCATTATATTGGCTGCCATCCTGCCCTCTGGAACCCCTGCCCCCTTGTGTTGAGTGGCACGTCAGACCGACGTACCAGCGTCTGAGCCAGTTTGTTATTTAACTCCCTTAAAGCCCTGCTGGGAATCCCATCTGGGCCTCTGCTTGGGTTACTTCATGTATTGTTCATGGAGGGTCCGATCCCACACTTCACGCGCTACCCTGAAACAATGCCCATTGACGTGTGCAGCAGCTTTGTCTGAGTTAGGGATTGCGAGGTCACACCTCGGTGAATTTTTGAATACAGCAGAGACACGTGTGCGTGTGCCTGTGTAGAATCATGCAGTTGTAGACAGAATGGACCTATTACCTAACTGAGTATGGTCTCCTGCAAGAACACAACAGTCTCCTAATGAGAGGCTGTATCCAATAATAAACTGATCCTCTGAAGAGTGAGGGATGGGGAAGTTTGAAGGGAGTTATGGTTTTATGTTAAAATGCTTAAATTGAAAAAGGGATGGGGGAAGCGGTGGATAGATTTGTGACAAATCTGAGTGTGTCTAATCTGTGTGGCTGTTAGATTGCAGACACTTCCTGTTCCTCCCACAGAGATTGAAATAGGATTTTTCCTCCACCCAAAAGGGAAAAGACATTTGTTCATGAGGTTACAGCCTATGGCAGTGAGTTCTGGGTGTGGGGGAGGGTGGAATTACATAAAATTACTCTTAGTGTCAGTAAGGTGAGTACTTGAGTGGGCGTTTGCTCTAACCACTAGTCCATTTTTCTCTTTGGTAAGGTGAAGATACATCTGTTGTGAACTGGAACAGGCTGTGTGGAGTACAGCAGAGGGGATTGGGGGAAGATTTTATGTTTCCACTGACAATGTGATCTTGTAAAGGCATCAGATGCCTAACCAGAAGAACCACTTTCTTATTATTTCTCTGTATTTCTATGGTATTATAACCATTAGCCATGGTGCATTTACAAACGGCCATAAAGTCCCTGTCCCAAGGGGCTCACAAGCTAACTTGCACCCCAAGCAAATGAGGCACCAGAGGGGAGAGAAGTATCCAGGGGTGAAGTGGAAGAACTGGGTTTGAAGAAGGCAGGAGGTATTTCCAAGCACGTGGGGAGGAGAGTTCCTGGCCAGATCACTGTTAGACCTATCTCTGAATTGAACTGTTGCACGCAAAACTTTTTCTTTTTTAAACTTAGGTTTTTATATGAACCAAACAGCAAAGGCTACAAATATTACCGGCAGAAGCTGGAGGAGTTCCGTAAGGCCAAGAACAACTCCATAGGGACACCTTTTGTGTCAGAACCCAACCTGAAACACAAGAGCATTCCTGAGGCCATACCGTCCTCTTCATCCTCTCCAGCTTCCTCTAAACAGCCGGCTGCAGCTGCTTCTAAAAAGAGGAGAAAGAGCAGATGGGGGCCAGAGGAGGAAAAGGTTGACTTGCCCCCCCCAGAGCTTGCCCAGCAGGAGTTGAACTCTTCTCCCTCCCCATTGTCAGGTTAGTAGTTCTGTATTTGGGGTTGATTGGATTTTTTTTTTTCCTGGTAGCTTGTGATCTGTCCTAATTCAGTTGGCTCTGTAAACAGGATACCCTGTGAGTCTATCTCTTGTTGTAATCTCCCCAGTCAGCAACGTTCTATCTCTCAGCGAAGTCTAGCAGCTAACTCTCCTGTGCAAATCCAGATAAACCACTTTATCTCATTGACACTGGGGATTGGAATCTTACTGCTTTCCAGCTATCGTTAAAACTCTGCTGAGCTGTAGCTCATTCTAGCCTCAGCTTCCATGCTATTTAGGGCTATTTCATTTCAGGAATAGAGATGATCAGAAAACAAATGTTGAAGTATGAACCCCGCTTATTCCCCGTGGCAGGCTGACATCCTTGGGCAGCTCTTCTATCCTCTTTTTGATGACGGGTCAGAAAAGTAACTAAACATAAATAGCTTTGGCTATGGCGCTAAGGCAGTGGTTCTCAACCTTTCCAGACTACTGTACCCCTTCAAGAGTCTTTGTGTTGTGAACCCCCAAGTTTCACCTCACTTAAAAACTTACAAAATCAGACACAAAAATACAGAAGTCACAGCAAACTATTACTGAAAAATTGCTTACTTTCTCATTTTTACCATATAATTATAAAATAAATCAATTGGAATATAAATATTTTACTTACATTTCAATGTATAGTATACAGAATAGTATAAACAAATCATTGTCTATGAAAGTTTAGTTTGTCCTGACTTCACTAGTGCTTTTTATGTAGCCTGTTGTAAAACTAGGCAAATATCTAGATAAGTTGATGTATCCCTGGAAGTCCTCTGAATACCCGCAGAGGTACATGTACCCCGGTTGAGCATCACTGCGCTAAGGGATGCAAGCAAAGCTGCCAGTTTCAAATTTTTGGTTTCCAGGACCTATTTCAAGTCATGGGACTGCCCCCTGATCCATGGTTGTGATTTCTCTCTGAGGACAGCATGCTGCAGACCCCTTTAGGAGTGCAACTCGCATCAGACACGAGAGGACTCTTTTTCCAATAGCGGCACTCTTACTGTGCCTGCAAAATTTAAACGCTTATGTCCCATGTATGCATGTGTAGATAGGTAATGAGTCCGACGGTGAGCTGACTATGTGCACATGAAAGCATGACTTTCAAGGGCAACTGATGAATGCAGGCATTTTTCAGGTGCAACTGTCTTTGAATACTTTGCCCATCTAGTGTGATGAGGGGAAAGGGTGTGGATAGGACAGAGAAAAGGAGGAAGAAGAGAACAGAGATGAGGGAGGCAATGGAAAGAGAAGAGTCAACCAACTGCAGGAGGGGTATTGGTGTGAGTATAGAGAGTGGAAATGTTGTACTCTTTCTAGAAAACAAGCTCCAATGTCGTTCTGAGCTGCGGAGTGAGTTCACAAGTGCATATGTTCAGCCTGTGGAATTCACTGTCACAGCAAGTCATTGGGTCATATACTGTGGCTGGGTTTTAAGAGAGACTGGATAATTGCATAGCCATTAATAACAGTGGATGGCCAAGATAAAGGGTAAGATGCTTTGTAGTGTCAGCTGATGGCCACAAGGATCAGGAATAGAGCAGGTCAGACATCCTTCGTCAAAATGCTTTGATGAAAAACACTGTTTCCATTGAAATCTAAACAGCTTAAAAAAAATGTTGATTTCAACAAAAATTCCTGAAGGGGGGGATATTTTGAAACAACAAATGTTTCATTTTGGAAAACTTCATTTAGAATTTTATTTTATGGTTTTTTTTATTTTTACATCAGTAGTAGAGATATTTTATTTTTAAATCATGAAGGGCAGCTGCTATTTAGGATTCATAAGTTATCTTTTCTAGATCAGTGTCTCCTGTTTGTGTTGTGATGAAACAGTTTAGCACTGATACTGTTCCGAGTTAAAACAAATTTTGAAATGTCGAAAATGGAAATTTTGAGTTTCAACCAGCTCTGTCTGGAGGGAGGTGAGATACCAGGCTAAATGGACCACTGGTCTGATCTTGTATTCCTTTTCCTAATGAGACAGAAATCAAATGCTGAGGTCTCCCCTCATTCTGTATTGCTGGAGTCCTTCTTTCCTTCGGACATTTAATGTCTCTAATGTGTGTAAAAGGCAGGCTACATGGGTTGTCACCCCTTCATTTATCTATTTATTTCATTTTTTTCAAAAAAAAAGTTAAAAAGTCAAAGCTGGGCAGATGCTATCATAATAAAATAAGTGAATTCCTGCTTTGCGCATCATGCTGCATTTGGGGTCTGATAGAGTCTTGCAGCCGCACATTCCTTTGTATCTTCCTGCTAAAATTACTTGCTTTTTCCTTTAACCTCCGTGTTAGCTTCCTCTTAATTAGACAGGTGGCGTGTTCACTTTCCACAGGGCGTTGTCAAGTAAAGGAAAAGACGGCAAACAATCTGCCAGTCATAAGAAATTGACCGTTAACACTGTGTTAATGCTCTGCAGGGAAAATGTTTATTGGTTCAGATGGAATAATCCTCTTCTAGAATTAACATCTTTAACTTGACAGATGACTAGAATACCAAATTATAGCCATGGCCCTGCTGGAGTTAGAGCCACAAAATGTGCTTTAGATGGTCCATGCCTCCACAGCCCCATCTTCTTAGTAAATGTTGCTGCTTTGGAGCCTTGGACAGTTAGGCAAGGACTGTTTATTATTTCTCATTCATTCCGTGTCAGTTTTCAGTCTTCACTCTGCATGATACTGATTTAAGAGTGTAGTATGGCCCTTTTGGACGGATATGATGCTCCTCTTACATATATTGATGTTTAGACACTTGGCAGCTTGTATACTACAGTGAGTGATGTATTCAAAATGCTGAATAGAACAGGGATGCTATTAATTAGTAAAGTCTCGGAACTAGAGGAGAATTCATGCGTGTTGTCTGGGCACGTCTGATGCTAACTTTGGATTGGGGATGGAGCGCTGTTTTGGATCTGTCTAGTTGTAATTAATATGATCTTCAGAACACTGAGTCAAAAGTCAGGCAGCTAATGGCTCCCTTTGACTATAAAGTGATTGCACTTGTAGTGAAAGGAAGGGAGACATCCTCTCCAGGCATGTGGGTAGGGGTAAACTTTCCGGTAGTCTCTGCTAGATGCTGCAAATACAAATTGCACCATTAACCTTATTGTGGCCAAAGCTAATGTTTTGCAAGACACACTTTTCCTAGGATGAAAGCAGCTCTTTATCCCAGGCTGAGGAGCAGTTCTGCATCTTCTGCCTGTTTTCATGGCATTAGCATGCCCTGGATAACTCTTTAAGTCCCATGGTCCGGTTTTAGGTAAGAATGCTGACTTTTTTGCACTATGTGCAGATTGATACAAGTTGCCCAGGCAACTGTCTTGGCTTTGTTCCACAGTAGTTTTCCCACCTGCACCAAAGACTTTCTTCCTTCTGTCAACGTTTGCCTGGATATAATTGTGTCACTTTGAGGGATTTTTTTAATTAGCCTTGGTGCTCAGAGCTAAACATGTACAATAGGTCTTTTGGCAGGTTATTGTCATGTTGGCCTGGAGCTGCAAGGTAATATTTTGGTTCCATGAAACCAGGTGTACAGTTTTGGTACAAAGAGGAGCAAAGGCATGCACTGTATGTCTGGGATGGAAAGAAAGATGTCGCTCTATCTCACCCTTCTCCGTTTAAGGCTGTCCCTGGAGGCTTGCCGATACATTGGCCTCCTGAGCTGTGTTGTGCTGTTAGTTCTAGATGGCATAAACTCTCAGGCTAAGTCAAACAGCTGGTTACCTTCTCTGAGAAGGTCATACGGATTTCTTCAATGTAGCCAAAGAGGCTTCCTGTTCCTTGAGAACAGGGCTGACCCTATGTTTGGGGCTGCCACTAAAGTGTCCCAGTCTCACATAGGACATTTTGAGCCTGATTCTCCTCTCACCAGTCTTCCATCAGTGACTTCAGTGGAGCTGCTCCTGATTCTCACTGGTGTATGTGAGAGAAGAATCATGTGCTTTATTTAAAGGGCCTCTGTCCGATAATTTTATGTATAGGTTTGGGTTTTTATTTGCTATTATTTCATTGGGAATGGAGGGCATACTCAGTACTTCACAGGGCCCGGAGTAAGCCGGTTTAACTCTAACTCTGTCTTAGAAAATCTCTTGCCATGTTGAAGAGAACTCGATATACACAGTTTGCTGAACTCAATATACAGTTTGCTCTTGAGACTGATTGATTACATGAGTATCCAAGTGCTCTCGGCCATATGAGCATGGACTGCTTTATGCTCTTGTTTGGAGGCAGGTGCTAAGGAAGCCACTTTCCAGATCATCAAAAAGAACAAGGTGTACTTGTGGCACCTTAGAGGCTAACTGCCACAAGTACTCCTTGTTCTTTTTGCTGATACAGAGTAACACAGTTACCACTCTGAAACCTGTTTCCAAATCATGAGATGCTTGGCAAAAACCATATGGGGAAGGGGATAAAGCACTTTGATCAATTGCCCTAAGTAAGTGTGAGAGAACTGGAGAGATGACCCCAGGGACCTAATTACCATCTGCACAGACATTTGGTGTCATGAACAATGATCCTATTATTATCAGGCTTCATAATTAATTGGTAGTGAATAATTAATGAAGCATAATTTAGCCATAGCCTGGGCTCACATTAAATATGAGGTTTTTGTAGCCACTAGGAAAAAACCCTTCCCCTGGTATTGAAAAACATAATGTACTTTCAAGTGCAGGATTTGTGGGGGGTTTTATGCAATCCTTTAAATATTTAACTGCAACTCTTAGATGTTTAAAAGGGGAGTTGTCAGCCCAGTCAGTTAGAAATAGACTAGCCTTGCAAGTTGCTCTTCATTGTAAATCTTGGCTTCACCACCCCAGGAATATTTTTGTTTGTTGTTTTTATTGCTGCAGAAATATTTTCTTAAAGAGAGATCATTATGCAATTTTAAAATGCCCCATGAACGCACAACACTGAATGGCCTTTCAAAATCAGCAGGGGTCTGCCTTACTGAGCTTAAAACCGAATTACAGGGCCTTTCCAATACAACAGCAGGTAAAATCATTTCAAAACAGGAGCTTGAGACCCAGATGAAGCAGAACAGAGATACACTAACGGAGACATCAAGCTTGGACTTAAAATATGTCTCCTCTTTGAAGGAGGAGGCCTGATGTCCTTCCCCTTCTGAAATCTGTAACTGAGAAATTAAACACGTAGTAGGGAGTGGTAATTTCCAAAAAAGGTGTGATCATTTATCATTCTGAATGACTGGTAGCTATTCATATAGTAAACGCAGTACAGTTACTGCATAGATGTACTGAGCAATACACTGACAGGCTGAAATCTGCTGGGCACTTAATGCTGTATAATTAGATACCAGTTTATTTGTGGTAGGGAGATTCATAAAGGAGCTTAATGAGAAGGAATAAGCTTAAATTAAGAGAGGGTAATGTTAGCCTGCCTGGGAGGACAGACTCTGTGACAGACTTCCTGACTCTGTGATCTCCAAGACTGTATAATAGTTTCCCAAGGGAAACTGGGGAATATCTGAAACTAGACAGAACAAAGCCCTAGAGAATACAAATGTGGAGAACAGTTCTGAGTTGGCTAGGAAGTGGAGTGTGACCTAATGAGTCTTTCTTCTCTGAGTCTTTAAAGTAATACTGGGAGTTGTTGTGCAGCTTAGCATCTTAATGCTGGAGTTATGAAACAGACTGTAAGATTTAAATGGATAGGATATTGGGGTATGGTTCCGCTGTCTTGAACAGCTGGCTCAGTTTTTTGAAAATCTTTATCATTTGCTTATTTCAGTTCAGGACCTCAAGGGTCTTGGTTATGAAAAAGGGAAACCGGTTGGACTAGTGGGTGTGACAGAGCTCTCTGATGCGCAGAAGAAACAGCTGAAGGAGCAGCAGGAGGTAAAGCCATAAAATGATTTCTGAGCTAATTTGTGCAGCAGTACATTGCATTTGCAGCATGGTTGGGTTAGGGGTGGAGATAGACGACGGAGATTTTCCCAGGGGCCGAACAAACAAAACCTCTTGGATTCAGATTGGATTTGTAAATATTCAGATGATGCTGTGGTCAGCAGAAATGCATTATAGAGCATAGGGGGGCATGAGAAAAATCCAGCCAACCCATCTCCACACTAAACAAAAAAATGTTCTGGCTGTGAGCTCACCTTTCCTCTTGTATGCTATCCATGTGGGACTTAATGTCCCTTCCAACTAAAGCCCAGTGTCTGCAAGGCTTATTGTGTCACTTTTCTTCCCTGCTGAGATTTGTGTTACTGTAGTTCAGGGTATCATAACTGGCCACTTTTGGGATCCTGGGGGCTGTATTTAAACTACAAACTACATAAAAAGGGTCACATGGCAGCTGCCCACATTGTTAATGTATGGGTGCAGCTCTCAAAGGTGCCAGCAGGTGATGCTCCTGTTTGACCTGAGCAGTAAGCTGCTTGCAGTTTGATTCAGCATTGCCTGCTGGGATTTGTAGTCTTCATGGCCTGCATTTCTGTCTCATAGATAAGGCAGCCATGTGCTCCATTGCAGAACTTAGGGACCTCTCTGTGTCCACTCTGCTGCCTACAGACTAGCCGCCTCACTGAGCAGGCTACTGTTTTGCTTCCCTAGATGCAGCAGATGTATGACATGATCATGAAACACAAGCGAGCCATGCAGGAAATGCAGGTGATGTGGGAAAAGGCGGTTCAGCAGCACCAGCATGATTATGACAGCGATGAGGAGGTAGACAATGAACTGGGGACATGGGAACATCAGCTTCGACGTATGGAAATGGACAAGACACGAGGTGGGTGGGAAAGCCTCAGCACTGGATTTCTTCTTGTTCTGCTGCTGTGCTGAGACTTCCATAGAAAGGAGTATGAGGTCTTGTGGCTAGAACAGGGGATTAGTCAGGACATTCCAAGCTCTGCCACTGACTCACTGAGTGCCCTTGGGCAAGTCATTTAACCTCTCTGTGCTTCATTTTCCCCACTCGTAGAATGGAGATAACACCCACTTCACATGGGGTTGTGAAGCTTAATGCTTTGTGAAGCACTTTGAGATCCTGAGGTCAAAGGTGCTATAAAAGGACATTCTTTATCATTACTATGCTTTTTTTCTCCCCTCCATGTCTTGAGCAGAGTGGGCCGAGCAACTGACCCAGATGGGCAGAGGGAAGCATTTCATCGGGGACTTCCTGCCACCTGATGAGCTGGAGAAATTCATGGAGACGTTCAAGGCATTAAAGGTGAAATGAGCGACAGTTTCCTATGCCACATTGGAACTCTCCAGCAGAAATCTGACCACCTGTCTGGTAGCGCTGAGGGAAAGTACTCAAGCATTTTCAGCCATTTACCAGAGTAGGTTGCCTGCAGTTCTGTGAGCCACTTACTGGTATAGCTTCTTTGCAAGCGAGTTTTTGGAGGGTTTTTTTAATACTTTAAGCCTGTACAGGCTCCCCATCCACTTGCAGAAATGTCTGCACTTTGTGCTGAACCCCGTGGCATCAGCCTTTGGAAAGAGCTGCTGTCCTGATTCAGCACAGCTGTGGGATGCTGGTGTTCTTCCACTGCTGGGGAGTAAAGGAAAAACAACTCCATCCCCCAGGGGTCTTGTTACTAAAAGAGGTGGGGGGCTGATCTATTGTGACTCATGGGGAAGCCAGGCTGGGCTGAGTGACAAAACAGTACGTCAGCAAGGGGTACAGGGCACTAGGTGACATTACAGCGAAACAGACAGAGCTTTCAGACTGCTTGCCGACTAGTCTGCAGTTTCAGTGTCAGAGCAGGATAAGGAATCACTAATACCACGTAGGGAAAATTGGAATTTTTAGCCAGACAAATGTAATAAAGCAAAAATATAAAGCCTATGCAGAGCCCTTGGCTCCTGCCAACTCTGCTGGCATCCTTGATAGTGACCCTTTGTAGCCAGCACTGGAGATGGGGCCCGAGGTAAGATCTCTTTTTAAATAAGAGCCATCTTTGGAGCCAGCCCAGTGAGCAGCTTTCAATTCAGAAGCCTGATACTTCTCAATTTAATCTCATAGTTGCACTCCCTGCACCTTGCAGATGACATTTTGGACTCTGGGTGGCTCTGCTGTGCTGTATCGCTTACCCGTTTCCTCCCCTGTGGTGGACGAGCAATAGAATCCCAAGAAGTTTTGTTAAAATTATTAACTGTCCCTGACTCTTTGCCTGGCCCACACTAATCTCCCCTATGTGGTGCTTTCCCTGCGCCCCTACTCCAGTGGAGTAATGCAGTGTAACTCGTGTTGCCTTTTGTTGCCCTGCAGGAAGGTCGTGAACCAGATTATTCTGAGTACAAGGAATTCAAACTGACCGTGGAGAATATAGGTTACCAAATGCTGATGAAGATGGGCTGGAAGGAGGGTGATGGGCTTGGCTCCGATGGACAGGGGATTAAAAATCCAGTCAGCAAGTAAGCAAAATGCTGTATTTTCTTTCTGTTGATTCAGTCCTTTTCTGTCAGGTAGGTGTCGATGCTTGCGTCCCAGCTTGTTGGAAGTAGCTGGAATGAATTTAAGCGGGGAGGGATAGCTCAGTGGTTTGAGCATTGGCCTGTTAAACCCAGGGTTGTGAGTTCAATCCTTGAGGGGGCCATTTAGGGATCTGGAGCAAAAATTGGGGATTGGTCCTGCTTTGAGCAGGGGCTTGGACTAGATGATCTCCTGAGGTCCCTTCCAATCCTGATATTCTATTCTGTGATTCTGTGAATATGGCTGAGGTTCATCATTTGGATGGTGCATAGGACCTTTTTCATAAAGGGGGAAAAAAAAATCTATTGAGGTGGTTTTGGTTCCAGAATTAGATAGATGATCTGTGCTCTGAGCATGGGCCAGGAGCTTCTGAATTCTAACCGTGACTCTCACAGTGCCATCCTCTGAGACATGTACTCTGTTCCTCAGTTTCCCCATCTTTAAAATGGGGGTAGTGCTTACTTCCTCACACAGGCCAGGTGAAGATTGATCAATGTTTGTAAAGTGCTGTATGTGATTAAATATCCAATGCATGCCTTATGCAGCTGGAGAACTCTGATGCAGACTTGCTGGTCTCTGGTGTGCTGTGCATCAAGGGCAGTTGCCACTAGATGGTACTGCTCCAACTGTTCTTAAAAGCCATGTCAGTACCAAGCAGAAAGCTTTGTGTGTACATGCCATCCCTCTGGACATCAGTTTGTTTCTTTACTCAAGTGTTTTTGGGACAATAAAGAGTAATTGCATCCAAAGTGGATCAGAATGACCAGCTGTTTGTGGTGTATGCTGGACTATAGGGAAACTAAATATTGATGATGAAAGCAATTAAGAATGTTTCCCATCCAGTGGGTCCTTTGTAAACTACAGTTGTGCATATCTAGTGGAAACTACAGATGAAGTGTCTCTACAAAGCATTTCAGCTCCTTTCTCTCAGGGATATCTGTCTGGTGAAGTGGTGGCCCACTTAAATCGAGTGCTGTGGGAAGAGATTATTGTGTACAGAATAATGAGGCTTCCACTGCACCTTTCCCAAATGTGCTGCAGGGAGCAATCCTGCACTGCACAGAATTGGGCAAAATACGACTTAAAAGGCTCTGACATCTCTGATGTCTATGACTTGGCAAGGCAAGGGAGGTGTCTGATGCACAGGGAAGAATACTGATTTATCTTCCAGTGACTCCCTTTTGGGGGTGCGAGGTAGCCACCTTCTGTTTCATGATCATTGCTTAAATAAGCAAGGTCCAGATCATTGCATTTGGTCACCTTGACTGCCAGAGGCTAATAAGCATGGCAGGGGATCCTTTACTAGAGAAGCACCCAAAGCATTGAGAATTATCCCTGTTAAACATGCTTAATTAACCCTTTGTTTAACTAGAGCTGTATTTACGCCGCAGCTTCTCACTACAGCAGAGGGGTTTGCTGTTTGGAGGAATGAGCTTGCAATGCTGTAATAGCACTGCACTGTTCTGAGGTCAAAACTAGCTACCCTGATTGCTGCAGGTCTGTCTTCGCCTGTGCAATGCAAACATGGTCCCTTTGTCTTGGTCTCTATCCTCTGGTTAGGAGGGCAGAGCCTGTGTGGTGGTGGGTTCTTCTGATTAGCAGAAAGATGTTCTGTTAGCATCTGCTTAACTGGAAGGGGTTTTTTGTTGTTGTTTTTTTAAACAGGGGTACAACTGCAGTAGATGGAGCTGGGTTTGGGATCGATCGTCCCGCCGAGCTATCAAAGGAGGATGACGAGTATGAAGCATTCCGTAAAAGAATGATGTTGGCCTACAGGTTCCGACCCAACCCTTTGGTGAGGTGACTCCTAACACACTTCCGACATAGTGAAGCTTCAATAGTGTCTCTGCCCATATCCTATAAGGGGGAGGACGGGGAGTATTAGTGCTGCAGAATACTTTATGGCCAATTTTGCCTTGTGTAAAAACAGAGAGGACACAGTATGGCCCTTCATCTTCAAAGTGTTTCCCAAATACCAACTAATCTCCACAGCATCCCTCTGAGGAAGGCTCCAGCTAGCACGGGGACCTAGGAGTTGGGACTCCAGGGCCTCATTCTCCTTTGTCCTGCCCATGTGCAGCCATTTACATAGTATGAAGTGGGTGTAAAATAGTATCAAATGTGGGTGTTGGGGTTTCCACTCCCTTGATAGTAATGTAAATGACTGCATAAGGGGCAGAGCCATGGAGATCCATGCCCCAAGAGTTTATTCCCCGCTCTGCTACTGGCTCACTCTGCAACCAGGGGCAAATCACCTGCCTGTAGTTGTTTTCCCTACATGTAAAATATAAATGCTGAGTCTAACCTACTCCTTCGCCTCAGGAAAGCGTGTAGAATGTGAGACTCGGTGTTTGAAAAGCACTTGTATTGTACCTTTTCATCAGAGGATATTCCTAAATATCCCCAAGAGTTCCATTTTAATAGAGCAAATAAAGTAACAGTCACAAGGAAATGACTGTAACAATTCACACTAGGGATTTTCTTTTTGGTTCTGTTCTTGTGTTGAATCAAATCATGAATACCACAACACCCTGGACAGTTAGCTCTCCTGGCTATTATTTTTAATACAAAAGTTCCTGCATTTAGCTGGAAGCTGTATGTGCCATGTATAAATACTGCCTACAAAAGAAGATGATGGGTTGTCCTTGAATCCCAGTGTGTTTTATGTTGAATAATCATTCTTCTTAGGGCAAAAAGCTTATCATTTTGCATGTGACTCTGCATTACATCCAGCAGGCCAATGCACTTAGTCTTGCATTCCATTTGTAATTTTCCAGAGGAAACCTCAGATTTCACCCCTTGAAACCTCCTATTTCAGTGGAGTCCTCCAATTAATATTAATTAAGCTCACATAGTCATTGCTCTGTTCAAGTTGCAATTTTAATTAATCTTCTGTTGTTGTTCCCTTTTCTACAGAACAATCCGAGGCGACCTTACTACTGATAATGTTTTCAGGACAAAGTATTTTCAATACTGTTGTAATTTTACTGTGAAATGTTACAAAACTGCATTATCATCCTTTTTTTGCAAATATTGTAAAATCTATTAAAGTCACAATGACATCTTCACCCAGAACAAAGGCCTAGAAGCCCACTCACTGCACACTTGAGTGCCATGACAACTGCATCTAAACAAGGCCTGGGATGGTATTCAAAAAGGAGAAGAGAGCAGGTGAGAATGGAGGTTTTTATCCGGTGCCCTCCTGTACAGAAGGGTAGCACCAAAGATACTAATGGGAATAGTTCAGGGACTCCATTGGTTTATTGCTCAGTGCCATGTTACTTGCCAAGAAATACATTTTTTTGTGGTTTTTTTGCATCCACTGCTCAGATATGCAGCCTATTCTCCCTTGGCCGTAGCTTTATTAAAAATACATACGAGGCAGCCCCCTTAGCCCCCAAAGGTGAGTATCAGTTAGTTGACTAGCCTTTTCCCCCGAAAATCTGAGTTCAAATCCTGTATTAAGTCACAAGTATAAAGAGTCTGGTTTTTGTGGGTGAACATACAGCCCCATGGTAGTATTCTTTCAAAACATCTCAAATTGTAAGATTTTTTTTTCCCCTCCCAATATTTGTTGTTTGCCCCTTCTGCCCTGATACCAAAATCTTACTATTTAGTATGTGATTCACCTTTTCGTTAACCTTTCTCAGTGATGTAGAGTTAATGGCTTGGCTTTCAATAAAAAAATATAAAAACAGAGACTGGTCAATGTGATATGAGTTCATCATGGGAAAATTAAAATGTATGGGCACCTCGGAAACACAGGCAGTCAGGCTTGCAACTAAGAAATATGTGATCCATTCCTGGCAGTGATATATGCCAATGTAACAGGTGCACTTATTACAGCTTGCACACTGGGGTATTGCAGCTGATGTGGCTAATCAACACATGGGCAATAACTATGAAACATTAGGTAATAAAGGTAGGAAATTTTGGCAGGCCACTGATGAGGCTGAGCTTCTCCCAAAACTATTAAGGCTGCTGTAACATTCAGGCTTTCCTGGGGAGTTTAGTTGATCCATTTAGTTTATGAGCCTCACAGTTTTAGGGTGTGCTGCTCTGTTCTTGTTTCTTCTCTCCACCTGCTGGGTCTTTGGGCATGAATGAAACAAAGCAGAACTTCTTAACAACGTTTCCACGTTTATGAAAGACCAAAAGCACCTCAGGGAACAGAGCTTGCTGCTCAAGTCACCTGGGCTTCGTAAAGTAACTTACAGCATTGAATTCCAGTGATTGTATCTATGTGGGCTGAAGGCCCAATCCCATAGCCGTGAGGATGGCTGCTGTAGACACGGGCACATTATCAGAATGTTCACTTCAAGTATAGGTGCAATAATATATTGAGAATGCCTCGTAGCCAGCCATTAGGGATGTTTTTTTTTAAGGCAGTGCAGACTGGTGCTTGTGCAGGTTTCCTCTTTTAAACAGCTGGTGAAATATCTACAGCTAATCAAATGCTGCAGAGACTGCCAAGTGTTTTCACTCTTCCATGGTTTGCAAATCTCTCTTGAAAAGTGAGTATACCCTGCTTTTCCTACCCACTCTTCTGTTGGCAGATGTCCTGTATGCCTCTTTTTCAACACACACCAATATGGCAATGGTCTTGTTTCTCAGAAGCACCCTGTACATTGGCACAAGCTTTGTTCCTCTGTGTGGGCATCTCTGGCTCAACTTTTATTTATTTCAATTTAAATAATTAAAAACACCAAATGCGCCATTAACACGACATCTCTATCTTTAACAATATTAAATGATCAGTTCGACGGGAGCTCAGCGAACTACCTCCACAAACACCTTTCTGTCCCTTTATCAGCTAGGAAGCCTGTCCTCAGCCTTCTCCCCGAATCCTACCAAACCACTGCCTTTTTTTAGTGTGCCCAGGTCTATTTCTAACCAAAGGAGAGCATGTTCCAGAGTCTTGAACCCACACAGAGAATGCCTTGCCATTCACCCACTCTAGTTGATAAGAAGGGATCTCCCTGCTGACCACAGCTATGGCCAAAAGCATGGGGACAGAGACATGTGAAGCAAGGGATAGATGTATTGATACTTCAATGTTCAAGTGGATCATTAGAATGCGGAAAAGATTCCTTACTTATAATAGTAATAATAAAGTGTGCTTAAATTTGGAGCCTAAGGTCTGTGCCTGTCATTTTGTTATTTTACTTTATTGTCCAGTACTTGTGGGAGCGGCCAGTGGTCACAGGCAGGATGCATGCCCCGTGCCAATGGGAGCTGGGCAGTGACTGCCTTCCCTGAGGAGTTTACAGTTGGAATGTACACACTTCAACCACTGGATGGCCCAGGGAGGTCAAACTCCCCTCTCAGTCCCAGATGGGATCCCTCTACCGTAACCCAGAGTGCATTGGTAGTGCAGTGCTGGGGGGATGCTTACATTTCTGTGCTTGTGTGGGAGCAAATGGGACTTTGGCCTCTGTGGCTGATAATCTAGTACCTTTCACAAGCGCTAAAACCCCACAAATGTGTCAGGTGGGGCAGAACTGTATTCCCTCTGTGCACAGAGATGGTCGTGTCACGCCCACTGCTATTTATCAGTGCATGTACAACTGCCTGTACTTTGAATTGTTGCTTAATAAGATGAATTGTCATCTTGGGGCATATACAAAGTAACTTCCACTTCTGCTGCCACATAACGAAGCAATGAAACAGTGCAGGGCAAAGTGCACAGCTACTAATTCATCCGTGGACTCTGAATCGTGATGGAGCAAAGGAATGACACAACGGCTCAGATGGAAAGCTTTTGGAAGCAAGGTGAAAGGTCACATGACAGCAACTTTGTTTTTTGAATGTCTGACAAACAGCACTTCATTCTTGGAACGTTTCTGGCACATACTACGTGCTACCATTCAACCAGGTCCCTCCCCCAACAACTGGCATTGACTCTCAATGTCTGAAAAGAGAGGTTAAACCGAGAGGTCACAATCTTGCTGGAAACTGAGCCTTGCCTCAACAGAGACCTTGAAATACCGGCTCTACCTCTGCTGATTAAAATTCTCTCAAAGGCATGTAAAAAGTGGTGGCTTTCATGGGCTTTTTATTGTGTCTCTCTCTCAGAATCTGAAGATGTTTTTTCTCTTGAGCCATTTGGATGCTACAGATTTCCAGGATGAATGGGAAGAAAATGCTTCAGTGGAGTACGTCTTAGTCTTCCTGGACAGCATTTCCAGTGAATGTCAAGGAGACCGGCGTGACCCCTTTGTGTATAAACTTAAACAGTCTATGTAGTGGGGCTAGTAAACAAGGAGGAAGGATGGTCTTACAGTTAACGCATTGGCCTGGAACTCAGGAGATCTGGGTTCAATTCAGCACCTGCCACAGGCTCCCTGGGTGACCTTAAAAATCTATGCCTTATTTCCTCATCGGTACAATGAAGATATTAATTGCTATGAGGATGCATTAATTAATGTTTGTGAGGAGCTCAGATGTTGCAATGATAAGGTGTGAGCCCTATAAACCCCAGGATGAATTAGATTAAATGAAGAAAAGCTGCATAGTAGAGGGAAAACACCCTAGATGGGTTTAGACTCTGGAAAGAGCTGCCCAGGGACAGAAGTAGAGACTGCAGCCCTGGATACTTGGAGAGAATGGACAGAGCTCTCAGTGTGCACCAAGGAGCAATCCTATACTGCCCTGGCAACGTGGTTTGATTACCACTGAACTAGGTCTTTTTGTTTCCCTGGCAGAAGACGTTGACCTGTGGGCTTTTTCTAACTTTTATTTTTGGGGGTGTGGGGGGGGTTATGTTCTTGAACCAACGCTGAATTATCTCATTCACCGTCAGCAAGAAGCCTGGATTGCTCAGTAAAGTACTTAGAGCAGTTACAGAGTAATATAATGTAATCAGACTATCGGGGTCAGCAGTAAGATGTCAAGGGTGAAGAGATGCAATATTCTTGGCTGTCACTTCCATGGGAAAGAGCATTTAGGGAGCAGACAGGAACCCAAATGCATCCTTTTAAGAACCTAGAGGCATTTGTGACATAAACCCAGTGAAGTCAGAGTAGGAATAAATTGGGGCCAGAGAGAGAGAGACTGTCAGATGTTCAGCCTCATGATTATGAAAGGGGGAAGTAGAAGAGCCAGGCTGAATCCAACTCATGGTCCATCTAGTCCAGTATCCACTCTCTTCAGAGGATGGTGCAAGAAGCCCCACAGTAGGCAGATGTGGTGTAATTTCCTCCCATAAAGGTCTCTCCTGAGTCCTATTAGAAATTGGCTTAACTCCTAATAAATGAGGTTTCCTCACCCTTCCAAAACTCTTTCCATTAGCATTAACTACCATTAACTCTGGTTATTCTCCTTACCAAATAAATGTCCAATCCCTCTTTGAATTTTGCTAGGTTCTTTCTCTCAAAACCATCCTTTGGCAATGAGTTCCACAGACTTAAGTAAGGACATTTATTTTGCTAAGGACAAGCTTACGTAAGCAAAATCGGGACGCTCAACATTGCTCACATGCCTCTAGTGGGCATATTTGTGCGATTGTATCTGAGCAACTTAGACCTGATGGAATGTCTTGGGATGAACTGGAAAATGTGGGTTTCCAGGGCACAGAAACTGGTGTCCAGTGTTCTATTCCCAACAACCAGCCTCTCATTCAGAGCTGTAGTTGATCAGCTTGGAAATGAAGAGCTCAGCTGAAAGGACTCCGCCTCCCAAGATGTAGGAGTGGTTCTATTTGGTGAGATGATGATAGTGCTCAGGACCACTTCAGGCCACTTTTCTGTGAAGTTCTTTCTCCTTGTCAATGGTTCCGACAGCGTGGGGTGAAGCTGCTGCCATCCCGGACGATAAAGAGTGTTATTGAAGGCACCTGGAGAAGGTGCCAGTACCAGCAGGATGCGAGGGCAGGGCGGAGGTGGGCTGGGGGTAGTTGCTAACCAGATACCAATGTCTCTGCATCTGAAACTAACAAATAGCCCAGCTGGCTCTGAGTGCAGCAGAGGTTGGGTGGGCACCTGGTGAGTTGGAGCCAGGCCTGGCAAGTGCCTGCTTGGGTTGTGTTTTGGGGGGGGGGGGGGTCGCAGGAGCTGGCTAAGGAGGCCGGCAGGTTTCCAAGTCCCTTCCCCCTGACTCTTGCTGGTATAGCCCTTGTCTTCCCAACGCTGCTCAAGCACTGGGCGAAGGTGGACTGAACTGCCAGGCAGCCCTGTGTGAATGTTCTAGCAGGCCAGGCTCCAGGTGGGGGAAACACTGGCTGACTTGGCTTGTCTAAGGTCACCAAAGGAGTCGGGGGGTGGGGGTGGGGGGACGGACGGATGGAACCCAGGAGTCCCAGCGCCTGGCTCTAACCGGGCGGGGGAAGGAGCCTCCCGGCCTTTATCTTACTGTTTCTGAAAACTTCCTTGGCAGACGCTGCAAAGTGGAGCAGCTGAACCAAAGCGGCAGGCGGGGCAAAGGCTCCGGCCCGGCTCCGGCTCCGGCTCCGCCTCTGAGCGAGCAGCTCCACCCGGGAGCGCCCCGTGTTGACTCAGGCTGGGCACGAGAGAGTGGCCCGGGGGACGAAAGTCTGCGACCTTTGCATGGAGGCCGGGGATCATGCGCTGCGGGCTGGGTTGGACTCGGGACAACTGACTGGCCCGGGCGCTTCTGGGGGACGCGTGTCCGCTTCCCTCTGGCCCCAGCGGGGAGAGGTGGGGGGAGGCTGCTGGCAGCGGCCTAGAGGCGGGGCCCCTTCGCGATGCAGCTGCCTGCGGTCCCAGGAGCCGTCGGCTTGTCCCTCGCCGCCTTCCCTGTGTCCTGCGCGCTGAACTGCATCGCTGCCTTGGCGCAGTAAGTACCCGGCCCTGCGCTGCGCTGCGCTGCGCTGCGCTGCCTGGGGCGCTCGCTCCGCGCTGCGCGCTGCGCGCAGGCTTTGGGGCTGCGCCTGCCGGGCTTGCAGGATCGCCCCGGCCTGAGTCCCCTGCCTTGTGCAATCGCTGGGGAAGCCTTTGCCACAGCCTGGCGCTGGGAGTTTTAAAGCCAGAGCAGGAGAGTTTCCCTCTTTCTTCTTAACAGCCCCTTGCCTGGCGTCTGGCGTGGACCCGTCCTTGTGCCCCTAGGGCTGGGTGCCCAGCTGTAGGACCTATTTCTAGTCTTTCCCCCCAGACAAGGGAACAACAAAGAAGGAGGGGTTTGGGGGCAGTTCTCTGGCTTTGTGTTATCCGGGTCAGACCAGGTGATCACAAGGGTCCCTTCTGGCCTTGGAATCTCCCTAGCTGTGATTTCCCTGCAGTGTAAAGGGAAACAAAGCATGTGCAAATCTGCCTTTATTATTTGTATTCCAGTCTGCTCAGGGCCCCACCATGCCGGGCGCTGCACAGAGGCAGGCTGAGAGCCACCCCTGCCCTGAAGAGTTTGCCCTCTAGTGAAGACAAGGCAGCCAAAGGGTGGGAGAAAGGAAGGATCTCCGTCCCGGAACAGAGATGGGGAAACAGCATGTGTTTATCTAGTGCCATTGTGAGCTCTTTGGCCGAGGGCCTAGTCTGTCTGTGCAGTGCCTGGCACAATGGGGCTCTGGTCTCTTGGGGGCCTGTGGGTGTTATTGTAATTACTGTAAATAATGACAGTGGTGGGGTAGCCTCTGTGGGGCACTTTAGACAGCATTTGCTCACATCTCCCCCATCACTGGTATTATGGGAGTTACTTTTTAAGGCTTTTTCACAGACTGTTCTCCGCCTCTTGCAGTACTGGAGCATGGCTGCATTAAATATACCCAGAGACTAGTTCACACCCCGGGTTTTTAGCCTGACCTCTACTCCTTTGTGTGAGCTAGGGCCAGGGGACCCTCAGCCTTGCTTAACTGAGGCTGTTCTCTGCTGTCCCACAGTCTCTGGGCCACAGATGAGCTCCCTGGCTGATGGGTGATACTTGTGGAGTGTAAGCTGTTAACCCCACCTGTTGAATGCCAGAATTAGCAGTGGCTTTCTCTTTTTTTGCAACAAGGTTAAAGGCTTTATTGGAAAATGCCTTAATATTTTCAGCTTTATAGCTCACAAAGCAAAAGCAGTAGCTGTGCTGGTCTTGTAGCTATTACAGCTAATGAAATTGCTTCTTGGAAGAGCAGAATAGAGCTCTGGATGGATTTCCCTCCAATTTACCCTCTGTCCTAGCACAAATTTGCAGTATCTATCCCCTCATTATAGATTCACTTTATAATCCGTTTACATGGTCTCTGATAACAGTGCATCAGCTCATGGCCATCCATATTCATGTGTGAAGGCAGTGCCGCACCTGGAAAGGGAGATGGAAATCTTAATGATTTCAACTAAAATGACATTTCAGAATAAAACCCAGCATGTGGCACCTGCCTTGGCATTTTGCCCATTGTAACAATGGCCTGGATGGTTGAGAGACGAGGCCCTATCTTTGTACTTGGACAGGAGACTTCTCGAAGCAGCTCCTGCTGTGATGCTGGGTCTGAATTTCAGGAGGAGAAAGTGCCTGTCATTTCCCTCCATGCTCAGTTATGTCACACCTTGGGCAAGTTGTTTCCCTTCTTTGTGCCTCAGTTTCCCCTCCCATCCTTTGCCCTGTCTACTTAGACTATAGGCTCTTTGGGGCAGGAACCATCCCTCATGTGTCTCTGCAGTGCCCTGATCTTGGCTAGGGTTTCTAGGCGCGACCATAATATAAATAATATTCAACATGGACCTATGGTTCTCTCTCTTCTCCTGCTTCCCTAGTGCTACCTTCATCTCCCGAGTGATGGAATTGCCTCATATTCATCACAAAGCCCCTTGTCACTGAGCAGAGCTCTGTCCTGTACCCATGGGAGCAAAGGGGTGACCTGGCTCCGAGAAAAGCAAAGGTGGATGGGGGTTGCAGTACTGTAAACCTCTGCTTGTTCCTAGTACCCTGTATGTTGGGGGCATTTCCCCACCCAGTGTCCCGCCCAACCCCACAAAGTCAGCAGACAGTCAGGACTCCCTTTGGCTGCAGGGGATGTTGGATCAGGCCCTTCCTAAGTGTTTGAACTCAATCTGCCTGGCTCTGGTCTGCTCTGCCGCATGGATGCTGCCTTGTGCTCTGCTCAGCCTGAGGGCTTGGCTTTTGGCCTGCCCCGGCTTGTAGACTGGATGTACTTTGAACCCTGCTGCATTGAGCGGCTGGTGTTGGCAAAACCCCTCCTGCCCCCCGCCCCTTCCAAAAGCAAAACGCTAGGCAGCAGGAGGATCGTTAAGAGGAGATGGGGCAGTTAATTGGGCCAGAAGCTGCATCATGCTGCAAGAGTCTGATCTGTTCCTTGTCGGCGTGTATTACAGCCCAGTGGCTATCGCAGTGACGGGGGTGCTGGTGCTGCTGGTTCTGTTCTCCATGGTGTATCTTCTGGGTGAAGGGAGCCATTCGCAGGATCCCCTTTTCTATGGTGAGTCTCGGCAGGGGGGCCCTGCTTAGTGACCCCCTCCTGTCTCCTTTTTCACCTACCTGGGCAAGAGAGGCAGCAAGCCAATGTGGTTGGATGAGCCCTGTGTCTCTGTAGGTGGCAGGTGGGTGGGCAAGATTCAGGGGAATTGAAGCCACCTCAGAGCAGGTGCCGGTGGCTCTGGATGGTGCAGGGGATGCGTAGTGGCACTGAAGAACCCACGTCAGGCCCAGATCTAGCCCTAGCTGCCAGTGACTGGAGGCTGCTCCTATGTGACAGCTGTCAGGAAGCCCGTGTGGGGTGAGGGCTCAGCTCAGTCCCCAGGTGAAAGGTTCCTGCCTGGGAAAAACATCACATCAGCGGGCACACGCTGGCCCCTGGCATGACTGCCTGTGCAGGGAGTGGTGAGGGCTGCGATGCCTGTGGGAGGTGGGGGAAGGGGGGAGGCTCTGCAGCAAGGGAGTGAGGTTGGACGGGGTCTCAATTGCCAAAGCAGCAATGAACGAGCCTCCCACCGAGGGCAGTTCCAGGGCTGAGCTCCACAAGCAGGGCGGACAGTAGGTGGATCCTGCCCCGTGCCTGCTCCACTTGGCTTGTGCCCCTTATGCTCTGGGAAGTGGAGCATTCCTCTGTTGACAGGTGAGGCTGGGACTTGTCACTGCATTTGCAGATCCCCTCTGAGCTGGGGAGAGGCCTGTGTGTTTGGAGGACCCAGGGCAGCCTGGCAGGGAGGTGGCTGGGGGCCCCCTACAGAGATGAGCCTGCCTCCCTCTCTCCCCACCTGCAGTGTTCACTGTGTTCTCCTTCACCTCTGTCATCGACCTGATCATCTCACTGGAGGAGGATGGCTACATCAGCGGCTTCATGGAGTTCTACATGAAGGAGGTACCACCCCTGCTGCCATCACCTGCCCAGGATTCCCAATGGGATGCCCGCCTGCAAGGCTAGAACATCACGCTGCCCTGGCCAGACCCCGTGGCGTCCCATCCCTGCTCCCTTACAAACACTATGGGCCTGATCCCCTGCGGGCACTTCCCCTGTACAAAGGGGGTTTAAAGCCATGCTGCACTCATTGGCACAGGTCTAAGCAACCGCGTTGGAGATCTGACCCCTTGTTCCTTTAAACGAGCTGTGGCTTCATCTCAGTGCATATGCTAAACAGCACAGCTCCATCTCCTAAGCCACCGGCAGCTCCCCGTGCCCGGCAGGGAGCGGGGAGGAGCACTGGTCCCTGGGTAGAGCAGCCAGATGGGGGCAGGAGCATGTGGGCATTGGGCTGAGCGGGTCCATCTCTGGAGCCTGCGTCGTCATGCCCAGCTGGGGAAGTGACTTGATGCCTTTCTGGTGGGCAGGGCGAGCCGTACCTACGCACGGCTTACGGCATCATGATCTGTTACTGGGATGGCATTGTGCACTACCTGCTCTACCTCGCCATGATCATAGCCATCACACAAAGGTAAGAGGGGACTGGGGCTGCAGCCAATTGGGGTCTCCTGTTCATTCACTGGGCTTCTCACAGGCAGGGCATTGCATGTCTGCTTCCAAGTGGTGGGTGGAGGAGAGTGGGGGTTGCTTTTTGCTGGAACAGTCTGGGGAGGGGGGCCAAGTGGGGGCGCTAGGAGAACCATAGTCAGCCATCCAGTAGTATTTTGCACAAGGTCCCAGCCAGGATTGGAAGCTGCAGGAATCTCCTGCATGGGCCTGCATGGACCTCCCGGCCATGGGCATGGAGAGCTGGGCTGAGTAACTGACTCAAACTCCAGCCCTCTTATCATTTGATGCTAGTGCAGGAGCAGTGGGGAGCTCCGGTTGGTACAGGACAGCAGCCCAGGGTGGGTGAGGGAAACTCCGGGCATGGATGTGCCCTGCCCAACTGGTAGCAGCCCTGTGAGCAATGGGCAGTGCCTGGAGCCAATGTGAGGAAGAATTCCCGGGCTGCTGGGGGCCTGCAGCCAGGCTGCTCTGGTGGTGGGAAGCCAGACAGAGTAGCAATCCCTTTCCAGTGCTGGGATGCTGCTAGGGAGGAGCAGCTGTTGGAGGGGAGGCTGCTCTGGGGTGGCGGAGTGCCCATCTGAACCCGCATGCTGTGAGCGTGGCAGGGCTGACCCCACCTTGCCACTAACCCCAAGAGCAGGTGAGGGGAAGAAACCTATGAACGCAGCAGGGGTTGAGTGATGGGGTGAGCCCCAAGGGGGTATTGAATTTCCACTGTCTCCCCAGGAAGAACTACAGGACCCTGGGTCTCTACTGGTTGGGCTCCCTGATGATGAGTATTGTCGTCTTCCTGCCTGGGAACATGTTAGGTATGGGGTCCCTGCCAGCAATAAGCCCTGCGGAGCTACCCTCTGCTCTGAGCTCTGGTCTCTGTGTCCTTCCCGCGTTGCCCTTGCTCCGCTCTGCCTGTGCAGGGACACACCCCAGAGTTGCAGGTCCCCTTGGTGGCAGAAAAGCCGGGGCATGCGTGGGGAAGTAACCCCCTTTTCCCACCCCATAGGGTGGAATGTTGCAGGGGGGAATGTGGGGGGAGTGGGGTGTTGCTATGCACTCTCCATAGGGTTAACCAAAGGTGCCGGTCTCTAGGGCTGGTTTTGCTCCATGCACAACCGAGGACTCTTCTCTCTTAGGGAAGTACAGCTCTGAGATCCGCCCCTCCTTCCTGCTCAACGTGCCCTACATCCTCATCCCAATCTGGGCTGGGATGAGACTCTTCAGCCAGCCAAAATCCCTTCCCTGCTGTACTGCTGAGAAGGTAGGCGGGTCGGCAGGCTGCGGATCCCCAGCTGGGGGAGGTGGCCTGCAAAGAGCATGCGGGTGTTGGTGACTGGGCAGGGGATGCCCTGGGCCTTTGCGGAGCCAACCCCCCTGCCTGTGGCTAGGGAGTCTGCAGGTGACGTCTTCCACTGGGGCTGGGACACTGAGTTCCTGGCCCCTTGGGTCATTACCAAGCCTTGGGGCCCTGTTCCCAGAGCTGGGAACAGGGCCCCACCACTGGCCTCCACCTTCTCCACCACTGGCCTCCATCCGAGCTAAGGGCTCGGTTCGGGTTCAAGCCACTGATTGGTTTTTCCCATATTCCAGCCCCATATTTTACACCGTTGTTTGAGAAAACCCCTGTTTTGGAGGGTGGGGGTGGATGAGTGAACCCGGCAGGAATTGCCCCGATCCCTTACCCAGCCCTCATCACATGCACAGCTGTCTGGCAGCCTTTTGCCAGGATGGGGGGATGGCAAAATGCAGTTGCTTTTGGTGCCGGGTCCAAACTCTCTCCCTGTTAATGCGTCTGTGCGCTGCTGCCCTCTGCTGGTTGGTGTGTGTCTCACCCGCTCAGGCTTGTCCACTCCCTTGGCTAGCTGAGCGGAGATGCTGCTTTGGCGCCACTAGGCCTGGGGGCGTCTTCCAGTGCCCGTTGTGCCAGGCGCTGCACAGACCCGGTGAGAGACAGGCAGAGCTGCTCCAAGCTGAGTAGACAAGATGGGCCCAGGATCACTGGACAGAACCCAGGTCTCCTGCCTCCCATTCCGGTCCTGTCCTCTAGCCAAGTGTTTCTCAACTGTTTTGATACCAGGGACCGGCTTGCTGCCATCCTAAATTGTGTCAGGGAGACCTCTGGTCCACGGACTGGTCATTGAGAAACACTGCACTAGCCCATGCAGAGCTGTAGATGTGAGTCCATTGCAGCATGGACGGGAGAAGGGCCCTGGGCATGTCTGATTGTCCTGCCTAGAGACGGCTGCAGAGCCCTTTATCCTTAACTCACTGGGCTCAAGATGGGGGAAACCACCCCCTCCTTTTATTCTTTTAAGGGACTTTAATTTAAAAAATGTTTTTTGCATCTGAATGGGGGATGAACTCAGCCCTGTCCATCCTCATCCCCCTCCCTTCCCACGGAGCTAGGCCTCTCTCTGGAAACCTCAGTATCCGGAGCAGCCCTGGCAGGAGGTTCCCGCCGCTCACTGCCTGTTTAAAAGCAGAATGTGCTGAGGCTGGGAATGGATCCGCCCTTCAAAGGGAGGAGACGCTGCCCATCCTGAGCTAGATGCCCCTGGGGCTGCTGGCTCTGGATCGAAGTTTCTGCCCAGCCATGGGGAGGTAAAGAGAACTGGCTTTTTAAATTTCTCCCTTTCAAGTTTCCCACTTAAAGGGCCAGTGTCCCAGGCCCTGACACCCACAGCGGCTGCTTGTGTTCAGGTTGTGGCGGAGCAGCAGAGAAGTCTGTATCAGCGGCCCCTGGACTTGGGCTTGATCCTGTTCCTGCTGGTGGCTGCGACATTCACGTTCTTCAGAGGGCTGGTAAGGGCTGGCCAGTCGGTGACTCAGCCAGAGGGTCGGACTCTATTACAGGGGAGAAGTGGGGAAGGGGAGGTTCTGGGGCCTGCAATGTGCAGGAAGTCAGACTAGATGAACATGGTGGTCCCTTCTGGCTTTAAAGTCTGTGAGTCAGTGGGGCATGTGAGAGGGGCAGGGACAAGGGCCAGATCTCCCATGCACTCTGCTTATCTCAGAGGGGCAGCTGGGCATGGGGTTGATGTGAGGGTGGGGAATGGCCATGGGCTCTCAGATCTGGCTGTCCCATGCACTCTCTATCTCCTGGGGGCAACTGGGTGAGGGGTTGGTGTGAGGGGATCAGAGCTGGCTCTCCCATGCATTCTGCTTGTGTCTCCAGGTGGTCCTGGACTGTCCATCTGATTCCTGCTTCAACTACATTTACCAGTACGAGCCATACCTGCGTGACCCCGTTGCCTACCCCAAAGTGCAGGTGAGTGTGGAGCCCACTGGGGTCCAGCTGCTCTCCGTGCAGGTCCTTGGAGGCTGCCGGACAAAGGGTAGGAGAATGGTGGGATCAGTATCCCCATCATCCATGCAGGGAATTCAGGCCCAGAGAGATTCAGGGGAGGCTCTATAAAGGGCCGTATGGGATGTTGGAGTGTATAGACTTGTGCACCTAAATCCCTTAGGAGAGGGTGCTGCTTATTCATTTATTTTAACTGCCTGGGAACATTGGGGCTGCTTGTAGGTGTCTCTGGGGGCCTGAGATCTGGAGCATCCTGCTGGGCATTCCTGCAAGCCCAGGGCAGTTTTGCATCCAGTGCTCTGGTCCAGGCTCACCTCTGTTCTTGGACTCGCTTCCTTACTTCTCCCAGTCCCTGCCCTGTGCTCACAGTTTGCCCTGGCTCAGGCCTGTGCTGATCTCTCTCCCTTTACTCCCAGATGCTGGTCTACATGTTCTACATCCTCCCATTCTTCTGCCTTGGCATTTACGGGCTCCTGCGGCCTGGCTGCACATGGCTGCCTGACTGGGCCCTGGTGTTTGCTGGGGCCGTAGCACAGGTAACGAGGGGCTAGGGCTGGGATTTGTTGCACAGGGCCCCGTTCTGCTGGGGCTTCATAGACAGAGTGAGACAGTCCCTGCTCCCAGGTGCTCACAGTTTAGAGGGCTATGGGAGGGGATGGGGGTGGCAGGTGACTGGGCCAAGGCCACCCAGCCAGTCTGCGGCAGAGCTAGGAATAGAACCCAGGTGTCCTGATGGTTTTTTTTTTTTCTTTAACTCAGTCCTCTGTAAAACGAGGGGAGGGGCAAGGGATGAGTCCAGCCCCGACCACTGGGGTCCCACAGACGCTGGGAACTCAGGCTCTCCTCACTGCTAAGCCACACGAGGGCTCCAGCTCTGGAGTCGGGGAATGAGATAAAAATGAGGCTTATCCCTCTTATTTTGTCTGTAGTTGCAGGGATGTTTGATTCCTGCCTTGGGTTCTGCGCTGTTCTTGCATGTGGGTCTCCCTGTGGGTGTAGGAGGGGACAGACCTGGGGACACGAAGTTCTGGAACCACAGTCGCCCCTGTTTACACCTGGAAATCTCTCTCTGCTCAAAGCACAGCCGGAGTTTGCTCTGAAACTTACCATTCCCCCCTCCCATCTGGCGTTCCACTCAGCCCCTCTTCGGAGATGTCGCGAGAAGCCGCTGAGATGGTGTGGCAGACTCAGCTGTCAGTGCCAGCTTCCCAGATCTTTCCGTGAGCCAGTGTCTCGGGGGAGGCCTAGGTTTCAGGTCATGATCCCAGCAGCCTTCACACCCCTCCTCCGGGCTGGCACAGGGCTCTGAACTGCAAGCAGCGGCTGCCACTGCACCGAGCCACCTAGCTGCTAGTTAGCCCTGCTCCGTGGTTCAGCAAGAGCAATGCTGTCTGTAGGTGGGAACCACGGGCAGTGCAGGGCCAATGCATTAAAGGGCTGGTGTATCACTGGGCCAGTGCCCCTGCACGAGGCTCCTGGACAACCGTGTTCTGACCTCTCACAATTCCCCCGTCCCTGGGTTTGCATGTGGAGCAGTTTCTATGGCAACAAGCAGAGCCTGATAATTACTCTCTCAGTGGATGTTAATGGCGGACGTGGATTAGTTTCACAGAAATAGACTTGAGCCAGCGCCCCGTTTAGCTATCAGTAGGGCATGGGGGAACATACAGCCTTGCTATCAGTGTAGCTCTGGGGCTGGCTAGCCCAAACCCCTTGGCCCAACAGGGACCAGTGCTGGATTCCCCTGGGGACAAACCCCTTTGTGTGCCTGGCTGTGCATCATTATCTTCCCAAGGCAATTCCTTCCTGACCCCAGCTGCTGATGCACTTTTATGCCCTGGAGCATAAGGATGGGGCTTACCCTCTTTAATCCCTAGCTCTTGGCCCTGCTGGATTTATGCATAACAGGGTCTAACTCTCTTGTGACACTTGGGCTGTGGGGGTGAGGAACTGGGGCCAGCCTTTGAAAGGAGATCAGCCCTCAGCAATCCCTGTTGCTCTAAGTGGAGAATCTGCCCCTGCTCCCGTTGTTCGCGGTGGAGCTGCTGGGAGCAGAGCAGTGTGAGAAGCTGCCCCCGTTGTTTGGGCAGGTTGCTGGAGCTGAGATGGGAGCATCTGGCCCTTACAGTCTTGTGGACGTGAGTTCTGTTGGCTATTTCTCCATGGTGCAATAGAATCAAAGGTGCTTTCCCTTCAGCCGTCTTCTCAAACCTGGGACCTGTCCGCTGGCACCCGCTGACTGCCCCTTAGCCAAGTCACTTTGCTGGGGCCCCACCAGGGCAAGGCTTCCCACTCACTGCAGAGGGAGGGGCTGGCAGGGGGCTCATGGGGCAGGTGCCGTGGGCAGCATCTCCCGTCACCCTGCCCCTCTTGTGCATTTCAGGCTCAGTTCTCCCACGTGGGTTCCTCCCTGCACCACCGCACCCCCTACCCCTACCGCACCCCGGAGGAGGTCTGGTGGATCTTCCTCCTCACCAACATCCTCTATGCACTGGGCCCGCACCTCCTCGCCTACCGCTGCCTCCGCAGCCCTGGCTTCTTCCAGCCAGCTGCTCCCACTGGCCAGGACGGGATCAAGAAGCATCAGTGAGGAGAAAGCCTGGCTCCTGCCTCCAGTGTCAGGACATTGCAAGGAGGAGCTGCCACCCCCCTGCCCCCAACACACATACACACACCCCGGGCCCCAATACGCTCAGCCTGGATGGAGGCAGCAGGATGATGAAATCTCTGTCCCTGCTGGGTTAGCAGCCAGGCAATGTGGCTCCAGGGGACAAGCCACTGAGGGGAAAGAGGATCCCTGCTTTGGGGGTTGGGGGGAGTTTCACAGCAGGCGGTGGATTTTGTGCATGGCAGGGTCTTGTTCCTCCTCTTTGGCCCTGGGCTACCCCTGCCCCCCATCCTTCATGGAGCTCTGAAGTTCTTCTCCAGGCCTGATTGGCACTTCAGCCCCTCAGCGGCACTCCTCACCCTGCCAGAAGGGAGCACTATGGAGTGAGGGCATGTGTCTCCCTCCCCCCCAGCACTAACCACCAGGCCCAGGGTGCCGAGTGGTTGCTCTGAGCCCTCTTCTCCCCTGCCTCCCTGTTGGCCTTTGCCTTGGAATCCTTAATGGTGTTGGCACCCATGGGCCCTTCTGCAGGGATGGCCCTTGGGGTCCAGGCTGCCCTGGCATCAGGGGAAAGGTGATGGAGGCAGAGGTGCCTTGAGGCTGTGCCGGCTGTGTGACCCTGGTGGTGTTTAGGGGCTTGGCTCTGGAGTGGCTGGCCATGTCCTGGCTTGGGGGAACCTGTCTCCCATCCCAAAGCCTGCTCCCACTGCCCTGCTCCTGTCAGTGCCATGGGGCCCCCTCAGCCTGCGTCTCCCTAAGGATTGCTGCTCACAGGGTCCTCTTGTTCTGCAAAGCCATGTCGGGTGTGGGGGAGGCTTTGTTCCCTAGCCATGCTGCAATGTTTAAAGGGGGGGGTGCCAGAGACCCTCCATAACAAACCGTTTACAGAATAAAATCATTTTGTGCTGTGACTTTTTAATTCTGCTGTGGCTGGATATTTTTTCAGGTGCTCACAGTTCCTGCTGTGGGGGGTGGATCCATTTCCTGAACTGTGCTGTGTGGTTCTGACAATGGTGCTCACTGAGAAGTTCCCTCCCCCCCGCCCTACAATCTCCAGGCCTTGAGGGGATGCTAGGGCCTCAACTGCTCTGAGCTCCAGTGCGCGGTTTGCTACAGAATAGGACCCTCCTGCTTTCCACAGTGGCCACTGGCACTAGCTGAGCCCACCCCCAACCTCCAGCTGCAGCCAGGAGCAGTGGGGGCTTGGCCCCCCAAGGAGTAGGTGCTCAGTGTCTCACGTTGGTCCACCACAACCTGTACAGCTCCAAATCAATGAGCCCTTGTGGGATGGTGCCTGCCCAGGGGAGGCAGAAGCCAGGCCCCTACCCCACCCTTATCTCTTCACAGCCTCCATGGGCCGCAGTGTACGGGAGATGGCTCAGGTGTGTGTGGGGTGGGGGTGGGGTTGGGGGGGGGACAAGGCTGGATCTGTCCAGGGTGTCCTGAGGGTTCCAGCCCAGGATGCAGAATGGGGGGATGATGTCCCATGTGCCTGCTGCTCCCCTGTCTGAGCCCCATGCTCCCCCTTCTCCTGTGCTGCCCCTGAGGCTCTGTTCAGGCCCGTCTCAAACGCTCCTCCCCCTCCAGGTCTGCGCCAGGGCCCCCCCCCAGAAAAATGGGGCCTGGGCAGCCCAGCCCTCTGGGAGACAGTGGGGAGCAAAATGCCTCGAGCTGGGGCAGGCTTTTGTGCACAGTTGCCAACTTTCACGCAGTGAATAAGTGCTCAACTTTCACAATAAGCCCAAAATCAAGTGAATCCCATTTCAAAACAAGTCAGTCCCTAAGAACCCCAACACTCTATGTGACTAGATTCCCCCCGGCCTGCAGTCTGGGACTGTGGTGGGCTCACTGTGCACCCCGGACTCTCTCCCCCCCGTGCCCCTGCTTGCTGGGAGCTGATAAAAAGAAGAAGCAACAAGCTATGCGCCAAACAAGCTACAAGCCAAAAACTAGCCAACAAGCAGCTCACAAGCCAATTAAGCTAAAAACAAGCCCAGTTTCTGCATTGTGTTGGCAAGTTTGGCATGTCTGCGTTTGTGCTGCAGCTCTGAGCGCTTGGCTCCATGACTCGCAGAGCTGCCCAGCCCAGTCAGGGCTTAGGGATCCAGCATGCTAAGAGCACAGCATGATGCAGACCAGGGCAAGCGGCTGACAGGGACCAGCACCCCCCCATCTCGCCCCCCCCGCCAGGTCAAAATCATGGCCCATCCCATTAACGTGCATTCCCTGTACACATGCCGGCTAACACAGGAGCCTGATATGTGGGCCAGAGACCACGACCCATGCAACCAATTTAAGTTCTGAGGGCTGCACCAGGAGCTAGAACTCCTGGCTTTGGAAGAGAGTGGGGTGTATGGTTAGAGCAGGTACTTGGGGGTCAGGATTCCTGGGTTCTATTCCCAGCTTTGATGATTCCATTAGCCTGTCTGTGCCTCCATTTCCACATCTATAAAGTCTAACGTGTCCCTACCTCCAGCAGGGGCAGCTGTGGAGTGTATCTGCATGTCCATCACTGTGTGAGTCTGTGTCTAACCACACAGGGCTGGCTGCCTGTAGCTGTGTGTGCGTGTGCATATTCACACATGCTCCTGTATGGTGTGCGTGCATGAGTACACCTGCAGGTTCACTAATTAATAGGGATGCAGGTGCACAGCTGTGCATCACTCACTTGTTTATACCAAGGCTTGGGGGTGGTTTTGCAGAATTCAAGCGAGTTTCCTGAAGCTTGGTGCTTTGGTGGGTTGGTTTGAAAGCCCGGGAGCTATTGAGTGAGCCCAGCGACCCATGGGGCTTGCTACTTCTGCTGAGCCTGTGCTTCCCCCCCCGTGTCCTACAGCCCCAGGACCCTAATTAGCACATGCCTGAAAAACAGACAGAGGCTGGGGTGTGATCCCCCCATTCTGTCGCTCATATCGCGCATGTGGCTGAACAGCGTGAGCCCTGAATCCCAGGGGCCTGCTCCCAGCAGCAGGAGCCAGCCCCACCCACAGGGCCTGCGGCAGTGACACACAGGGAGCAGGTTTCAGAGTAGCAGCCATGTTAGTCTGTATTCGCAAAAAGAAAAGGAGGACTTGTGGCACCTTAGAGACTAACAAATTTATTAGAGCATAAGCTTTCGTGAGCTACAGCTCACTTCATCGGATGCATCCGATGAAGTGAGCTGTAGCTCACGAAAGCTTATGCTCTAATAAATTTGTTAGTCTCTAAGGTGCCACAAGTCCTCCTTTTGTTTTTACAGGGAGCAGGGCAAGGGTGTCTGCCCTCAGAAAGGCCCTGGTGCAGTGGCTGAGAAGTGGAGCACGGAGTGAGCAACGCCCGGGGGACTCGGCAGCCAGGCAGCAGGGATGCAGCCGAGCCCATGCTCAAGGGGCTCAGGCGAAATGCAGCCTTGGCCTGCTGCATGTTAGCTCCTTCTCCTCTAACCACTGAATACCCCTGTCTCCCTGTGACCCCCGCGGCACCCCCCGGAGATGAGGATTGAGCCCAAGCCTCCTGACTCCCAGCCCCTGCAATGATGGCAGTGCAATGCCACCCGGCCCTTCCCCTGCCCCACCAGTGCCGCAGCCTGGGCAGAAGTGGGTGGGGGGCTCCGGAGATGCCGTGATCAGTGAGGGGATCCTGTCCTCCGCAGCCCGGGAAAGCAGCGGCTGGAGGGGGGGCCACAGCCAGCTCCCCTCGCCCTACCGGGACCGGGCTCTGGACCCCTTGCAGGCTACCGGAATCCCATCAGCCTGTCTGCTGCCCCCTAGCGGCCACAGCCCAGGACAGCGCGCACTTGCTCTGCCTGTAGCGCGGGAGGGCAGGTGGGTTGGGGGAGCTGGGCAGCACGGGGAGGAGGGAGCCCTGGGGAAAGAGAATGAAGGAGCCCAGGGGGCTTGTGGTTAAGGGCCCTGGGCCTGGGTTCAGGAGCTCTGGGTTTAATGCCCAGCTCTGCCACTGACTCGCTGGGTGATCCTGGGCGAGTCCCTGGGCCTCTCTGGGGCTCCGTGCTCCAGCTGTAAAATGGGCTGAATGATCCTTCCTTTGTCTGTCTGGTGCATTCAGACTGTGGGCTCTGTGGGCAGGGACTGTCTCCTACTGGGTCTGCGTAGTGCCTGGCACGAGGGGCCCTGATCGGGGTGGGGGGGTCTCTAGGCGCTCCCCTTTTCACGGTAGCAGACCCACCCCATGTCTCTCCCCACGGGCAGAGCATTCTGCTGTCTGCGGCACAGCCCCAGCTGCCAGCTCCCGGCAGTGACCGAGCCCGGCTCCTTCCTCCTTCCCAAGTCTCCCCCCCCCGCCCCCTCCGTCCCTCCCAGCCCATCCGCAGCCGATAACTGCAGCGGCTCCAGTCCCCCGCCGGCCCCCTCCTCGCCTCGCTGCGGAACTTTCTCTCTGAGCAGGGACCCGGCGCCCCCTTCGCAGACCCGGCTGGGGGCGGCCCAGGCAGGGGGAAGGAGCCAAGCCCGCGGGCCCCTCGGATGCACCGAGCCCACCTCCGCCAGCCAGGGGCTGCCCTGGGCCGGACCCCGCGCGCCCTGCCCCGGGACAATGGTGAGTGCGCCCCGCGGGGTCACCTTGGGCTCGGCGCGGTCTGCGGGGCCGGATCGGGGGTCGGGGGAGGGGCGACAGAGAGCAGGACTCGGGGGGGGGGGGAGCGACACACAGAGCAGGACTCGCGTGAGGGGGGAAATGGCCTTTGATTCCCCCCCACACACCCCGGACCGGTCTGCAGCTGGGGACCGGGCAGCTGAGCAGAGAGAGAGGATCCGTCCGTCAGTCCCCGCACCCGAGCTCAGGGAGCTGCAAATGGAGCCGGTACCACTGCGGGGCCCTGAGCCCGGCGGAACCTGGGTCCCCTCTGCCCAGGTGCTGCCCCTGCATTCAGCTCGTGCACGGGCGCACCGGCCCCCGGGGGATCGGCCCCCACGCCGCGGCCCGGATTGGGCCCTGCCGGGTACCCTGGGGCGCGCAGCTCCGCCATCCGCTGCAGTGCAGCGCCTTGGCCCCGGCTGTCCCCAGCGGGACCGGCTGCCGGGACCTCCCTGCCAGCAGCTGCGGAGGTTGGGGGGGGCGGGGCAGGTTAGCGGAGCCAGAGGCATGCCCAGCCAGGGCACCATGCCATCCTAGCCCGCTCTGCTGAGACTGCCCTGGTAGCCCCTGTGGCTGAGACCCATCAAACTCATTCCACAGAGAGCAGCTGCCAGCCGGCAGATCTCCCCTGTGGGCCAGAGCTGGGTTTGTGCCAGGAACAAAGGCAAAGCGGCCTTACAGCCTGCCCCAGCCCCCGGCAGCGTCTGCAGCATGACCCCCAGCTCTTCCCTGCTAGGACCCCATGGCCTAAGGCCAGAAGGGACCCTCATGATCCTCCATCCCCGTACCCCATAGGCCGCCCCCACCACCCTGCACCCGGAACCCAACAACTGGACTTAGACGGCCAGGGGACTAGGCCTTTGTGTGGCAAGGAACAGGAGGGATCCAGGTGCACCAGTGGCCGCCCACCCCCACAATGGCAGGGAAATGGTTAAGTGAGATACACCGAGATAATCCAGGCAAGTGACCCGCACTGCACGCTGCAGAGGAAGGTGACTCCCCCCCGCCCCAGGTCCCTGAGACTCTGACCTGGGGAAAATTCCTGCCCGACCCCATACCTGGCCAACGATTAGACACTGCCTGAGCATGTGGGCCTGAGAGAGAGAATATTCGGTGCCACCTTGTCATTTTTGTGGCTGGATCCCCCAGCCCCCCTGGCTTTGTCCTTCCAGGTGGGGGAACTGAACCCCTGCGTGTTCCTTCTTTCTAAGGGGAACTGCAGACGCTCTGGCTCTGGTTACCAAGGGCAGAGAGGCAGTTGAGCCACAGGTCCCAGCCTGGAGGGGATGTTTGTGTGTCAGCAAAGTTGCCCCACCCTGCCCACAAGGCCAGTGCTCTGCTCCGCTGCTTGGGGGCTGGCATTGACCCCCAGGCCAAGCGGGCAGGACTCACCAGCATTCCACACCCACATGGCATGCCTGTCGCACAGGTGCAAGTGACTGGGAATCATTGTCCCTTGGCACGGCCTCTTCCCACACAGTTGGAGGGATGCAGGGCTGCACAGGGGAGCTGCCCCCCGGGGGCAGTGGCCATCTTAGGGATGGACCATTCCAACGGGCCATGCTCAGCAGAGTCAGTCTCCTCTCCTGCCCCAAGACTTGTCCCCTCTCATGTGTCCAGCAGGTTCAGTGCTGGGAGGCAGGGTTCTGCCTTGGCAGCCACAGGGCAGGCTGGGACCTGGGCACCTACACCCCACCCTCATGCCGCTGAGGTCCCCTTGAACCCTCCATGAGGAAGGGGGCAGTGAGTGCACCACTCCCTTCTCCCCTGTGGGTGGCAGGAATAGCCTCCTAACATTACACTGGGCCAGAGGAAGAAATTGGGAATGGCCAGCAACTTTTTCGAGCTGCACTAGGAGTGTGTGTGTGGGCAGGGGGAGCATTCAGGAAGCAGACACTGTAGCCCAGCCCCATGAAAGGAGGGAAGTGAGAGCAATTCCCAAGGAATCCTGGTTCCAGAAACTGCCTGCCAGCTGTTTTCTGTGCCCAGCAGGGCCTAGTGGCCAGAGGAGAGCTGGGTTCTAGCCCAGACTCTGAACGCAGCACTCTGATGGCCGGGGCTGGAAAAGAAGGGGGCTGTCGATTAGGACTGAGGGTACCAGCAAAGCAGGGTGTGTGGGGGAGCCCAGAGCTGGGATAGGAGGGGGCTGCAGGTCAGGATTGAGGGGCACTGGAAGAGCTGGGGCAGGGGGAAAGGGGAGCCCAGGGCTAGGATAGCAGGAGGGCTGGGGGTGAAGACTGAAGGGCATCAGCTGAGTTATAATTGCAAGGATTAAAAAATAACGAGTTTGGGACTGGCTCTAAACCCTCCTGTTTCAGGACATGTGCTGCCCTCTAGCTAACGGGAGTCAGGAAAGGACTTTCCCAGGGAGAGGGTTGTTCCATCACTGTAGGGCTTTTACTGGAACTTCTGGTGACAGGACACGGGCCTGGATGGACCCCATGGTGGATCCAGTCATTAATCATCAGCCTCACTTAAACATTTCCCATCTGAATGGGACATAGGAATCTGAGAATTGCTGCATCTGGACAGTTTACCGGGGGTTGTGGTGGATTCTCCATCACTGGCAATTTTTACGTCAAGATGGGGTGTTTTTCTAACAGATCTGATCTAGGAATTACTTCGGGGCAGGTCTCTGGCTTGTGTTATACAGGGGATCAGACGATAGGATCACAATGGTCCCTTCTGGCCTTGGGATCTAGGAACCGATGAATCTCTGTGTAGCCAGGGTGTGGTCATGGCCCATGCTGGCTGGTAGAAGGAACACAAACCTCTGAGTTTGGGAGCAGCTGATCGGCCCCATCTCATACACAGACTCCAGCTTCCATCCCACCAACTACATCCTCATTCCGAGGAGCGTCCCGCATAGATGCTCAGAGCAAAGGGGGACAGTTGGGGGCTCAGAGAGCCCCATGGCGCAGCCTCCCTGGGGTGGAGCGGGCAGCCCAGTTCAGTGGAGGCGCCAACTGGGCACCTTTCCCTCATGCAGTGCAATTCACCGGCTTCAGAAATAATATTTCTGAGCAAAAGCTGAGTCCCCCTGCTCAGCAGGGCAGGTAATAAGTGCATTAGAGCCAATTTCATCACCTGCTCTTGATTCAATTTGCTTTCATCAGCTGGTGTAATGGTGTATGGCGCTCCGAGCTGGAGGCAGCGAGGGGACAGCACCTCCTTTCCCTCCTGTGGGCATCCTCGGCCAAGCAGGGATGGCACGGGCCTACGCAGCAGTGCGATTCGGGCAGCACTGGCTGGGAGCTAGCCGTGATGCCGTGCGCTTGGGGACCGCCCAGCGCCCTGCGAGCACAACCAAAATCTACAGAGTAACTGGGGACGCTGGGACCCGGTGCAGGCTGGGCTGGGAGCCACGTGTCCAGCTGGGTGGAGCCCGCCCCATAACGGTACCCAGCTGCTGATGGGAGCGGCTGTGTATGTGCAACTCACATGGATGCCACGGGGTGCTGTCTGTGCTGCCCTCTGGTGACACTTAAACTGAGTCAGAGGGGGAGTGGTACCCACCTGCACTGCCCAGCTCACGGTCTTAAGGCACTTTACAAACATCCCTCTCTCTCTCTCCATCCATCCACGGCCATATCTAGCTATCTATCCGTCCATCCTTCTGTTTCTGCATCTGTCAATACCTTGTCATCTGTACCTCTCTGCTGTCTGTCTCTCATACTCTCAATCCATCTATCCGAATCTCCACCCTCCCTCTCTCTCTTGCACTCACCCCCAGTATCTGCCCCCGTCCCCTTTGCGTACAGGGTCACTCACGCTTGATGCCAGGAAAGCCACTGTCCTGGGCGCTTTGGCCTGGCCCTGATTCTGCCCTAGCCTCGAAGGAGTCCCCGCGGGTTGTGTCACTGTCCAACATACCTTTGCACAAGGGTCAGCCAATGGAACCTCCACGCCCCCTTTGCTCTTTAACCCGGGGGCTCTGGGGCAGGCCTGTAGGGGGTGCCGGTCTCTCTAGGGCATTAGAGCTCTGAGCCAGGCCTGCCAGCCAGGGGTGAATGGGGGTTTCCTCTTTTCTCTGCTAGATGCAGCCTGTGTGCCTGCTTCTCATCGCCGTCCTCTCCTCCCTGCCTGCGCTCAGTGAGAGGGGGCGCAAGAAGGTCATCCACGTGTCAGGTGAGTGAGGGGCTGGCTTAGCCAGCTCCCCCAAGATGGAGTCTCCCCCCCCACTTTGCTCGCTAAGGAGGACTCAAGCGCGCCCACCCCAAGGGAATGGTCACTTCAGGGAGAAGGGAACAAAAAACGATCCACACAGGGCTGGGAAGGGATGGTTCCAGCCCAGAGACATGGGGAACTGTTGCCATAGAAATATCACCCAAACCTTTTCCCTGAGGCACCAAATGGGGAAACTGAGGCACCAAGCAGAGTCACATGGCCAGTCAGCGGCAGAACTGGGAATACAACCCTAGAGTACCAGTGCCCAGCACTGGCCCCCTGCTCCAGCCCGTCTCTCACAACTGCACCTTTAATTCTAAGGGCATCACTCACTCTCCCCTCTCAGGATGAGACAGGAGGCAGGGAGGGGAGTCGGGGGGCTCTGCACCCAGCACCCTGCAGGTAGATTTGATTTCCACCTGCAAAAGTGTATAAGACCCTCTTTCCCCTTAAACGGACAGGGTGATTGTCTAGTGCCTCTTGGGCTGGGATGTGGGAGACCCAGTTTCTATTCCTGATGTACTGCAAGACCTTGGCAAGTCACCTCCCTGCTTGGTGCCTCAGTTTCCCCTCCCACCCTTTATGTATTTAGTCTGTAACATGGTTGGGGGCAGGGAGTGTCTCTCACTGTGTGTCTGTGCAGCCTTTGTCTCCTATACAACAGGCCTGCTGAGGTCTCCAGGGGCTACTTGGCTACAGGTATTGGTCTCACTTTGTAGGAAGGTTGTGTTTCTAAAGGGTTCATACATGAGCATGAGATGTTATAAGAATATTACTGACCCAGCGAGTACGTTGTGGGACGGTGATAGGAGCAGTTGGCTGGTACCAGGTGGTTCTAAGAACTGGTCAAATTTTAATGAAACTAGATTTTCCCATGAAATTGTATAGTTCTGACAAAATTTCCTTTTGAATGTTTGTTTGTTTTAAACCTGCTTTCAAACTATCGATATTTTCAAAAGGGGAAATTTTGATTTGTCATTTCAAAGTGACTTTGTGTGCAGACATTTACTTTATTTTCTACACCAAACAACAAAACAACAATAAAACACATAAGTTAAACAACAAGCACAAATTAAAAGTCATAATTTTAAAAAGGGTCAAAATCAAAATGAAATGTTTCAACTGACCAAAAATGAATTTTTTAAAAATTTTCATTTAGTGCAAAAATTCAAAATTTTTGCTTTTGGTCCCAACTTGCGTGGAATTTTTTATTTTTTAAATCTCAACATTGGTCATGAGATGGAAACCCTTTTCTCGGGCTTCTCTGGTTGTGAGCAACGTCCTTCGTAGTGTTATAGACGGTTATAAACTACGGTGCCATGTAACATTGATCTATTGGACTCTGACAATCACGTAACCACATATTAAAGCATCTACTCCTCAGTTATTAACCCTTGATAAACTATTTATAAATGGATCCTTCCTATACAGTGTCACCCAGGCATTAATGGCTCTTGGGCAGGTTTTTGCCCCACTACCATTCTGTTGGCAGCGCTGGCACCCAGCTTGGGACCAATGTTCCCTCTAATTTTTGACAGGCCGTGTGCACAAAAAATTTCTTCTGTGCAAATGTTTGTGCTTCTGTGCAAATGTTTGTGCATGCGGTGTTTCGCTGTGTGCACAGGGTTTAGGATCTGTGTGTGCATGCACATGCGCATGGCTTAGAGGGAACAGTGCTTGGGACTGCATCAGCCGGGCACTGAATCTGCAGTGCAAGTCCCCTGGCGGAACCTCAGCCCATGGGACCCTGCTTGGGAATGACCTGCCTGCACGAATGACTCCTGGGAGGGAGGTGGCCATTAATGCCCCCGGCCACCCTGGCTCTGCAGTGTGACAGGCTCCACCACTGGGAGCGAGCACCTTCCCTCTGCCTTATTACAGGGATGCTGCTTTGCCAATGGGATTGAGACCTCCAGCAAGCAGTGCCTTTATTCAGCCCGTCGGATGGGTCCCCTCTCACTCCCCCTCACCCCGATTTCTCCATTGTATCACATCTCATTGAAGATCATTCTCATTCTCAACTGGGCCGTCTCCTTTGTGCTACCAGGATCGTACCAGGTCCAGAAGGGTTAATAAACTCTGGGTCCCCACCATAGGGTATCAGCAAGGTTTGAACCCAGGACTTCAGCACATGCCTCTGTCTCCTGAGCTAAAGGAGTAACTCCATCAGCAACTACTAGTAGTAGGCTGTTATACTACAATGGATGAGCTGCAAGAGGCGTCAACCAAAAGGGGGCAGCCCTCGTGCTGGGTGCTGCACAGACACAGTGAGAGACAGGCCCTGCCCCAAACTGCTGACAGTCTAAATAGACAAAGGGTGTGAGGTCTGAAACACAAGGATATTCAGGACCTTGGCCAAGGTCACACAGGGAGTGTGTGGCATAGCTGGGAAATGGACCCAGACGTCTGGAATCGCAGCCTGCTGCCTGCGGCCCAAGTCCAGCCGCCTTCTTCACGCCCCCACGCAGATGCACTCCAATCACTTTAAATCTGGTTCATATCCCTTTAGCGCCATTCCGTGACATTTAATATCGATTTAGTTAAACGGGTGCAATTTCCTAGTATAGCCAAGGCCAGCCGGAGAGCGAGGGAGCGTGATGCAGAGCGACGTGGAGTCAGAGAGACCCAGACCAGCGGTGGAGGGAGCATGAATCACCTTGTTTTCTTCCCCAATAAAAAGGAAGCTTTATTTCCTTTCTCTGGAAATTTGAGGTGCATTTGCAGGGGTGGATTCGTTCTTCCAACCCCCCCCCCGCCCCGCATCCATTAAGGAGCTGAATCGCTGACAATGGACACAAACTTTTCCTAAGGTTGGGTCCGTTTGTCTCCGGCCATCTCTCTCAGGGCTGCCTGGCGTGTGACGGATGGAAACCCTCCTGGAGCGTTTAGCCGTCACATAATAACCTTCCCGCAGCGCTGCAGGCCATCCTAGGGCAGACAGCGCCCCACACCCGTTCGTGTCCTCGTGTGACATGGAGAAGCGGCAGCTCTCTCATTTCCAAGCAAGCCGGGAGGGCGAGATGGAAAAGCCCATTCGGACCATCCAGCCCTTCTCCAGCCAGTGTGTGAAACTCACACCCCGGAATGTTAGCAGAAGAGTTTTGTATTTTTGGTTCCCTGGTTGGTTTGCGGTTTGGTGCAGCGGGGCAGGGCAGAGGGTGGTGTGCTGGCTGGAGGAGGGGTTTGTGTCCCCCAAAGCCACCGCTAGCCTTTGTGTCTGTGTGCAGAGGATGAGAGCGGGGCCGTGGTCGTCCAGACGGCGCCTGGGAAGGTGGTCACCCACCGGGGCGGGACCATCATCCTCCCCTGCCGGTACCACTACGACGTGTCAGCCCACGACCCAGCCGAGATCCGCCTCAAGTGGACCAAAGTGATGGATCCGATGTCTTTCTTGGACGTCTTCGTGGCCATGGGGAAGGAGCGCAGGGCTTTTGGGATCTACCGGGGGCGCACGGCGCTGCAGGAGGATGGGACAGGGGACGCCTCCCTCATCATCCGCAACGTTACCCTGCAGGATTACGGGCAGTATGAGTGCGAGGTCACCAATGAGCTGGAGGACGACACGGGCATGGTGAAGCTGGATCTGGAAGGTAAAGGGAATCCCGGAGACACTAGCAGGGCCGCATTCCCCGGAGACCTGCGAGCCCCAGGCTGCATTGCACACCCAGTTTTGTGTGCACCGTTTTGCACGCACACAGGGCCTGACTAGCCAGCTTGTGCTCATAAATCCTGTTCGCCAAAGCTCTGAACTGCAGCGCCCGGCTACCGTACGGAGACAAAACGACCGTGCACACCCACTTAGGCCACGTCTACACTACTACTCATGTCGGCAAACCATATATAGCAGTGCAGCTGTGGGCTTGCTAGAGTAGGCAAGGCCTGAGAGTTTAGTTTTGCAAATTTTACTCCCACTGACATAGTGCTGTCTACACTGGCGCTAAAGTGGGTGTAATTTAGGTCGCTCAGGGGTGTGGATTATGAACACTCCTGAATGAGGTAAATTATACTGGAGTAACCTGTAGTGTAGACAAGGTCCCAGTGTCCTGTCCATGCAATCAGAACCCTGAGTGGAGGCACATGTCCAAGCGAGGTCATTAGCATACACTTTGTGTCTGAGGTTCTCAAAGCATTGTTGCAAACGATGCAAACGTTAGCCTGGGGAGGGAGGAGTCACCCGCTCTTTGCAGCCAGCCAGCCGGAGAGATACGTGGCTTGGCCAAGGTCAGAGAGAATGACCCAGCCAGGAATAGAACCCAGGAGTCCTGACTTCCCCGTCCTTTGCTCTAACCGCTAGATTTCACTGCCCCCCAGGCGGCCAGACTCCCTTCTGCCCTGCTGTAATCACTGCCACACTTGGTTTGCTTTCCTCAGAGCTCATCCACGTCGCTTCAGGCTGGCTAATGCTGGATCGGCGGGAGGGTGATGTGAATGAGCGTGGGAGGACAGCACGACCTGGAGCATGCCTCTCTATCACCTCGCTCTGCAGCCTGGCAGAACCCGGGCCCCGGCTCCGGGCAAGGTGGCGGAGGAGCCGATGCCTGGGGTGGCAGGGCTGAGAGATGCATCCGTCACTCCGAGCTGCGGCGCCACTCACCTTGTCCTACTTTCTTTTCAAAAGCAAGCGTTACGTGCCTGTGCCGGAGAAAAACCCAGCAGCTGCCAGGGCAGATCAGTCCCATCGCCCGCGCCGTGCCTGCCACCCTGACAGCAGCCCATCGGCTGGTGTCGGCTGGTATTAGGCTCAAGCTTTGGGTGAAAGTTCAGGCGGTTCCTATTTTACACAGGGGGGCAGGTCTCCCCGGGGGTTAGAGCAGGGTGCGGGGACAGATGGGCACTGGGAGGAGAACGTGGTCATGTGAGTAGAGCAGAGGAGAGGGAGCCAGGCCGCCTGGGTCCTGGATCCAGCTCTGGGAGGGGAGTGGGGGCTGGTGGTGAGAGGAGATGGGCGGGGTGAGGAGAGTTCGGAGTCTTAAGTTCTCTTCCTGATTCTGCAAGGACGTGTGGGCTGCAGGTCGGCTCACAGGATCCGGAGGCCGGACTTCCCCTGCCAACCCCGGAACAGACTGTTGGTCCCTCTAGCCCGGTCTCCCTCCTCCAGCAGCGGCCAATAACTGATGCTTCAGAGGAGGGGGGTGGAGGGGGGACCCGTAATACACTTGAGACATTGTAAAGTAATGTCCTTGAGGAGGTGGGGGGGGAGAAATCCCTTCCTGACCCCTTCTGTGCACAGCTAGGGCCCTGAAGCCTGACAGCCATCGGCCCTTCCCCCACCCTGCGCAGCTCCCCATTCGGCGGCTGCTGTAGGACCCCCCCCAGCCAGCGCCTTGCTCTGCTTGCGTGTCCCTGTAGGAGTGATCTTCCCGTACCACCCGCGCCTTGGCCGCTACACCCTCAACTTCCGCGAGGCCCAGAAGGCGTGTCTGGCCCAGGACGGCATCCTGGCCTCCTACGACCAGCTGCACAAGGCCTGGGTGGAGGGCATGGACTGGTGCAACGCCGGCTGGCTGGAGGATGGCTCCGTGCAGTACCCCATCGCCAGGCCCCGAGACGAGTGCGGCCGCAAAGACACCCCAGTCGGGGTCAGGAACTATGGGTACCGGCACAAGGAGGACGAGCGCTACGACGCCTTCTGCTTCACGTCCAACCTGAACGGTAACAGCCCCCTTCCCTCTGTGGGGCAGGGCCAAGGGGGCAGGTGCTGAGATACGCAGGGCGGTTGCAGCCGGGCCTGGAGCATGCTGAATGCTCAGCAAGACCGTAATACTTAGCGCACGTTGGGTTTAGCAGAGCGGGTCAGTTTCATTATCCTCGCTTTACAAAGGGGGAAACTGAGGCACATCGTGTGGGTGGGAAGGGGAGGGGAGGGAGTGGCCTGCACAGGGTCACACAGGCAGCTGTGGGAGAGCCAAGTCCCCAGCCTAGTGCTTTGCCTAACAAGCCGGGCTCCTTGATGCTGTGTTTTCTTATCCCCCCCCCACGGCTTCAACTCAGGTGCCCCATTCTACTAGGGTCTCATCCTGCCGCATCTCAGTGCTGTCCAGCCGGCCACTAAGCTGTGTGACTCACATCTGTCACATGGGATTTGGTCTCTCTCCCCTCCCCTACGGGGGGATTGTGCACGCCAGGGAGGGCTTTGGGATCTCTAGATGTCTGCACTGTTGTGTTTGTGTTGGAGAAAGCAGGGCAGAGCACCACCTGGAGTGGTGGGCTGGTTTGGGGTGGCCCCTTGTTCCTGGGGGAGTTCATCCTTCCGCTTGGGACTGGACCCTGAGGAAGTTCTGGCCCCTGCCCAGACGAGTGTTACCCTTGTGGCAGAGAGTTCCACAGGGCCTGATGAACGGAGCTGCCGGCCACCGTCCCCTTCCTGGAGCTTGAGGCTCTTTTCTTCACTTGCCGAGAAGGCCTGAGCCCTTGAACTTGACTCCTATGTGGTCTACGGTCGCTCAGCACTACCTTCTAAGCGGATCCCCCTCCCCGCCTGGTGCGCCGCAGGTCCCCTGGGGGCACGGGGCTGGTGGAGCTCTAGGGAGGTCTCGTCAATGGGCAAAAGGGTCATTGACATTTCCAGAAGCGTTCCCCATTTCAACCCGCCTTCGTGCCGCTGTCGCCCCTCAGCACGGACATGCTGATCCTGCTCTGGGGAGAGCAGAAATCCTCCTTTAGGCCCATGCGTCTCTCCCTGACAGCCCCCCGCCCCACCAAATCCCAGCCCCCCAGAGCAGCGGCTGTTCTCTGTCCCACCCAGGCGCTGAAGGAGCAGGCTGCATTCCCAGATCACAGGACGCTGAATGGGGAAGAGAACGGCCCATCCCGGACCCTGGGCCATAGCCCTGGCCTCAGGGGGTTTTGGCCCTTTAATTTTATTTATTCCTAGCCTAGCCTTGACATCATCCCCTCCTTCTCCTGCTCCACCTCTATACTCCAATCCAGCAGGTTTCAACCTTGTTTCATTTGCAAACCCCTAAAACGTTTCAAATGCTGGTGCAGACCCCTTTGGAAATCTCAGACACAATCCGCAGACCCCCGGCTGAAAGCCTGTGCCCCAGCCCATCACCCAAAGACTCCAACAGCCTGAAATGCTAGGGAAAGGAGTGTAGGGCTGAGGCCCCAGGGAATTTAAACACTGTGTACCTGGCTGCAGCCCCCGGAGCTCAGGTGCGGCTGGTGGAGTCCTCCCTCCCTATTAGCCCATGGTAATTGGCGGCTGAACATGCCTGGTTCTTTGCTTTGGGATTATTGGGAGTTAATTAGGCACTAAAGCACTTGAGTGAGCAGCACACTGGGTGGTTACAGCCCTCCTGGGCCTTTTATGCCTTTAACAGTCACAGCCACTGCTGCGGGGTGGAAGTGGAGGGTACAGCTTAAAAGAAGGGGTGGGAGGGTAAGGAGCCAGGAACCCCAGCACCCCCCAAGCGTGGATCAGACCACGCTGCCTCTGAGCCCCTGCGCTGCCCGGGTCCCGGCGCACGGACTGTGGGGTCGGGCCTAGATCCTCAAAGCAGAATTGAACCTAACCGCTGGACTACGCTGCCTCCCTGGGCAGTGGGGTGGGAATCGGCTCAGAACTGAGGCAGCTCATCACCTGAATGGTGCAGCCACGCAACCCTCTGCACTCTCCCCCCTTCCTCTGCTGTGGATCAGTGTCACACGATGGCTTTTAAGCACCCAAAGGCTTCCCAGGGCTCCTTCCCCCCTCAGCCATTGATCTGGGCCCCTCAGTTGCTGGGGTCTCGCCCTGCCTGCCCTCGGTGCTGCGTCCTGTGGAAGTCAGTGAGTTCACTCAGCTCTCCCTGGGGCGGGGCAGGGGAGGGGCTGCTATCAGGGTAGCCCCATGGCTCCCCCTGCCTCTCAGCCTGAGTCTCAGCCCCCCCTCGCCCCTCCCGGCCCCACGAAGCACCAGCTATTATTACTAAGGGGATTCTTCGTATCCAACCCCGCCATCTAAGGGAGGAGGGAACTGCAAAGGGGTCCCTGCTGACACGAGCTAGGCAGTGCTCAGCCTCTGGGCAGGGCGCTTTGGAAAGAAGAGACCCTTCCACCGCCCCCTCCCCCCCCAGCTCTCTGTAGCAATGACAGAAGGAGCCACACGAGAGGGCGGGATGCTGCGGCAAAAGCCTCTCCCCTCCCCACGCCCCCGTCTCGCCTTTGGGGGTTCAGTCCCCGTGGCCTGCTCAGCCCTCAGCCTCTCCGCTCAGCTTGCCAATGAGGGGGCCCAACTGCCGGGGAGCCCCAGCGGGAAATGGCTGAGACCCTCCCAACTTCATCTCACAGCTGGAGCATGGCGCTGCGCCTGCCGTCCCCAGCCCCGGCCTTCTCTTTCTCTCTCTGTTAAAGGTGACGGGGGTTTTAAGCTGTCGGCCCCCTTCTCCGCACAGAGGAAGGAGTCCCAGCTGGGATTTGGGGCTGGGCTAACAAGGAGGGAGCGAACCCGAGGGCTCTCGCTTCCAGCGGCTCTGGTGCTGCTAAGTGGCTAAGAGGGAGGCGTCTCTTGATGTCTTTGAACGATGGTTTTTATTGCCAGGACAGCTTGACGGCTGCCCCATAAATCTCCCCCCTTGGCGCTGGTTTATTTCGCCGTCGCGCTGTGTGGCTGCCGGGCGCGATGGCAGGCCCCCCCGGCGAAGTGCTGGGCGCTGCATGTCAGCAGCCTTCGCCGCTCGCTCGGGCTCTGAAAAGCCCAGCCTCCATCGGGGGCTTCCTGACGGGCCAGAGCCGGGGACCAGGGGGCTGTTTCGCTGGCCTGTGTGCAGTGAGTTTGATGAGCCTCAGCGAAGCTCCTCATGCAAGGGAGTCCACCGCACTACAGCCAGTGGTCTCGGGGTGAGGAGTGCCTCCCTGCTCGAGCCCATGCTGTATCCTCCCCCCTTCGTCAGGCATTGAACCCCCCGGCCCCTGCCCCTCCAAGGCACTGAGAGACAAGAGCTGCTGCCCTTCCCCCTCCTTTTGCAAAGCCACCCCCAGCCCTCACAAATCCCAGAAGGACTCAATGCAGGCAGAGTCCCCACACACACCTTGGGGGGGAACCTCTCCCCCAGGGCAACAGCGGTAAAGCACCAGCATTTCTACCGTCGCCTGAGTCTTCAGAGCGGCTCGGGGCGACGCGGTGGTACAGATGCGGGTGCCGTTTACACTAGCTCCCGCTGTCAGCGGCACTGGCTTTAGTGCAACGAGGCGAGCTTTCCCCGATGGACAAGGTCCTTTGTGCTGTAATTCCTGCCTCCCCGGGGCAGAAACGGGGGAAGGAGAAGCAGGTAATTGCAACAGAGAGAGGCACGGATGATGGATGAAGCCAGGGCTACACAAGACAAATCTGAGCTAGAGGGGCTGTCCCTGTGCGTAAATTACAGTACTCTTTGGCTGGCAGGGCTGGGGGCGGGGGGAAGGGAGGTGGAGTGCGGGAGAGGGGGCTCTGCGGATGTTTATTTAATCATGGCAGGCGGGATAAATAGCGGATGTAATAGCTACGGGGACTCATCACCGGCCGCAGCGCTGCATCCCCCATCAATCTCGATGTGTCTAGGAATTGATTTCCAGGAGCTGCCTTTATTCCTCCTGCAGCCAGGCTGGCTCAGCTTTCCCCTGCTCGCTCCCCACCTCTGGTTGATGAAGGCCTAGCCCTGCCTGTGTGTCCCTCCCATCCGGCTGGGACTGGTAGGGCTCCTTGCCGGTTTGCCCTTGGGCGAAAGGGTCGGAAGAGGCAGTGTGGCATGGCTGGAGCCCAAAGCCGGGGGGAGCCACGCTGCACCTGTGTCCTGTGGGGCAGGGAGGGGCCAGGCTCGGGTGCCATGGCTGCAAAGGGGATTCTTTCTCAAGGCTGCTGGAGCCAGATCCACCCTGGGGTCCCCTCGGACTCCGCGGCTCCCTTGTGCTGCCGACTGTCTACCGCTCACGGACCCAGGGGGCATGGGAGAGATCCTAATCCAACATCGCAGTGGGGCTGGAGCTCTGTCCTGGCCTCAGCTGCCGCGGCCCCCAGCACAGGGGATGTTGGCAACGAAGCCACAAATCCTGCTCCCTCCCGGTCTCTGAGACCCATGGCTAACGGGGGCTAGTCACTGCCTTGACATGACCCAGCACGGCAGCGTCCCTTGCTTTCTTTCTTCCAACAGATGCTAGACAGGGCCGTTCAAGCCCCTCGAGAGGCCGTGTCCCCCTGCTAGATCTGAGATCTGCCCTGGCGTCTTTGGTCATGGAGAGGCCGATCCCGGAGCTAGACGTGTAACTACTCCCTCCTGGCTGCACTCACGGTTCATGCCATGGTGACAATGACAGGGTCCCATGGCGGGGACCCCTCCCACCAGTTACAGGCATGATCCACGGAGGTGCCGAGCACCCGTGGTTCCCCCAGAAGCCAATGGGAGCTGTGGGTGCCAGGCCTTATGGGCTTTGGTCCTGCCCACTGTTCGTGGCTGATGCCTCGAGCCCCGCATGGCCAGTCTCGGGCCTGGTGCCCTGCACCTCTTGGCGGGGGCGGGGGGAGGGGGAAAGCTCCATCCCTTTAACCCGGCTCCTACTCTTCCCCCTCCAGGCAAAGTTTACTTCCTGAAGACCTACCGCAAGATGAGCTACCCCGAGGCCCTCCAGGCCTGCAAGAAGAACGGTGCCAGGGTGGCCAAGGTGGGCCAGCTCTACGCTGCCTGGAAGATCCAGCTGCTGGACAAGTGTGAGGCGGGCTGGGTGGAGGATGGCAGCATCCGCTACCCCATCGTCAACCCCCGGGCACGCTGCGGGGGCCGGGAGCCCGGCGTCCGCAACTTGGGCTTCCCGGACAAGAAGTACAAGCTCTTCGGGGTCTACTGCTACAAGAAGGCCAGCGAGGGGCCCCCCAAGGAGGGCAGGGAGGAACCGGGCAAGTGGAGGCCTCTCCGGGTATAAGAGGCAGCCGTGGCCGCTCTGCTGGGGACAGAACCGCTCTTGCAACCGTCAGACAAACGCCGCAGTTGGAGAGCTGCTACCATAGTACCCTCCCCCCCATCCCTTCCCACCTGGAGCCGGCTGTGAGCCAGGACCGTGGTACTGATCGCCGAGCCCCAGGGGCCTTGCATATCTTGGTAACAGCATCACAAGAAACAGAAGGGAACCCCCTCCCCACCCTTATCCCTTTCCATAGCAGGTGGGGACGGTCCCACGGCATGGCAGGCTGGGGAGGGGGTCTGTGATAGAGAAGGGAAGAGGGCTGGAGGGGGGACCATGCCAGCTTCAATTCACTTGCTTTTTCCTGCAAACATCCATCCAGCCTCTGCACTCGTAGGGGCCGCTCCTGCCACGCAGGTGGGGTTTTCCCCCATCCCGGGCAAAGAAAAAAGTGACCGGATTTTTCAGTCTTCACAGTGCTGTCCTAAGAGATCCCCAGCCAGGGGCCCCCTGTGATATTCCCCTGAGAAAGGGGGGCTACTCTGTGGAGCGACCGATGGGGATTAATACAGGGCCAGATGTAGGGCCCGATCCTGCCAAGGGCTGAGTGCCCTCAGCCGCCACTGAAATCAGCACCACGCAGGATGGGCTCGGCATGGGAGAGAAATCTAGTGAGGGGGAGGAGCCAGGGAAAGGGGGCGGGGATTTGGCTTCCCCCTGCCCTGCAGATGCCCGCTTCTTCCTAGGCCAGGGCAAGGGATAGCTCAGTGGTTTGAGCATTGGCTTGCTAAACCCAGGGTTGTGAGTTCAATCCTTGAGGGGGCCATTTAGGGATCTGGGCCAAAAATTGGGGATTGGTCCTGCTTTGAGCAGGGGGTTGGACTAGATGATCTCCTGAGGTCCCTTCCAACCCTGATATTCTATGAAAAGTGCAGAGGGTCGGCCGTGGTCGCCCCGGTGGCTCGCAGTGTGTTTCCCTGCTCGAGGCACAGAGCCCGTCCCGCTGGCTGGGGCTCTCTCCCCGTCCCCGATGCATGCAGTCCATGTGCCGCCTCCCGCTCTCGCTACAACGCTGCATCGCCGTGCCTGACTTCGGTTTCAGCTGCATGAGCTGCATGCATGGCCGGGCGAGGGACACCACCAGCGACAGGGGAGGGAGCTCGGGGTCCCTCTGCTCCGAGTTTAGCAGCAGAGCTGATCAAGGTCTCCGTTCCCGCGACTTAGGGCCAGACTGCACCTGGGACGGGCCTGCAGGAAGCTCTCAGAGCCAGAGGTCACAAATGGGCTCCCCAGACCCGCTGGGGCTTCCCTTCTGGCCAGTGGGGGGGTCGGTTGTGGTCGGGGAGTTAATGAAATAAAGGCTTGGCTGTTGATTGAGAATGAACTGTGGACTCATGTCTCTGGACCTGACTCTCCGGCTCCTGGGCCTTTCGGGCGGGGCCTGTCTCCAGTCGAACTTCCGGGCTAATAGGAACAAGGCTCATTCATGTGCAAGGTGCTGTACAATGAGCAGGAGAAACAAAGACGTCGCGGCTCTGGGGTGAAGCGCAGACGCTGTTTAGTGGTGCAGGAAGGGGGGAGGGGGATTGAGAGCCAGTTCAAGCTGCAGGGGGAAAGAGGGAGGGAGGGAGGTGCGCCCCGCGCTCCTGCTCCTCTGGGATCGCTGGGGAACACAAGGTAGAGGAGGTCTGAGAGGTGGCTGCACTAGCAGCACCGCGCTCCCCAGAGCATGTGGCTCAGCGCCCTTTTTCTGGAGGGGAGCTCAGCCTGGAGCTCTCTCCCCCCAGCCCAGGGGCCCCAGCCGGAGGTGGCTGGTTGCAGGATGGGGGTGTGTCCCAGTTAGGCCTGCTCAGTGCAGGACCGGGAGCTCCTCTCCCACTTTGCAGCCTGGGGGCCTGCCACGCAGCTTTCGGTGAGCAACCAGCTTTGTTTAAACTTCGAGCAACCGGGGATTCCCCGGGGCCAGTCACCCTGCTGGGGGAACCTGCAGCCAAACCAGCGCCGCTCCATCTCCCCGGCCCTGCCGCTGCTCTCGCTTCTCTGGGTCGCTCCGGGAAGGCCGGGAGCGGGCCTGGCATCGCTGCCCTCTGCCGCAGGACCCGCGTGTGATCAGCGCAGCCTGGAGAGCATGCCTGCTGAGTTCTGGGCAGCGCCAAATACAAGCGAGGCCGGGAGCTAATTTTCATGATTGCAGCTAATTTGCATAATTGGCCTGGTGAGGGGTTGCTCGGCGAGTTTGCTCCCACTGCATCAGGTGTGTCAGGGGAGTCCACAAGCCAGTGCAGCATTCCGGAGGCTCCCTAGGAGTGTGGCGCCCCCACGGTGGCTTATTTGCATAATTTATGCTGCGGGAAATACCAATATAGCTGAGCCATTGATGACAAGCAGGGACTGCTGGGCCGGGCTGCATGGGGGGTGCCTGCTCTTAGCATCCTGCCTCTCGGAGATGGGGATGTGAATTCACATGGCCTGATCCGGTTACACTGCTCACCAACGAGGGGGGGGGAGTCTGAGCCAAGATAGCGCAGGGGGCTGAGAGGGGGTGAGCGCACCCCAGCCCCTTGGCTCTCCAGGCGCCCTCCCCCGCCATGGAGGCTGAACCATGACCCCTCAATCAGGATGGGGAATTGACGTTCCGGTTTGCTGCATTATAGAGATATGGGTCTGACCCCAAGCTCTGATCTGGACCCAACCTAGTCCAGGAGGGAGGTTCAGGCCCACAGCGAGAAGATCCCAGCTACCAGCAAGTGTGGCAGGGTCCGCTCCCCACCTCTGGTCTGGTCCTGGTGCGCCAGATCCTAAGCAGGTACCACAGGCCCTTGGCAGCCCCGAGCGACAGGCGTTAGTCCAGTCTCTGGCGCTGGTGGGCTTTGGAGCATAGAGGGCTGGGTGTCAGGAGTGATTCTCCCCACTCCCTCTGCAACAGGCAGCTGCCGAGATAGCTGGGCATGTCCGGCAATGTCAGGCTGATAGCGCCTGCCGGCACCTCTGAGGGCCTGTTTGCAGCCGCGAGGAGGCCCCTGGAAAACGCAGACTCTGAGTGTGCCGAGCACGGCTCCCGGTGAGTGGCTTCCCGGCCCGTCCCACATTCCCAGGGCTTTGCCGAAGGGCAGTGGGGCTAAGCAGAGATCGTACATGCCGTCAGTAGCAGTGTCAGGATCCGGCTGGGCAGGAATCAAGCTTCCACATGCTGCTCCTGGCTGCAGCCCTGGGCGCTAACCCCCCCAGGGGCACCCAGGGCTGCGAAGGGGAGTCGAGCAGCTTCGCAAAAGGTTCGTGTCCCTCCCATTGTGAGTATCTGCCAGCGTGTGTACGTGTGACCCTGCTGATCAGGGACGGAGCTGTCAGGCGAGCCCCAGAGCTACCGCAGGAATTGCTCTGCCAGGATGACTTGCAGATGGTGGAAGATACCCGATGGGCAGCCCCGTTGGCTGATGCCACAGGATGGGGATAGCCAGAGTGCAGATTCCACCCACTCCCCATGCCCGATCCCAGCAGGGGGGGCCGTGAGTTGCAGACGGGCTGGGTCTCAGTGCGGGGGGCACCTGGCCATGTGGAAAGGGACCAGGACCCATCAGACAGCCGCAGCGGCGGGTCACCATCCCGGGCTGGGTTGGAACCAGTCACCGAGAGGCGAAAAGCCCCGCAGCCCTTTCCACCCCCTCTGGGTCAGGTCCTGCTTCGTGATTTTGCCTTTGCCCTGTTATTGCAGTTGCCCCGAGAAGCTTGAGCTGCATTCAGGCCCCCGTTGTGCCGGCGCTGTACAGACACAGGGTGGGAGTCCAGCTCTCCTGAGGCCCAGCCCAGTGGCCTAACCACAAGCCCCCACTTTCTGCCTACCTGGCCAGCCGGCCCTTGCTCCACCAGGGACTAGGTGGCCATGTCTTGTTGGGTAAAACCAGCCTCCCGGCTGGAATCGGAGCTGCCCTTTAGCAAAGCGCTAACTCTGATGGAGAATGGCCAAAGCGCTTGTTTTCCACCTAGTGACGTTGCTCAGTAACTGGCCTAATTCTCTGGAGTTTGGGAACGAGGTGCCCCCCCCACCCCGCTCTTCCTTTCTTCTTCTCCCCAGCTCTCTGCCGCTGTGCGAGGACAGGTGCTGAATGCTGGCGCCCGGCGGCTCTGGTTGGGGCAGGCCTGGATTCTGGTGGCGTTTTATCTCCTGCCAGGGGGGCTCGAGCACGTTTCATTCATGTTGATTGACTCCAAACGCTGGTGGAAATAAATAGCTGCCGGAATTTGAAGCACTGGCAAGCTGGCCCCGGCTCTGCTCACGGCAGCTCTGCCATGGCGAAGGGGCGGGGGAGCGGAGCTCCGCTGTGCTGGGGCTGGATTTCGCTGTTCGAAAGGGGATGTGAACCCATGAGAGCGAGGGGACGGCGGCAGGGCCCCGTGGCAGGACGGATCAAGCTCACGAAGGGGGCTAAAACAAGGCGCCTCATTTTGCAAAGCGAAGGGAGAGGCTCCCCTTGCCCTGCTCCCCCATAGCTCCCTCCCCTCTGGAGCAGTGTCCAGGGGGTGGAGGGGAGGAACAGGCAACATCCCTCCGGGAAGGGGGGTGGCTTTAAGAGGCAGCGCGGGCCAGTCCCACAGCCTCATGCCAGGCGCTGTCCCAGCTCCACGCTGCTCGGTGCGGGTAGATCTATCTAGTCATCACAGCTGCTGGGTGACCGGGCGCTGGCCGCGATGGTGCCGGAGAAGGGAGCAGAGCCAGGTGGAGCCAGGACTAGGCTATTCCACTGTGGACTAAGGTCAGCAGAGACAGGCGCTGGGGAAAACCCAGCTCAGCAACGTGGGGCCTCCATGCTGGGGGTTTGTGCCGTGGCTTGTTGCACAGATGGAGCGGCCCCGTGCACCACGGGAAGAGGGGGCCTCACCAGCGTGACATAAGCCCATGAGGTACCAGGCACAGGCCCTATTTTGCAAGAATGCAGCAGCATGTCGCCAGTAGAGGTTTGCACGGGGGCAGGCGCACCAACGGCATTGCACTGGGCCCTGTTCTAGTTCCGTCTCAGGCCAGAGGATGGAGGCTTTGCAGAGGGGGTTTAAGGGCCGTTTGCCTTGCTCTCGTGCATGCAGATCCAGCTGGCGGTGCCGACAGGGCCCGTCTCTTGGGCCGGTAAGGGGCGGTGGGGATGGGTGCACCTGGGTTCCCCCCTTCTGCATCCCCAAGCAGATGTGAAGCCCCTTCTCTCTGCCCATCCCAGAGGCAGCTCTCACAAGTGTGCATGGCTTCAGTGGAGCCAAGCTGCCTCCTTTGTACAAGTGCCACCTGCCCCCCAACCTCCTCTGCCCCCCCAGGTCCCATCCACTGCCATTGAGGAAGCAAAGTCGGGGTCCCTCTGGCTTCGGGAAGCATGATCTTTCTCTCGCCTGGGAGGCTCGGTGGAATGAACATGCTCAAGCAAGGCAGGTTGTGTGGCCTACTAGTTAGAGCACAGTGTGGGGGTGGGGTGGTGTCAGGGCTCCTGGTTAGATGAGGCAACGGGCAGGTCCAGACTCCCGGGTTCTCTTTCCCAGCTGTGAGAGGAGTGGTCTCTAGTGGTCAGAGATAGGACGGGGCTCCTGGGTTTTTTTCCTGGCTCTGGGTGATCTGGGCCACTCCAGGACTCTGCCCAGGTGGCAGCAGCTGTAGGCAGAGCTTCCGGCGCAGGGGGCTGTGTCCGTCAAGCCTGCCGGGATCCCTGCCCGGAGGAGGGCAGCAGATGCCCACTGGCCCACTGATGAAGCAGAACTGACGGATGGCATCGTGCTCAGGTCAGGCAGGAACCCGCGATTCATGTTTTACGCAGGCAGCTTCCTGACAAATTCATTAAAGCCTCTGTGTCTTCTCCAAAGTGGCAAAATAAAGTTGCCCGATGCGTATGGAAGGCCGGCGCTGCTGTATTATTCATGGCTGGGTGAGCTCGCTGCCTGCATCCACCGCAGAGAGCCGCCCCAGAGGCAGCCGCGACGCGGGGCTGATTCTTTGGCGCTCGCTTTCCAAGGAGACAGGAGCAGGCGGCGGGGCTGGGAAAGGAGCGCTCCCAGAAGTACCGTGTTTGCTTCAAATTAATTTGGTGCTGGTGAAAGGAGCCGGATTGGCAGCCCTGGAGTTGAAAGGCTTTTGTTGCTCAGAGCGGTGGCAGGATAAGCTCCCCACCCTCCCGGGCCTGCTCCGGGGCCCGTGCAAGGCTGAGACGGGTGCTCAGTTCCCCGGGCCCTTCCATCCCTTGGCCTCTCTGCTGAACCTGCCAATACAGGGCCAGGCGGTGGCGGTGCCCGCCGAGCTGTCCCCAGGTTATTGTTCACAAGCCACGCCGCGGCCGTCAGACAGGAACCGCGCCCAGGCGTGGGACCGGAGCAGAACCAGGGGCCGAGCTGTGGAAGGCTCCATCTACCCCAGTGCTGGTCCCATGGACCTTTGGGAAAAATGTTTCCCAAGGTGAACATGCTGGGGTCCAGGGTACCTATTTGCTGTGTCCGGCCATGGGCTCCTGTGACCTGCGCTCGCAAGAGTTGGGGCTGGATGAGCTAACCTGTCTGTAAGTCTGCCCAGGGCCATCACCGCAGTATCTAGGCAGCGGCAGATTAGCCACTAGGCCAACGGGGCCTGTGCCAAGGGGTGCCCCTGCGCCCCAACCTGCTCCACCTGGCGCTCCTGCAGGAAGCAGGGGAAGCCCCTGAGCTTAATCTCGCTCCCCGGCAGGAGTGCTGTGGGGGGACTGCAGGCAGAAGGGGTGGGGAAGGCCCCTTACTTGCTCTGGCCCAGGGTCCCACAAACCCCTAATCCGCCTCTGTGTCTAGGCAAATGAGAGCTTCGTGCTGGTGTCTATGAAGCCCATCTCTGCAGCGTCTGAGCATGAGGAAGGTACACGAGCTCTCCATGCTGTCACTACAGAGTCCGCGGGCTGGGCAGGTACGAGAGATCTCTGTGCCAGCGGCTTTAGTGCCCATCACTGCCGCGTCTGAGCACCGGGCAGGGCGAGGAGAGCCCCTGGCTGGGTCCCTAGGGGTCTCTCCCAATCCCAGCTCCCCTGACCCTGTGTATCTGGGATTAGTGAGCTCTGGCGTGTCCGGATGAGACAGGCCCAGGGCAGGGGATACTGGGCCAAGCGAACTGGAGGGATTGAGGAAAATAGTCTAGTGTCTGTGATGCTTGCTCCCTTTGCTGGCTAAGACATCCCACTGTTATTAGTGATTAATTATTGAACACTGGCTGGAGGGGGCTTGGGGTGTCAGTAACATTCCTCAGACAGCTCTCCCCTCCCCCCGCACACACACGCTGGGGAGGTGCAGTCCCTGCCTCCTTCACAGGCCAGCACAGCCGGGGAATTGATGTGCAGGGCCTGGCGGGGAAGATCTGAAGAGTTCCCGGAATAGCAGGGTGGCAGAATCAAAGGAAGAGACTCCCAGGGCCGCCTCTGATCTCCTGTTGCCTTGTTTTATCCAGGGGGCGGATGGGAACCTGGGCTCCAGCTACAGAAGGGATCAGAGATGGGAAGAGGCCTAGCGGGTGGTCATGCCTGTGTCCCCTTCCCTGCCCCAGAGAGAAACAGGAAGGACAAAAGAAGGGGTACAAATAAACGAGGAGGTGGTTAAAAATCGAAAACCTGCCACTTGCACTCAGTGGTGGGCAGGCAGCCGGGCCAGGGCACCTGGGTGTGAGTGTGTGGAAACCTCACGGTGTGCGACAGAACGGAAGGGGAAATGCATCCCTCTGTGCTTAGCCCAGCACCCACGGCCCAAGGGCCTGGAGCAGCCTGACGCTCCCCAGGGCTCCATACAGGCCCGTCGGTCGGAGACTGATCTGCTGAAGGCCCCGGCACTTGACCATCACCAGCAGCCTTCTGATTACTCTGGATAAACTGTGCCATTGATATCCAACCTCCAGCTCCCTCACCGGCCTCCTGGCTTGATCTCCTGCCCCTTCCTCAGGCCTCTCTTCCCAGTCCTGCTGGGACCCAGATCATTCTTAGCCCAGAGCCAGGTGATGGCTGAAGGAGCATCTTCCAGCCTCTCCCAGACTGATGTGAGGCTGGGCTATGGGGCAGGGAATCTCCCCGGCTGATGCCCATGGAGCCCAGAACCCACCCGCTTCTACATGCCAACACCTATGGGGAGAGAGTCTGTGCTGTGCCCCCTGGAGGCAGAATGCAGAAGGAGCAGCCTGGGGGCAGAAGGTGGCTTTGAGCCACTCTAGCACCCTCCCATTTCTGGGCTGCCAGAGGCCAGGGTCTGTTCTAATGTATGGCAGCCTATTAGCTGCTCCACAGCTCTGAGCAGCAGAGACCAGCGTAGCCTAGCCTAGCATGCCCCCTCCCACCTCCAGACGTGCCCCCTGCACTGAGGCTTGGGGTGGGGGGCAGCACATGGCTGCTTCCAGCTGCCCAACATAGTACCTGCCCTGGGGGCATGTGGTGGCTTCTCTTCCAGTTCCTGCAAGGCTCTTGTAAACTAGTGGGACCTTTCCCTTGCACCAAAGAAGGGCAGCTGCAGGTGTCAATTAGTTTTTAACTTGAAATATGTCATGCCTAGATCTTGCCCTCTCCCCACCCCTTGAGACTTCAAGTCTTTGGAGTTTTAGGATGGAACAGCCAAAAAAAAAATATCCATTTTTTTTAAGGTTCATTTAAATGGAAATAGGAAGACAGGAATTTTTTTTTAAAAGAATGACAGAATATAATTATGTGCAGTAGCAATCCAGCAGCAGTGAAGTTTGGAATTAGCTGCAGAAAGATGCCCTCACAGCATTAAATTAGCCGAGCGCGGGAGCCAGGAGTCACAGCTGTGTCACTGCATCTGGGAAAGGAAATGGAAGGCAAAAAAATAATAACAATAATAATAAAAGGCAAAGCAGATTGCAGGGGCTTATTAACTGTTAAAAAAATTTATTAAAATGTCCAGCAATACAGAAACGCAGATGTCATCAGTGCCACGGGGGGTTGGGGATACAGGACACTGTGGTCACATCGCAAACAGCAGAGACGGGAAAGCGGCTGGCTGCGTTGTCACACACGCGCGCACACACGCACACACCAAATCAACCCGAATGACGACAAACAGAAAAAAAACCCTAACCACAAAACAAACTGGGAGGGCCTTGATCCTGCAAAGGCATTGGGACCGATTCTGCCAACATTGGGGGAAATTCAGCCTCCTCCCTGTGCGAAATACCCAGCACAAGGCCTATGTGCCATGCAAGGCTACGACTGCTCTGGAGCTGAAGGTGTCATTTGCAATGAGCCACAGCAGTGCTGTCCGTGGGATGGCCCAGCAGGCCCAGGAATGAGCCCATCTGTGGCCCTAGGTAACATGTCCAGGGCTACATTCCTATTTCAGGTGCACTGGCATGATCAGGTGCAGCCATGCAAGTTGGATATGACACCTCCAACTCCGGCACAGACCCACCATCCCTTGGTGTAAATCAGTCCAGCTCCTTCGGATGCAAAGGAGAGGCAACGGGGCTAGTGGACAGGACTGGGAAGGGCGGGGTTCCAGTCCTGCCACTGCCTTGGGGGAGTCACTTCCCCCCTCAGGGCCTCTGCTTCACTTTTTGCGCTTTGTCTGTTCAGGCTGTGAGCTCTGTGGGGCTGGGCCAGCTCTGCTGTGCAGCGACTGGCACAATGGGGCCCAATCTTATTTGGGGGCTCCAGGTGCTGCCATTCAAAAGGGGAGACTCTCAGTTTGGATTGGTGCATAGTCCTTGGGCCGACCTCTTTCCACAGCTGAATTTCACTTGGGCAAGTTCCCTATTGTTCGAGGAGTCCCATTGAAATCGGCCAGGCAGCTCCAGTGAGGGTGGCAGAATCTAGCCCTTATGCACTGGGATAACTTTACTCACACGAGCAGCCCCACTGAAGTCAATGGGGCCAGAACCCCAGATGCTGTAAATCAGCCCAGCTCCACTGGAGTCAACAGGCCAGATCTGCAGCTGGTATAAACTGGTGTAGCTCCAACAGTGCTGATTTACCTCCGCAGAGGGCCTGGCCTGAGGGGATTGCTCATGTCACTTTTGTAAGATCTGTGCTTTAAAATGGCAAAGAAAATGAAAAGCAGACCCTGGATCCTTGGTATGTCTGTCCTGGGGCAGGGGCTGGAGACGGGAAGAACCATCAGCACAGAAATAAAGTGTAACGGCCTGCTGCTGCCTACACTACCAGACCCAAGGGGGAAGGGATGGAAAGGCGAGAACAGACCCCGCCCTGAAGGGTTTTCGTTTGTTTTCTGTTGAGAAGCATCCCAACACCAGAGCAATACTGGATATCAAGGGACGCCTGCTCCCCCTTGTCTTTCCTACTGTGCGTTTTCTACCCGTTGCCTCTTGCCCTGGGGAAAGGAAGATAGCAAATAAAATGAAGACAGATGGAAGCGAAGGGATTCCAAGATGACCACTGCGTTGTAACCTGTTGGTGGCTGGGATTTGCTTTGCTTTCCCGGTCTGTTGGGGAGACCGAAGCTGGAAAAGGATCGTCACCTATTCAGCCAGGACTCTGGTGTGGGCTCCTACGGGACCTGCCCTTGGTTTTAGTAAGGACGTTTGTTTCCCAATACAGAGAAACCTTCAGTGCTGTGAGTGTGAGCATGTGTCCTGCTCTGAGCTTCTGCTCTTCTAGCCAGTCAGGAAACTGCTGGGTCCGAAAGGAAGAGAACGGAACATCGATGCCACCGGGGGAAGGAGCAGAAGAGGGGGCCTGACAGAGAGGGGACTATAAGGACCTGCTACTTGGGGGAGGGAGGGAAGGGAGGGCAAAAAGGAATGGGGGGGTTGTTTATTAAAAAACTGGAGTCTCCCTTGAAGAAGGCCAGTGGAATTGGGGATGAGGAGTCACACTGGGGTTTTGCCCAGAAGAGGAGCCCAAGCAAAGGAGCCAGAGATGGGGAGGGGAACTGTCTGTCCTGCCTCCCTGGGAACAAGGGCCAGATCCCAGGTGGAGTGAATCTGCCAAGCTCCACTGGAGTCAGCGGGGACGTCGACATTCCCAAAACAACCCCCTGCAGTAAGTCTCAGAGGCTGGGCTCTGAGACTCGCTGCTGCAGGGTTGTTTTGCTGTGTAGACGTACCAAACCGGGCCAAAGCCCTCCCCTCCCTCCACCGGTGTGAATCAGTGTAAAGCCACTGAAGTGGACAGTGGCCTCAGTTTACAGTAGCTGAGGATCAGGCCCTGCATGGACGTGCAAGGACAGTATGGACCCATCCCGGGAGCCTGGTCTGGCCTCTGCGCTCAGTGGGAGTCGGGATGGGTGGGGCCGAACAACTTGACCCTATGTGGTGCTGAGCAGCTCCTGTGAGGGACTGAGCACTGAGCAGGGTCAAGGCCTTGTGTATGCACAGAGGGACACAAATGCACACACACGTACCGCCCCAGGCACACAGGCGATGGGGACTGGGGGCGTCCTAAGGAATTAAAACAAAGGGGTTTAGAAAAGGGGGGTTGGGGGGGGTCAGTAAAAGTTGCCCTTTCCCATCACACACACGTGCCTGGCTCATGCCGGGGCGGGGGGGGGGGAAGGGACTTGTGCTTGCTCATCACCAGCCTCTAGAAGTAGTTGCCTTCCTCCATCCAGTCCAAGTGGAGCTGCTTCCTGTGTTTTCTCCTCTCCTTGCGGGAGTTGTGATGGTGGCGCGGGTGGTTATGGTGGTGGCGGTGGTGGCGCCGGGTTCTGTGGGACCTTCTGGCTAACAGAGGCAAAGAGGAGAAGGGGGAGGTGCGTTACCGTGGGGCTAAGCCACAAATGCCCCCCACCCCCGGGGGTCGAAGCCGAAGAAGAGAGGACAGGACACTGGAATCCTCCCATGTCGGCGCTACAGGGTGGGGCGGATGGGCATTGCACTGCGACAGGTGGCATCTTTGGGACGGGACAGCAGACGAAGGCTCGTCTTCACTGCAGTATTAGCTTGAGGTATAGCTCCAGTGTGGCCCCACCTCAACTCTCGTCCACACACGCACACAGCTTTAATCCTAGTTAAGTGGCGCTTTAAACTGGAGTGATCTGACCCAGGTGTGTGTGCGCGGACGTTTGAATGCTGCAGCTGCAGTGGGGATGAGTTACAACAGCCCAGCAGCTGCTAACCCGACCCCTCTGCGCAGTTCCAGCACTGGTGTGCAGTGAGATCACACCCATTTGAGTGGAGGAACGTGCACTGATCGGCAGTGAAGACAAAGCCTGAGGGCTACCTCCGGTGCAGCCACTTCTGGGGTGGAATGCAGCAACTGATCAGCATTCTCCATTTGAGAGCGCAGGGCAGTGTAAGCATAGAGCGATGCCCCTGGGATCTGGCCAGGACACTGGGGCTAAATGCCTCCTCCCTCCGGGGAAGGGGCCTGGTGTTTCACCCCCAGCACAGCTACCTTCAGCGCCCAGTGAGTAATGGTGGGTTTGTCTATAGAGAGGCTGGAGATGCCCTGAGAACTGTCCCCTCCCCCAGCCCCCCTGGGAAGGGGTGGGAAGCTGGCACTAACGTTTTGTGCAGAGGATTTTTGGTCTGTCCCACTTCCCGTTGCTGTGGCACTTGATGGTGGGGACGTGCCTCTGGGTGAAGCCATCCCCGCACTGGTACCGGACGGTCGAGTGGATAGTGTACTTCTCCTTCTGCTTGCCAATGGGGAAGGCATTCTCCACGGCCGGGGGCGGCCCGCACAGCACTGCACAGGGGGCAAGGCCACAGGCATGGTTACAAGAGAGCAGGGGCAGAGGGGGCTGCGGACAGTGCCCTCCGTTGGATGCAAATGGGTCATGGCCTGTGGCCTGCTGGCAGGATACCAGAGCAGCCCTTGATTGGGCAAAGCATGGGCACCAGAGGCCCTACACTGGTCTGCAAACCACCAGCTTTTGGACTCAGCTGGAGAGCTGCCTCTGCCCCCTGCATCTGAGTTCATGGAGTTTGGGGAGGGCCAGCCAGACCCACTTCACTGCACTTTGCAGTTTCCTCAGCTCCAACGCTCCAGGCTATGGATGGAGGCTGGATTTAGCAAGCAGTGGGGCTGGGTTTGGGACCACGGGGCATCAGCAGAGCTGTGTGCGGGGAGCCCAGGGCTAGGAGAGCAGGGGTTTCACTGAAGTTGCCAGTAAGTGGGACCCAGTGGTGCTGGTGGGGCAAACCCTATTTTCTGTGCAATATCTGAGCCCCTCACAATGCAATGCTTACAGCACCCCCCGGGGCAGGGCTAGGCTATTATTCCCATTGTGTAGATGGGGAACTGAGGCCCAGAGAGGCCTAGAACTGGACCAGTCAAGGTATTTAGGTGCAGATAGATTCTTCTGAAAATCCCACTAGGTGCCTAACTCCCAGTGGTTTCAGCACCTTGACAAATCCAATGATAAGTGACTCACCCACGGAGTCCATGGCAGGGCAGGAAACAGAACCCAGCATAGGGCCGTGAACAGCTGGCAGAATAACCCAGGCCCTGCCCCCCTACAGCAGCCAAGGGGCCCATGTGGTCCTCTGTTCTGCCTCTTGTAGTACATGAGACCAGATGCCTTCAGAGGAAGGTGTAATTGTGGCAGAGCCCAAAGAGGAAATTGGAGCAGAACCTGGGCGCATCTGCCCAGCCCCCCCATCCTGTCCTTAAACGCCTGTTCAGAGCCTTCATGTTTTTTCCATTCCATCAGGCTCCCTATGAAATACGCCCGTTGTCTCCCGCTCTGCCCTGCAGTTCCACCGCACTGCTTATGGAATACAGAACGTGTCAGGAAGCCGCCAGCGGCTGCTGTATAAATCCAATCTATGGAGAGGGCTCCTTTGACAGATTTGCGCCAAGGTGTTCTGGAGGATTTACATATTTAATTAATGGCCTTATCGGGACAAATATATCATTACATACAGTGGCTGGGATTCTGGAGCGTCTTTCTCGGCTCACCGTGAACAGCTGGAGGTTAATATAACTTTCAAGATAAGGAATGAGAACTTAATAGTTTTAATGGTGGCCTATTAAGCAATTTAAAGCAGAGGGGGGAGAATTAAGCAGTAAAAAAGATGAGATTAAGCGAGGTTATTTGGATTTTCTTTGTTGAGGGGTGCAAAGGGTAGCAAAAGAGAACGAGGGGGGGAAGCCACTTGTGACTTGGGCTTCTTCTTTGCACGTCTAGCCTGAATCTGATTTGCCACCTTCCACTGAGAGGCAGCATGAGTCCACGCAGAAATCTCTCTCCAGGGTGTGGGGGGAGCGCCGGATTTACAGCCGTAAAATGGGTTTGGCTGGCAACCAGCAAAACTCTCCTCTGAGGGGGATTAGATTGAATGCAGCCTGGCTGGCACTGACAGGCCCTCAAAATTCATGACCCATCCCCCAAATCAGGAGGTTGGCTTAAACATCAGGTTCTTTTTCATTTGCCTTCTGAAATTTGAGACCTTTGGAGCCCTATGTTCCCGCTCTTCTCTGCAGCTGAGAGGGCTAACATGTCACTTTAGAAAAGAAAAGAAAGCTGAGATTCTCATATGACTCCAGGAGCTGGGGCTTGAAGAAAACCACCAAGTATCACAAGTTTCGTGATGAACAGTGAGAGTTGGAAAAGCAGCCCACTTCTAAGCTGACCTCACCAGCTAGCCTCCCTGGGCTGCCCCACCCTGCAGCACTGACCTCTCTGGCTCCCTGCCTGCACCCGGGTCAGGGTGGCTAGAAGTCACCCCTCTGTTTCAACAGGGCCCATCTCGGCCCAGAGTCGGACTGAGCCCTGAAGCAAGCGCAGCCGAGGGCCACTGCTGGAGCTTGCTAGGCCAGCAGGACGGAGCCTCCCTTGGCCCAGCAACTCACTTGCTGCAGACTTGTCAACAGGGGTTAATTTAATTCTGCATTGTTCTCAGTGGGGGAGGGGAGGAGGAACTTCTCCTTGTTCTCACTGGGAGCTACTGACTCTTGAAACCTTCTCCCTCCCCACCCACCCACCCACATAACATCCCCAGCCACCTCCACTTCCCACTAGCTCACCAGCTACAAACCCAGCCAATTTATAGTTCCATTGGCCCCACCCCTCTTTCCCATTCAGCCAATCAGAGGCTGACCCTGGTCACCTGCCAAGAGGAGCTGCCTCCTCCGGCCCCCAGCCAGCAGCAGCTGGGGGAGTCTGGGGGAGCAAAGGAAGGAGGGGGCTGCGGAGCAGGGGCTGTGGCGGGGTACCTGTGCCTTTCTTGCAGATGTATGGCAGGTTGTAGTTGCAGGGGACGTCGTTCCACTTGCCGATCTCGTGGGACACCAGCACCACGCAGTCCTCGCCGCCCGCGAAGAAGTTGTCGGGCTGGTTCTCCCTCCAGTTCTCATATTGCTGGTGGGAAAGAGGGTGGCAATCACAGCCCCTTGCTCGCGGGCCCTTGCCTGCCCCCCCCCCACCGCCCCACCAGGGGACCAGCCAGCCCTTCAGGGACCCTCTGCACTGCTCTCTTCAGGACAAAGTGGGGGCAGCAGCCAGGGTAGGAGCCCCTTGGAGCAGGGTACAGGCTGCCCCAGGCCTTGGCCGTGTCCCCTCGATTTACACTAGTGATAATACCCCTGTTTATTCCAGGGGGCCTCCCAGAAATTAGAGGGGGACTGAGCCAACTGCTGGCCAGACTCACCATGTGGTGCCCTGCACCGATAGCTGGGTATTAGGCTCAGGGCTGCTCAGGCTGTTTGCCCCCCCACCTCCCCCCATGGTTCGGCTGGGTTGTATCCCCCCTACCCAAACTCAAAGTGATGCCCATGTGAGCCAGAGGCAGAGGCTCGCCTGGCTGGGCCAGAGTGGGGCCTCTGAGCCTGCTAGCTTCTGGGGGTGATACGCTGCATTCTCTGACTGCATGGAGTGGGGAGGCCAGGCCCGTGGTCACACGCTCACCCATGTTGTTTTGCACACCCACCCACCCACAATCACAGGTTATCACACACTCACACCCATGTGCATACCCATGTTTACACAGTAGCACACACACACATTTATGTGCACATTCACGCTTGCATGCATTGGCACATGTGCACACTCATGCATACTGAACCCCTCCACACACCTCCCAGGCACCTCCCTCTTTCTTTTCCATATTCCTCAGACATGCACATATTCACACTCACTCCTCTGTGACTCCAGGTATGCACTCCCTTGCACGCTTCCCCCCACACCTCACTATTCCCCTGGGGCTCCCCTCCCCTTTATATCGGGCACGTGCATGTTCCCAAGCTGGGCCCAAGTGGCCAATGGGCATTTTATAACCCCAGGTCATTTTATAACCCTTGGGCCAAGGCTGGATCAAACAGGACAACACCATGCTGAGGCCCGGGGCAGCAAAGACGCTCCCTGCCAGAGGTGCTCCAAACTCACCAGGCCAGTGTTATCCGTCCACTGGAAATCCTGCTCCACAATCCGGTCATTGAGCCCGATCCAGGTGTTCTCGTGCCCAAAGCCTGGGGAGAGTCACACAAGAGACACACATGACTGTCTCAGTGGGACTGGAGCCCAAGTCACTGCGTAGGCAGCAGCTGTGCTACACAACCAGGAAAGCACTTGCTAGAGCAGATCACTGGTCTTGGCAGGGATCACATTAAATGCTACTGGATGGTACGTTCCAGGGAACTAGAACTTGGCACCAAACTCTGCTTCTCTTCCTGTGTAAGCTGTGTAATACTAGATAGCTAGTGTGTCATGCTCCATCCCAGTGATGGCTGCATTTCCTTGATGGCTGATATTTACCTATTACTTTACCAGCTGCACCCAGAGTCTACCTGGGGCACTTCTGCTGGATGGGCCTGTGGGTTTTCATCCATAGACATCAATGCACTTTCAAAGATTGTGTTAGTGTCGTTTTACAGATGGGGAAACTGAGGCACATAGCAGGGCTGTCACTGGCCCAATGTCACACACTGAGTCCAGTGAGAGAGCTGGGAATAGAACCCAGGAGTCCTGACCTCCAGCTCTCAGGTCTAACACCAGAGCTTGGGATAAAATGCCAGGAGTCCTGATGGCCTGATGTGGACTGAGTTTCAGTGGGGCTCAGCCAAGGTCTTATGCCCCAGGAAACACCAGCACTGCTGGCACTAATTGAGACGTCAGTGCCAGGGCTGGGAATAGAGCCCAGGGGTCCTGGCTCCCTCTTTGTCATCCCTCCCCACAACAACTCCCACCCTCCCACTGGATCCTTTGCAGAGGCTGCTGGAGATGGGGTGCTGCCCATTGGCAGGGGGGTCCCTCGTGCCGGTTTTGTTGGGTCGAGGAAGAATCAGCGGACAGAGAACTGACCTGCACTGTCAGTGCTCAGATACTATGGAACCCTTCAGTGCCCCAGCGATGGGGCTGTACAAGACCCAAGAGAGAGACTTGGAACTGGTTTTGTTGTTCAGGGTCATCTGTTCATAGTGGGGCCAATCCTGCAAGAAACTGAGCACCCCATAGGAGGGGCTGAGTGCCCTGATTTCCCATTGATGCCAGTGCTCAGCTCAGTACCTAGCATGATGTGAGACCAGCCAATTCCGAGTGGCAGGACGGGCCTCGGACACGGCAGCCCATGCCCCGTGCAGGCCTTTCCCGACTGCACAGCGGTGGATGGAAAAGGCAGAGCAGAGACTGAGCAAAAAATAAAAAATAAAGAAGCCAACCTTCATTTCCCAGTGTGGCTGGGTCCCCTCTGCAGCACCCGCTCCACTGACCGGGTAAATGGCCCAAGTAAAGAAGCAGCATTGAACAGATGCCCCTGCCTGCAAATCGGTGCAGGGATGGCTCCGCGGATGGTTATTTGACCCTGGGCTCTCAGCTGGCAGGTGCACTGGGCGGGGGAAGAGGTTGGATGGGCGCCAGCTCAGCAACAGGGACTGGAAGAGAGCTGGGGCCTGCTGAGACCTGCGGGAGGCGTGTGTGCAGGGGAGGGGCTGAGTGGAGGAAGAGGCACCAGGAGCTTGGCCAAACCAAAAGGGTTTGTGCAGGAGGCTGGATTGGAGCCACTGGAGAACGAAGTCTTCTGTCTAGCTGCAGGCACAGGAAACGGGGCAACCCCGTGCCCATGTGCTGGACCGAGCGGGACCCGCTCTAGGGGGGAGCAGGGCACTGAGATGGCACAATTGGTCCCAATGAGGATGAAGGCTTTATGGTGTGTGTGCTCTGAGGCCCAGCAAATTCACTCCACACAGATCCCTGAGCCACCCATCAGAAAGCAACATATCCTGGCCGTGCTGCCCCACGCCACTTCCCTCCAGCCCCAGCAACAGGCGGGATGCTGCATTTCCATGACGAGCCCCCGAGCTGGCCAGGCCCCCACAGCACCTCTTTGGCTCTTGGCCCAATAAACTCCCGGCAGAGAACGGCCTCTCCCAGCCAGAGCATGTCCGAACATGGAGCTTCTCTCGCACGGGAGACTCAGCACTTGGCGAATCAGAACAAACCTGAGGGGGCTGGAAATCTCCCCCGAGGCGTCCGCTGGCCAGGTTTTGTGTCGGAAAAATTCCCCAATTTTGTTTCAAAACAAACTTTTTGCTTTAGAATTTCTGTTTTTTCCTCCCCATTTTTATATCACCCGCCTCGTTCTGTCCATTATTTCATGCCAGGGCAGTAGTGACCGTAGATCAAGGCACGTTGTGCGATGCACCAGAGCTACTGCCGATTTCTGACATCATGTAACCAGGGGAATTGGAACAATGTGTATAGTGTGGGGGAGGGGAGAGGGTCATTGAACAAGACTGTAAACCCTGTATATGATGGAAACCACTTCAAGCCAGGGGGTTCTGCTGTGCCTCCAGCACCCCTAGTTCCAGCAACCCTAGTTCCAGTGCCCCCTCCCACATCTGGCTGTGTAACCCACCCCCGGTGGGCAGGAAAACATGCATTTCGGAGTATTCCCCATTCAAAAGGGAGAAGCTCTTGAGAGAAGGGAGTGCTTTCATTTCACAGACAAAAGTGGGACATGACACAAGAGCTGGGAGCTGAAGTCAGACTTGAGATAAGAGGCACATTTTACCAGCAAGGGTAATTAACCATGGGAACAGCTCCACGGGGGAGGTGGTAAATTCTCCATCTCTAGGAGTCTTTACATCAAGAGTGGGCGTCTCAGCCACATGTTCCTCAACTCATGCAAGAGTGAGATTCTCTGGCCTGTGCCTTGCAGGAGGCCAGGCTAGATCATCACAAAACTCCGCTCGTCTGCAGCGCTTTGAGCAGCAGATCCCAGTGCGCTTTACAAAGAGGTCAGGATCCTTATCCCCATTTGATAGAAACTGAGGCACGGAGCGGCCATGTGTGATTTGCCCAGGGTCACCCAGCAGGGCAGTGGCAGAGCCAGGGGGTGAATCTAGGTCTCCCAAGTCCCAGTCCTGACTAGACTGGTCAGACTGGTCCCTTCTGGCCTTGGGAATCAGTTTGAGGTTTCCACGCACGACTAGAATCATTTCCTCAAAATTGCAATGGCCCCACTGCATCGGGCGTGGTTTCTGATTCCCTGTGAACCAGCGCCCTATGAATACCACTCACAAGGCTTGTGCTCCGGGCATTGCTGGGATTCGAGGGCCTGGCGCCCGCATAGGCGGTGAAGGCTCAGAGGCTTTCTACAATGCTTAACCCTGCATCCCTCAGCACATGGCCCCACTACAGAGTTGAGCTGCTCTAACTAGCCTGGGAGAGGATCCTGTATATTTCCCTACAGTGATCTCATGAACGCAGTGCAACTCTCCTTAGCATGAACACAGCTATACTGGGGGGACGGGGTTTATACCAGTGTAATCCTGTGCGGGAAGGTGAATGTGCTAGACCAGGACAAGGCGCCTTTATACCAGTGTAACTGCATCCACACTGGGACACCACCCTCTAACCGACCCTCTAACCTTGCATTGAAGCCGGGCTCCGCCCCGCCGCCCTCCCGGCCTACGTCAAGCTACAGGAGAAGGGAAGCACCCGCCCTACTGTTAATGAAGCCGTGCTCCTCTGGCGAGTGGATGCTGGCCAGGTGGCCGGCGCGCTGGCGGCAGTCCCGCTCTGCGTCCTCCCAGGAGCGCCGGTGCGCAAAGTAGCGGTAGCAGTGGCCCTGGAACTTGTGCCAGCCATGATCGCATCCTTCCGTGTCTGCCGCCAAGCGGGGAGAAATGGAATAGGTTAGCAAATGCGGTCAGCACCCCCGCATCGGTGCCAGTCTCCAGGTCAGGGCATTGGAGGAAGGACTCCTGGGTTCTATGCCCAGCTCTGACTGGGTGGGTGGTGCTGGGGCAGTGCCTGGCCTGCCCTATGACTCGCTTTCCTCCTCTCTCACTCAGGGGAAATGAGCTGTGACATGAAGCCCCAGTGTCTGCACAGCACCGGCGCTTGCGGCATGGAAGTTGCCAGCCAGCAGAGCCCAGGTCTGATAAACGCTCGGCAGCGGCGGGTGGATTTTCCCCAGAGCGCCGAGCGAATGAGCTGGGAAGGCAGGCAAAGCCCCATTCCCCATTGCGCTCCGCTGCTCAGTGGTATGGAGCGTGCCGCTGACACAGTTCCACTCCCAGAGGGGAGCAGATGGCTCATTCCCTGGCCTCAGAGCTGGGGCTTTGCTCACACGATCTTATTAAAAGAGTCCTTGTCTCTGGCAGCCAGGATGACAGCATGTGAGACGAGGCCGGGGCCTTGTGGCTGGTGCCAGGTGGGATGTTGCTGCAGGGAGGTTTCTTTCCTCAGTTCTGGTCTGGGGCTGCCAGGGCAGGTGGGGCAGGGCTGATGCTGGGGAAGTGCAAGCTCTGAATCGCACATGGACCAACAGTTTGGGATGAACCCCAAATCACCCAGAAATTCACTTGAAACTAGAGGTCTGCTCCAGCCTAATTTTAAAGACCAACCTGGCCCCGAGCCGAGCGGAACCTGACCCGAGGGCATTGAGACATTTTCAGAACCGACCCAACATCTCCCCTGAACCCGTGTCAGCACCGACGCCTCAGCCTAGTGGGGACTCCCTACTCCCCCTGCTCTGCATCTGCGATCCGTCCCTGGCTGTCTCCTGCCCGTGGAATGGCAGGTCTGAGACCCGACCCTCTCGTGCTGAGCTGTGCTGTGAACGCTGTGGAGCGAGGGGTGTGCAACCCCTTGGCCTCACTCACTTTGCAACATGCCCAGCACTCAGCGAAGGGGAAGCGCCTGGGAGGAGCTGCAACCCCCTGCCAGGAGGAGTTATTAGAGACGGCCTGGCTCAAGGGGTCTGGCTGGTCTTAGACCTAAGTGACCCAAACCCGACACTCGGACCCATGTCCTATTGAGGTTGGGTTGGGCTGCAAGGCTCCACTTGAAAGTAAGTTTCACCTGGCTGCTCCGTCAGGCGCTTCCGTCTGTCTGTGTCCATCCTAGAGTCTCATCTATCCAACTCCTAGATCCTGGTCTGTCTGTCTAGCCATGCTTTCATTCCCAACGCCCCCGCCCAATTCCCAACATCCTGATCAATCTCTGGCTCGCTCTCCCTCCCTAGATCCTAGGGCATCAAGCTGTCCATCTGTCTGTCTGTCTGTCTTTCTATCCTGCACTCATCACTATGGAACCTGAGCGACAAGATTCGGGATCCCCTCCTCCTATCTCCAAACTTCGCAGTTGTGAGGCCAACCTACAAACAGGTCCCAGGTTTCCAGCCCACAGAGAGCCCCACTCAGACTGCCCCCAAAGCAAAACCCCAGATCCTGATCCCGGATCGAGACCTGATGTGGAACTTCCCTCCCCGGGGCTGTCTCTGATTTAACTCCATCCAGTCTAGGGTTGTTAAAGGGCCATGTTGCTAAGCGTGTTCCCAAGATCACCCTGCAGGCCAGGCCATGGGATGCCTCGGTTCTTACCTTTCTCGCACAGGCTCTCCCCATAGCTGGGCAGGCAGAGGCAGACGAAGGAGTTTATATCGTCGATGCAGGTGCCTCCGTTCTGACACGGGCTGGACAGGCAGTCGTCAATATCTGCCACGAGAGGCACACGACGGCTCAGGGCCCAGCAGTGATAGGCCCTCCCAGGCAGTGTCTGCGTTGGGGATGCACACACACACACACGCACTTCCACACACGTGTACACACATACATGCTTGCTCTAACTGACACGCTGAGGCTGACGGCGTGGGCGTTAAAGCCATGGCCCTCGCTGGGGGAGCTGCCTGGGCGAGGAACTGGTTCTGGGGGCGGGTATGTGCCAGCAGCTGGGATGCAATTTGACACAGCTTCTCTGGGGAGATAAAAGGGCTTAACAAGCTCCTGCTGACAGGACGTGGTGCTGTGGCCCCCAGGATCGGGCCCTGTGCCCCTGGGGCTTGGCCCCTGCCCTCCTTTATTTTCGTGGGTGAGGGTTTCCTGCAGCTCCCTCCCACATCGTGGAAACCAGAGCTGGGGAAGACCTGTCGGGACCCATTGGGTGGGGTCACTGTCCCTGGGGTACATGCTTCCTTTGGGGCCCCCCAGCAGTGGCCTCCCCTCTGGCTCAGAGACCTCCTACTCTCCAGCCCATTCCACCCCAGTGACACACACACTCCTGGGGCCACCGTTGATTCTCCCCCCTGCCCGCAGCCCAGGCAGATGCCTGCAGATCGTACCCATGCCCCTGAGTCTGTCCCCGGGCCCTGACACTTGGGCGTGGCTCTCCCTGACCAGGTGCCAACGGCCACTCCCCTCTCCCACTGGCCTGAGCCAGCCCTGCGATAGCCCATCCTGCTCTGGCAGCAAGGGACTGGGGGATGGATGGAAGGCAGGGCCACAGCACCCCAGAGCAGCTGCCAAGGAAGCCTGGGATGTTGGACGTCACCTGCAGCAGGACTGGGGAGGATGTGGCTCTGGGCTGCTGCTGGAAACGCTTCTTGATACACTGGTATCAGGGGCTTTAGGAACAAACCAACCATCAACACCCCAGCCACTGACTCCTGCTCCCAACACCCTGGCCATCCCAGAGAAAGCATGGCCTGGTCAGCTGCAGATCTGTTCCTAGCTCGCCGCCGGGGGGACCATGGTTATGCCAGGGAAGGCTGCCTGTTGGGTTTGCTTTATGGAAAACGAGCTGCTCTATACAAGGATCTGGAGGGTCCGTAGTCATAGATAGACAGAATTTAAAGGGACCTGCTGTACGTTGCAGGCCACCTCCCCCAACCTGCTCCCCCCCACTAACCCCAACAACTGACATGAGACCAAAATGTCACAGCCCCCAGGAGACTAGGCTCTGATGTGCCACAGGCAGAGAACTGGAGGGACCCAAGTTCCCCACAATGCCAGGGAAATGGTTAAGTGAGACACACCCAGACTGCACTCCATGTTGCAGAGGAAGGTGGAAGCTCCCCGCCCAACTCCCTGTCTGTCTGACCTGGGGAAAAGTCCAGCCTGACTCCACACCCAGTGACCGGGTAGACCCTGAGCATGTGGGCAAGAACCAGCCAGCCACGCGCCCGGGCGGGGGAATCCCTCGGAGCCAGGGACCAGCAGATCCCTCCTCTGCAGCTGGGCAAGGAACCCCAAGGTGCCCAGTTGGATGCCAGCTGAGGCAGCTCACGGGTCGTACGTGCAGCCAGGCTATGAGGCATGGGAGTGGGGAGCTCGGTTCTCAGCCTGTTGCAGCCTCCAGCTGCCCACAGACGGGATACACCAGGGCCACAGTTTAGCGATTTCGGGCATCACAACGCCTTTCCAACAAACGAGGGCAGCCATCTCTTGATGCGCTGAGGAACTGGTGCTGTCATTGGTGGTTTGACGCCATGGTGATGGGCACCTTAGAGAAACCACGGTGAGAGAGAGAGACCAGGATCGAGGGCTGGATGGATAGATAAACACACTATGATCTAGGGATGGAGATAAACAGACAACCAGGAGCCAGGGCCAGGGCTAGCAAAATGATTGATCAGAGGGGATTGAACTGACGTTGTCTCTTTCAGGCAGGGAAAGGCACAGCTGTCTGCATCCTAAGAGATTAAACTCAGAGGAAATCAGCCGGGCTGATGGGCAAGAGTGGCTGGATCTCCGTGGAGCAGCTTGGCAGCTGGGACAAGTGCCCCACGCTACCCTGCCTTAATATCGCCGGCTGCTGGCTCATCGGCCCCATCCCGGCTGGGAGACTAACATGGCCGAGTCACAGACACAAGAGCAGGACTCTGGGGCGGGCCCCAGGCTGTTGTTACCGCTGCTCCTCTCCCTCCCCGTGGCTGTATTTTTGCAGCTGGTCACTTGGGCAATGGGGGGGTGGGGAGATGGTTTGGGATAGAGAACGAGTGCCAGAGAAGGCAAAGGGCAGCAGCAGCCATCGCCCACGCAGCCCAGGAAGAAGCAGAATCCCTGGGTGACCCCCAGCGCACACACACAGCACTCCCCAGTCCCCTCTCGGCGAGAGCAAAGGCCACCACAGGGCACCAGCTCCTGAGCAACTGGTGGTTCTGGGCGGGGGGTTCAGTGCAGATGGAAGTGAAAGACAAGCAGCCAACAGTGCACACCTTGCAGCTGATGGCCCTCAATCCAGACCCACAACGCCCCTGCCTTCCAGCCCTGCCCTCCCTGCTCTTTCCATGTGCCACGGTCCAGACCCACAGTGCCCGGCCAGCCAGTCCTGCCCCCTGCTCTGTCCATGTGCCACAATCCAGACCCACAATGCCCCTGGGGTTCCCACACAGTTCCCATGCACCTTGATCTGGACCCGCAGCCCTTGGAGGCCTCTCCTGTTGCTGTAGGTCCCACTGGGCCTCAGCAGTGAGATGGAACCAAGCTGGTGTCTGCCGATGGGGAAACCCCGCTGGAGGAAGCTACTTTAGGCCCAGAGCATGATGAAAACAGAGACATCCCTCCCGCGCAGTGGGGTGGGGCAGGCTGATCCCTCCCCAGGCAGCCGCCCCAAGGGATCCCAGAAGTGGGGTGAGGTGGCTGCTTAGCCCCAGGAGGCCCGGGGCTGAGTGTGCCACGTGCCACTGGGCTGATGACTTCACTAATGGGGTATCGGATTCTCCCGGACAAGGATGGAGTGCGTCTGCCATCGCAGCTGAGGCCGCTCAGCCACGGCTGCCCCACTCAATAATGCTAATTGGAGCTGATTTATCTGTGGCTAATGAATTATCAGGCTGACGCTTTCAGTTCTGACACCTGGCCCAGCGCTGGTGCCAAGGGCTGGGCAGTGCGGGCAGCTGGCCAGGGGGCACCCGGGCGGGACCAATGATGGGAGACTCTGGAGAGCACCCAAGGGGCAGACATCTGTGTGGACCAGGGCTGGGCTGGGGCTCCCTGGTGGGATGGCCAGGCCTCTCGGCAGCTGATGCTGCAGAAAGTGTTGGAGATGGCCCGTGCTGTCGAGATTTCCAGTCCCGCTTCCTGGACATGCTCCCCAGCCATTCTGGGGTAATTCTCCGGCGGGATGCAGATACCTGTCTGCTCCAAACCCCCTGCCATCACGCAGGCTCCTGAGGCCTGATCCTAACCCACTGGAGCTCATGGAAAGGCTCCCATTGGCTTCAGTGGGCTTTGGTTCAGGGGCTTGGTCACTGCTGGAGCTGGGTCATAAGGTGGATGCTATGACCCTCTACCCCAGTGGGAGCTCAATGGAAGGATGGTCCAGAGGTTAGGGCTTTATCTCAGGAGACCTGGGGTCAGTGCTGCGCTCTGCTACAAACTCACCATGTGTCCTTGGACAAGTTCCTTAGTCCCTCTGGACATCAGCTCCCCATCTGTAAATGAGCTAATCTCCCTGCCTTGCCTCCTGGGGCGGGTGAGGAGAAATCCACCACAGTGTGCACAGTGCTCAGCTGCCACAGCAGTGGGGGCCCGGTGAGCCCCCCACAACAGCCAGCTGGCATGTGTGCAGTAGGCCAGAGCCTGTCCCCATGCAGGAGGCACTGATCCCATCTGGGAAGGCGCTGAGCGGTTCGTTACCGCTTACTGAGCTGCAACAGGGAAATCGAAGCTGCTTAAATGTTATTACCCAGCTCTGGAAAGGTTTTTTCTCCCCAAGCGTATCTCAGCCTCTCTGGTTTTAAGCCTGATATTCCAGTGCCGGCTGCCCCAGGCCCTGGACTGGCCTGCGAAGCACGGCAGACGGGCAGGGCCCAGTCCTTTGTGGGAGACGCAATGGGTTCCTCATGGCAGCCCTTGCGCATAGTCAGGAGCCAGTGTCTCCTCCAGCAGCCCCTGACCTTGGAGAAAGGCACCGCAGGGGGACCCCGGAGAGCTGCTTCTGCCACAGACTCCGTTGGGCCCACATCACTCTGTCTCTCAGAGCCTCAGTTCCTTGCTGGGCAATAAGGATTCTCCCTCTGTCTGTCCGGGGCCGTCTCTCATGTTGGGTTCGTGCAGCACCCTGCACAACAGGGCCTCTAGCTTGTACTGTGAGAGAAACAGCTGCAGCAGGCAGGTCCCTGCAGGGAAATGAATCCGCTTGGAAAGCAAGATCTTCCCCTCCCTAGGGTCCCCCCTGGGTGGAGGTTGGGGCTCCCCCATATCCCACTGTACACCCTGGGAGTGCTGCCCAGGGGGAAGCACAAGGAGATTGGGGGCAGGTGGGGAGGAGATTATTAGAGGAGAGGATTAAAGAGGAATCAGCAAGGTGCTGTTCCCTTGCCAGCTTCCCAGCCAATTTGAAATCAGCGAGTGTGGCGGCCCCAGCGCTGTGATAATAGTCTGGAGCCTGCGGTGCTTCATCATGGCACAGGCGTGGTGTGATTTAGGGGGGCGAGATCATCCTAGCCAACCATTAACACTCCCTGCCCCCTCGCTGGGAACGGTGCCAGCTCTTCGCGCCACCGAGGCAGCGGGATTCAGCTCACAGCTGGATCGCCAGCAACACACCCAAGGTGGGGGGTCCACTGGATCAGAGAGGTTTCTAATGAGCAGCTTGCAGCCCCTACATCCTCGTGTGCCGAGCCCTGATACAAGGGACGGACACAAAACAGCAGGGCAGGGAGCATGAAATGTCTTCAAGCTGCTTCCATCCTTCCTGAGGCCCAGCTGTCCAGGACAGGGACTGCCTGCCTCATTCCCTGTCCATGCATCCCCCAGCTCTATGGGCCCGGGGCTCCTAGCACCACCCTGAAAGGAACACTGATGACAGTAACAAATCTAGGATGGAATGGCCTTTCGAGATACACCCAGCCCTGGATTAGCCTTCGTTTTTAGCCAGGGGTTTTCCTTTTCTCCTGGGGCAGAAACGTTCCCAGGATGGCTTCCTCCAGCCCTCAGAACCGCCAGAATGATTTTATAAGAAAACGGACGCTAACGTCTCTCTGGGACGGTGAAACCCAACCACAGCCACCTCCTGTTACGGGGGGCAAACCAGGGAGTGAAATGCACCCGGCTGGTTTGGCTGGGCTCCGCTCTCAGATCCCTCGTCCCTGCACTTGGAGATGAGATAGGAGCTTCACACAACCAATGTGCTCCCTGTAATTTAGGTCCATGCATGGCCTTGGCCAGGTCCCAGTGTAAATTAGAGCCACTTCAGGGTGTCTCGAAATTATGCTCCTCTCCCTACTGCCCCCTACAGGTGCTGGAAAGTAAGAATAGACATAGCACAGTGAGCTCCAGTCACAACCCCCATCTCCCCATTAGGGACCAGGATGAGGAGCAGGGTGGGTGCAGGGACCTTAAGCCAGCTCCACATCAGCTGGAGAGGCCCCCTGTGCTGTGGGGGGGATGCTCAGAGAACCCGTTTATGCGGCCAGAGGGTATGTCTGCACTCCAGTCACAGGGTGTGACTGCGGCTGGTGTAAATGGACCCATGCTAGCTTTAATCTAGATACCTCAGGTCCCAGCTCAGCACAGACTGTACAAGCTTGCCGGGAACACGGGGTTATGACGCGGGTGGCTCATTCGTGCCGCAGCCCGTGCTTCACTGGTCCAGCACCTGAGCCTGTTCAATTAAAGCCAGCTCAGGGATGTCTACACAAGCTGCGATCACCCCCGGTGACTGCAGTGCAGACAGACCCTTCGTGTAACCGGGACGGTAACACAGGCTGAGACGATCTGCTCCCTACAGCTCCCCTGGCCTCTGGCCGCAGGTGGGGAGCTGGCATCCCGGGGTCTCTCTTGAGCAGCGTGGCCAGGGAAAGCTGGGTGGGGTGGAGGTACAGGCGGGAGGGTGGCCCTGCAGCCAGCTGGCAGAGCCGTGCTGCAGTCTCACCTTGGGAACTGGACTGGCCGTGAACGAAGGGCCGGCTGCCAACCAGTGCCACCTGTAACATGACATTTACCAGCCTCTGCCTGCAGGTGCCGGCTGCGTGAGCAGTGCAGCTGCCACCAATGCCGGCAGAGAGGCACTGAGGGGCCAGGCCAGGCGGGTGTGCCGGGAATTGGGGGGGTGTGGGTGGGACGTGACATTGCGAAAACGAGGAGCATGAAATAAAAGGTGCTTTAAAGGACAGGGCCTGGAGCTCCCTCTCACCGATGAAGGGATTAGCAGGTGTCCGCAACCTGGCTGGAGATTGAGATCCCCACCCGGGCAGGGGGAGCAGCAGACTGAGCTCTGCACCCACCTTTTCCCAGAGGAGGGCTCAGCCTCCGTGGCTCACTCCATCCTTGCTGCATCTGCCAGCCAGGAGTCAATCAGTGCCCATGGGCACCTGCACTCCCGTCTCCAGCATGGCACCTTTGCAGAGACCAGGCAACAGCCATCAAGTGCCACACCTGCTCTTGGCTGGATTTGAACTGGCGACTCGGTGCCCAGACCCCTGCCCCACCTGTGATTGGCCGGGCGGCTGTTCTTAGCCCCTCCTGACTCTGCAGGGCAGGGCCGTGGTTGGGCAGAGGCCACTCACCTATTTCGCAGTTCTCCCCAGTGAAGCCCTGGTCGCAGCTGCAGCTGTAGACGGTTCCGTTGGCCTGGCAGGTCCCGCCATGCAGGCAGGGGTTAGTCTCGCAGGGATTAGCCTGAGCTGCAAGACACGAGCATAAGGCATGGGCACATGGGCATGGGGCCCTTTGGAGACGGGCGCTGAGGCAGTGACCCAAGACCCACTGCTCAGGCTCCCCCCTTCCCCAGCCTCCCTCAGGCCCCCAGGACCCACGGAGATCACGTCACACATGGGCCATCAGTAATCTGTGTGGGCTCCTCAGAAGCAGAGTTTGCTCTCCAGCTCCACTGGGCAGCCTTCCTGCATCTCTGCTGCAGTCATGAGCACTAGCGGTTCCTTCCCGCACCCACCAGATACCAACCAGGGGGTTGCTCTGTGACACCCCCTTTCAGAGCGAAAGACCCAGGGCTTGTCTGCACTTCAGTTTTCTCTGGTTCTCCTGCGAATGCTGCCCCTAACCCGAGTCCCAGCCACACCCAAAGGCCTCTGGCTCAAGCACAGGGGTGCTTTGCACAAAGCCGGCCGGCCGACGGGGCACAGTCTAAACCCACACTGGAGCGGCTGTCGTCACTGCTCTGCAGCATGGATACAGGTCTGAGCCAACTCAGTGCTGCTAGTCCTTCAGTGCCGTCCCACAATTCTTTGCCATCTCCCTCTCCCTGCTTCCAGCCTGGTTCAGCATTTGAACCCCACGCAGCTCTGCCCCTGCAGCAGGGCTTCCATGGGAACGGGGCCCTGAGCGAAATCCAGGTGAGAGCCACATTTGCACACTATGGTAATGTGCTTGCACGTGGCCATCTGCTCACACCCAGGCCCATCCGCTCTGCTCCCCAAATGAAAGCACAGCTCCCTGGCCCTCTCTCTCCTTCTGGTCCTGGTACACGTCTAGCTGTTAAGACGAGACAGATTCTGTGCTCTTGATCTCTGCAAACTGGGATTTTTCTCCCGGTTTTATTTTGGGCCCGCGTGCGGGACCCGTCATGCACGCCTGGCACCCAAACGCAGCGTTAAAATATGCAAAAGACTTGCAGCTCAGGCACCTGCCAGCTGGCTCGAGTCGGAATCTAATTCTTTCTTTTTATAATTAGTTCTGACTGACTTCAAACAGTCTCTGGGGGAACCAGCAGGCAGCCCTCGCATGGCAATGAGGCGCACACCCGAACGCCAGCAGCCCTGCAAAGTCTGAGATAGGCGAGTGGACTCCTCTGCTGGCTGAAGTGGAGGAATCTCGCTCCATTTATCTACACAGCAGCGCTCAGTGAGCAGAGGGGACACAGCAGGCAAAACAGCAACTGAGCTCTCTGTCAGGAGCTTTGCAATGCGCACCGTGAGAGCCCCCGGCAGCAGGAGAGCGACTGGATGAGCTGAACGGCGGAAGATGGCTCCTCCAGGCAGCTTTGCCGTGCTGTGCGCTATTGCTTGGGCCATCAGCTACGCCAGCTGTGGCTCCACTCCCTGTCGGGTGCATCTACACAGCAAATGACGGTGTGTTGGTAGCGTGGGTAGGAATCCCCCCACTTGCTTTAATCCACCAGCACGGGTAACAACAGCAGGGAAGACGCTGCCACAGAGGCTCGCAACCCAAGCATGTGCTCGGGGTCCCCAGAGTGGGGTTGTACCTTGGAGTCCCCTGCTTCCCACGGCTGCCTCCAGAGCCCCCTGCTAAAGGTTGGGTTTTCAAGGACACAACGCCTAGAATTGGGGCCAGATTTTTGCAAGAGCTCAGCATGGGTAATCACGAGTTCCTGTAAAACAGGCACATTCTTCCTACAGGAATATTAAAGGCGCAGCACTGCAAGAACAGAATCTCTCTCTTTCCCCCTACTTCCTTCCATCCATGGTACCTAGTTCTGTATGAATTCAAACGAGAGGTGGCAAATTTAAAACCAATATGAGGAAATACTCCATTACACATTCATCATTAACCTGTGAAACTCCTTGCCACAATATAACACACATCTATCTAATCTAATCTATCTATCCTCGTACACCCCTTCTATCTATCTGTCCCCAGCCACCCCCTCTATCTAATTTAATCTATCTATCACCATCCACCCCCTCTATCTAATCTATCTATCCCCATCCACCCCTTCTATCTATCTATCCCTATCCACCCCCTCTATCTAATCTAATCTAATCTAATCTAATCTAATCTCTTTGTTAGATTCTCATCTTTCTGTCTCTCCCCAAGATGGAAGAAAGTGGCTCCCTTTGATTTAGATGCCAGCAGGTGACCCCGAAGGGGTATAATGCAGATACTAATGATGCCCCCTAGCCTTTGATTGTGTCTCCCGGGAGCTACGTCTGCAGCCATCTTATTTTTCAAGCTGATTAACTATGGCTCCGTGGGGCGCTGTGTCCAGCGCAGGAGCTGGGCCTGACCAGGGACGGAACGAGTTCACAGCCAATCCTGGGAACAGCTGCACAGGCTAGGCCAGGGCAAGCCACTCTCAGCCCTTGAGGCCCCAGCTGATTGTGCAGGGCCCAGCAGGCTCTATTTCCATCACAGCCGAGAGCTGGCAGAGGCGGGATCTTCCCTGCAGGGGAGATGCAGGGAAGGCTTGGCGGTTAGTGGGGGACTGACAGGATCATGTGGAGGGCTCGGTGCCAGCATGGGGCGGTGCAATGAGCAGGGGCAAAGAGGCCTCAACTGGCACGCCGCCAAATTCCCCCAGGCCTTTTCCGCTGGAGCCGTCGCCCTCCCGCAGCCTGCTTCTCAGTCTGAGCTCAGGGAGCCACGTACGGAAACGAGGCCCTTCGGTCCCATTTCCATGTTGGGGTCATTGAGACTGGATGTTGGGGTCATTTGCATCCAGTGCGTGATGCCTGCCAGGCTGCGGCTGGGCTCAGCTGGTTCTTCAGTGCTGATTGCTATGCTCCAGCGCTGGCCCCACCGTCCCAGGAAGGGCTTAATTAGGACCTGGGGACCCAACAGCAAGTGTCACCAGGTGCTCGTGAACCTCCAGGTTAATGGTAGAGCAGCCTCGTTTCCTACCCTTCTGCTGCCCAGCATACCTGGCTTGCAGCTGCCGGGGCTCTGCATGGGTGCCAGACTGCACACCTGAGTTCATAAGTGCAGGGCTGCCTGGGGGTGCTGAGCTGTGTACACTGGTTTGTTATTGTAGGGTTGCCCGTGAGTGCTGGGCTGTGTACACTGGTCTGTTATTGTAGGGTTGCCCGTGAGTGCTGGGCTTCCCACTTCTCCTCCTCCCCACCCCAGCCAGCAGAAGGGGAAACAGAGGAGAGCAGTGCCTGGTGGTAGCTGGGACGGTGGAGAGCTGGGGCCAGCACTGATGGAGCAAACCCCAGCAACCAGGCAGGCGCAGCAGCAGGGCAGGCAGATGTGCTGGAGACAGGAAAAAGAATCCAGGAGCCCTGCGGAGGTTTGTTTGCTCGGCAGGCATCAGTGCTGCCAGCTCCCACAGCGTGGCGGGGGATGTGCCGTCCCCGCCAGCTATGGGAACGGAGCAGAGACGCTGCTGGAGAGTGGCCAGGAAAGCATGCATGTGAAGCGGGTGCTGAGCACGTGGGTGAAGGCGTACTGCACCCCGGGTGGTGATGGAGGGTGAGTGGGCATGCTGGAGCCGGGTGCAGGAAGAACAGCTCCGCTTTGAGTGTTTGTGTCTCTTGTTATAAATCCACCAAGACCCAGTGATAGGGGGCTAACCATAGGAGAGAAAGAGAGAAAGAGAGAAAGAAAGAAAGAAAGAAAGAAAGAAAGAAAGAAAGAAAGAAAGAAAGAACATCCCTTTCCAGGCTGAGCAGTGTCTTGGCCCCGTGAAACCTCGTCCTGTCCAAGCAGCTTCCCCTCAGAGCTGTAACTGCTTTACCAGGAAGATGTGTTCAAAAGCAGAGCCCCAAGTGCACCTTATTAAAATCATCTCACATCTTGCCCTGGGCTCGCTGGGATCTATTAGCAGGGATGCAGGGGGGTCCGGGCCTGCCCATCAGTATGCAGGAGAGCACAGCCCCCCTTTCCCAGGTGCTGTTCTGTGGCCAGCTTGGATTTGTGGGTAGTGGGGGGTCCCCTGGACCTTGACACCAGTAAGGCCAGTGCGGAGAATGCTGAGGCTGCAGCACAAGGCTGTAACAAAGCCCTTGGATGGGCGGGTAAATTCCAGACCTATGGAAGGCAGCATTCTGGGGCTGGGCTCCAGGCACCACTCACCGGGATCCACCAAAAACACCCTGCGGGGCTGATCAAAGCAACCCCTGCAGAGGGAGGGGACATGCCTGGGGCTTCTCTATCGGGGTTTATACACATGCACCAGGTGGCTCCACCCAGGGTGAGGCGCTCCCTGCTGCTTGCACTACTGCCGGAGACCCAGCCCAGATAAGATGAAGAAGTTACTCAGGACTGGACAGTAGCCAGGGCTACCTGTCCCCGGCTGAAAAACCACCCAGCAACCCCACAGCATGGCCAGCTTCCACACAGGGATGTCTCTGCAATTTGGGACAGCGTGGCCAGGGAGCTGCCGCCAGGATGGGGGAGCAAGGGATAGAGGCCAGGAAGTGGGTCTACACCGGGTGTGTGTGTGGTGGTGGTGGGGGAGGGCAGTTTGGGGATGGAACCTGCCTGGCTCACTCCACAGGCCGGCAAGGAGGGACACTGAGTGTTATAGCCAGAGCTGTAACGTGGGGAACTCCTGGCCCGTGGGAAATTCTACCAGTTCATAATCAGGTTTTGCCCCAAAATGTGACAAAAAAGTCAAAATCTGGGAATTTTTCATGAAATGAAACATTCCAAAAACATTTTGAACGTATTGTTGGAACTATTCATTGATGACATTATGGGCTAGCATGGGGCAGCATACTGACATCAAAGTGAAGGATCAAATGGAAACGAAAAATTTCCGGTGAAAATTTAGATGAAATTGTTACATTCCCGCAAAACATTTTGATTTCATGGAATCAGCATTTTCCAATGGGAAATTTCTGGCTGGCTCTTGTAACTAAGAGGCCAGTTCATTCAGGCCTAGCGAGAACCAAGCTGCAGCCCCCACCCAGCCACCCACCCCCACTCAGCGCTGGGGAAAGAAACCCACCTGGGTCAGGTCAAGAGCCGGGGCAGTGGGGAGGGTTGGGGGATCGCTCCAGGTATGAGTCCCAGTCTGACCTACCTCCCCATTGGGAGAAGCTCTGACTGCTTCTCTGCCCCACCCCCAGCATTAGCCAGCCACAGGACAGAGTCTGTATTGTCCCAGAAACCATAGGATCGTGTCAGGATCCTGCCGAGGGGCCACAGCGCATTTGGCATCAGAGAGCTGTTTGCAGGGGCTCAGCACAGCCGCAGCTCCAGCTCCCAGCGCTGACGCATATTTCACCAGCAGCGCAGGGACCTCAGACTGCTGAATATTAACTGCGTTGACTTTCCCGCCTCTCAGTGGCTCCAAACTTCAAAAATATTTGTTGTCTTTTTCCCAGACACTAAAAGTCTTGGATGCTTAAATATTCCCTGCCAGGAGCTGCCTCTCTAGCTATTATTATTAGCAACTGCAAATATTAAATATTTTAAACCATGGGTTTCCGGCTCGCTCTAACAGCACAGAGCACGTCGAGAAATCCAGGCTATGCCTGCAGCCCCATTGCAGTTGGAAGGAGAGCTCTATATAAAACTCAGCACCGAGGAAATGGGTGCTAATAAAATAAGGACCCCTGAACCCTGGCCTTAGCATTGAATCAATCTGTCTATATCCATATGTGTCTATCTGTCGCCATTCCTAGAGTCTAGTCTCTCTCTCCCAAAATCCTAATCTAATCTATCTATCCCGATACACCCCCTTTATCTGTCATCTATCTATCTATCCATCCCCATACCACCCTGCTATCTACCGCCTTAAATCCTAGTAACTATCTATCCATTCCTAGAGCCTATAGGGTCTATCGACTGTTTTCTCCATTGTTCTCTGAATGCACCCTGATTTTTAGCAGCTGGGCAGACTTGCTCGCTGGGCTACTCTCTGCTGTGTTTCCCCCTTGGAGGAGCCAGCATGCCAGGAGCCTGCCAGTGAGGAGGAGAAGCTGAGGCTATTTTTTGCCAAGTTGATTGTATCTGAGTTGCATTCATCAGCGGGGCCGCTCAATGCATTCCGACCCATTTGGAGAACCTCTGCGCAGGGCACTGGGGTGGCTGCCCAGGAAGCAGAGCCAGGAAATTAAGACGGATAATTTTGCTCCTTGTTTCATGTGAATCAAGAGAGATGGGGGATCTCGCCCTCTGCCAGGGCAGGATCCTGCATCCCCAGACGTCCCCCATGACTTCATCAAGCTTTTAGTCAGGCCCTGGGATGGAGGGAGGAGAAGTGCAGGGGTGGGATGCAGCTACCCAGAAACCTGGGATCAGGAGCAGCAGCAGGCAGGGGAAGAAAAGTGCGGGGGACACAGAATGGCATCTTGCAATGTGCAGACTGCTTCCTACCTCAGAACAGAGTGGCTTCTGCGGGACTTGGCTCCTGCACATGCTCTGCCTGGCTCCAGCAGGTGCCACCCCCGCTCTGCTCACAGCCTTGACCCCATTCCCGGCTCTACAGGGCTGTCACTTACCCAGTGTGCTGGCCTTGCTCTCCCCAATCCAGGTCAAGCTCTCCTCCCCCGCAAAAGGCAGCACTTGCTCCTCTCCACTCCCGCTGTCAGCCTCCCTGTCCACCAGCGAAAGCCCCGGGACCTCGGCCAGGATGCCCTCTTGGGCCGTGTCAATCACAGGCTGGAGAATGAATCTGTCCAGCTCCGCCTTGGGTACCTTGAAGGCCTGGCTGGCGTGCAACGGGGGCTCCAGGACGCCTTCCTCCCGGGACCCGGGAACCAGCGGGGATAAATCAGTGGGCAAGCTGGGCAGGGGGTCCTGAGGGCCGGTGCTCACTCTTGTCCTTTGTTCCAGCTGGGGCTGCCCAGCTGCAGAGCCCCATGGCGTTGGTGGCTCCTCCCTCTTGGCTTCCCCCAAGACATCCTCTGCGTTGGGCTCTGTGTGTCTTGCAGCAGCCGGTGCGGAGGGCGAGCTCTCGAGCCCCATGGCTCCTGGCAGCCTGGTCATTGCGACAGCAGCCTGGGCTGGTCCTGCTACAGGGGCTCGGTTAGCAACTGTGCCAGGGAGTGTGGGACCCGGTGCGAAGGAGTGGGCAGGCTCCGTTATTGTCAGCGATGGCTGTAGGAGGCTGATGGCTCCTGCTGCCATCTGCCCCCTCCTGGTCACCGGCCAATTGGTCCCTGCAGGCTTGTAGGGGTCCAGAGCCGTGGTCTGGGTGGTGCCAAAAGGGAGTGTTGGGGGACCCACAGTGTGCTCCGCTGACCCATCCCCAGACAGTGCTGCAGCCAAGTTCATGTCCTCACCTTCCCCCTCCAGCTCCCGTGGCTGTGGCTGGCTGGCTGTCATTGCCCAGGCTGGGCTGGGCTGCGTGGCAGATTCACGGCTGGCCGGTTCGCTGTCCCTGGCTGGAAACTCGGCTGGTGCCACCCAAGGGTCAGAGCGGGCAGGTGCTGGGGCTGGAATCTCCTCGGCGGGATGAGTGACCGCGCCTTCCCCTTGCAGCTCAGCCTGCCCATCCTCTGCACGCTCGTCTCTCAGCTCCCAGGCTGGGCCAGGCAGCGTTTCCTCCAGGCCCGGGGGTTCATCCAGAGACTCCAAGCCCAGAGCCCTGTGGGCATCCGTGCCAGCTCTCTCCCTGGGATCCTTGGAGCCGGAGCTCTCAGTGCTGGCTGGTGGGCTGCCAGTGCGACCAGGCAAGGAAATGAACCTCTCGGTAAAGGTCGCGGCTTTGCCCTTCCTCTCTGGGAAGCTGAATTCTGCAGCACCACTTCCTTCGCTGCCCCCGGGGTGGGGATGGGTGGAGGGAGGCGCCCCCAGATCCTCAGCGTGGGTGGGGAGTAGTGCATGCAGGTGGGCCCTGGGAAGGGCAGGTAGCAGCGGGATGGGGGTGGCACCCTCCTCACTGGAGGTGACCTCCCCAGAGAAATCCTCCACATCCTCCCCAGGGGACGGCAGCCCCAGGCCTCCCGCCTGGGGGTAGTCGCCTCGGACGCTGGAGCTGGGGAGCGGCGGGTTGAGAGCGGCCTCCTCCAGTGGACTGAGAGTGTCTCCTGGGGTCAGGGTGCCAGCTGGGCGCAGAGACAGCCCACTGGCTGCTGGCGTCGGCTCAGCCAGCATCGGGGTGCTCTTAGAGCTCCAGTCCCATCTTCCCTCCTCCGTTCTGGCTGCTGTCTCTGCCGCCCCCCGAGTACCCATCAGTGACTCTCCCACCCCGATGGTGTTGGCCGCTCGCGCCGCCCAAGGACTGTTGCTGGCTGGGGGCTGGTCAGTGGGAGCCCAGCGGCTGTGCTGTGGGAGCGGCAGTGTCAGGCGGAGGGTCCATTGCGGATTTTTTTTCTGGTCGGGAGCGGATGGTGAGGGGGGTGCTGGGGCTGTCTCCGTCTGCGGGTGCCCTTGGTGGGTGGATCCCCTTCGCTCTGCAAAAAGCCAGAGATGTTGGTTAGCAGAAGGCCCTGGGGCGTGGGCAAGGCAGCAGTGAGGGGGCGTGGATCACACAACCGGCTACATTGGGAGCCCCCCTCTAAATACAATAATCAGACAACAGCAGGACCCATGCAGGCCATGTGCCCTGGCTCTGCCCTGCTCCTCAGTCACGGGCCAGGAGCTCTCAGGGCAGGGTGTGGGTATACAGCGCAGGGGGATCCTGGGACAGAAAGCACCATCTGTGCACAAGGGTCTGAGGAGAGGTGCTTTTGAGTGGATGGACGTCCAGCCCCCCGGCCCCTCTCCTTGGGCTGTGACGAGCGCTTTGCGCTGCTATATCATCATAGGGCCTTATAATGGCCTCTAGTGATGCGCAGCAGCAGATCCCAGCTAGGCAAGGTTGCCATGGCTACTGGCTCCTCATGACTCAGGCAGCATCCGGGGAGGAGGCTCCCCCACTCTGAAGGCCTGGTTAATTGCAAGGTGATGGGGGGCTGCACATGATGCTCTCTCTCCTGGTGGCGGGGGGAGGGAACGGCCCTTTGTCCAGGGGAGGCTTCCTCAGATGTGTGAGGGAGGGGAAATTGTGGGAAATGGGGTGGCTAAGGGGGCAGAAAGGGCTCAGATCACCAACAGTCCCTGGGAGCAGGGGATGGGGAGGGGGGGAAGTGAGAACAAGGGAGTTGTTTCCATACAGGTGATGAATTCAGTGCAGATGAGAGGGGGTGGGCAGCACCCTGGAGGGGGTGGGGGGAAGGGAGGTGTGCCCTTGCACGGGGAGAGGGAGTCTGTGGATAAGGAAGGAAGGGGGCAGAGTGAGGCGGGGGGCTGGTGTTGTATTGTTGAGGCTCTCTGGCTCACTGTCCCCCCATCTCCCTGAGCTCCTCACAGGAACCTGGTCTTGTCTGCCCCGCGCCTGGCCCAACGGGCCCCTGATCTCGGCCAGTGTCTGCACCGCGCCTGGCCCGACGGGCCCCTGATCTCGGCCAGCGTCTGCGCTGCGCCGGGGCCAATGGACACCAGATCTCGCCTGGGGTCTATGAGTCACCCAGCATGACGGGATCCCGATCCTTGGGAGTGTAGATGCTCCCATGATAGAACAGGAAGTCAGACCACGGCAGATTAGGTATAGCCCTGCAGACATCAGTGGAACTGCAGGTGTAACAAGCGGAAGAGACTGTCCTCAGAATGGGGTGAAACTGGCACAACTGGGAGGGAAACGCTTCTCTCTGTCTAGATACAAATTGCTCAGATCAGGGGGCTGCCCCGGCCAACGCATGGGCAGATGGCCAGTCCTGCATTATAAAGCTGCAGCAGCTGCAAAGAATTCACTTCACCCCCCCCTCAGAAAGCGGTTAATCAGAGATACTCACTGTGGCTGGCCTGCCCCTCGGCCTGCCCATCTACTTCGTTGGAGAAGGGGTAGGCGCGGTCCCTTGCATGGGCCTTGGCGGTGGGCTTGGATGCAGGGAAGATCTCGACAGCATTGTCCGCTGGGCCTGTCATCTCCCACGCCATGCCAGGGGCGGGTGTGACGCCCCCCAAAGCGTTCCCGTCCATGCCCTGGGCTTGTCCCTCGCGCTGCAGCTGGAAGTACCGGCCATTCAGCCCCGAGGAGACACTCTGCTTGGTGGATTCAGAGCCATGGGACAGATGGCTGGGTTCATCCAGAGTGGCAGCACTCAGCTGCTCAGGCTTGTTGGCAGCAGATGAGAGCCCCAGGTCATCCTGGGCCACGGTGCTAGCGGCATGTTCCTGGGGAAGCTCTGGGGCAGGGCTTTGGGAAGGTGGCTGCAGATCAGCTGACAGGGGCCCCTGTGTGATGCCACCATGCCAGGTTGGCTGGAAGGCATCGGTGGTTTCCCCCAGGGCTGGGGCATCTCTTTCCACAGAGGACAACTGGCTAGGGCCAGGTGTCTCCTCCCAGTGACCTGTGGTGAAGCCCAGTGGCTCGTGGGCTCCCTGGTCGCTGCTCACCCCTTGCACTGGTGCCTGGTCGACCATATTCAGAGACTGATCTTCCCCCGGCCCAGCCGGAAAGGAGACTGAAGAGGGTTTCGGAGACACAGTCTCAGCCAGAACTCCGGCCCCTTCCAGAACGGGAGCTACCGTGGCTGCTGCCCTCTCGGATCCCACCTGGGGAGGCTCTGGGTCTTTCCCAGCTGGGCCAGCCGTCACCAGCTGCAGCTGCTCGTCCTCAGACAGAACTGGCCCCAGCAGCTTGTGCTGCAGGCTGTAGCGATCGCGGGTGATCTCCCTGGAGTCCCCGGACACACTGGGGTCCTTGCGCTCCTTGGGGATCAGCTCGTTTTGCGCCAGAGGCAGTTGCTCCTCGGCGTGCTCCACCAAGATGTTGTCAATGCCCAGAGGGTCAGGCCCCGCCGGCTCCAACCCATCCAGGTCCTGCTCCGGCTGCCCACGATCCAGGCTGCTCTCTGTTTTTTCAGGACTCAACTCATCTGGTTTCTTCTGTGACGGGGATGGCTGCTGACCCACTGCAAAGAGATGAACGAGCAGGAGCTGACACGGGCTGCTCTGACCCGAACGGACACAGAGATGAGAACTGGGTGTGTGCTAAAAGGGCCTCAGTGGGATTAACCCAGCGAGGGTGGGAAGCCCCCCTGTGAACCAGGCCTGGACCCAGAGCCAGGTGAAACCCAGGGACCTGGAGGTCTCGTTTGGCTCTGGCCCCTTATGGGGTTGCAGGAGCGTGGGGGAGCCAAAGCCTTGTGAGTGAGCGTGGGGTGGGGGGGGGGGGGGCACAGGAATGCCAGAATGAGCCCGTTTCCTGTTTGAGTCTCTAATGGACAGTGTGAGAGGCAGCTGGCACTGGGAGAGGTGCTGGGCCCAGCGACTTGCACCATCTGGGGTCGTTAATGGAGGGGTGACCACACGCAGAGCAAAGCCATGGCACAGGTGGGGAACCGAGCCATGGGAGGTGTGTAAAGGGATTCAGGGGTCTGACAATGCAGGTAGGCACTTTGTGGGACTTCTACAGGTGCCTGAGATGCACCCCCTCTACATCTCAGGTACCTAAATCCCTTTAACACTCTTGGCCTGGCTCTGCTGGGTGCTAAGAGCATTAGTCCAGACACTTGAGGCTCCTCAATGCAAGGGGGATTCGGACGAAGGTGCCGGCCGGGCGATTTATAGGGGCTGCAGAAGGGAGCTGTCTCCAGTTCCCTGCTGCAGCATGAAATAGGTCGGCTGTATTTCCAGACTGGTGTTGGGGGGCTCTGGCCGGCAGGCTCCCTCAGCAGCCCATAGTCCAGCAGGGCTAGTGTATTTCCCCATGGGGGCAGGGGCTGGTTCCTTCTGTGCCCTAACCCTCACCCCATTCAACTCCACCCACAAGGAGCTAGCCCATGGGTGCCCTTCTCCCAGTTGGGGGGTTTGTGCTTCTGTTTGGGAGCCAATCTCTGACACTCCTGCCCGGTGTGCAGCCACAGCGGGGCTGCTGGGCAATAGAAGGAGCCTCCAGCGCCCCAGCCAGGCCAGCACAGGACACAGGGAATGCGGGGTTCGGGCAGAGCCTGCGACAATCGCTCGGCCAGAGACAGAGGGGAGGGAACCAGAGCTTCCAAAGGGCTGATTTTCTCAGCGTAACCCCCAGGAGGCAGTCAGAGGGTTTGGGTGGAACATGGGGGGCACCTCTGAAGAGCTGAATTGCCCTCCCTTCCTCCCCCCACATCCTCTCCCTGACCCCCCTCGGGTCCCCTCCCCTGCTTCAGGCTCTCAGCTCCTGCCTTCGCACTGGTACAGGTTTATTCGCACAGTGAATTGGCCAGGCTTCCCTGACTGTAGTTCCCCTCATTTCTCTGATTAATTCCCCAATCAAACATTCATCCGAGGCAATTCTGCTGGCCATGCCCATCAATTCCCAGGCAGTGCAGGGTGACGGTGCTGCTCCGTCGTGTCTTGCTGCCCGCCCAGAGGAGCGGGAGCTCTGTGCACGTGGTGGGAATTAACAGGGGAGCAGAAACTAGCACCCAAAGTGCTGGAGGCCCTGCTTGTTCCCAGGCTAGCTCTGAACTTCACCTCCAACATCTATCCACCCGGCCCCATGGCCCTTGTGTCTATGAGACAGACAGGTTTAGGCTGCACCAGGGTGGTGAGGCGGGCGGGCAGCACGGGGACAAGTGGGCACCAGGGTGGTGGGGCGAGCAGGCAGCATGGGAACAAGTGGGCACCAGGATGGTGGGGCGGGCGGGCAGCACGGGGACAAGTGGGCACCAGCGTGGTGGGGCGGGCGGGCAGCACAGGGACAGGTGGGCACCAGGGTGGTGGGTGGGCGGGAGGTTTTAACGACACGTAGGGTGATTCTGGATCAGAAACTGGACTGGCCCATCATCCCTGGTCCGATCTGTCCCCGGAAGCGGCGCCTTCCTTCTTACCTACCTTTGTAGCAGTAGGCGTCAAACTTCGCGGCCGGGCCCGGGAAGCCAGTCCGGTTGGGGAACTGGTACACGGTCCTCACGCCCGGCTCGTCCCCTCCACATTTTTTACGTGGGGTCCTGATTGGGTATCGGACGCTTCCATCAGCCAGCCAGCCTGGGTCGCACTGGTCCAAGCCGTCCCTCCAAGCTAAGTACAGCTGGCCCGTGGTGGCTAGCGAGGCCCCCTGACTCTGGCAGTGCTTCCTGGCTCCTTGGGATGTCAGCCGTCCGGCCGTGGAGACGTAGAACACTTTCCCTGCAAGGGGAAGAAAAGCCCATTGATACATACAGCTCACTATTCCCCCAGGGTCACGCGGCTCATGGCTGCAGTGCAGCCGCCGCTGGGGTAGAATGCACCCACAGCTTAACAGTGCTGTACAACAGCCGGGATGTGAACTGAAGCCGAGTGGAGCAACAGAGTCATTGACTTTACTAGAGTGATGCTGACTTACGCCAGTTGAGGATCTGGGCCTCTTGCATCCAATAAAACCCACATGAGGGATGTCAGGTTGATGCTGGCATCCAGCCAAGATACGGGAGCTAGCATTGCCTAGGTGTGACGCAGCAGGGAGGGGGAGAGTTGACCTGGGAATGTGGCAGGGGAGTTTCCCTGGGGATGGGAGACCTGAGAGTCTGTACCCTGAGCCAGGAGGGGGATGGGGGAGGTAACACCTCTGCCCGGAAATCTGGACAAAGGCTGCAGGAGGAAGCTTGCTGGGGGGGGGTTGGTTGCAGTTTGGGGCTGGGTGGTGGAAAGCAGGGAACCCCAGGGCTGGGGTCTAAGCTCCCTGCTCCCGCAGAAGGACTTGACTGAGGGGTCCTGGTGGTACCCACAGGCTCTGTTTTAGACTGTGTTCCTATTATCCAATAAACCTTCCGTTTTACTGGCTGGCTGAGAGTCACGGTGAATCCCAGGAAGAGGGATGCAGGCCCCGGACTCCCCCACCCTCCGTGACAAAAGGCCTGGGAACCTTTGCTACCGATCAGAACGCAGGGCCCCACTTTCCCCTCTCATCTGAAGAAAAGCCCCTCCAGGAGCACAGCGCTCACTGTCATCCTACCAGGAAACTGGTGCAGAACTGGCTCCGAAGGGCAAACATCCCCACCACTTGCTGAGAGACCTAAGGGTCTCCCCTCCAAGCAGTGACTAGATCTACTACTGCTTAGCTTGCAAGGCCTGCCAAAGCACAAATCCCAGGGAGTGCAGCTATCGCATCCCTGAGCCACCCCACCGCTCAAGGTCACCAGAAGGGCTTCAGGTGCAAAGAGGTAATAAATTCTCCTTTGCTCCGTTTGCTGAGACGGCCGTGAAATCAGCATCCGTCAGCCTGGGGAGCTCGGAGAGGAGGAATGCATTTTTAGTCTTCATTGCTTAAGCAATAAGGCACAGCCAGGTGCACAGTGCTCCTTGGTTTGTCACTGTCCCCTGGGGGCGACGTGCAGCCAGCGGTGCGTCGCCAATCCATCAAGAGCCGCCTGGCGCTAGCTGAGGAATGGCCCTCACGGAGCCTTTTATTGACTCTCAAAGAGCAGCAGGGGAGGCTGCAGGTGGAGGGGAGATGGCCAGGGCTTGGGACCAAAGACCCTGCTCCCTGCCCTGAACCTCTTGGGGTAGAAATCCTCCTGGCTTCTCTGCACCCAGAAGGGACTCGAGACCCTGCCGGAGAGACACTCCCAGCCCAGAGGTGCCGGGGGCAATTATCTGCCCACCTCCAGCCAGGTCCCAGATCCGCTTCCCAGCCCCCGAAAGCAGGTGGCAGGAGGGGCCCTTTGGGGCTGCCTAGGAAAGCATCGTCGGGAAGGGGCCCATGCCCCGGGCTTGCCTTGGAGCTCCCTAGCGTAGCAGTAGACATCATAGGCTTCGCTGGCTTCCCGCTCCCCGTAGCTGCGGATGCCAGGGAGTCTGCTGCGGTCTCCGTAGCAGCCAGGTCTGGAGAGCGTGATGGGGTACCTGTGGGGAGATGGTGCAGAGCAGTGGTCACAGGCCTGGATTGGCCATTGTCCTGCCCGTCCCACAAGTCTTGGACAGCCACAGAACAGATTCTCCCTCCGTGCCGCTGTGCTTTAAAGTGGGAAGCCTAGCGTACAAAGCGGGAGATGGGGGTCACGGCTTCACAGCATCCCCACCGGTTTCTGCAGGGAGCTGGGGTGGGGTAGAGGCCCGTTGTCTCTGCAGTGGGCCCTTTGACAGCAGAGATGCCAAGCCCCAGCTCTCAGGATTTGTGACAGATCTGGTTGCATGACACTCAGGCGGTGGCACTTTGATCTAGCAGAGAATCACTCGCCGCGGGGAACCATGCTAGAATCAAGCAGCCGCCACTTTGATTCAGGTCAGAAGCTGAGGGTGTCTGATGGCAATTTCAACTATAACGGAGAAGAGGTGGAGGGGAAAAAAATCTCTTTATATATCCAAGGGGATGGAGACAGGCTGAGGGAGAGATGGAGTGGGGCAGGGGGAGCTGGAGATGTATAGATGGAAGATGTAAGTGCAGATCTGTGTCCTGAACCCAAAGGAGAGAAATCCTCTGTGGTAAGCTGTTTGCTAAGAGCAGAAGTGCAGCCTCAAAGTGCTTGGCAGGGATTAACCACCTTCCACCCCCGACTCTCAGGCTTTCCAGGGTCATTCTCCCCAGTTTTCAGATGGGGAAAGGGAGGCACAGTCCAGGGACATGACTCACTCAAGGTCACACGGTGAATCAGTGGCAGAGCTGGGAGCAGATCTGTGTGCATGGAACAGGCCTGCGTGTGGAAAGACACCACTATGCACAAGTAACCAAACCCCTTGCCTGATCTGCAGATACAATGGTGTTTTGCACACTCATTTTGCATGTGAAAGCCCCTGCACTGGAACCTGCTTTGGGCAGATTTTGCAGGCTGCTACTATTTGAATATATGGCTCAGTGGCTGCTGCTTAGCTGGGTGCCTCTGGGCCACTGGTATGGCTGCTTTGCTGGGTCAGGGCTGTGTTACGGGAGCCTGGGCCCACAGGGAAATAGGGATCTAGGGTCTCCAAAGGAGGGATACAACATCACACGGATTCCCAGGGCTCTAGTGCTGCCAGGTGTAGTGCAAGATGCAGAAACAAAGCAGCCACGTTGCACTGAGAAGCTGTCCCATAGTCCCACCCCCATCACCAAGCAAGTCCCACCACTCTCCAATAGGGCTACTCCCCAAGCCGCATCCTGACAGTGCCCAGGATCCAGGGGCTCCCCCGTTTACCGGACGGTCTGGTCAGCCAGCCAACCAGCATCGCAGTTGTCATAGCCATCTTCAAAGGCAGCCTGCAGGTGACGCGGGGAGGCGATGACGGCTGAGTTCTCCCGGCAGGTGCGCTGGGCCTCGGGGAAAGTAAGCGCGTAGCGGTTGCTGGCAGCTCGGTAGTGGAACACCACGCCTGGGGAGAAGGGGACAGGCAGGGCATGAGCAGGGGGACAATGCCGACGGGGGCTGTGCAGGGAGGAAGGAGCCCCCCCATCATAGAATATCAGGGTTGGAAGAGACCTCAGGAGATCATCTAGTCCAACCCCCTGCTCAAAGCAGGACCAATCCCCAACTAAATCAACTCAGCCAGGGCTTTGTCAAGCCAGGCCTTAAAAACCTCTAAGGAAGGAGATTCCACTACCTCCCTAGGTAACCCGTTCCAGTGCTTCACGAACCTCCTAGTGAAATAGTGTTTCCTAATATCCAACCTAGACCACCCCACTGCAACTTGAGACCATGGCTCCTTGTTCTGTCATCTGCCACCACTGAGAACAGCCAAGCTCCATCCTCACTGGAACCCCCCTTCAGGTAGTTGAAGGCTGCTATCAACTCCCACCTCACTCTTCTTTTCTGCCCAGAGTCAGTTTGTCTTAGGGACAAAGTAAATTCCACGCTGGTGAAAGGGGCTGGATTGATAGCTCTGGAGCCTGCCGTTTTCTGTTTATCCACAGAGAAGGTGTTTGCCCAAAGTGACACAGTGACAGAGCTGGGGACATGAGGCAGCTGTCTGGATTCCCAGCCCCCCACTCACCTCCCAGCACTGACTCCCAGTCTTCCCTTTGCTGTAACCCACTAGATCCCACTCCCCTCCCTGAGCCAGAGTCAGAACCCAGGTGATCTGGTTCCCAGCCCCCGCTGCGCTAACCCACTAGACCCCACTCCCATCCCTGAGCCAGAGACAGATCCCAGGAGAATTGGCTCCCAGTCCCCCCTGCTCTAACCCACTAGACCTCACTCCCCTCCTGGAGCCAGAGACAGGAGAACCCAGGAGTCCTGGCTCCCAGCCCCGTCCTTCCCCCCGCCGCTCTAACCTACTAGACCCCACTCCCCTCCCTGAGCCAGAGACAGAACCCAGGAGATCTGGCTCCCAGCCCCCCCTGCTCTAACCCACTAGACCTCACTCCCCTCCCAGAGCCAGTAGCAGACCTTTCTGAAAGAGAAAAGCAAATCACGAGCAAGGCCCCAGTCAGTAAGTACTACAGCCCTGCGGAGCCACTAGAGCTCCAGGGGGAAGCCCCAGGAGAAGGCTGAGAAGCAGCAGGGACGCAAAGCCAGCAGTGTTTGCTCATGGAGTGTTGATAGCCCCTGAGTGGGGCTGTGCATGCATAGAGCAGGAGTCACTGGCCATGTGCTCTCTGGGTGGAAAGATTCTATCAGTTCCCCTTTGGACACCAGCTGGACATGCAGCCTGAGCACGAGCCATTAGCATCAGCGGGAAGCTGCTACTGGGGGCGCCCAAGTGACTGCACTATATGCTGTTGAGACTCCAGCGTATTGGGGAGAAGAAACGGTACACCCCTGCTCAGTACACACACACACACACACACACACACACACACACGTATACATACGGCCAGACAGTCCTGCAGACAAAGGAGAGAGACCCAGAGATAGTGGCCCCAGAGCCAGGGCTGCCCTGAAAGATACCAGTGCCACTGCCTACCCTGCTATTATACCGTGCAGCAGCAGCTGCAGTGATCCCTCCTGCCCCCAGGGCTGAGTTCACCTCCAGCTCCTGGGACTGGCGGCACACGATGGTGGCTGGGCTCTGGCCAGCCTGGAGTAGCCAACACTCCCACAGCGGCTCTGCCGTAGGCATCCAATGGATAACTAATCACCTGCTTAGCTTGTGAATCCGCTGAGGTGTGGGTGAGGGATGTGGAGCAGCAGGTGGCAGAGGAAGTGTCCACTCTGGTGCTCAGCCTGCATGGCTCACGACTTCCAACCCTGCCGGCGTCCCCACTGCCGTGCACCCAACTCACCTGTGACCTCCAGGGGCAGCAGGTCCTGCTCGTCGTCGATGCCGGCCACCACCTCGCAGCGGTACAGCCCAGCGTCGCTGGCCCGCACTGCACCGATCACCAGGGTGGCGTTGTAGCGGTTGCTGGGGTAGCCAGGCAGGGACACCCTCCCCTCGTAGGCTTTCACCACCTTCACCACGTTATCCTTGGCCACCAGGATGGGCACGTCCTCCTTCTGGCCGGATGCCGACTGCACCTTACTCCATTTGATGCGAGGCGGGTCCGGCGGCTCATTAGGCCCCAGCGAGGCTGAAGGCTGGAGCAAGAAGAGGCAGGGGAGGGCCACTGGCTCAGCCAGCCCCACGCGCAGCAGCTGGTGCTGGACCTTGTTGATGCGAATCACCGGCCCATTGTCCTGGGAGCCTGCAGGAGAGAGACAAAGAGGAGGGGGGGATCAGAGGGAGGTGTAAGTCCTGGGGGAGAGGGAACGTGATACCACGGGGATGGGCACAGCAGAGAGACACATGTTCTGGCCAAACCATCTCAGACTCAGAACCAACTGCCAGCTCAAATCAGAACTGACTCCAGGATGCAGAAAAGTCCCTTGCATTTCCCCCCGATAGTTTCATTCTCGCTTCATCCGGCTGGGATCCGGCAGTGCTGGGCTGCCACCGGGAAGCTACTTGGCTTCCATTTCCAGCCCCCAGCCCCATGATGATGAGCATTCTGCCCAGGTCTCCCACATAGTCCCCACGCTCCTGCGATCCGTTCCCACTGGGCGACTCTCAGAGAGTCCGTTCCCTGGAAGTGTCACATGGCGAGGACAGGGCAAGATCAAGCAGCCCTGTCAATCCCTCGCTGACACCTGCAGACTCACCCGCAGGCAAGGGGCAGTTTGTACCAGCGCCAGTGGCTGCACCCCTCCTCACTGGTATCCATTCCCCCTGCGGGCCCAGGGTCACTCCCACAGTGGGTTTGGCTGGCACTGCAGACACCTGGGGGCTTTCTGGATGACTTGTATAAATCAAGTGAGCTGCGGCAGGGAGCAGGATCCTGGTTTCAGCTCTGGTTTCTAGCTTTCACCCTCCTTGGCCCTGGGGCTGCGGCAGGTGCCATGACAGCCTGAAACAGACCTGCCAGGTCGGAACACCCCTGGGCTGCGGCGGAGTCCCCAGTCGAAGCCAGGTCCGGGTTTAAGGTGATCTGCAGCACTGAGCTGGAAACACACTCTGCAGAACAGCGCAGGAAAGGCCTGGACCCTGCAGCCTTTGCTCACAAGAAGAGCCCTGTAGAAGTCAACGGGCCCCAGCATGACCTCCCTGCCAGCAGTCACTCCAGGGGAGGGTACCAGCTACCTGGGGGCAGGTGAGAGCAGGATCAGCAGAGTGAGCCTATGGTCAGCATACACTTGAAATCAGGGATGTGCTTTACTAACTCAAAACAGCACCCGCTGCTGCACGTCCAGCCAGCCTCAAGGTTCCCCAGCACTGCAGAGCTATTGACTACCTCTGCAGCAGGGGGCACAGAGCATGGCTGGAAACAGGCCTCTGGGCTGGGCTGGACGGCCCATGACTCTCTTCTGCTAGGGCCCTTCTCTGTGCTCTCACATAGCATGCACAGTGCTGGAGATGCTGGTATGGATTTAGCAGCAGGGCTGTCTGGGCATGAAAGGGTGTCAGGCAATCTGGTCACGTCAGGCAGCTAGGTTGATTGGCCCAAGCTGTGCTTAATTGCATGAGTGCTGACACCTGCAGCAGGGAGCCAGGTATAAAAGCAGCCCTGGCAAACTGAGGCTATTGTGTTGCTGGGGTCTGGGATGCAGGTGCAATGAGGGGGTGAGGTGCTGTGCTCTGGGCAGGGCTCTTTAGAGAGTGGAAGATAAAGTAGCTAAATATCAGCTTAGATCAGGAGTCCTCTCTAAGCTGCAATTAACAATTCTCCTTCTTAATTGCATGTTTGCAACTCTCTTCTCTCCTCTCAAACATACTCCGAAAACCCTCAAGGCTCTGCTTTGCCATAGGCAAGAATAAAAGCTAAATCTCTGGTGAGAGAACGCAGCATGTGCCTCCTCCAGAGAGGGTTGGCTGAATGCAAAATAGCAGGTGTCTCTGAAGGAAGGAGATATAGGCCTGAGGGATCTGGGCTCCAGTCCTGGCAGGATGTGACTCTGGGCAAGTCCCTGCATCTCCTTCTCTGGAAGACGGGATTAATGACCCTTCCTTTTCCTTGGCCGGTATTGTGAACCTCAAACGATCAGAGACCATAAGCCAGGCACCAAAGATTATGAGTTTGGCTTCCAGGTGAAGAGATTTAAACGGGCTGATAACTAGTGGGTTCTTTCCCTTTGCTTTCTGGTCCTGGAGCCACTTTCCATCTCTTTTCTACAACCAGCGGAGTCAGAAACTTAGCCTTTTTTAATAAAATGAAAGCGGAGGCTTGCACTTAATCCCATGAATCCAGAAGCTGGGGCTTAAAGAAAATGCTGTGAAGCTGGAGATACAACTGGGAGCGCTGCCCTGAAGAGCTGCCTGGTGCAGTGGTTGCCTGACCTAGGTTGGGGCTTCTAGGAGCTACCCCAATTCACATAATAAGGAGGGAGGGGAACTTTTTGAGATACAGGCCAAAAACTGTAGCCTCTTCCCTCGCCCCCCGCTACCTGATGTGGAACTACGCAGCTAGCAATGCGACCCCATCTCCCTGAGCTTGTTCTAGCCAAATGGTGTTGCCACATTACCAGCCTGTTCTTGCCAAATGTGATGTGCCCAGGCCGGAGGCTCTGTTCCTCTCCATGTCCCTCCAGCCTGGGCCCCGCTGCTAAGAGAGCCTTCTATGGTGGCCAGACTATTGAGTTGTCAGTGTGAAGGCCCTTCCCCAGGCTTATTAGTTGCCATGGCACCCACACTATTTAAAGCAACACAGTCCACCCCTGCCCTGGGGTGTGGAATGGGCACAGCAAGAGGTCTGGGCCCTGGGGTGAGTAACAAAGGTCCTGTGGACGCGGTGGGCTGGTCTATGGAGGTGCCAACAGCAGAAACAGAGGCTTGTTGGTGCACAGGCCAGCACACAGCGTGGCGGGGGGGAAGCCATGCTGGGAAATCTTTGAGCTGCAAGTTTCAGAGTAGCAGCCGTGTTAGTCTGTATTCGCAAAAAGAAAAGGAGTACTTGTGGCACCTTAGAGACTAACAAATTTATTAGAGCATAAGCTTTCGTGAGCTACAGATGAAGTGAGCTGTAGCTCACGAAAGCTTATGCTCTAATAAATTTGTTAGTCTCTAAGGTGCCACAAGTACTCCTTTTCTTTTTGAGCTGCAAGTTGACCTGTCTCTCTGAGGCCCGAGTACCAGCTGTAACTGTGAGGTTTGTTTCAGAGTAGCAGCCATGTTAGTCTGTATTCGCAAAAAGAAAAGGAGTACCCGTGGCACCTTAGAGACTAACAAATTTATTAGAGCATAAGCTTTCGTCAGCTACAGCTCACTTCATCGGATGCATTTGGTGGAAAAAACAGAGGGGAGATTGATATATACACACACAGAGAACATGAAACAATGGGTTTATCATACACACTGTAAGGAGAGTGATCACTTAAGATGAGCCATCACCAGCAGCTGGGGGGGGGAAGGAGGAAAACCTTTCATGGTGACAAGCAATGTAGGCTATTTCCAGCAGTTAACAAGAATATCTGAGGAACAGTGGGAGGTGGGGTGGGGTGGGGGGGAGAAATAACATGGGGAAATAGTTTTACTTTGTGTAATGACTCATCCCATTCCCAGTCTCTATTCAAGCCTAAGTTAATTGTATCCAGTTTGCAAATTAATTCCAATTCAGCAGTCTCTCGTTGAAGTCTGTTTTTGAAGCTTTTTTGTTGAAGTATAGCCACTCTTAGGTCTGTAATCAAGTGACCGGAGAGATTGAAGTGTTCTCCAACTGGTTTTTGAATGTTATAATTCTTGACATCTGATTTGTGTCCATTCATTCTTTTACGTAGAGACTGTCCAGTTTGACCAATGTACATGGCAGAGGGGCATTGCTGGCACATGATGGCATATATCACATTGGTAGATGCGCAGGTGAACGAGCCTCTGATAGTGTGGCTGATGTGATTAGGCCCTATGATGGTGTCCCCTGAATAGATATGTGGACACAGTTGGCAACGGGCTTTGTTGCAAGGATAGGTTCCTGGGTTAGTGGTTCTGTTGTGTGGTTGCTGGTGAGTATTTGCTTCAGATTGGGGGGCTGTCTGTAAGCAAGGACTGGTCTGTCTCCCAAGATCTGTGAGAGTGATAGGTCGTCCTTCAGGATAGGTTGTAGATCCTTGACGATGCGTTGGTGAGGTTTTAGTTGGGGGCTGAAGGTGATGGCTAGTGGCGTTCTGTTGTTTTCTTTGTTGGGCCTGTCCTGTAGTAGGTGACTTCTGGGTACTCTTCTGGCTCTGTCAATCTGTTTCTTCACTTCAGCAGGTGGGTATTGTAGTTGTAGGAATGCATGATAGAGATCTTGTAGGTGTTTGTCTCTGTCTGAGGGGTTGGAGCAAATGCATTTGTATCGTAGAGCTTGGCTGTAGACAATGGATCGTGTGGTATGATCTGGATGAAAGCTAGAGGCATGTAGGTAGGAATAGCTGTCAGTAGGTTTCCAATATAGGGTGGTGTTTATGTGACCATCGCTTATTAGCACCGTAGTGTCCAGGAAGTGGATCTTTTGTCTGGCTCCCTGCCTGCCTTCCCCCCTACAGCTCCCTGCACTTGGCCCACCAGCCCCACGAGGAATTGAGCTGTATGCAGAGCAGCACCCCAGGGAAAGCCGGGTCCCGCTCCACAGGACTAACCCAGAACCCTCCAAGCTCTCTGGCTGGGATGGCGTTCCCTAGGGGGCATTGAAGAATTACATTGCAAGGATTAATCTACCTCAAGGCATTTATCAAACACCGTAGATTCTAGGTGGGGACCCTTCCATTTGGGTGCCATCAATTTCTATGTGGCGCCAGCAAGTATGAAAATAGAAACCATGTGCAAATGAAAACCCCCATGGTGGTATCCCCGGTGCCATGCTTGATGCCCTTAGCATCTTTCTGTGCTCTAAGATGGATCTTAGAGCTTGCAATAAATGCTATTGTCGCCCCTCTGCTGAGCCATATCCTTGCAGGTCAGTTTCCATTGGAGAAGGAATAAGTGAAGTGGAGTCTCTGTATTTTCCTAGTGTAACTATTTATGTCATGTATACCTGTCCTGGAACAGAGGTGGCCACAAATGGTACACAGCCACTCCCCTTTGTCCAAACTTTTGCTCAAATGTAAAGTCCTCCATCTCGGAGCAAAGAATGCAGGCTATACTTAGAGGACGGGACTATCCTGGGAAGCAGTGACTATGAAAAGGATTTGTGAGTCACGGTGGATAATCCTCTGAGCATGAGCTCCCAGTACAATCCTGGGATGCATAAAGAGAGGAATCTCAAGTAGTAGTAAAAAGGTTAGTTTGCTTCTGGATTTGGCACTGATGCGACCACTACTGGAATACTTTGTGAAGTTCTGGTATCCACAGTTCAAGAAGAATGTTGATAAATTGGAGAGGGTTCAGAGATGAGCCACGAGAATAATTAGAAAACTTGCCTTGTAGCGATAGACTCAAGGAGCTCAATCTATTTAGTTTAACAGAGAGAAGGCAAAGAAGCAACTTATCAGTCTACAAGTACCTCCATGGGGAGCCCAAATTCGATAACACAGGGCTCTTCAGTCTAGCAGACAAAGGTCTAACCAGCTCCAATGGCTGGAAATTGAACCTAGAGAAATTCAGACTAGAAACGAGGCACAATTGTTTTTAAACACTGACAGAACAATTTACCAGGGGTCGTGGTGGATTCTCCAGCACTGGATATTTGAAAATCAAGACTGGCTATTTTTCTCAAAGACGCACTCTGAGTTCCAACAGGAGTTAATTCAGGGCACTCTCTGGCCTGTGCTACGCAGGAGGTCAGACAAGATGATCACAGGGGTCCATGTGGCCATAGAATCTATGAACTCTCAGCCCAAACACCAGGGAACTAGTTCCCCGGGAGCCATTCTGCCCTAGGAACTGACTGACTCCAGTGAGAGCTCCACTCCCCTGCTGAAAGAAAAGGAGTATTTGTGGCACCTTAGAGACTAACAAATTTATTTGAGCATAAGCTTTCCTCTGCTGCTTGCTACAGTGCCCCAAAGTATCACCAGACTAACAACAACACAGCGTGGCTTCAAGGACACTGCTCACTCACGAAGCAAAATATCTGGAGACGGTAACGGCACCACCTGGTAACCCCTGGTATGATGATATTGACCTGGTGCCTCTCAGCCCAAACACCAGGGCCACATTCCAGATTAAGGGATCTGGGAAAAACTGGGGTAGAAATTTCCCTCCCAGCTTGTTCAGCAGAGCACAGTCCACATCAGGATGGCCTGGAACTGTTTCAGGTAGATTCCAGTTAATCCTGGGTCTGCCGCATATCCTGTCACTGCTTCACCACTGAATGTTAGCAAATTCATGCCAGGCTGCTGGCAGCCTGGAGGAGATACCCCCCACGTTGGCATGAGATCCCGCAGTGCATGGAATTGGTAGCTGGCACCAGGCTTCACGCTGAGGCTTTCTCCGCATGGCTGGATCTATCCGTAATGCTCAGCTCCAATCTGTCTCCAGGCGCAGCCTCACCTGAGTCAAAGCCTTTGCAGACTTTCCCACACCCTTGTTAAGCGGACCCCATAACCTGGCAGGTGGGCTTGATCCCCATTCCCTTCCCCAGTAACCCTCCAGCATGGGCTTCGATCGTCCGGCATCATCTCGGAGGGAGAGGGCCTGGCTTGGTGTTGACTCCGCAGCTTCATTGCTGCCCGTGCCTCACCTGGCCGTCCGTACCTGCAGCAATTCCAGAAACCACAGGGAAAGAGCCAAGTGTCTTGCTGCTGACCAGGCTGTTAGCAGACTCTGCTTGGCTGGCTGCAGATGGCAATTAGGGCACCAGGACTCAGCCTCATCAGAATTAACGACACGCACACAATGGCGCTCCCCAGCCTGTGCTGTGATTGATTTTTTCCCCCAATTACAGTGCAAGAGCAACAGCAAAATGATCCACTGAGGCACATCCTAACACATCCCTGTGAGTAACTCCCTAACCTCCAGCGGCAGGCAGCCAGCGAGCTGCCACCGACACCGGCCCTGCCCGGTGAGCCCGGGGAACTAGCTTGGGTAACTAGCGAGATCTCCCCTTTAGACAGCGCCTCTCCTACCGCATAATGGCTAACCTGGCGCCAGTTCTGCAGGGCAGGATGGGAAGTGATGAGCGATTGTGGGACGTGGCTAACACTACGGAGAGGCAGAATGGAGCTGGAATGGAACCAGGACACCAAGGTTAATACCCTGCCTCTTATGGCAAACACCACATGGGATCTTTAGTGACCACATGCAGCCTGGAGATTGGTTTGACTTTGCCTCCAGAGGGCAGAGCGGACCCACTGCCAACCCCGCCCCTGCCAATACATAAGAATAGCCATACAGCATCAAACCAATGGTCCATCTAGCCCCGTATCCTGTCTTCCTACAGTGGCCGGTGTCAGGGGCTTCAGGGGGAATGGACAGAACAGGGCAATTTATCGAGTGACCCATCCCCTGTCATACAGTTCCAATCTCTGGCAGCCAGATACAAACCCAGTGGGAAGAGCTCCATTTTCTGAATCCCCAACATCGTCTATTGCCACGGTCCTTTGGAGAACCCTTCCTGATCCCCCAGCCCAACCCTGTGTCGCTCGTGAGAACGGACACAGCATGACGGGGATGACACACGGCTCTCCAGCCAGCCTATGCATCTCGAACAGGGTGGGAGTAAGCTCCCCCTGAGGCTCCGAGTCTTTGATTATCTTTGCCCCCTTCACATGCACTCCTGGGTGTGTTGGGCTCTTCGTTGACACGGCCAAGGTGCTAACTCCCCACTAGGATCTTGGATTCTTTATCTCAGCAGAACAAGCCGCCATGCATGCAAATGGTTCCCGGGGGACTCAGGTGCCCAGACCCAGTGACAAATTAATTACTGGATCCTGGGATGGGCAGGGAGGAGCTGGGAGCCCCGTGGCAGATGCATGGATGGCATTTCTCAGCCAGCTGTGACAAACACCCCAGCACCGGAGCCCCATTCTAAGGGGTGAGGTGGGCTGTGCTGTCTGAGATACCAGCAAGGCCCCCGGGGGAAGAGCATAAAAAGGCCTGGCTAATTCCCCCCCCCCCCCCATGAACCCCCGTGCCACTCCCCATCCGGCACTTGGAGGCCAACTTTGCTATTTAAACCCATCCCTCCAAGGCTGAATCTCCACGGTTCACACCCTCCGTCACTAAGCCGTGTTACAGAACTTCCAGTCAGAGCCCCCTCTGCGGGCTGATGGAGCTACCCGTGGCCCAAAGGTATCACTGGGCAGAGTGAGCCCAATGGGGAGAGCACGAGAAATACAGAGGCGAGAAATCAGCAGGCTCAGAGAATCCATGGATGGCCCTGCTCTCTGCACACCCACCCCCCCCACAGAGGGACTGGGCTGCATGTGGCTATATTTCAATCAGCATGCCTTAGGGCATACCCAAGTGCCCCAGGTCATAATTACCGGGCTGTAATCTCTCCAGGACAGCCTGCTGTCCCAGCTGAATTCTAGAGTCAGCAGCTCCAAAAAGACCCACCTCATTTAGTTAATGTTTAGAAGGGGCCCTGATCTCTGGGGGCTTTTGGGGATCTGTAACATCCTCTCTCACTTCATAATGCCCTCTCCCGCCCCAGCAGCTTTGGGTTTCTTTGTGTACCGTTCTCTTTCTGTCTGCCCCACTCTGTCGCACAGTCTAGTAGCTTAGCTACTGTAGGGGCACTTGAAAACACTGGAGTTGTGAAGTGGGGTTTCTTAGGCTAGCGCCCAGGAACTGCCAGCCTGGATCAGAGCATTGAGACATCCAACCCAGTACCCCCTCTCTGACAGAGGGCAGCGCCACATGCTGTAGATGGTCTGCACTGGGCAGCACTGGGATAAAATTTCCCCGAGGAGGTTCCCTCCTGACCCCCATTAATTCGGGACCAGCTGATGCCCTGGAGCCAGGAAGACTTGTTCTATCCCTTCCACGCTTGGAGAAAGATTTTTCCCTCAGCTGAAGCCACAGGGTTTGGGGCTTTTATTTTTGCCCCATCTCCATTTTGAGCATGGCCTGGCTGTAGAGGGAAGCAGCATGATTTAATGGTGAGCAAAAGAATCAGGACTCCTGGGTTCTATTCCAAGCTCTGTTGCTGACTCTCTCAGTAGCCTTAAGCAGGGCACTTCCCCATTTCTGTACATCAATTTCCCACTCTATGGAGTGGTCGTAGGCATGGGGAGGTGCGGGAGGCTGCAGATCAGTTCCTGTTGAGGAGAAATCAGTGATATGGAATCTGGGTATTTTCCTAGAGTAACTGGTTTATTTACCCTATACATATCAGTCCTGGAACAGAGGTGGCCACAAACAGCATGCAGCCAATCCCCTTTGTCAGGACTCTCAACCCAAACATCAATGCCTGGCTGCTTGGAAGCAACTCCATCCTGAGAAATTACTCTAGTTATGAAGGTTACAGCAGGCAACAAACTCCTGCTGTTTGCGACAGCTCCCCCCAAAGCTTTAACATAACAAAACTAACAACAATGCTGTGTTTCCTCATGGACGGTACACTGAGACAAAGAACTTGTGAGGCGACGTGGAACGGTGCCACCTGGTGACTGCCCACCATAACATGAATACCCTGCAGTTCACATTTTTCCACCAGCTCTGCACAGCCTTGGCATTTTCAGATCCCGCATTTCCCCCAGATACTTTGAAAGCTGTGTTCCTCTCCCCTGTAGAATAACCCTGCCCTACACATCTTGGTTCCTCTTTCCATGCACGGCTGTGCAGTGAGATATACACTGCCCCACCCTTCCTTTTGGCACACCTGTTTTACCACCTTCTGTGTGCCCCCCTCCCAGCCTTCCTGCTCACTCTCTTTCTGTTATGCTTGTGTTTGAAGCAGTCATTCATCTAGGAAGGGATATCCGTGAGGAGCAATCTGAGCTCTGCAACTGGGGAGGAGGGACTTTGACTGGCTGCATAAATTGCTTTAAAATAGAAGGGAGAAGAACTAAGCAAGCAGGCTGCACTCCCCTTCAGGGATAAAAACCTGGCATCAATGCATCGAATTATGTAAAGCCATAAACTGTTTTTATGCCCTTCAGAAATGACCGGGTAGCGAGTTGAATCACTTGTTGAGGGCATTTGCTGAAGCAGTTTATCCCTCTGGAGAGGGGCTGATTTATAGACTGAATGAGAGGACTAAAGGGATCTCAGGGAGCGTGTGCGAAGCAAACACTCCCAGACAACCGTCATTATTAAAATCTTACTAGTGTTTTATTTCTATGGCAGCAGCACCTGGGAGCCTCAGTCATGCACCAGGAGCCCATTTTGCTAGGCGCTGTACTTTATTATTATGCTTTTATTGCTGGGATAGAATCATAGAAGATTAGGGTTGGAAGAGAGCTCAGGAGGTATCTAGTCCAACCCCCTGCTCAAAGCAGGACCAACCCCAACTAAATCATCCCACGCAGGGCTTTGTCAAGCCGGGCCTTAAAAACCTCTAAGGATGGAGATTCTACCACCTCCCTAGGTAACCCATTCCCGTGCTTCACCACCGTCCTAGTGAAATAGTGTTTCCTAATATCCAACCTAAACCTCCCCCATTGCACCTTGAGACCATCGCTCCTTGTTCTGTCATCAGTCACCACTGAGAACAGCCAAGCTCCGTTCTCTTTGGAACCCCCCTTCAGGTAGTTGAAGGCTGCTATCAAATCCCCCTCACTCTTCTCTTCTGCAGACTAAATAACCTCAGTTCCCTCCGCCTCTCCTCATGAGTTGTGTACCCCAGCCCCCTAATCATTTTTGTTGCTCTCCGCTGGATGCTCTCTGCTTTGTCCACATCCCTTCTGTAGTGGGGGACCCAAAACTAGACACAATACTCCAGATGTGGCCTCACCAGTGCCGAATAGAGGGGAATCATCACTTCCCTCGATTTGCTGGCAATGCTCCTCCTAATACAGCCCAATATGCCGTCGGCCTTCTTGGCAACAAGGGTATACTGCTGACAGAATCTGACATGCTGAGAGCAGCTGGGTTCATCCTGGGAATCTCTGACGCCCACATGACTCCAGAGTGTCCTATTCTGCTCAGGACACTTTCCTGGGGATCCCCTCTGATCCATAGCTCCTGGGGCTGAGCACTGCGGTGTTCGCTCTTGCCTTCCAAAGGAGGTGGATCTGACAGCATCTCCTCGGAGTCCCATGCTCCTGAGTGCTCCCGCTCAGGACAGATGCATACATAGGAGAAGGGTGAGTGGAGTCATCTGAGCACAGGCCTGGGTGCCGGGAACTCCTGCGTTCTAATCCCACTGCTGACACCAGCTTCAACCTTGGGCAAGGCACGTGGGACTCTGTAAACCAGGCATGAGATAATTAATTTCTGTGCTGTACTCTATGGGCCATGAAATAACAGCCAGCCCCACAAAGTCACCGGGCCACCACATGAGGAGGTGCTCAATTCCTGCCAGTATAAACAGCACCATGCCATTGCCTGGGCTAGAATTGTATCCCCTTCTGCCAGCCAGAAGTCTGCTCCTGCCTGCGTACAGAGTGCCAGGCAGGAAAGTCATTCCCAGCCTACCTCCAGCCCTCACAGTGATAAAGTCCTTCTCACCCAGCTAATCCGCCATCAGGCAGCACAAGGATGGGGCTCTGGGGCTGTAAATCTCTAGTTCTCCTCCTGGTGAAATGGCTCTCGCGAATGCACAGGCTAACATGCTCTGCTCTCCTGACAACTCTGACGCAGGAGACGTATAGTAATAAATAATGCTCCTCATTACGGCCGCTCTCTACTTAGTTTAATACCCAGTGACCCTGCTTTGCAATCCTATTAATGTGCTGCCCCCCTCATTACATCGCTCTGCTCTCTGCACCAGGGAGTGTGCGGATGGGTTTTCACAGCGCAGGCCATGCGGGAGGCGGGGGGATGTTTTATTCATATTCCATTTCAGTCTCTTCCTATGCTCCTGTTCTGCCACCTGAGAGTTGCTCTGGGAACCTAGAAGATGGAACACGGAGCCTTTCACCTTTGGGTCACAGGTTCGAATCCAGCCCCAGGTCAGGTGTTACATGCTAAGGGCTCACTCCTGGCCTGGGGAGTGGAATGAGTTTGATGGGTCTCAGCCCCACGATCCTGAGCAACCCTATGATTACAAAGCAGACTGAGGAGCCAGAGGATCTGGTTTTGGTAGCAGGAAGCTGGGAAGATGCCCCAGGTGACTTGGTTAAAAGCCCCGATGTCAGTGAATGCACAGCCGGCCGCAGCATGCAGGGAATTTGCATGATGAGCAGAGCCCCACAGCAAGGACCGTGCTTTCGACTCATCCCACAGTCCCCACCCTCACTGCTGCTGCCCCCAGAATGTTTTGAAGCTCAGACTTTATCTTTCTATGCACCCGGTTAGAACTCCTCACAGGTCCCTCACCATCTCCTCTGGCCTCGGTCACCGCCCCCTCCTCGCTGGCTTCCCTCACCCCTGCGTCGCCTCCCATCAGCATCGCTTCCCCGACAAAAGCCTGGTCAAGCATCTCAACCTCCCCTTGACAGCCATGCGCTGCCAACCCACCCTTGTTGCTGCCTCAAAGTGTCAATCAACTTCTTCCACCACCACCTCCACGTGGCCCTGCCCTGATGACACTGCCTGCTTCTCCTTCGCAGCTCTTCATAGGGCTCGCTGCTCCCATCACCCTTGCAAGGAACTGTAGCCAGGCAGAGGGGCAGGTGGCGGAGAGCTGCCAGTAGCAAGTGCATATAAAAGCAATCCCTGCCGGGTTTGACTCCGGCAGCCCCTGCCCTGGGTTGAAGTGTCTCGTTGTCCTAGGCGGTGAGATGTGCAGGGCAGGAACCGTGTCTCCCCAGGGCTGTGCCGACGGCGCTGATGGCACCGTGTGTGCCCCTAGCACGTCCCGGGGGAGGCGGAGGCTCCTGAGTCACATCCCGAGAGCAGAGTCCTGGCTGCAGCATGGCACGAGGAGTTCAGGTGTCTGGGGGCGCTGGCTTTAAACCTGGGCAGGTCCAGGGCAGGGCCTGGAACCCCACCCCCAGAGAGATCCCCACCCTTTGAGAAGATTTTGCCTCCCGCACCGTGGCTGGCCCTAGTTGGGGCAGTGCAGGGGTGTTATCTCCAACAGCTGGCCAGGAGCAGCACTGGACCTGAAGAAATCCACCATATGCCTGGCAGCAGAGTTCTGCAGCATCCTCCCTAGGTGAGGGGAGGGATGGACAGGGTTGAAGCCTGCACTTTATGGCTCCCTGCACTGGCCTTGGCCTCTGGGTAAATACACATTCAGCAGCAGCCACAGCAGAGCTGCAAATAATCCCTGAGGGGGAGCCCCTGACACATGCAGAGCGGGCAGCTAATCCTGGCTGGGTGAGGGCTCATGTTGTGAGGAGCTGCTAGCGTTGGACATTCGCCGAACCGATCCCGGCTGATGGGCTCGGCGGCAGGGAGAGAACGGGATTAAGGGTTTAAAGATTCACCCGGGGAGGATTCTGGGGCCGCCAGGGAAAACACGAACTGGGGATGGCTTTTCTTTTGCTACTCTTCCTCTTGCCTCCTTGTCCCGCTCCTTGCCCTGTGCCCACACTGGGTGCACAGCCCCTCCTGCCCCACAGCCTCTGCCCCATGAGGCCTGCAATCACTCTGAAGTGTTTGGACTCAAATCTACTTTGCCAGCTGCATTATTTCCCTGCATTGAGGGGGTCAAAATGGTGTAAACATGTAACTTGCCACAGGGGCTGATAGGGTGCTGGGGGCACCCTCATTAGGATGTTCAGTGCACTTTGCTGGCTGGGGGCTTTCTAACTCCAGTCAGAAGGGCAAGGGGAGCAATTGTGTGTACCAGGAGCTCCCGGGGTCCTTGCACTAGGCACACAAGGGTGCACAATGGTGCATGTGGACCCCACATCTCCCCTGCCTCAGGTGAAGTTGGGGATTGTCACGGAGTCCCCGGGCGATGCTCTGGAACTGCTCCCTATGAAGCCAGGCAGGACTCTGGGGAAGTCTCCTCTCTGTGAACAGACTGTCTGCAGGACCCACAGCTCACCCTGCTTCCCCCTTCCTGGGTCTGACCTCAGAGCATTCAGCATCCTCTGCCCCTCCGAGCGCTTCCCACAGCGAGTCCGCCCAGGCAGGGTCCTGGGGAAGCCAGAGGGTCCTGCACCCCAACTCCACAGTCAGACGTGACTCTCAACCAGCCAGTAAAACAGAGGGTTTATTAGATGACAGGAACATGGTTTAACACAGAGCTTGTAGGTGTAGAGAACAGGACCCCTCAGCCAGGTCCATGTTGCAGGGCAGTGAGCCAGACAACCACGTCTGCACTTCACTCCATGTCCCCAGCCAGCTCCAAACTGAAACTCTCTCCAGCCCCCCCTCCTCTGGGCTTTGTCTCTTTCCCGGGCCAGGAGGTCACCGGGTTCCTTTGTTCTCCAACCCTTTAGCTCTCACCTTGCAGGTGGGAAGGGCCCAGGCCATCAGTTGCCAGGAAACAGGGTGTCGGCCATTCTTTGTGTCCAGACTCCTGCACACACCTGCCCTCTAGGACTCTGCAACGATCATACACCCTTATCCCACCCCCTAGATACTTAAGAATTGCATAGGGGAAACTGAGGCACACCCACAATATTCAGAGGAAACATTAAGAACAGTCCCGCTTCGTCACAGGGATTGTTGGGGATTGGTCCTGCTTTAAGCAGGGGGTTGGACTAGATGACCTCCTGAGGTCCCTTCCAACCCTGATATTCTATGATTTTAAGTCACGGCTGCATCTAGTCAGCTGTGCCAAACCCCTCTGCTCTTGGACACTGCAGACGCCAGACCTCCTGGGACAAATCCATTCTGGTGCAGCTCGGCGGCAGGCAGCTCTGAGACGGCAAAGATCTCCCTGTGTCAGGGCAGGTGGAGCCCCCCAGCCTGGCAGAGCCTTCAGAGCAAATGGTAGCCATCAAGCAAGGCCCCACATGGCTGGGCAATGAGACAGATCTTAGGGAACAGCAGCGCCCCTCTGTGGACTGCTGGGAAAGGAGATCCTGGAGGGGAGAGGAGCATGTGGGTGCCTGGACCTGGAGTGGTGCTAATGACCTGGGGGGGCAGGGAAGTGCCCCTTGCAATGCCTGCATTTCAGCCACTGCATCCTCCCCCGCTAGTCAGCAAGGAGCAGAGCCTGCATCTCCACTCCAGGCCTGCAGCTGTTACCAGTTATCTAATTCTGCAACTTGGATACTAAAACTGAGTCTGGTTTTATTGTTCCCAGCACGAGCCCCGAAAGAAGCCAGCGATTGTTCTGATTGTTCATTAGGAACCATTGCTGCCTGTTAATGCATTGTTATTGGCCAATTATTGTGGGCGATTTGTTACTGGTCATTAGCAGTTTATTCTTTGCTATTTTTTATGAGGGATTGTTAATACTGATTCTTTCCTGAAGTCCTCTGCGTGCAGGGCCTGTTTTTCCAGAGCAACCACGCACACATCGGTTGTTTGAGAAGTTACGGAGTGAAAGAGGATGGTGGCTGAGGCTGTCGGGAGCAGAGACAGTCTCACCCCCAGGAAAGGGAGGGAGGGCAGGGTGCGGTTCCCTCTTATGGTCCCAACAGGAGACAAGTGGCTTCTGCATCATAGCATCTCATAACCATAGGGGTAGCCTAAATTCCTCCTTACCTGTAAGGGGTTAAGAAGCTCAAGTGACCTGGTTGGCACCTGACCAAAGGAACCAATGGGGACAAAAAGAAAAGGAGGACTTGTGGCACCTTAGAGACTAACAAATTTATTTGAGCATAAGCTTTCGTGAGCTACAGCTCACTTCATCAGATGGAGACAAAAGATACTTTCAAATCTGGTGGTGGGGGGGAGAGATTTTGTTTTGGGTTCTTTGTTTCTGTGGCCGTTGGCTCTTGGGACTAAGAGGGACCGGACCGGGCATCAATCCATGTTCTCCAAATCTTCCTGAACAAGTCTCTCCTATTTCAGACTTGTAAGTAACAGCCAGGCAGGGCGTATGAGTTTATCTTTGTTTTCTCATCTTGTGAATTTTCCCTTTGCTAGAGGGAGTTTTATCCCTGTTTTGTTGTAACTTTGAAACTAAGGCTAGAGAGGGTTCCTCTGTGCTCTTTTCAGAGCAGCCGTGTTAGTCTGTATTCGCAAAAAGAAAAGGAGTACTTGTGGCACCTTAGAGACTAACAAATTTATTAGAGCGTGAGCTGTAGCTCACGAAAGCTTATGCTCTAATAAATTTGTTAGTCTCTAAGGTGCCACAAGTACTCCTTTTCTTTCTGTGCTCTTTGAATTTTCTGATACTCTGTAAGGCTAACTACCAGCCTAAGTTTACAGAGATGATTCTTTTACCTTTTTCACTTTAAATAAAATCCCTTTTTTTAAGAACCTGACTGATTTTTCCATTGTTCTAAGACTCAGGGGGTTGGGTCTGTAGTCCATTTGTAACCAATTGGTAAGGATATATGATCAAGTCTTCCCCAGGAAAGGGGGTGTAGGCTTGGGAAAATATTTTGGGGGGAATAGGGCTCTCGTGGTCCTTTCTCTGATTGTTTGTTAAATCACTTGGTTGTGGCAGTGATCCCAGGGCAAGAAAGAAATCTGTGCCTTGGAGAAGTTTTAACCTAAGCTGGTAAGAATAAGCTTAGGGGGTCTTTCATGTGGGTCCCCACATCTGTACCCCAGAATTCAGAGTGGGGAAGAAATCCTGACACAGTCGCTAACAAACCCTGAGTGTCACTGTGCTCAGATAGAGAAGGCAGCTTTGGCCTGAGTCCCTGAGCATAAAAAGTTTCATGACTCTATTGATGGGAGGCCAGCACTAGCTGAAACTGACCATAAACCGCTTACAGCGATTGCCAAGGTGGACTGGCAAACGCCCCCAGGCTCCCCTGACAATACAGAGATCAGTTGTTCAGCTCCAGTGGCAGGGTTTGCACGTTGAATACAAACCCAGGAGAGAGCTGGTGATTACGGAGGCTTTTGTCAAAAGGGCGCTGCAGCCAAGTCCAGAGCTAGACCGTGTACACGTCGATCTGATTAAAAAACGCCCCTCCAGCCTCCCTCAACAGTGAGCAGGGATTGCCAGGCTCCTGCCTGGGAGTGATGGCTGGTATTTGCACAGCGTGGCTGGGCCAGCGTATTCCCAGCCCCTAGCGTAACACCCCACCTGGACTGGAGGCGGCTGGGCCCAAACAGCAAAGGGAGCAGCACAGGCTAGCGGCTAGGAGGCAGCCTCGTGGGGCTCAGAATGTTTTTGTTAAAGAGGGGAGCCCGGGACAGCTGCTCGTGGGGAATCCCAGGAACTCCAGATGGGGTCTCAGGACAGTTGAAGCAGGGTGAGCGCCAGCCAGGGAGAGGAAAAGGGGAAAAAACAGCGAGTGAGAGCAGATGGTGGCTCCTGCCCTCCTGAAGCAGTGATGCAACAGGTGAAACAGGCAGTGGCAGAAATGGCTGGGGGAGTGAAAGGGAGGCTGCCCAGTGCTGGGGGCAAGAGAGGCCAGTCGCCAGTGGGGCAGCAGCTGGCACCAGAAAAGAAGGGATGCAGCAAGTGGCTAGGCCCAGTTGTGTCATCGGAGGGGCGCCAGGAACAGAGCTGAGAGGGAGAAAGTCCTGTTCAGGAGGGAGAGGAAAGAACAAGCCTGGGGAATAGCAGGGCTAGCCACAAAAGGGACAGTAAGAGACAAGGCAGAGGTAGAACAGGAAAAAAAGGAAAGTTAAAAGGAAGAAGAGTGCAGATAAACAAGGGCCAAACTTACAGAAGAGTTTCTAAGAAATCATCAGACAAACATTGTTAGCAAATGGTGAAAAAAGTCAAGCAAGAATGAAATGGGAGGGAAATAAGATGTAATAAAAGATAAACTGTAATTAAAGGGGAATAGACTTACGAAATAAGGAGGAAGTGAGCTTGAGTGAAGATAAGAAAATAGGAAGGACTGTGACACAACTTCTGGTGAGTGTCCAAAGGTATCCAAAGGGCAGTGACAAGAACAGAGAAATTCTCAGAGAGTAAAGGGACTGTAAGCCAGAAAGGAGCCGATGGACTGATCAGTCAAGAAGCCAACACATGGCATCAAGGAACATCTGTCTTTCTTGAAGCTGGAACTCCAAAAAGCAACCAAAGATTGCACAAGAGAGAACTAACCAGCCTAAGAACTCTTCCTCCAAACTCCGGGCTTGCAGAGGCTGAACGCTGAGGAACTGGAAGGGGAGCAAACACTGGTGGCGTTTATGTTCTAGTGCATGGTATTTTCTAATTCCAAATTCTGTTATTCCATAAATGTTCATTGTTACCTATAAAGTGAGTTTAATTAAGATACTAGCAGATAATAGACACTAGATAAGAGTAAAGCTGATAGCAGTCAATATATAATAGAGCAAAGGGAGTTTACAGTAATTTATGGTGTAAACCTAAATAGTTCATGCTAAAACAATGACTTTTGATTTGGTTGGGATTATTCCCCATGTCATTGACTTATACTGTACCCCAACTGGTTGACAAAACATAATTTGGACTCTTAGATTCACTCTGCATCCCCTCAGTGCTCTGATTCAGAACAGCCCTCCATTGGGCCGATTATGCTCGCACCAACCCAGGGAGAAACTCTCTGTAGGAGATGGGAATTTTTTTTAAAGCAGCAGGGTGGGGATTCCTGAATTGTTGCAAAAGAAGATGTTAAAGGACACATGAAGGTCATTTAGACATAGAAATATCTAAGTGAAGGGCCAGAGATGTTTTTATACTGGCCTCAAATGAACAGCGACATTCAGGAAGCTGTTAGACCTTATTGCCTAGCTAAAAAATACAGGAAAAGTCAAGAAAAAGAGCCCATGCTGGTGGCACAGGACAAACTTCCCCCCTGGAGCAAAATAGGTATTGATTTATTTATGCTGGCTGGGGAAAAAAAAGCCTGCACTAATCCCAGACAATTATTCTCACTTCCCTGAGATAGCCTTACTAGCAGATACTCCCGCTGACCATGGGATTGAGCATATCAAACCTATTTTTGCTAGATGCAGTGTGTATCACATTGTGATGGCTGACGGTGGGCTGCAGTGCAGTGGGTGTGAGTTTAAGCAGTTTGCAGTGATGTCTGGGTTTAGACAGGTGTCCCCCAGTCCCCGTTATCTTCAGTCCACTGGGCTGGTTGAAAATTGTGTCAACATCATAAAGCATCTACTGAAAGAGGCTGCAGTGTCAGGCTGATCCCTACTTAGCCCTGCGGCATCCCGCCAATGAAGCTGGGGTATCACCTGCTGACGTTTTGTTCAACAGGAAACTGACACCCGGAGTGCCGGCATGGTTAGAAACCGGTGTCAAGAGTCACAGGGGACTTGCAGACGTCTACAGAGACAGACAAGGCAAACAAAAAATCTGGGGTCGCTGGGTGTCTCTGTGATGGGAAACAATGGTGCTAAGCAGCAGGAGTGTCACAAACAAGTGGCGCTGGGGTCAGATGGGGTTGTCCCTCTGGACAGAGACATTCTCCGGGGGAATGGGCAGCACCTTCTCCAAATCCCAGAAGGGGCCCCTGTATCCTAGAGCATCTCAGGCACGCAACAACCACGGCAGGGTGGGACAACGGAGCCACAGGCCATGGCACTCCCAGGAGAAGTGGGACCAGCCACCTCCTGCCAGCGGCGGTGATGCTGTTCCAGGGCAGCCCACAGGCCGAGACAACCGCCCTGGGCGCTCCAGACACTCCTTGAAGATTGTTAGTGGGGTTCGCTGTTGGGATGGCTGTAAGCATTTGCACACGTGTGTTGTGGCCATGTTGGTTTACGTTTTGGCTGGCGCAGTACTGGGAACTGTGCCTCTAAGGACTGAGCTTCCCAGAGAGAGAGTCTAGGCAGGGCACTGTGACACTTTAGCTTGTGCTGCACCTGCAGCTAGAACCTGCCTGAATGCCACTGGGGGACTCCTCAAACAGGCGGAGGGATACAGGTCCTGCCCACGCTCCAACAGGAGGAGGGATACTGGGCTCCTTGGTGGGCAAAGGGAAACAGGGTGGAGGGATACGGGACTCTACAATGGGTAGAGGGAGCCCCAGGATGGCTGCAAGGATAGGGGCCCAGCAATGGGCTGAGTGTTGTGGTGGGTCATGAGTCACACATTACAGGGGGTGGGTGACTAGGTGCTTACATAGGGCATTGGTGGTGAGCATTAGCGCCTGGCTGGGTCTGGTAGGCTCCACGTGCTGTCAGGACAGTTGTGCGCTCTCTGTCAGACACATGCCATCTGCAGTGAGGCCAAAGAGTTTTACAAATCAGGGTCAGTGTCATTGTTCCTGTTTTACAGATGGGGAAACTGAGGCATGGAGGGGGGCAGTGACTAGCCCAAGGTCACACAGGAAGTCGGTGGCAGGGCTGGGAATAGAACCGGGAGTCCTGACTCCCAGGCCATGCTGCCTTCCTCTCCCAGGGACTAGATCTCTGACCGTGGAGTGAACCCGCGGAGGCTCGGGAGTGATAGGTATGAGACGAAGTCGTTCACCCCAGGGCACCGGCTCTTCTGCAGCCGGGAAGTAGCTACCTGGGGCCAGGCGCGTTGGCCTCTTTGGTGCAAGCTTGCACATAGTAGCGGGGTCCCAGCTGTCCGGGGTCCCAGTTCTCCCCACTCCCAACCACACATAATTAGCAGTAACCGCCAGAGAGACCAAGCCCCTGTCCCCTCCCCCATCCCACATACACACCCTGCCAGTGCAGGGCCGGGGCCATGTGTGTGGGCAGTGGGGTGTAGGGGAGGCTCCTTGGCAATACAGGGGGGACAGCTCTCCCTATTTGGAGTGGTCAGTAGGGGGCCCCACTCCACAGTACTCATTGCAGCTGGACAATAACCCTCTCCCCATCCTCCTGCACTGCTGCTCCTGCCAGGGGGCTGCTTTGCACTGGGCTGGGGGGGCCTTCATGAAGCCAGACATCCCAGCAAAGCTTCCCCCACTTCCCCTGAGGCCTCACTGGCTTCCCCAGCCCACCCCGCCCCCTTTGGGGAAGGAACCCCCCTTCCCCATCTGGTGTGCAGGAGGAGCTGTGGCGATCCCCTTGGCATGCGCTCGCCCAGCCTGGCATCACTTACCCAGCCCAAAGACAGGGAGGAGGGACAACCCGAGCAGGAGCCAGCAGCCGGCATCACCCATCACATTTACCATCCTTAACCTGCAAGGAGAGAGAGATTTTTGAAGACAAATTCTCCCTGTACCCCGCTCCCTGTTTGTTTAGTGCCTGCACCAGCTCGTAAATCATTGGCGGGCACTGAGGCCCCCGTGACACCCAACCTCCCCGGTGAGTAATGGAGAAGAAATGGCCTGCAGTGCAATATCATCTCCACTTAGGGAGACGGCTTTAAACGGAGACGATTTAGTCCCATTCTCGGTGAGAAGACGCCTCCGGAACTGGGTGCTTGGATGGGGCCGTGAGAGCAGCCAGCGAGTGGGGTCAGGCAGAGGGAGGGGTCAAAAGCCATGGGCGAACAGCGCCCCGTGCAGTGACATGGGAACGGGCCACCCGACCCGTCTTCGAACCCAGGCTGAGGCCACCTGCCAAAGGAGACGGAGGAGCTAGTTCGTGCTCCCAAGGGAGGTTTGTCCCCAGCATACCACTGCTGTCTGTCTCTGCTCAGTAAGGGCCGGGGCTGGGAGAGCAGAGGGCTGCAGGCTGGGATTGAGGGGCAATGGCAGAGCTGTGTGTGGGGCGCCCAGGGCCCAACCCTGGCCCAACATTTGCCCCTTTCTCTTCCTGCTGCTTGGATCGATTTCAGGGCCCCAAAGCTACCTCCTCACCCTCGCCCATTGGTGCCACTCTAGAAATGCAAAAGGGTTAAAACTCAAGGTGTTTTGGACCTTTCTTGTTCTCCCTGCTGGCCTGAGACCTGCAGCCCCATCACAGAGTCTACATGTAGGGGGCAGGCTCAGGAGATCTGGATTCAAGTCCCCTCCCTATGGGATAGCTCAGTGGTTTGAGCAGTGGCCTGTTAAACCCAGGGTTGTGAGCTCAATCCTTGAGGGGACAATTTAGGGATCTGGGGCAAAAATTGGGGATTGGTCCTGCTTTGAGCAGGAGGTTGGACTAGATGACCTCTTGAGGTCCCTTCCAACCCTGCTATTGTATGACCTTGGGCCAGTCCCTGCATCTCTCACGGGCCTCAGTTGTAAACAGGGGATAATGGGCTTGCACCGCTCTGGGCAGAACTGCCTCACTCAGTCTGTGCCACGCCCAGCACAGTGATGGACTCTGTCCCTCTCCCTGTGGGTTCCCTGGAGTGGCTAACGGGTGATGTGATGAGGGGGGCGAGAGCTCCCCACAAAGAGGATGGGCTCCCTCTTTCCTCCATGTCACTGGGGCTTTGTGATGCCTGACCTTCTGCATTACAGACCTACCAGGATCGCAGGGCCAGACCTTGGTGTCCCGCCCTGCAGGGACCCTGACAGGCTCGCTCACTGAGCTCCTTGCTGGAGTGAGCATGGATTGTTGCAGCATAGGACTGGCCCCTAACACACACACAGTCCCCTGCTTGTTTGTGGGACAGCAGGGGTCCTGTGGGTCAGGACTGAGGGGATCAGCAGAGCCATGCCCGGCCTCCAGCTGGCGTGCTCCGGATCTCCTGTTCCCGAGCGTTACCATTCAGCAGTGGTCTCCTGCTGGGGCTGCACGTGCTGCACAAAGACGGCAACGCTACTTGCTTAAAATCTCCCATTAATCTGTTTTACTGCAGCGCCAATTATTATTTTCTAAATCATTTGCTCTCCAATCTAGGAGAGGAAGTTCAGACAAATCATTCTCCCATCCCAGCATGCAGCGATGCAACTGCTGGCTGCTTTTACAACCCCTTTGGCCTCAATGCACCTTGCTGCTCTTTGTTCAGGATACAAAATGCAGCAATTTTAACCAGCCCACAGTCCTCTCCTGCCCCTCGTGCCCCTGGCTCCCACACACAATGGCCAGCAGGGAGCAGGGGCCCCAGCAAGGAGGCCAGGCCATTCCAGGAGCCAGCTGTCTGGGCAGAGAGACACTAGGACCTGGGCTTGTAACTGCCCCTTTCGGGGATTCTTGCCCTGGCTATGCAGCAGCTGGTGCTGTCGGAGATAGGACGCTGGCTCTGAGCTGCGTCTAGGGCTGCAGCTGGATACTTGTGTAAATCCACTGAAATCAACAGTCACTCTGGATTTACACCAGTGTCACCAAGAGCAGGATGTGGCCCTGACTCTGAATTTACAGCAGGGTCACCGAGATCAGACCCCAGCTGTGATTTCCCTGCCCTCTCCTGTGTTGGGGCTTCTCCTTCCCCCAGAAGGATGGAGATCCTCCATCCGGATGGCTCTAGCCATTGGCATTAGTTACGGGGGGGCCCTTCCAGCCCAAGGGTCTGCTCTGCTGGAGAAGAACCCCCCACCACGTGAGCACTTTGTGACCTGTGCAGCTGGAGAATCCAGCCAGGCGCTGCCCCAGGATTCACAGCAACATCCCCTTCCCATCCTGGAGGCCCCCCCGCCCCTCCGAGGTGGGGGGATTCCTTGTCCCCAGGCCTCAGCCCTTTGGCACAATCGCAGCCCCGGCTGCTCCTGTGCCCCACTCTCCCTGGAGTAAGGCTGGAGCCGGCACATAGTGACCAATGCTCCCTCCCCACTGGGCTGGGCAGGAGGCTCTGCAGGACTCAGATTCTCCCGGGTGGTAGAACCTTGTTGGTCCCATCTTATCTGGCACCCTCTGTGGCCATGGAAGGCAGGCCAGGGCCACTGCCCCAGGTGCATTGCCAAGGGATGCCATGAGTATCATGAGGCTGGGCTCTGCAGAGCCCTGAGACTGCAGGATTCCCGGTGAAGGGTGGATTCCCACCAGGCCACGCTGCTCTCCAATGAGCACCACGTGGCAGCTGCTGCTGGCAGCGCAGGGTCGCTAGCTTCCACTCTGCTGGGATATCCTGGTGCCTGATCAGACCTAATAATGTCTCCGCAGGCAGGAGGTGCCAGGTGACGGCACCTGGGCCCCTGGTGGTGGCAGGGGCAGGGATGTTATTGGGAGGCGATGTAATTAGCCCAGTGGCAGCGTTGTGTCTGGGAGGCGTCCACTCAGCCCCCCCGCTGCTGGCACCAGGCTGCTGGCATCTCACGGCACTACCTGGGCACCCAGCCCCAACACTTATCGCTCTGGCATATGGGCCGTGCACTTGGAGCTGGTGATGGCTCCTGACAGATGGGAAAGGAGGCTCCAGTTAGTGCCACATTCTGCTGACATAAAGCCTTTCCAGAGCTCGCCTGGTGTCTCTCCATTGCCTTGGGACAAGACCCATACCTTATGTTTGTCTGGTCCCCCCACTCTGTCACTTACAGTACCATCCAGAGGACATAACTGAGATCAGGGCCCCATCACGCTGCACGCTGCACAGACATGGAGCGGGAGACTGTCCCTGCCCCAAAAAGCTCAGTCGTGATAGATAGAGGGTGGGAGGGGAAACTGAGGCACCTAGAGGGAAAGTGACTTTCCCAAGGCCACCCTGCAGGTCAGTGGCAAAGACAGGAACAGATCCTAAGTCTCCTGGCTCCTCATCCATGCAGCCTCCCTATAAGCGGCTGTCAAAGCAGATGGATTATAGCATTTCCCCACTAGCCATACCCAGATCCGTTCTGCGGTCTCTGTCCAGTTTGTAAACGGCTCAGCCCTGGTACACTGTCTGAGGGAAGCCAATGGGAGCAGGGAGGAGCATGGGAGCTCACAGACAGAGAGTTTATTCCTCACAAAACCATCGGTGTGGTTGCATGTCCAGCGCTCATCAAGGGTGCGTCATCTTAACTGTGGGGGGAAATCTGCCTGCAAACACAGCACGTGGCAGCACTTCTCCGAGTCACAGGACCACAGATGAGATGGAGAGATTCAGAGAGCAGAAGCCCGTCTGTGTGTCTGTCTGTCCAACCGTCCATCTGCCCCCCGCGCTATAAGGTGAGCATGGCAGAGAACAGGTAAAATGTCTCAAAAGGCATATTTTTTCTATGAAAAAAAGTGGCCATTGGTGGGGCAAAAGTCAAGACAAATGTGTGTGAGGAGGCTGGGGGTTGGCACATTCTGGGTTTTGGGGGTTTTTTTGACATAAACATTAATTTTCAGCTTTATTTTTTTCCTTTTCCCTCCTCCTTTTTCTGTGGCGAAAAGGAAAAGGAGGCAGAGGGGAGGTGAAATGGAAAGAATGAATAGGCAACACTGGAAAATTTTGGTCAAATGTTTTGCAAAAAACAACCCCTCTCCCACAAACAAATCAGTTCTTTTCACAGCTTGTAAATAAAAATGTTTTTGACGTTTCAACAAATATTTTCCTCTCCCCACCTGCCCCTGCTTTTCCACCAGCTCCACAGGGCAGTGTCTCTCACCTCCAGGAATCTTTACAAGTAACTATAGAAGATCAAGAGGTGCCTTGATCATGGTGTATAAGGGTTTTCATGGGGAGGAAATACTGGTTACCAAAGGGCTCTTTAATCTATCAGAGAGAGGCCAAACAAAATCCAGTGGCTGGAAGCAGAAGCCAGCCAAATTCCAAGGAGAAATAAGGCCCCGATGTTTAACAATGATGGTGATTAACCCTGGACCAAACTCCCAAGGGCAGTGGTTCATTCTCCATCTCTTGATATAGTCAGCTCCAGACCAAATGCCTTCCTGGAGACGTGTTAGTCAAACCCAAGTTATTGGACTGAACACAGCAGGACTGACTGGCCTGTGTTATCCAGGAGCACAGATCAGATGATCAAATGGTCCTGTCTGGCCTTAAACTCTTTGTATCTGTGAATCATTGTATTCTTTGGAAAGGATGGGCTGTGCTGGGACATTCTCAGCTGGTGGAGGGAGCCGTCCATGACCGGGCTGATTGCTGCTGGTGCCCCTTGCCTCTCTCGCTTTGCTGCAGAACCTGTTCATGCACCCCCTGCTCAGCCCTCAGCCTTCATCTCTGCAGGGTAATGGGGTCTTTCCTCCTGCAGATTCCTCCCAGGCCTGGAGTCAGAGCCTCCCTCAGGCTTTCGGACTTGTGCAAAGGGCTGGTGAAGCTAGGGAGTGGCCGAGCAGAGGGTCCCCTTTGACATGGGGGAGTCCCCAAGATGAGATAAGGCCAGTGTAGTCCCCTTCTCTGCCGTCCACCTGCACAGCGTGTGTGTGGGGTTGTCCCGAATGCTGCTGCCAGGGCCATTTAGAGCAGTCCTGAGGCTGCTCTGTGCTACAGTGAGGACTGGGCTGGCAGAACTGGGGAGTTGCAGGCCCCCTGAGCTACGGATACTGGGCACAGCTGAGAACTGGGCCCAAGATCCTCTCACTTGTTCCCCAGAAAAACAGCCAGCCCAGAGGTGAAAGTACCAGGGCTGTGAAAGGAATGATCCTGCATCCTGTGGAGCTCAGAGCTTGAGCCCGTCCCTCAATCACAAGGCACGGCTGGGCTCAGTCAATGGGCAGTCAGTGGGTTCTTAGCAAAGGGGCCATACCCCTCCCAAGTCAGGAGTTGCCATTCACGCCTGCTCTCAGAGAGCAACGGTGCCATGGTCCACTCAGCAGCCGCTTCCCTCCAAATGTCCCTTGGAGTGGCCAGACAACAGCTGGGCTCTGGGCCTGCGGGAAGTCCGAAACAGACAAGCCCAGAGAGCAGCTGCTGGGATGCTGCACCTCTCTGATGAGAAGGTTGGATATCCTCAGGGATTGGATATGGACCTTTCCCCTCTAGCGGGGACTGGCTCTGAGCCAGTGCCAGGTTAGGAGGGAATGGGACACAGGGCTTTCCCCTCTATGGGGGTGCTGGCTCCGATCTGGCCCCCAGGGTGGGGAACTGGCTGGCTCGGGGGAAGGGGGAAAGGAATATGGGCCAGTTTGGGGTGGACTGGCTGGCTTAGAGAATGGCATATACAGAGCCTCTAGCCTGAGCTGGAATCCAGTCCCAAGCTGCAGTGTCAAAAGTGTTCATGTGCCATTAGTCTGGTGGTCATGAAGCTGGCGGGTCTCGATCCATCTCCTGGCACTAATTGGCTCCCTTGACAGCAGTCTAAGCAGAGATTCAGTTATGGATGGGCTGGGGTTGACGCGAGGTTGGCTGCTGGCATTCTCCACGGGCAGATAGCACTTTGGCAGCTCACCCCTTTCATATCAGCGCAACCCCAGACTTTACCCAGCACTTCAGTTCCGCAAGGGAGGCTCTTAAAGGGGCATGTGTCAAACCCTGATTCCATGCACCAGGCCGGACTGCCCCAAGCTTCGGTCCAGGCCCGGATCATTAGCGAGAAGCAAAGTCCCCTAGGCTGGAATTCAGCTTCCCAGTCGAGACAAAAAGCGGCTCTAAACTTTCCCTGTCCTTCCCGTTTAAAGAAAAAATAACTTGACATTATCAAGCTCCGAATGTTGCACATTTCTAAATCCTCCCCATTGAAGTGCTAATTTTGACTTTCTCTGCGGCCTCAGGAGAGAAAAAGCTTTTCCATCCCAAACAATTAATGTCTGACCAGCGGCCTACTCTGGGGAATGAGGCATCTCCTGGGGAGCCCCAAGGCTCCCACCCATTCCCCACCCTTCCCCCTATGGGTTTGAAACTCCTTGCTCAGTCTGAAGGCTTTACAATAACCGTTAGGGTTTAGGCTGTGGAAACGCAGCCACAAACCAGTCATGACTGTCTGGAGAATCCACAGCAGGAGGAAATTAAAGTCCTTGAGGCCAGAGCCCCCCAGCTGGTGGGACTCACTCAGGGAGTCAAGGGAGCAGAGCCCATTCACACCAGTTGATGTTCTGACCCATGGTGGTAAAAATGGCACAGGTGAAAAGCCAGCACCTGTCAGTAGAGGCGAGGTAACAAAGCCCTGGAGAGCTTGCTCGGATGATGTAATGTGTGTACCTCCAAATCTTGCAGTGGGGCAAAGGGGGAAACCTTGTGGATGGAGTTTCCTTGGGCCCAATCAGAGCTGGGATTCTCCTTCCTCCCCTGGATCCTTTGGATACAACTCAGCTTGGTTGATTTTAGCTCTTAATACAAGAGCACTGGTTTTGTTTTTTCTTATCTGCCTCCAAATCTGTATGCACAGAGCTAGTACCACCCACCCCTTCACGGTGCTGGCTCCCGGGGGCTGCTCCGAATTCAGTGATAAGCAGGGATTGACCTCACAGCTCTCTCCCCCTTGAACTAAAGGAGAACCTCGTTAGCAGTACAGGGCCTATGAAACACAGCTAAGCAATTCCGATTCCATCCAGCAGCAGGCGGTGGCACAGCCACAGAGGGAGCTGACCACAGCAGGATCCTTGTCTGTAACAATGGCTGGCCCTGGCTCTGAACACTGAGCTGTGAAATGCACATGACAGTACCCTGGCCCCTGGAAGCCCGTGTTTTTGAGCCGTCTCTTGTCGGTCATGTCTACAGCCGGCAGGAGTTTTTGAAAAGCCTTTTTTAGGGTGAACAATCCCGATTGGTTGAAACCAAATGGTTCTTGGGAAAGGGGCGGGTTTTGATGATTTTCCCATTTCAAAATCATCTGTGTCACGTTTCGATATTTTCTAGACTTTAAGTTAATTTATAGTTAGGTCAAAACTGAACCAAAATGTTTCAATTGACCCCACCTGAAATGTTCAGATTTTCAACTTATAAAGTTTTTGAGATTTTGAATTTTTGTCTCATTTCAGGAAGAGATTTTTTTTTTTTCAAATCTGTGAAATTCTCATGGAACAGGAAAACCATTTCCCACCCACATCTCGATACAGCTGCTAAATTTGGGTCCAGATTTTCAGCAGGTCAAAGGTCAGTGGTTTTTAGATGTAGCTATTCAGCCTCAATCACACACATCAGCGAATGTGCCCTCCCAACACTTCACTGAGACAGATCACTGCTATCACCCCCCGTTTACAGATGGGGAAACTGAGGCATGGAGCCAGGAAAGGACTTCCCTCAAGTCATCCACTCTGGCTGCAGATTGAGCCTCCATCACAAGACTATCCTCCTCCTCACTTAGAAAGGAAGGCATCAATGGTATATTGCAGACCAAGATCTGGCTAAGGCCTAAGTCTCCCAACCAGAAGGATTATCTGGGATCCAGCCTGAGCGGAGCTGTAGGAACCTCCCAGCTGACAGGAGCCCTGGTTTAAGAATCTGAAGAGCAGCTTAAATGTGTAAATACTCCAGCAAGTCCTTCCCTATGTACCCAGCAAGTTGTTTTGGATAGTGGCTCCTGGCTGAGCAAACGCCAGGCCAGCACGGCTGGGGAAACATTTCGTATTTTATTTAAATGTTAAACATGAAAGTTGCTCTTTGGATTGTGAACCCGGCATCCAAGAGGGCTGGGAAGTGGATTGAAGGGGAGCCGGGCTGAGCCCCAGGTCAGATTAACGCAGCCTGTATCCTAGGTTCACTGTGAACTCCGGCTGGGGACAGGGGACGGTTTGCCACCTGTGTTACCAGCCACGTGGAGATGCCCACCTCCTTGTGCTGAGATGGGGCATAAAGGAAGCTGCTCCCAGTGCCAGGAGGTAGCTTTTGTGCTTCCACACAAACAGTGGGGCAGCCGCCTTCTGAGCCAAAGGTCCAGGGTTGGGGCCAAATTTCAAATCGACCTGGGCCCAGTTTGGGGCACCCAGGAGGGAATCCGCAGGGATCACCTACCTAGCATGTGGCTGGGAGCAGATTTAAGTTAGTGCTTCAGGCCCGAGTCTTCACTAAGGCTCAGACGAGTCATGGGGGCGGGGGGGAGTTGTTCAAACTCAAGCACCAGAGAGGGGAGGCTTCTCCCCCCACCGCCCCCGGAAGCCACATCCATGCACTTGGCACTGACTCCCATTGACATCAGCAAGGATCTTCCCAGGAACGTCAGGCCCAAGGCCTTTGGTTCCCAAGAGGCCGGTGGAGGGTGGGGAGGGACACCTTTAAAATTCCAGTTTATCCCCACATGTTAAATCTTGTTGCCTGGCTCCCAGCTCCGGCAGGGCAGGAGAAACCAGATCCCTCTCCCAGCTCAGTGGCAAGGGCTTGCATCTACAGGGCCTGGGGAAGGGTGACACCAATGGAGTTTCATTGTCTGGCCCAAACATAGGTGGCATGCTGCTGCCCATCCCCGTGACTTCTGCGCATGTCCCACGTCAAACTGGTAGGAACAGCCAAGTCCCCAGCAGACTCCATGGCGTGGCACATTGTGATGCTGTGTCAGCCTCTGATCAGCTGGGTGGGGATGTGGGGCCAAGGGATTCCTGGGGGTGATCTGCATTGCACAGACCCCCCTGATGGGGGGCTAGAGGAGACGTGCACACCAGGGCCACCCCTGGGTGTTCCCCATGGCACTGGGAGACAGGACGCTAGCAAGGCCATAGGTGCCCGAGTGTGTGAGGCCTGGAGCAGAGCCATCGGGGGCAATGGGGAGTTTCCCAGGCCCTGTGAATTGGCAGGTGGGGCAGCGACAGGGGCTTTTGGGGATTGGTTATGTTTCCTGCAGGGATCCTGCACCCAGTGGTTAGAGCCGGGAGGCTGGCTATGGCAGAGGGGCTGCACCTTTGTCCGTGGTGCTGACACCATTGAGGATACAGAGCTTGCAGTGGGGCGCTTCCTAGGGCAAGCAGACACCTACTGGGGGGTGGGTCTGATCCCCTGCCCACACACACAGACCGTGCAGCCCACACCCCCTCGACCCTCTCACAGGGGACCTGGCTCTCAGCTCCCTGACCTGGTGTAAATACGGAGTGAGTAGGTGCCGCCGCTCACCACACTGGTGTCAAGTCAGCGCATGTGTGCGGAGAATCAGACCCAGAGAACACAGCCTGTCCCTCCCCCAGTGCACCCCCAATTGTGTACAACCCCCCCCACGGCCCAGCAAACACCTGTCACAGCCCTGGTCCCCAGCACTCCCCCATTGTGTACAACCCCACACAACCCTGCACACCCATGGCCCAGCAAACACATTCACAGCCCTGCCCCCCCGAGCGTCCCCATTTGTATACACCCCCCGTACACCCACAGACCCAGCAAACACATATCACAACCCTGCCCGCACAGCACCCTCCATTTGTGTATAACACACACATAATGCACAGCCAAACACACATCCCAGCCACCTCCCTCCACACACCCACACACCGCACCTCATTGCGCTGACACAACACGGCCAGACAACCATCCCCAGCAGGCAGTGCAGGCCCCCAGACAGCTACAACTACCAAGGGCTCGAGTGGGAGTGGGGGCTGGACTGTGACAGTTTCACACCCTCCCAGCCATCCACACATGGGCCAAGTTCCCTTCAGGGCAGCTCAGACACTCAGCATCATAACCAATGAGCCAGAGTCCTACACTGCCCGGCGCTGGCGTGTCGGCTAAAGGTAGCCACAGACACAAAGCCGACACAGCCCTGACAGAGGGAAAATTGCTTCAGTTCTGACACGTTCTGAAGTAGTAAAAAGGAGAAGATGGGAAATAAACTGCTAATAAGTCACTGAGACTCACCTGGGAGCCAGAGCCGGCTCTGGCAGCTGCGGTGTAGAGAAAGGCTGCAAAGCCTGGCACGGGGCTGTCCCTCCCCAGAGCCTGGGGGCTGCAGGGAAGGAGGCCAGATGCTGCTCAAGGGAGGCCAGTATGAGTTTCAGGGCCGCCCCCCAACCCTCGGTGGCTGGAGACAACCTGCGGGCTGACAGCCCAGGAGACAAAGGGCCAGCTGCTTACTGGGGTGCGGGCAGAACATGAGCCATCCAGGGCTGGGGTTTGTTCTGCGTCAGGCTGTGTCTGGCCTTTATCTCTTGGCCGGTGGAGCAGCAGGGCAGCTGTGTGCCTTGTGGTGACGGGCTGGTTGTTCTGCTCCTCGTCGGGCCCTTCGTTAGCACCCTGCCAGGCCTGCCTCTCTGTCAACAGTACGTGTAACCGCTGCCTGTCCCATTCCCTCTGGGCCCCATTTCACCCTCCCCTCTCAGATTGCAAACTCCCTTCGGCAGGGACTGTCTGCATGTGTATGTACAGCACCAAGCACAGCAGGGCCAAAATCCTGCCCGGGAGCGTTTGGGTACTACTGGACTATAAATAATCTCCCTCAACGAGCCCATGCTGAGAGTGTCCTGCCTGGGTCCCCCGGCTCCAGCCTTTTACCGTCCTGGATTTGGTTAAAACCTTAGCACTAAACTTTGGGGGAAAGCGGCCCGCAAGGCTGTTCCACTGGGGACACCAGGAGTGGGGAGGATTAAAGGCCTGTCAGTCTCCTCCCCCATCTCCTGTATTGCTGCTGGGGGCCTTTTTCACCAGCCATGGCATGTGAATCATAAAACGCAACTGTCAGCCTCTGAGGGCAAGGAGATGGGGCCTGCACGGCTCTGGGCTCAGAGATGGGTTTAGAGTTCAGACCCTAACCAAAGGGGTATTTTAGTTCCCCCATGCTCAGAGGGGGATGTACCCCATCTTGGGCCCTTCTAGAGTCCCAGCTCCATCCCATCACTCACAGACTAGCCCACCTGCATCTCAGAAAGTTTCCCTAGGAACTTAGACCCTGTGGTAATGGGCCCAGATAGAGGAGGGTACACGGGCCTGGGAGACAGGTGGACAGACAGACATGGCAGGATGGAGGAATGGGATTGGAGGTGGTTGGATGCATGGACACAGGGATGGAGGTGCAAGGGGTTGGCTGGATAGGTAGGTAGGGAACCAGGCCAGGCTTCCTGTCTGCCCCACATCTGGCGGGGAGGGGGCTCGTTCAGTGGCAAGACCCTCCCGGAGAGACGTGGCACTAAACAGGGCGCATCCCCGGTGTGGTCAGGGCAGGAGGAACCCTAACGGCCATTGGCCTCCACCGGAGATGATGGCTTCAGGCTTCTTGCTGGTGACATGGGCAAAGGGCTCAGCCAGTTCCCACATCCTCCCGTTGGGGAGGGAAACCAGTCCTCTGGGGTGTCACCCACATGAGCGCAGACACGCGGACAATGGGGGATGAATACATCCACATACACAAATCTGCTTCCTTCACAGCTAAGCTGATATTTTACAGTGGGATCCTATTTCAGCTCCCACACCCCGATTCCCCGTTCTGATCATACACCCTGGTTAGGAACAGCAGCCGGCTGCCCCCAGGCATGGCCCGGTTTTCCCCTTGCACCTGAGGGTGAAATTCCATTTCCCCCAGGTGAAATTCTTGATTGCCCAGTGTGGGTCCTTCCCCAATACGGTGTGTTGGTCTTTGGGTAGGTGGGTGGGTGGGTGCTCACGCACAGTTTTCTGTCCTCTCCTGGATGCAATCAGAACTGCTCAGCTGTGAATCATAGGCCCTATACTGTCCATTGGGGAGGAGTCTCCTTATAGCTCAAGCAGTGGGGGCCTGTGCTTTAGGTTCTGAGTTCCAGTGCCACCTGCACACACAACACCCAGCACAAACATGGCCAGGGCATGTCAACCCGCTGTGCTGCTGCTCGGTATGGCTGAACAGGGAGCACCCCACTCACTGGGATCATGGGGCTCCACCCCCACCCCGGGCTGTGGGGAGGACTGACCCCCTGTGCTTGGAGATGCAGCAGCCACCCCAAGTCTGTCCGGTTTCACAGGCAAAGCCAGATGTAAGGCAGATCCTCCCTCGCCCAGAGGAGGAGGCAGGGGCTGGAGCCTGGCAGTGGTTGAGGCCAGGGGGCCGCAGTAAAATGGTTCGCTGTTATTGTTAACTAATGTGCCCGCTCAGCTGTGGCACCATCCCCCTGACATCAGCATTTCTGCAGGTTTCACTGAAGCAGCAGGGAAGATCAAGAAGCCCCAGGGGAGTGGGGTGAAAAAACCGCCTCCAAGCTCTGATCAGGCTCTGAACTGGAGTCAGGAGTTGCTGGGGGGGGAGGGGGTTATTTTGTGGGGATGGGGAAGACTCTGTCTCCCCCTGCAGCCAGTCTGTTCCTGGATCTGCCTACTTAGGGCCAAATGCTCAGTGTAAATGGGCTCTGCCCTACTGAAGCTACCGCCCCAGCCAGGACACTTCCTTGTCCCCAGGGGTTTACATTACAGTTTTGCTAAATGATGCAGCTTCTCCCTCTCCTCTGCCCCCGGGAACAGCCCTGCTAACTGCCTTTGGGGCCTGGGGGAGCCTCAGCAATGGATACGCCTGAGCCAGGAATTTCGTGAAATTGATTCAGAGCCAGAGGCACAGCTCAGCAGGGAGCTGAAATGGCCCAGGCTCCCATCCCCTTGAATCCAGTGAGGGTCCCAAGCCACAGCCCTGATCTCATCTGTCCAGGTGTTCCCCAGCCACGGGGCTGTGCAGACAGAGTCCCACTCTCCTCCCCGGAGTAGGCTTCAATTCACAGCCAAGGAAGGCAAAGACCAAACCTAAGGAGGGACGCCCTGTTTTCACTGGCTTCTACTAAACACAGCCCAGCAGGGCCCTGGCCCAGCTTGGCTGTGACCTGCTAGGGGAGCCCAGAAAGTGCTAAAGCAGCTGCAACCAGGCTTAGTACTAAAAACAGCTGCAGTTGCAAAATACAAGTTTGGTCAGAGGAAAAGGTCACTGCAGCTCCTGTCCTTCCCAGCTCCCCCGCCCCTGGAAAATTGGTTCCTTCGCCAAGCAGCTGCCTGATCCGATTCCTTTGGGGAAATTGATGAAGGTAAAGTGGTCCCAGGGGAGAGCACATGGGGTGGATCAGAGTGGAGGGAGCAGGGGGAGCTTCCCCTCCTCTCTGTGGCCTGGGGAGCAGCCCCCACCACAAGTGAATGAGAGCTCATCCCCACCTCATAGCCATTGTGTGGAATTAGTCAGTGGATCTCAGTCCAGCCCCCAGGCTTCCATTCATGGACTGTCTTCCTCCCCCGCCCTACAACCCAGCAGGGTCAGAGGGGCCAAGCACTGAAGTATCATAAGGGACTTACCCCCATCCCCACACCAGAGGGGGTCCCTCCAGGGCAGAACAGGACTGAGGCCCAGAGGTGGGAGCAGCTGGCCCTGCCCGGTGGATAAACAGAGCATTTCAAGAGTGTAAACCTGGCACTGTTCACCAGCAATACATTCACTTAGGTCTTTTTTTTTCAACATGCCTTTAATTGGGAGAGCACGTGGACCAGCTCTGCCCCCCCTCAATGTACTTAACTCTGAGCAACAGCGAGAATATCGATAGATCCCTATCGACCCTCCAGCCAACAAGCTGGCTTCATATTCTGCCGAGTGCTGACAGCTCATTAATTATTGAGATCTCTCTTGCTCTCTCCCTCCCCATCCCTCGTTGATTCACTAACCTGCAATCAAAACCCCAACCAGCCTCCTGTGTGGTGGACTAGCCCTTGCTCAACACAGAAATGCTGCTAAGGACTGATCCCAACTCATCTGACCTCGGTGGAGCAAAGAAAGACACTGTGAGAAGCCAACACCAAAGCTGAAAAGGGTGAAGGAGATGTGGAAAAGAGTGGGTATTGCAAGGTTTTAACCTGAGAGATAAAGGGTTCTAGGTTTGGCTATAGCAGGTTGGAGTAAGGGGACCTAGAACCCAGATGTCTGGGGAAAGTAATGGGCTAGGCTGAGCTACAGCAAGTGGTGGGGCAACCTAGAATCTGGACAGCTAGAAGAGAAAGGATTCTAGATTTGACTATGAGATTCATAGATTCATAGATACTAAGGTCAGAAGGGACCATTCTGATCATCTAGTCCGACCTCCTGCACAGCGCAGGCCACAGAATCTCACCCAGCCACTCCTATGAAAAACCTCACCCATGTCTGAGCTATTGAAGTCCTTAAATCATGGTTCAAAGACTTCAAGGAGCAGAGAAGCCTCCCTCAAGTCAACCATGCCCCATGCTACAGAGGAAGGCGAAAAACCTCCAGGGCCTCTCCAATCTGCCCTGGAGGAAAATTCCTTCCCGACCCCAAATATGGCAATCAGCTAAACCCTGAGCATATGGGCAAGATTCACCAGCCAGATACCCAGGAAAGAATTTTCTATAGTAACTCAGATCCCATCCATCTAATATCCCATCTCGGGGGATTTGGCCTATTTACCCTGAATATTTAAAGATCAATTACTTACCAAAATCCCATTATCCCATCATACCATCTCCTCCATAAACTTATCGAGTAGAATCTTAAAACCAGATAGATCTTTTGCCCCCACTGCTTCCCTTGGAAGGCTATTCCAAAACTTCACTCCTCTGATGGTTAAAAACCTTCGTCTGATTTCAAGTCTAAACTTCCCGGTGGCCAGTTTATACCCATTTGTTCTTGTGTCCACATTGGTGCTGAGCTGAAATAATTCCTCTCCCTCTCCGGTATTTATCCCTCTGATATATTTATAGAGAGCAATCATATCTCCCCTCAACCTTCTTTTAGTTAGGCTAAACAAGCCAAGCTCCTTAAGTCTCCTTTCATAAGACAAGTTTTCCATTCCTCGGATCATCCTAGTAGCCCTTCTCTGTACCTGCTCCAGTTTGAATTCATGCTTTTTGAACATGGGAGACCAGAACGGCACACAGTATTCTAGGTGAGGTCTCACCAGTGCCTTGTATAACGGTACTAAAACCTCCTTATCCCTACTGGAAATGCCTCTCCTGATGCATCCCAAAACCGCATTAGCTTTTTTCACAGCCATATCACATTGGCAGCTCATAGTCATCCTATGATCAACCAATACTCCAAGGTCCTTCTCCTCTTCCGTTACTTCTAATTGATGCGTCCCCAACTTATAACTAAAATTCTTGTTATTAATCCCTAAATGCATAACCTTACACTTCTCACTATTAAATTTCATCCTATTACTATTACTCCAGTTTACAAGGTCATCCAGATCCTCCTGTATAATATCCCGATCCTTCTCCGAATTGGCAATACCTCCCAGCTTTGTATCATCTGCAAACTTTATTAGCACACTCCCACTTTTTGTGCCAAGGTCAGTAATAAAAAGATTAAATAAGATTGGTCCCAAAACCGATCCCTGAGGAACTCCACTGGTAACCACCCTCCAACCTGACAGTTCGCCTTTCAGTAGGACCCGTTGCAGTCTCCCCTTTAACCAATTCCTTATCCACCTTTTGATGTTCATATTGATCCCCATCTTCTCCAATTTAACTAATAATTCCCCATGTGGCACGGTATCAAATGCCTTACTGAAATCTAGATCCACTGCATTTTCTTTATCTAAAAAATCTGTTACTTTTTCAAAAAAGGAGATTAGGTTGGTTTGGCACGATCTACCTTTTGTAAAACCATGTTGTATTTTGTCCCATTTACCATTGACTTCAATGTCCTTAACTAATTTCTCCTTCAAAAATTTTTCCAGGACCTTGCATACTACAGATGTCAAACTAACTGGCCTGTAGTTACCCGGATCACTTTTTTTTCCTTTCTTAAAAATAGGAACTATATTAGCAATTCTCCAATCATTCGGTACTACTCCTGAGTTTACAGATTCATTAAAAATTCTTGCTAATGGGCTTGCAATTTCAGGTGCCAATTCCTTTAATATTCTTGGATGAAGATTATCTGGGCCCCCCGATTTAGTCCCATTAAGCTGTTTCAGTTTCGCTTCTACCTCTGATATGGTAATATCTACCTCTATATCCTCCTTCCCATTTGTCATGCTACCATTATCCCCAAGATCCTCTTTAGCCTTATTAAAGACTGAGGCAAAGTATTTGTTTAGATATTGGGCCATGCCTAGATTATCTTTAACCTCCACTCCATCCTCAGTGTTAAGCGGCCCCACTTCTTCTTTCTTAGTTTTCTTCTTATTTATACGGCTATAGAACCTTTTACTATTGGTTTTAATTCCCTTTGCAAGGTCCAACTCTACTCGACTTTTAGCCTGTCTCACTTTATCCCTACATGTTCTGACTTCAATTAGGTAGCTTTCCTTGCTGATCCCTCCCATCTTCCACTCCCTGTATGCTTTCTGCTTCTTCTTAATCACCTCTCTAAGATGCTTGCTCATCCAGCTTGGTCTACAACTCCTTCCTATGAATTTTTTCCCCTTTCTTGGGATACAGGCTTCCGATAGCTTCTGCAGTTTTGATTTAAAGTAATCCCAGGCCTCCTCTACCTTTAGATCCATAAGTTCTTCAGTCCAATCCACTTCCCTAACTAATTTCCTTAATTTTTGAAAGTCAGCCCTTTTGAAATCAAAAACCCTAGTTGCAGATTTATTTTTGTTAATCCTTCATAGAATCATAGAATCATAGAATATCAGGGTTGGAAGGGACCCCAGAAGGTCATCTAGTCCAACCCCCTGCTCAAAGCAGGACCAAGTCCCAGTTAAATCATCCTAGCCAGGGCTTTGTCAAGCCTGACCTTAAAAACCTCTAAGGAAGGAGATTCTACCACCTCCCTAGGTAACGCATTCCAGTGTTTCACCACCCTCTTAGTGAAAAAGTTTTTCCTAATATCCAATCTAAACCTCCCCCATTGCAACTTGAGACCATTACTCCTCGTTCTGTCATCTGCTACCATTGAGAACAGTCTAGAGCCATCCTCTTTGAAACCCCCTTTCAGGTAGTTGAAAGCAGCTATCAAATCCCCCCTCATTCTTCTCTTCTGCAGACTAAACAATCCCAGCTCCCTCAGCCTCTCCTCATAAGTCATGTGCTCTAGACCCCTAATCATTTTTGTTGCCCTTCGCTGTACTCTTTCCAATTTATCCACATCCTTCCATTTAGTTTGAACTGAATTAGCTCATGATCACTTGAGCCAAGATTGTCCCCTACAACCATTTCTTCTATGAGGTCCTCGCTACTCACCAAAATTAAATCTAAAATGGCATCCCCTCTAGTCGGTTCAGCAACTACTTGATGAAGGAATCCATCAGCTATCGCATCTAGGAAAATCTGAGCCCTATTATTATTACTAGCACTGGTCCTCCAGTCTATATCTGGGAAGTTAAAGTCTCCCATGATCATGCAGTTTCCATTAGTATTTACTTTATTAAAGACATTAAAAAGGGCTCTATCCATATCCAACTTAGATCCCGGAGGTCTATAGCACACCCCAAGCACTATCGTAGCCGAGGCTTTACTAGTTTTCTTCCCCAATGTAATTTTTGCCCAGACGGACTCTGTCTTACCCATTGCATCGCTTCTTATTTCTTTACATTCTACCTCATCATTGATATACAATGCTACTCCACCGCCTTTACCTTGTTTCTGTCTTTCCTAAAGAGCACATACCCTTCAATACCTGTAGTCCAGTCATGACTACTATTCCACCATGTTTCTGTTATCCCTATAATATCTGGTTTCACTTCCTGCACCAGTAGCTCTAGTTCCTCCATTTTGTTACCTAGACTCCTCGCATTGGAGTATAAACATCTTAATTTTTGCTGTTTGGCCTCGCTCACATTTTGTACCCTATTAGGACAGTCATTCTACAGCCAGTATAACCTATTAGACTAGTATCCACACCGCCCTCGCTCCTTATATACATTCTCCTACCCACAGCTGTATCCTTTCTTACTTCATCTTCTTCCCTCTCAATGCTAAAATCTGGCGTGGAGATTTTCTGGACATCTCCCATCCATCTCCCCCTAATTCCTAGTTTAAAGCTCTCTTTATCAGTTGTGCCAGCCTCGATCCTAGAAGTCTATTTCCTTCCCTACTCAGATGAAGTCCATCCCGAGAGAACTGTCCTCTGTCCGTGAATGCCTCCCAGTGGCCATACATCCCAAAGCCCTCCTTATAGCACCACTGCCTAAGCCATCAGTTGACAGTCATAATCTTGTCACACCTTTGTTGCCCTATTAAATTTCATCCTATTACTATTACTAATGTAGGATGTAGGATAGGAAAACCTAGAACCTGGATGTCTGGAAAAGAAGGGGTTCTAGGTTAGGTAACAGCAGGGGTCAGGAAACATAGACACTGGTGACAGGTAGAGAAAGGCTTCTAGATCTTCCTATGGCACATGACAGGGCTACTTAGAATCCATAAGAACATAAGGATGGCCATACTAGGTCAGACCAATGGTCCATCTAGCCCAGTATCCTGACTTCCAGCACTGGCCACTGCCAGATGCTTCAGAAGGAATGAACAGAACAGGGCAATTTATCAAGTGATCCATCATCTCCTGTCATCCAGTCCCAGCTTCTGGCTGTCACAAGCTTAAGGATACCTGGAGCACAGAGTTATATCCCTGACCATCTTGGCTAATAGCCATTGCTGGACCTGTCCTCCAGGAACTCAGCTAATTATTTTTTGAACCCAGTTAAGCTTTTGGCCTTCACAACATCCCCTGGCAACAAGTTCTGCAGGCTGACTGTGAGTTGTGTGAAAAATACTTCCTTTTGTTTGTTTAAAACCTGCTGCCTAGTCATTTCATTGGGTGACCCCTGGTTCCTGTGTTATGGGACGAGATAAGTAACACATCCTTATTCACTTTCTCCACACCAGCCATGATTTTATCGACCTCTGTCATATCCCTCCTTAGTCGTCTCTTTTCTAAGATGAACATTGCCAGTCTTTTTAATCTCTTTATATGGAAGCTGTTCCATAACCCTCATCATTTTGTTGCCCTTCTCTGTACTCTTTCCAATTCTAATACATCTTTTTTGAGATGGGGGAACCAGAACTGCATGCAGTATTAAAGTCATGGCTGTATCATGGATTTATATAGTGGCATTATGCTATCTTCTGTCTTATTAGCTATCCCTTTCCTAATGGTTGCTAACATTCTGTTAGATTATTTGCTTGCCACTTCACATCGAGCAGATGTTTTCAGAGAATTATCCACAGTGACTCCCAGATCTCTTTCTTGAGTGGTGACAGCTAATTTAGATCCCATCATTTGTATGTACAGTTGGGATTCTGTTTTCCAATGTGCATTACTTTGCATTTATCAACATTGAATTTCATCTGCCATTTTCTTGCCCAGTCACCTAGTTTTGTGAGATCCCTTTGTAACTCTTCACAGCAAGCTTTGGACTTAATTATGTTGAATAATTTTGTATTGTCTGAAAATTTTGCCACCTGTTCACCCTTTCCCCCCAGATCATTTATCCAGGTGTCCGACTGAGGCATACAGAATTTTGCTTCCACCAGGAGTTGGCTTCTCTTTACAAAAGGACCTGGATCTCTCTGAATAGAATGCCATTATTCCTACAAGGCAGAGCTTACATAGAGCAGACATGAAAGAGACACTCTTCCCTTTCATGCCTTTTCATTGTTGTCTCTTTCTCATTTTTTTGGTACTGCACTTCGCACCTCAAAGGGCTCCTGAAAAGCACCTCACCGCAGAGAGAAGAATGAGCAAAAGGTGGCCTGGATGCTGGCTTTTTCACTTCACCCTGATCTGAAATTCTAGGGAGAAAGATATTCCTGGATGAAGCACTGAGGAGGCCAGGAGACGCTGCCTCTCCCCCTTCATTGCCTGCCCCACCCTCCACCCCATGCCTCTATGTCTCACAAGAAGGATCATTGTGCCCATCTCACATGAGCACAAACTCATGCTCACCATCTCGGCCTGAACTTTACATGATGCCTCTGATAAAACGTCCCCTTTGCTTATGGACTCGTCTCTCCCTCTAGTGGTTAGAGGCCTCTAATGCAATATAAGTGCTGCTACTAGCTACTTCTGCTTGTCCCTCCGCAGGGTGTTGGAGCAGCCGTTTCTTGAGGCACAAAGGTGCTGTGGCCTTTCCTGAGGAGATTTTTCTGGGTGAGGAAGAAAGGTCATTTGGGCCACCTTTGCAGGTCAGGAGGATGCTGCTGGAGGTGGGAACAACCGTGAGCTGTAGCTCACGAAAGCTTATGCTCTAATAAATTTGTTAGTCTCTAAGGTGCCACAAGTACTCCTTTTCTTTTTGCGAATACAGACTAACACGGCTGCTACTCTGAAAAAAGTATCTTATTTGCCACCATTTAGATCTTTAGTTTAAGCCATGTGACTCAGCAGGGGGCAACTGCCTGTGGAGTCAGCATTGAAAGAATCCCCCAGCCCCGCTCGACGCTAGGAGACGCTGTGCGGCAGGACAGTCTTGCTGTGGGAGCATATGTCTCTGAGACTCAATAGTGAACCAATTCCCCAGTGTACTCTTCTCCCTGTGTATGGTTTAAACCCAGCAATGTTAGATAGCCAAGACTCGGCTGGCGACCTGATTGAGCTGTCATTGGAGGTTTTTAAGAGCAGGTTAGACAAGCACCTGTCAAGATGTCCTAGAGAATACTTAGCCCTGCACTGAATGCAGGGGACTGGTCTAGATGAACTCTCCATGTCCCTTCCAGGCCTATGTTTCTATTTCTATCATGGGCCCTGGTGTGAATGGCAGAGACACCAGCGGGGTCGGCCCACCTGGGACACGGGTTGATGAGATGTTCCATAGTGTAAAGTCCATTTCTGCAGTCACAGATTGGATTGTGTTTCGGATTTAAGCACATCTGCCATGCATGGGGTCAGTGCGGGATGGGCTGGGGTGTCAATTAGCCACAACAGAAGCCACTCCTGGTCATTAGGGTCCTCTCCCTTTGCCACAGCGACTCATGTGCGAGCAGATAATTAAGAAGAGCAGTTTAATTAATGAATAATAGCTGGGATCGCACTCAGAGCTAATGTTAAGGTTATTAAACCAAACCAAACTAAACCAAACCAAACAAGAAAGGACTGGTTCCAAACAGAACAAAGCGGATTATTTCCCCCTCCTCTAAGCAAAGAAATAAAATTCCAAGGCAGCTTGTCATGGCATAACAATGTTAGCGAATAAAAAATAAACCCCAAATCCCTGAAACGCCTGCTGTCTGGGTCCTTGTGTGATAGACAATATTTCACTCATCCGGCAGCTTTTTGCAATTAGAGAGACATTTGTAGGCAGTTGTTTGGCACACGACGCATAAATACATGCCATTATTTCCACTAGCCCGAGAAGACAGGGCTGGGCTGCTAAACACGCCTCTTGGACGCATGGGAATCTCATCCCTGCCTCACGCGGGACCAGGCCTCGGGCCACCGTCTGCCTTTTAAACCAGGAGAAACCCCAGATTCTATTGATTTTAAAAAACACCCACAAAGCCCCCCCAGCAGCGGTGAGCATTTTCACATCTGTCGCGGGCTGTCGCCTCATGAATAATTCATCCATCTCATGAATATGCAAAGCTTGGGGCCTGGGCGTCCCTGGTAGTTTTCACCGCCCAGTTTCAAATCCCGGAGCCACATGGGTGCGGGCAGAAGGGATTCATCCCCCTAGTGAGCTTGGGGAGTTCTCCCATGCTGATGCCTCAGTCATGAGGCCACCGCAGGGAGGGAGGACTCTGGCAGGTCCCTTTGCCGCGTGTGGGGAATGAACCCCTTTCCCTTTCATCCAGAAAGCCTCTGGTTGACTCTGGCCTGAGTGGAAAGGCGGGGGACGGCACTAGCTGGAGCTTTGACGCATTCTGTGTAGGCTGGTTTCATTCCAGCGCCAGACCTGCCCCATACACACAGCGCTGCCAATGCACCTCAGTCTGGATCAGCAGCGAGACCAGTGCTGGACACTCCCACGCCACCCACCCACCGAGTTCGGTCAATGCCCTTCAGACTGACCTTCAGGCCAGAATCCACTCCTCTTCCTGGATCTCTACAACTGCCCTTGGCCCTGACCTGCTGCCCCCAAGGCTGCTCTAGCACAGAGCCTGTCTCACGGGCTGGGATGAGACCTGACCAACTCAGTTCAACTGAAATGAAATGTTTCTCTGCTATCTGTGGGGCCCGCCCTCCAACCGGCCCATCCGATCTCTGGGGGAGGCCAGCGTCTCCCAGCTGCTCCAGGGGGAGTCTCGGGTTCCCATTTATGGGCTGGGGCAGGCTGTAATGCAGAGCCTGGCTGCGGCTGGAATTAAATATTCCAGGCCTGAATCAAAGGGGAGGAAATCCCTGGAGCCCAGAATCCAGGCTGAGGCGCTGTGCAGCTGGTGTAGGGATCACCCTTGGCAGGACACTCCCAGGAGCTCCATATTGGACCCCCTTTATTTGCTCCTGGCCCTGCACTCTGACTCGGAGCTCAGATGGAGGGGGCATCAGCTGACTTTTCCCAGCCAAACTCACAACCAAACTCACAACGGGATAAATCTCACAACCCACGTTTGCTCATCCACACTGCTGGGATGCGGGGAATGACCTGCTGCATTTCAGACAGGAATGGTATGAGGCATGCTCCGGTCCAAACGGGAACCACTGTGGGGCAGTCCCTACGACCTGTGCCGTGCAGCCGGGGAGCCCATGATCACAGTGCCCCTTCCGGCCTTGGGGTCTACGCGCTTCCCTTTGGCTGGTCACTGGACTGGGTGGTAGGAGAACAGCTCTGCCACTGACCCCCCTGTGTGACCTTGGTTAAACCCTCCCCCCATCCACATGCCTCTGTTTCTCCTCCAGCCCCGTGTCTGTCTCGTCTTGTTAGATGTAAGATCGCTGGGGTCGGCGCTGTCTGATCACACGGTGCCCAGCACAATGGGGCCCTGGTCTCATCTCAGCCTCCAGGTGCTCCTGGAATCTACATAATTAATGGTGTAAATCAGCCTTTGATGGAGCTGCCCCACTTTAGACCGAGCAACCGGCCCATTGCAGCTGAGCCCCACAACCAGTGGCTGAGGTTGGGGTAACAGGGATGCATCTGCCCCAGAGGACCTTAAAGTGGGACCGGAGATTATTCTGTATCAGGAATAGCCCTCCCCCGACCAAGGGGGCCCTGACTACTTCCGCACTCCAGCCAGGTATGTCGGCCCTGGAGAGCTACTGACGCAGAAGGGGGATAGTAGAGTAGGCGATGGAGCGATGGAGCTGGCTGGGAATTGTGTCCCAAGGGAAGGGAGGGGAGCAGCGGCGCTTGGCACGTTTGTAGGGAGCAATCCTGCACTGCCTGGGGAATGGGCCTGGCAGGTCACTTCCACCTCTCTGGCACCACGCCATGTGGCCACCTAAGACGATGAAACCTTGGGGGCAGCTGGATGCACCATGTGGTTGCTGTGGCCCTGGGATGGGGCAGCAGAAGCCAAGAATCAGCGAGGTCCATTCACGTTGCCGAGGGCCTCTGGGACTGACCAGCCCTGCCTGCCACTTGTGCATCTCTGTCACCCGGGCTGCAGGGCTCCAGCATACCTCGTCGAGCAGCCAGAGAGCCCCACCCCCCATTGCTCCCAAACCTGCTCAGCTTGTTCCCAGGAGGTGACAGGGTGGGGGGCTGCCTCCTTCCTCAGCTGGGCCAGTCAATGATTGGGAGGGGGGCTACTCCGCGGACTGGTCAGCTGGGGGAGCTGCTGGAGAGGGTGTCATTCATGCTGAACTGCCCCGATTGGATGTGCCCTGCAATCTGAGGCTTCAACCAATTTTACAGAGGAGGGGTTGAGCCAAGTTGTGCAAATCTCTCCCCAAAAAGACCCTGCCCAGCTGCTGCCTCGCACAAGAGGAGTGTGGCAGTTAGAGACCGAAGAGACCTCTTAGCTCACTGGCAGGATACGAGCCCCTGAGAAGATGCATCTCCCAGCGCCCACTTCCAGTAACAAACTTGCTTCTGCCTTCCAGGGAGGGGGCGGGGTTTTGCTTCCACCCATATGTCGATATCAACTGGCGAAGGACAAGAATCAGAAAGGCAGAAATCCACATGCAAATCCCAGCGCTTCCTTTTCTACCTCCGCTGCCCACCATCCACAACAAAAGGATTTTGCAAAACTCGCTGTCCCCATATCGCTCAAGCAGTGAGAGATTTTCCCCTCCACTCTGCTAGAATAAATTAGCACCTTGGAAAGCTGCGATCTTGTCCAATATGGGCTCTTTAATAGATGTGATTTTTATTGGGCGTGCAGTCTGCATTCTTTATTTCAGAAGAGTATTTATCTTTATTTTATTTTGCTTTTTCTATCATATGGTAGGAGCTACCCAGGAACAAAATACATTAAAGGAACGATAATGTTCAGACCCCACTTTCAACCTGAGTTATTTTCCTCCTGTTAAACAAACATGCATCTGATCCCCCAACACACACACACTAAACACAAACACACACACTAAACACAAGCTCATCCAAACAGCAAAACAAGTAACTCCCCTTGAACTGCTGCTGAACCCATGTGGGGCTCTTGCAGGTAGGAATGCCTTCAAGCTGGCATGCACAATGGCAGGTGCAAAGAGTAGCTTTCAATAAGACACAGATCCCTATTGCTAGACTGCAAATATTTTGCACTGGGAAAATGTGTTAGCAAATTAACCAAGCCTCTTAGCGAAGTTAGCAAAGGTTCAGTCATTTGTATGGTTTCTTTTCTTTCTTTGAAAGCGCTGCAATTAAATCCAGCTCAATTAATCCCCTAGAGAGCTGGCTACCCCCCTTCTTTGTGTCTTCTGGGAAGGCATAGCCAAAAGTCTCGGAGTTTCCGGCCTGGCCTGCCACTGCTGTCTCTGTTTAGGTATTCTGCAATGGAAAACCAGCCTTGGCTCTTGGCACTTTGATATACGCAACCCTGATCTTCTGCCCTGCGGATTGAAATTCCAGGATGTGTCCTGGTACATTCTAGGCAATCTGCTCCAGCAACGCACGACATCACAACCAACATCATCATACCCACCCTTGACTAATCTCAAAGCAGGAAACATGAAGGGGCTTCAGCTTTGCTCTCTGTCCATCAGACTACGTGGGGGGCGAGTTGCAATGCTCTTGGCTTGGAAAGTTTTGGTTTCTTTCTTTCTTTCTTTCTTTCTTTCTTTCTTTCTTTCTTTCTTTCTTTGAAATAAACAGTTCCACTGTCACAAACCCCAGCTCCCACCGTCTGGAGAACAGGAACATGAGAACGGCCAGGCTGGGCCTGACCAACAGTCCATCTAGTCCCGTGTTTCTGTCTCTGACCGTGGCCACTGCCAAGTGCTCCAGTGGGAATGCACAGAACAGGGCAGCTAGGGGGTGATCCATCCCCCCTCCCTGAATCTGGTAACAAAGGCCGTGGAGATGAGGCTATAGATACAGCTAGCTCCTTTGTAAGCTGATGCTGTCTCTGTGTCGGATTAGCTACCTCCGAGCGAGTTCCACAGGACTGGGAAGGAGGGGGAAAGGACTCCAAGGCAGAGCCATAGATCTTCACAACGTTATTTGACATTCCCCCCTCTCTGGATTGCGTTGGTGTTGCATTATTGCCTGGCCCACCCCCCCCCCCGGCTTGCAAGGCTGCAGTGTGATTTAACAGGGTATAATCCTCTCTAATAGAAATTATATTTCTCCCATCCTGCCAGCCTGTTATCAATTCCTGCTCCTGCCTCACTAAACCTCCCCCCCCACACACACACACTCCCCCTTAGCTGAAATTTTAGTTTCAGCATTTTCCTACTAACAAGAATAAATAATTCAGCATCTCTCCACCTGTCTCATTAGCGCCCATCTCTCTCCTCCTTCTACCACCTTATCTTGGCTTGGCTTGGCTCGAGCCGCCCCGCTCTGAACCGAGTTACCTGAGGGTTATTTTCATTCAGTTGGAGACTCTTGTCTCTCACCAATAATTTCAGTTCCCTGGGGTTGTGTCAGCTCATCCGCCACCTTTCCTTCTATTTCTCCCCTTCTCTCTCTCCTTGTGTGTGTGTGTTTCACACTCACAGAAAACCGGCTCGTTTGGAAGCAATCCATGGGCTCCAGTCCTCTCTCCATTCACCAGAGCTAACATTTTGCCAACCTCTCTTGAACTCCCTGCCATCTCTGTCCCACTGGGATTGCTGGATCTCCCACCAAGTCAACCTCACTTACTGCCTCTTAACACGCCGCTAGGCTACAAAACAATATACCCAACGCCTTCAGTCGCCACAATACATTAATTAAAAAGAAAGCAACCCCCTAAATCTATTGCAACCAGAGACAACCCGCCTTTGTTCTGATGTGATGGTCAGTTACAAGGCAATGAGCAATAGCCATAATGTATCATGCAAACAACCCCTGTACCAACTCTTTTTTTTTTAAAAAAAGGGGGGGGGGCAGCAAAGGGGAGGTAAGGGGAGATTTCCCCCTTCTTAAAAATCTGTGCAGTGAGCCAGTTGTTCTGCAAAGAAAAGTCAGCCATACATGCGCCAGACAATGCTCCTCCGGAGGTGCCTAGAAGTCAATGCAAAGGGGTGGGGGTGGGGGGTCATTTGAAGCAGCTTGCGAAAGGTGCCTGGCAAGTGCTGTGACTTTTGGTGGCTCGGATGGGAGAGGCAGCTGCGGGGCCAGGACTAAGCGAAGCCACCCGGGGAGAGCCCCGAGAGGGGGCGAGGGGAGAAATCTGGGCTTTAAAGGCGAGCGGGGGGAGAGGGAGGCACAGAGCCACGTACCTGCTGCAGAGGGGGAGCCCCGCCGCGAGCTCCAGGATCTGCGGGAATGCACCCCCCGTGCCGCCCGGAGAGCAGGGGCCGCGGTCAGCGCCGGCTGGGGAGCGGTCGCATCTCGGAGCGCAGGCGGGAGGGTTCGGGAAGAACTGGGGGGGAGGGGCCGGGGGCTACCCCAGGCGGGGGCAGAGCTCCATGCCCAGCCCCGTCAGTGGCTCCTGCAGCGGGCTGGGGGGCAGAGCCAATCCCGGCTCATCCTAGGCAGCAGGGTGGGAACAAAGGGGGCACCAAACCCAGCGCGCCGCCTGCTGCTGCTGGGCCCCGGGGCTGCTCGCGTCCCCGCCCGCAGCCATGGGCCGCGAGCCCCCTGCCCCGGCTGCCCGGTCCCCGACACCTGCCCGGAGCCGGGAGGCAAAGATGCTCAATTGCTCTTTCCAGGGGAGGGCGTGTGTCCGTGCTGCGCATGCGTCGCTGGTTCTCCTTTCCTCACCATACCTCCATCCCCCCTCAAACTCCTGGCCGCGCCAACTCCCCACCCCCCAAATCACCCACGCGGAACCAGGGCGCAGTCCCCCCACCGAACTTTTGTAAAGCTTTCCTAGATTACTGGGGGGTTGGAGGGGGGCTCGTTCGATCCGGGGGGTGTTGGGAGCTGCATATTTATTTGGATTCTGTTTTGCTTTGCACTTTGAGGGATGCAAAATCTAGGAAGCGACCCCCCCACCACCGCTGCTTAGCTGCCTTAGCCAGCTTTAAAGTTTGCAAACAACCTGACCAGCAAGAAAACAAAATAGACTGAAATCCTCCAGGTTCAGACAGCTCTGGTGGGGTGCCCGCTGGGCCGCCGAGCAGGGGTCAGAAGGTGGTGCTGATAAATCAATAGAGTGGCAATTTCTAGTGCTTTGAATTTAGGGAGCAACTGGGAGGCAGAGATCTGAGACCCGATGGCAGGACAGTCATTGGCAGAACGGGTGGAAGGACAAAGTCCTGGGTTTGCGCTGGGTTTATTTGCGTTTTTAATACCACCCACTTGGTGCATTGCTGCTGTTCATTATTTATATTCCAGTAGCATACAGAGACTCCCCCTCCCCCTGCCAAGATCAGGGACCCAACTATGCCAGCGGTGCCGGGACACACTGAGAGACAGGCCCTGCCCCAGAGAGCCACAGGAAGGATCGTGATCCCCATCTTACAGATGCGGAAACTGAGGCCGGTCAGATCATGTGATTTGCCCAAGAGTCCACCTTGGCCATAGTTAAGCCTAGGAAAGTGGCTAGTGTTTAAATGTAGAAATAACAATGAAAAAAAAATCCAGGAAGGTGACAAGAATGGGTAAAGGTCAAGAAATGAAGGTGAAGAGCTGGAGTTAAAATAGTACAGATTGACAGCAGTAGGGAGCAGGGATCCACTGCCAACCCCTTTGGGTATCCGCCTGCCCCTGGCCCAGACCTCACTCCAGTGCAAGGGAACGGAGAACCCTCCCGTGCTGATTTGCCCCAGGGTAAATGACTGCACAGGGCAATGGAGACCCGGGTCTCTGGTGTTCAGCGCGGCAGCCCGGACTCCTGGGGTCTAGTCCTGGCTCTGCCGCTGCCTCCCTGTGCGAGGCCGAGCCAATCACATCCTGTTTTCCAATCTGGAAAATTGGTTTTATGCTCTGCCGGAGGTTGAGGGACTAACTCCTGACGCGCTGTCAATCACTCGGCCACCGCCCCTGAAACACCGGAGTGGGACCCAGCCGGTAGCAGAAACCAGTGGGTGAGTGCGGCTTTGGGGTGAAAGTTACATCTGCCCATGGGAAGAGCCCCGGCATTCAGTGGAGATGATTAAACCAATTGTGGCCTATCCACACTATAGATATGAATGGAGAATGGGGGCTTTCCTGCCGTTCTTGGCTCCAGCCTGTGGAATTCTATAGCAGAGCAGAATTGTCTCTTCAGCTCTGAGGGCCCAGCCGAGGAAACCCGACCAAAACTTTCTCCTTTCCTGTCCCCACGCATAGGACTTGCCCATCAGAGCCAGGCGCCACTTCCTGCTTTTGTGAGTCACTATCATAGCCCTAATATTATTTAAGCACAGAGCCCTTCTGTGCCCCCCTCCCCTGCCTGAGCGCAGCTGCAGGGGGCTGCTCTCCTCCTGAGGTCCCCAGGCAGCGCGGAAAGCGGCAGAGAGGTTAACTGACTGGCTCAAAATCGCACACTGAGTGAGAACTGAGAAGAGAACCCCGGAGTCCTGACCCTTAGTCCAATGTCTCTAACCACTTACCCTCACAGCCCTGACTCCACTGTCCCCCTGCTCTAACCCACCTCCAGTCCCCACCCAGTTTCCTGCTCTGGCCATTAGATCACACTCACGCCTAGAGGCAGCCATAGAACCCAGGAGTCCGGAGTCCCAGTCCCCGGCACTAACCCCTACATCCCACTGTCCCCTGGAACCAAGGGTAGAGGCCTGGAGCTTTGATTCCCACCAAGTCCTTTGCTCTCCCTACTAGACCCAGCTCCCTCCCAGAACTGAGAGCCAAAATCAGGAGTCCTGCCTCCTGGTGTGGCCGAGAACAGCCAATGCGATTTCAGCACCATCCACTCCAAGCCTGAGATTTACCCTGGCCTGGTCCAAACCACTGAGCTGAGCCGTGCCCCAACCAGCCCCCGGCTTCTCGACCTGTTTCTAGCGTTTTTCAACATGTGAAGAACTTTGGGGGAACAGAAATCATCTGGCCTTTGACAGCCGCGCTCTGTCTTTGCTCCAACAGGGAAATAACGAGAGGTGTTCGAGCCAAAGTAGCTTCTGCCTTGCCAGATAAATCCCTGATACACAGACAGACACACACACGGAAGGAGAGACGCACACACAGAGCTCAGAAATCAACTAGCTCCCAGACATCTGCCTCCTCGCTGGCCCTGTTATTGCTTTCCCCTTTGTTCTTGGCGCTTTCTGTTCAAACCCTTTCCCTTCCCTTGTCTTTATTTTTCTAAGCTGCAGATGAAAAGCCAGAAGCTACGACATAGCCTCTGATCTTCACAATGGATCAGACATGAGTGTGTGTGGGAGGAAGTGGGGGGTTGTATTAGTTAATTTATTAAAACATGCTTCTTCCCCTTATCTCGGTGAGGTGCATGGCTCTAGGTGTGTGTTCTCCTGTCTCCACTGGTTCCCCCCCCCCAATGCAGACATTGCTTTCGGAAATGGCAAACCCTCTCCCAGCTGGGGCTACCAGGGGAGCGGGCGGGGCTCAGGTGAGTTCCATACAAGTGAAGGCCGCTCCTGCTGCTCTAAGACCTGAGAAAAATCAGGTGAAATATCAAGCCGTGTTCATGTTTATTTACTGCTGGGAGCACAGCTGGAGGGAACTGGGGGGGCCCACTGGGAAGTGGGCAATTCTGAACCATGGGCCTGATTTTCCATTGCTCTTCTCGTACAAATCAGCCATCCGGATCTGTACAATCCAGGCGCGTGGGCTGACATTGGTGCAGATTTAGACACCCCTGTGCTTGATTCTCCGTCGCCCTGCACTTCGCCCAGCCCCGTATCCGGAGCTGAGCGAGTGTGATCCTCTCCCAAGCCAGAAGGGATGTCGCCCTGGTGTGAATAGCTGCATGTAGGTCCCTGCGTCTCCACAAGCGTCTCCCCTTCAAAGCCCTGGGGAGGGTGTTTGGTTTGTCGGAGGCTTTGTCATTCCAAGCTCCACTCAGCTCAGCTGAACCTTTGTCCATAAACCTGTCAGAAAAGCAGGTGAAATCTCACCAGGTTGGAGGTTTCCAATAATCCTCAATCAGGAGGAGGATTTATTGCTCATTAGCTTTACTAGCAGACGTCTCGTTACTTGTTGTTGTGCCGGCTCGTCAGCTGGCTTGAAGCAGCCTGCTCCCGTGACTCCAGCAGAGCGCTGCTGATTTACACGGCCCGAGGATCGGGCCCCCCATGTTTGCCGCTCACAGACTCTGCTTCACAGCGCAGCCCAGGGATCTGGCTCCAGCCATGAAGAGCTGACACGTCCGGGGACCTGATGCGGCGGCCAAGCACGTGCTTAGCTCTCAGCATGGGAGTGCATGTGGCTGGGCTCGCAGGGACGCCTGGATCCACAGGGATGCAATGTGGGCTGGGGACAGACCAGAGCCGGGGGAGACACAAAGAAAGAGGTCGAGGCCATCCTGGCTGGCGGGAGACGTGGGCCCCTTGGTGGCCGGAGCCGGTGCGCGGAAGGCCTGGCTGACCTCACTCCATCTTCCAGCGGGACAAGCGTCTGTAGCGCCCACCCCGTGGTCCGCAGCAAGGCCGAGGAGCAATGCGGAGGCCAAGAACTCTCCCAACTCAGGGCTGAGACGCGGTGGGAGTGGGTGGGTGGTAGGTGTGCGGGGGGGGCTGTCCTTGCCTGTGTTCTGCCCAGGCATGGACCATCAGGGGCCCATTTCCCCACTGCCGGGGTCATACCCAGAGCGTCGCCAGACTCCTGCCCAGTCCAGAAGCGATTCTGGTTGCGGGGTGAGGGATGGCTGGATTCTTTGTCCCCCCTCCCCTCTGGCTGTCCCCCCTCCCCCGTGCCTTAACAAAACTGCCTCTCCAGCATCCCTCCTGCCCCCACCAACAACCCTCCTTCCCCAGCCCAACCTTCTCCGCCTGCCCGACTTCCTAATTGCCTCCCCGTCTGCCAGTGTCTCTCGCTTCCCTGCTCCATCCATAGCGCTGTCAGCAGCGGCAGGGAGCGAGCGAGCGCGTCGGAACGGCTTTAATGAGAGGGCACGATCGGAAAGTGATTATGCGCCGCGTGGAAAGAGAAGGGGGGAGATTGCCGGGCCAAACAGAGTCGCAGTCACTGAGCTGATCGGAAGCAATCAACAAGCGGGTGATTAATAAAGGCGGGAAGCTGCTAAGAGTGGAGAAAAAAGAAAAGGAGTACCGGTGGCACCTTAGAGACTAACAAATTTATTAGAGCATAAGCTTTCGTGAGCTACAGCTCACTTCATCGGATGCATCCAATGAAGTGAGCTGTAGCTCACGAAAGCTTATGCTCTAATAAATTTGTTAGTCTCTAAGGTGCCACAAGTACTCCTTTTCTTTTTGCGAATACAGACTAACACGGCTGCTACTCTGAAACCTAAGAGTGGAGAGTTGCCATGCAGAGGATCCGTGGAGCCGGAGGGGAGCAGGCCGCATGAGGGGAGAATGGAGATGGGTTTATTTCTGCTTCTTCCGGCCAGGGCCGCCTACCCCTCCGACCCACCACGTTGCAACTGGAACACAGAGCCAGGGCTCCGGGCTGCTGGGGGTCAGCCGGGCGCCCTGCAGCGACCCGGGCTGAAAGCCGTAGGGCTCGGGGGGAAACCAGCGGCAAGCTGATGGATTTTTATACCGCTCTGGAGCCTGGGGCAGGTGAGCGCGGAGCGGCTCTGTCAAGGAGCAAGTAGAATTCAGGGGCAACTCCGAAACTCTTCCCCCCCGGGCCATCCTGGGCAGGGGGCACAGCCCTGAGTCCTACCGGGGAAAAGAGAGCGTCATGGCTGAGGCTTGCAGCAAGGGCCTTGTTTAAATACCCCCTGCGGCCCGTGGGAGCCATGAGGGGAGGCAGGCACAGGTCTGTGCAGGTAGCGAGAGGGAGCCGGAGCTACTGAGCCCCAGAGCTGTAGTCAGAACACCTGGTTTAGCCTAAAAACAGGTTACAAACTCCTATTTGCAGCGATTGTGGCGACACCGCATCACAGCCAGGCCCCGCCCCTTATTGCACCGAGGCCCCGCCCCTTTCTCCTGTCTACCTAGACCCAGAGCTCCGTGGGGCCGGGGGCTGTGTCTGTGCAGCTCCCCGCACACCTGGGCCCTGAACTCTCTTGGTGCTACTGTCAGACAAATAACGATCAATATTTTATCTGCTGAATCTGCCTCTAGAGCTATGGGGGATGGGACGTGTGTGGAGGGGGGAGGAGGCGCTTTAAACTCAATCCAAGGAATAAATAGACTTTCTGCAGACCTTCTTCCCCAGCACACAGCACCTTGGAGCAGACGTCCTTCCAATGGGGTTTCAAGGCAGCCCGTAGCGAGGTTTCACCCCGCTCATAACAGTGTCTCCTGCCTCGCCGGCGCATTCGTGTGCCAAGCAGAAACTTCCTTTGTCACAACTTGTCAGCAAGCTGGGAATCGCGCTGGGCTGGAGCCGCAAGATGGGAGCTCTCCGCAGGAGACAGACAGGCTCCGCGCACAATTAGGGAGCCGTTGGCACATGACAGGCTCCCGGGGGTCTCCAAGGGGCTCTGGGAAAGTATTTATGTTGCCCCGTTTCGACCTGAGCGGCCCTCTGGGTGTTCCAGGAGGGATGGAAAGTAGGGATAGCTGGGTGTTTCTCGGAGGCAGTTTCGTTTGGTTTCAAAGGATGGACAAAGTCCTGGGTCTGTGGAATCAACCCGCAGGAAACAGCCTCTTGTCCTCACAGCACCAAGAGCAAACTTCTCCGCCTGCCGCCTGACCCAAACACCTGTGCCCGGGTTTCTTCTGGGGTCAGACATCGGGCTTTGAGCTGCTCCTTCGGGCGCTCCAAGTCTTTCCCCATTTTCTGTCTCCTGCCTTCCCTCATTGCCCCCTTTCCCCCCAAAATAAAACAATCCTCGTCAGAAAACCCTCCACCCACAGAACCAGAACTCCTGGGCGGGCCCTATGAGACTTAGTTTTTGGTGTCGTGCAGCTCTCAGAAGCGAAGGGCGCGTTCACACATCCTTCCAATGGGCTTTCAAGGCAGCCCGTAGCGAGGTTTCACCCCGCTCATAACAGTGTCAATATTGGTTTGGCTGTTGGAAGCACTAGCGCTAACACTTGGTCTCCCACCCCCGCGGCTCTCAGGGTGAACATCATCGATGGACGGCACCAAGCCCTGGGGCCCCTTAATCCCTCAGCTCCGGGGCGAATTGCGCCCATCAGTGCAACACTAAGAGGTCAAGGGGGTCTCCCAAGGTCACCGTGGTAGAGCAGGAAATCGGACCCTGAGTCCTGAAACTTGTTGGAGTAACGCTGTCAACATCAGCAAGGTTGCACCAATGTAAGTGGCAGCAGAATCAGACCCTGTGGTTGTCATGCCCAAATGCTCTGGGCCCAATTCTCCGTGGCCATGCGCTTTCTGTGGCCGGTCACGCTGGCGTAGAGTGCCCATCGGTCCCAGTCCCGAGTCCTGCGAGCCGGAAGAAAATATTAAGTTCTTGCTGGTAGGATTTGCAGGAGACACTGATGTGTGTGTTTAATAATGATAAAGACCAGTTATAAGTGCCAGTTATGCAGGGCGAAGTGGATCGCTTGGGGAGCTGGGCTCACTTGATCCACGTGTTTTAACGCAGCCAAATGCAAGGTCAGACCACTCCGACCCCAGCGTGGAGGTCACGCAGGATGAGGGATCGCCCTGCAAAGGACTGTGGGGGTCACGGAGGATAATCAGCGGAACATGAGTTCTGCAAAGGGCATTGGTGCGACCGGTCCTGGAGGCAGTGCCCGGTTCCAGGGTCCGCACTTCAGAAAGGATGTGGATGACCTGGAAAGAGTTCAGAACAGAGCTCCCAGGAGGCCTGGCAAGCCTGGCACAGAGAGAGGCTAGGGAAGCTCAATCTATTTCGCTTATCAAAGAGGAGGTTAAGAAGTGACTTGATCAGAGGTACCTACGGGAAGAACAGCTTCTGAGAGCAGCGGGCTCTTTCTCCGGCAGGCAAAGGCAGAGCAGAATCCAAGGGCTCGGTGCTGAAGATGGGCCCATTCAGACCAGAACTAGGGCAGAGTGTTTTAGAGCAAGGAGAGGAACTGGAACAGATCACGCAGGGATGTGGCGGGGTCCCCAGCGCTCGGGGTCTTTACATCCAGACTGGATGCCGTTCTGATAGCTGCAAATTTTGGGTTGCAGGCTGGAAACGCGAGGAGAGCTGCTCCGGTCGGAGGTTAAAGAGATGATGGCCGTGGTCCCGTCTAGCCATGCAACTGATGGCTCTATGGTTGGGTACCATTGAACTCCCACTTTGCCCGGATGTAACTGACTGGACAAGGGGCTCTGGAGAACCAGGCCTACCCCCTCCGACCTCACCCCGTCTGTTGCCTCTCCTCCACCGCCTCTGGATTTGTTTATTCGAGCCAAGGGCTGCACAAGTGAAGACGCGGGGAGACTCAGCAGCAGGAGGGACAATCTCCACTTCAAAGCCAGGAGTGACTGGAGTGCAGCAGAAGGACCCAGGCCCACGCGGGGGGCTGCCGGGGGCAGGGGAATCCCCCTGGATCCTCTGTAGTGGTTGCTTGTGGGCTGCTCCCTCCAGGGGCCCAGGGCAGGCAGCCTGCTGAGCCCCAGGGCTGGAGCTGGGGACCCTACTTTGCTCCAGTTAGCTCTCATCTGGCCAGTGTTTCTGTTTGGGTGCTTGGGGTGGATGGTTAGAGCAGCCCAGACGTTTGAAGGAAAATGTGGGCGGGGGAAGCCCCGGGGCACCCCTCGGAGAAGGGACTTGGAAGAGGAGAGCGAGGTAAGACACCAGCGTTTCGCTCTGTACAGGGTGCGACGTTCCCTCCCTTCCAAGCCGCTGCAGGGCTGGGTCACTCGTGTGTGGCAGGCACCAGGCTGTCCTCAGGGCCGGTGCCAGCTAAGCCGGGTGCGATGGTCAGGATCCCCTGCCACTCCCAGCTGGCCCAGAGCCCTTCGCAGCGTTCCGGGTCAGCAGCAGGCGGCAATGAGGGGTGTCTGGGGGAAGCAAATGCCCCGCTCCCCCTGCCCCGGTTTTGTACTTGCTCAAAGTTTCACAGGCCGCAGAGCTGGGGGCCATGGTCCGGCCACTTCTAAGCCGTGGTCCTAGTACGGTCACTGCCAGTGTCCGGAGATCGCTCGGGCTGCATGGTCCCAGCGCCACTGACATGTGACCCGGATGCTGCTGTCCAGACAGAGGGGCGGTCAGGCCACACCTCAGTGAGTAGTGCTGTGAGCTGGCGAGCGGGGTCTCCAGACGGGGGGCGGCCAGGCCAGTGGTGCTGCTGCCTGGCGCCCGGGGAGTCTGTTCCTACTCAGTGGAGTGCGGGGTGGGGGGTCTGCTCCTGGGGGCCCCGGCTCCTGCGCTGTGTGGATGGGACGGGGGACTCCCCGGCCCAGGGAGATCTGGGCTCCCTGTGGGAGGAGGTGGAAGATGCGTGGGGACGAGAATATCTGAACGGGTGCCCCGACCCCGGTAAGCAGACGGGTGACAGGGGCCGGTGATGGGGGGGGGTGCCTCAATCTCCCACGGGGCTCCCGTTCTGCTCCCCACCAGACTGAGTAGGAAGCAGTTAGGTGGCATTCGAGCCCTTCTCCACTGGGGCTGAGACCCAGGGGCCGCGACCGCAGCTGGTTCGGTGCAAAGCATTAGCCGGGGGCCAGACGCCAGCCTGGAGATCGCAGCAACCAGGCATCCAGCTCGGCATCTGCACTGCGGGTTTCCGGGCCTGCTCCCAGCGATCCCCCTGGCAGACCCCGGTGACGTGCTGCACAAACGGAGCCCTGTCTCGACACCCTCTGCTCGCTGGGCCTGGCTCGCACGCTCTCTTACAGCCTGCCCTTTCCCCATCCCCCGACCCCACTGCTGCGGTCTCCTCTTGCCTGTTGCTCCAGCGCCAGCACTGGCCTTTATCAGCGCCCCCGCCGGGCCCCCCCCCCATGAGCAGCAAACCCTCGATGGCTGATCTGCCCCTGGCCATTTGTCTTCATGAGTGAGGGCGCCGGCGGTGAGTTATCTGTGCTGTTCTTTCGAGTGATGATCAATGTCATAACAGACACCAGCCATCATGGCTTATGGATGGGGATATAATAGACACCCTGCCCCCTTGCTCACGGCTCTTCCCCACGGCAGCAGCTGCAGCTAACAGGAGCCCGGGAGGGAAGGGGAAACCAGCAGCCTCTAATGAACTCGAGGTGCAAATCACTGGCCAGGCACTGCTGCACTCGTACCTCAGTAACCAGCAAATGCAACCCATGGGGATGGGGGTTCAGCTCCTTTTCCAACCCTGCCTCACCTGGGCCACCAGCCGTGGCCCTGAAGTGTGAGTGTTGATTGCTGGTGGATTAGCCAGTGTAGCTGCAAACGATCCGGTTTGCTATTACATCCAGCCAGGGTGTTTGTCTCCTGCAGCTTGGAGTTCCTCAGGGGGACTGCGCTCTGGGGAAAGGGCTGCACCGTGCCAGGCTCCCCCACGCTAAGGGAAACGGCCAGTGGAGGGGAGCTGGCTCCGAATGAGAGCAGGCCATGGAGGCAGGGAGGACATTGCCAGCCCCTCACACTGCTCGGTTCCTTCCACGCTCCCCTTCCCCGCGTTCCCCGGGCCGGCTCCGAGCCCCAGCTCCTCACAGCCGGTTAGCAGGTGCCTCTCCCACAGGGGCAAAGCCCTGAGCTGGGGCTGAGCTTCTGCAGCAGGTGAGGGGCTGGCAACGCAAACCCGGCTGCTCCCCAGAGTTCTCGGAAGACACGCCCGTGTTATTAACCAACCCAAAACTACCGCAACGGACACAGGAGTCTCCTGTTCCCGCCCCACTCCGAGCTCTCGCTCCGCCCAGCCCCTGCCAGAGGCAAAACTTCAGTGTGTGGCCCCCTCCTTCCCGTGACAGATTCTCAGCGCACTGGGCCTCCCCAGCCATGTCACCCCTAGCAATGCTGTGAGCTGTGCCTGGGGAGGGGCATGATCCTGGGCCCTGCTGGGATCCAGCCCTGGAGCCTGAGATTCACGCTTCCCCTTGCAGCTGGCACAGCGCGTCCAGTGACTTTCAGCCGCAACACGACCCAGCTCAGAACGTTTCTACCGGTGCCGGGGAATCCCGTCCCACGGGGAATCCTGCCGTTTCGGAATAAGGCCAGGGGCGTCTCAGGAGACATCCCTCCCGCTCCCCTGGGTCAAACCAGGAGCACCTGCAAATTCACCGCCAGGTAGAAATTTACCCTTCTCTGTGCCCCAGACTCTCGTCCCCTGGCAGCCAGACCGTGGCTTCCTGGCTGTGAGCTCTGCACCGTTCATGAGAGCTGCTACACCCGTCGCTGCTCCCAAAGCCCTACATGGGAGGCTGGGACGTGGCCGGGCAGATCCCTGAAACCATTCACCGCACTGAGCAGAAACTCCCAGCCAAGGCTACTCAGGAGCAGCCCTGCTCCTCTGGGGCACGGCTCATTAAGCTTCAGCCTCCCCATTTGAAATCAGTGAGGCCCAAGTGATGCTGCCGATCTGGCTCCGCCCCGGGGAGATCCTAGTAACTGACACCTGTCATTGAAAGAAGACTCATCCCCAAGTGCCTGTTACCAGAGCCCCGCCGAGGGATGAATGCTCCAGCCGCTGGAACCGGCGCTCACCTCTCCCCAAACCACAAACCCAGCCTCCGCCTGCTATTCCCCTGCAGGGGCTGACAAGTTTAGGTAACTTGGCCCCTGGTGTTTCATCAGCTCTGCCCTTCCAGCAGGGCCCAGCTACAGCCATCCTGCTAGGCAGCCAGAGGGCCTGGTGCTGCCGGCCCAGCCCAGAGCACCAGGAACCAGCCATCCTGGGGCACGAGAAGCCGCATTCAGATCCCGCTTCCATGGTGTGAATCAAGGGGAACTCCCGTGGAGTAGCGACTGGTGTTGCACCGGTTTGCGGAGAGGAGAATGGGCATCGGAGAATGTCTGAAAGCTGGAGACAATCCCTCTTGCTCTGGAAACCAGCCGCGGCGTTGCCTTGGTGACCCTCCTGCAGCTCCCCGCACAGATGATTTCCCTTTGTTGTGACCGAGAGAGAAGAGGGCTGGGCATTTGGGGGAAGACAATTAGCACCTCAAAGTTGGGCCCTTTAACGGGAGATTCCTCGCCCTGGGGTCAGCGCCCTCCCTGCTCACACAAGAGCTTTGAACCATCAGGGCCCAGCCATCCTATGTCGGCCGCAACGTGACAGCTCAGAGGCGGGTCATAGGACCCGGAGCGTGTTCCCGGGTTGAAACCACGGCAGGGGTCCTCAATCAAAAGGGGCTAGAGAGATGCAGAGTTGCCAAGAGTCAGAGCCATCTCGCAGCCAGGTGTGCAATGAGTTTGGTGGGTCTCAGCTTGGTCCTAAACACCGCCGCCGCCCCTGGTAGCTGACTCAGCCCGGACGCTTAAGGGCGGAATGGATCCTGGAGCTGGAATTCACCTCCCGTCCTCACTGCTGAGAGAAGGAAGGATGGTCTAGTGGACAGGATGCTAATCTAGGACTTGGAGAGCTGGGTCCATGTCCCGACTGTGCCGCAGATTCCCTGTATGACCTTGGGCACATCACTTAGCAACTCGATGACTCAGTTCCCCATCTGTAAAGTGGGGGTAATAGCACCGCGGGGAGTGGTGAGTATGAATAGGTTGAAGTGTGTGAAGCACTCTGTGGAAATCAGGACCGGTTAGGTAGATGAGCTAGTGGGTTTGGGGGCAAAGGTGGAGGGGCGCAGGCAGCTCTTGTCCGGACAAAAAGAACAGGAGGACTTGTGGCATCTTAGAGACTAACAAATTTATTTGAGCATAAGCTTTCGTGAGCTACAGCCGTAGCTGGTCTCTAGCTAGGAGTGTCGGCTGGGGCTGTGTGCATCCGGCCCCGTCCACCAGCAATCCATTCACCTTAGACAACAAATACCAAGGGAACCTGTTCCAATCTTGTAAGATTTCTAGAGAAGTGAATCGCGGATGCTGCTGACATCTCCCACGGAAACCCTGGTCCCCGCGCCCTGGCAAGGCAGGCACCTTTGTGAATGGCAGGCAGGGAGCTGGGTCCGGAGAGGTACTGGGGAACTGACCCCCCAGGATCAATGGGCCTCTCCCCGACATGGCGCAGTTCGAGCACCCAAGCCCAGCTGTCAGAGTCTGCGCCTCCAGCCCAGCTGCCACTAGGGAGTGAAAGGGAACAGCTTGGTCTGGCCACATCAGTGTCCCCGGGGCTGGCCTTTGAATGGAGCAGGGAGTAAAGTAGTTTGTGACCTGGGGCAAATTGCCCCCAGGAGCAAGGCTGCAGGACCCTGGAGTCCTAGCTAGCTAGAGGGGTTGTGTACAGGGATGGAGGGAGGAGCGGACAGACACTGAAAGGGAGGGACATAGATGGACGGAGGGGGCTGTGAGGGGATGGTTGGATGGGCAGGCTCACTGGGATCTGGGGGGGAGGGAGGTGGATAGATGGACACACTTGGATCTAGACAGATAATGCAGTTTGCATGGCCTGTGTCTGCCGACTCACACGTGCTCTTGCTCTGTGGAAGGGTGGAGGCAGCCAGGTTCCTACGGAGCAGGTCGGTACCTGATCCCTTTACCCCCACAGCAGTTCCCCGTGTGCCCTTGTTTGCACGGATGATGTTTGTGTGCGGACACGTGTCCCCCTCCCGGAGCGGTCTCGTCCCTGATTGCTGGATCCCCACAGGGAGGCCGTGTGACATCCTCGGTCTATTGTCATGGCAATGGAGATGATGTCACCCACTGTGACTCAGGATGGCCTCACCGAGGACGCTGGAGAATGTGCTTCGTGCATTAGGGGCAGCAACAGAGAAGAGAAGGAAGTGTCCTGGCAGTGCTCGAGGGAGGCAAGACTGACTCCTGCTGGTGAGACCCGAGACTACAAGCTGCTAGCCCCAGCCCAGCAGCAAGGCAGCTTCCCTCTCATCTCCCAGCCCCCCCTCTCCCCGCAGTCCCACCCCGGGGAGACGCCAGGAGGGGAGTTTGATCTCTGTGGCCCATTCAGTCCTTGGCCAGCACAGAGGCTGGTTAGTGCCCTAAGCTCTGGTGGAGTTTGGTGCCGTGGATACCTGCCCCCTCAGAACCGCTGTGACTCACCCAACTCATCTCCCCCGGGGCACCGCTGTGTGCTGGCAGCCTGGTAGGATCTGTGTCCCATTCCCTGGCCCGGGAGCCGCTTTGGCCTTTTCGTGATGCGAAGGCCTGGTCCGAGACCCCCGCTGAGCTCCGTGAATGGAGGTCTCAGCAGCCCCGCTGGTTCGGAAGTGCCCAGAGCGGGGAGCACGCAGGGTAAGAGGCTGCCCTGGCAGGAATCGGCCTGTCTTACCCCAGGGGCTGCCGCGGCTGGACTCTCTGACATGCTGTAGGTAAGCCAGGAGACTGGTTTAGCAAACAAAGGGCAGCAGGTGAAAGCACCGTCCTCTGCAGGAGACCCAGCGGTGTGAGGCACGGCCCAGAGCACAGGGGAAAACCAGACAGACGGGGGGTTTTCTGCCCCCCGCAGGATGACCTGTCCCAGCAGCCCAGCCTTGCAGCATGTGCCACAGGCCCGGCAGGGGTGTCCCGCACAGCCGGTGCCTCCCTGGCTAGTGGTTGGCGGTGAGGGCTGGCTGGCTCCGGGTGCAGTTGTGCTCAGTGACCGCTCTGGGGGTCCAGCGGGAGGAACTCTGCTGCTGGGCGGATCTCACAGCACCAGCTGCAAGTAGACCCTGTTACAGACTGAGCCAGCACCAGGCTTTAATGTTTAATTCAGCATTGCCTGGAGTGCAACCCCCTTCCCTGGAAAGCCGCCAGCCCCAGCTGGACTTGCATCTGGGAGGGAGTGGGCCTGGCAGGGAGAACAGGGCGTGGAGGATGGGGATCTGCACTAGGAGTTTGCACTGAAGTGGCTACACTCGTGCCAAAGCAGAGACCTGCCTAGAGGAGGCCAAAGAGTCAGGACTCCCAGGCCTATTCCCAGCCCCCTCTATGGCCATGGGAAGGCCCTGCCCCCTCTCTGCCTCAGTCCCCACCCCCGTATGATGAAGATGATGAGAGTTTGGGACTGGGGGGGGTTGCTGTGTGAGAACAGGGCAGGGGTGATTGGCAGGGGCCCTTGTGCCACTATGTCCTTAAAAGTCGCCCTGTTGTCTGAGACGTGGGGGAGTCCTGGTGGGGGGCAGGAATGGGAAGGGGTGGAATGGACACAGAAAGTCTGCACAGAAAGTCCGTGAGCAGTGTCCCAGGTGACTGCTTGGGCCACGCTCGCCAGGCGAGGATGCCTGCACTTGCACAGTGGTGCTGAGCCCCCTGGAGGGCTGAGCACAGGGCTTCCCAGCCCTCCCCCTGCCATCCCATGGAGATGCTTGTTATTCTGCTCGTGTTCCCCGGCTGCTAATGAAGCCTGTTCCAGGAGAACGGCCACATTCATTCGGAGACTGGCTTATTAATGAGGCCGCTGCAGCTGGGGCCAGTGCCCGGGGTGCAAGTGAAAAGGAAGAGAGGCGCCTCCAGGATGGACAGATGGACGGACACTTCCCCCCGGTATCTCGCTGCACCAGGAAGGGGGCGAGAGGCGCCCCACCGGCCCCAGAGGTCGGGGAGGACAGAGTGCTGTTTGGGCCTGGTCCTGCCCGTGGTGGGGAAATTCCGTCTGGCCGGCGCACAGGGAGGGGCAGATGGGAGTTTACAGAAGCCATGGCCCAGCCCCGAAGCCCCCAGACTCTCCCCCTGAGATGGCCCCAGCCCAGGAGGAGCTCTTACCTCCCAGCTTCCCCCGCAGATAGCAGGGCTGGCAGCTGAGAACCCCTAGGGCAGTCCTGCCCAGACAGGATGCCAGGAGAAGAGCTCAGTGGCTCGACAGCTTGTCTCTTACCAACACATTGTTCACTAAAAGAGATTCCCTCCCCCACCTTGTGTGTCAGGTTTTTATCCAGCTATTGAGAAGTGGGGTGGATGCCCAGACCTTGCACCCCTTCGCCTGGCCAGCCGGCAATCCTCCTGCTTGGGGCTGACTCTCATTGTTCAGGCTGGGGAGCACCAAGCTTTTTGCAAAGGCACGCAGAGCCCCTGTTGGACAGATGGGGAAACTGAGGCACAGGTAGGGGAGGGACTTGGCTGAAGTCACCCAGCGAGCATAGGCGCGCCCTCCCTCCCCCATGTGCAGACGCGCATGTGCACAGACCCTTGCACTGAGTGTAGCTCACTCAGTTACTCAGGAGCTGCCTGCTCCAGAATGGGAGGGCTCTTCTCGGACGGAAGCAGAGCGGGTTTCCTCTGCTCTGAATGGATGCTGCAACCCCCCCGGCTTGTGGTAACTGTGCCAGCTGCAGCGCTGGTACCTGGGCACACCAATGACACCCTGAAACCAGGGCTACCGCCTCCTCCCAGAGCTGGGGCTAGCACCCTGGAGTCCGCTTACCCCCCTAGGGCCTACTCCCATCCCTTCAAAGGGTTCCTCCTCTGTATAACTGTTTCCTTGTGGAAAACTGACCCTCACTTTCCTCCCGGTCCCCACTTACATGGCAAGTGGGCGCATCATGCCGTCCATCAGACTCAGCCAGGACCATTCGCCCTGTGTACTGGAGCTTTGGCTAGTGGTGAAGGCAGGGGATGGGAGCCAGGACTCCTGAGTTCTAGTCCCGATTCTACCACGGACTCATTTGTGTGACCTGATGCCAGACGCTTCCCCTCCCGGTGCCTCAGTTTCCACACCTGCAGCAATAAGCAATAAGGCAATACGCCCATAATGGGATCTGAAGCGTGACTGGTGCGTTGAGGCACATGACAGCGTTGAGATTCCCCCCTGGAAGGTGCTGGAGAAGGGCCAAGGGGCTGTCATCACTCCAAGCCTCTGCTGGCTCAGCAGCATCCATCACCCCAGAGGCTGGAAGATGCTAATCACGCGCTGAGCCAGCCTGGCCAGGCGATAATCCATGTGCTGCGCCCGTCGTTGCTCCAGCTTGCGGAGACTCCCAGCCGGTACAGGGCTTTGCTCCTTTCCCCCCATCCCGCTGTGGTTGCGATCTGTGGCCCATCCACGTATTGCAGGATCGGGGCCCGAATTAGTCTTGGGGACGCCACATCCCCTTGTTTCCCTCTTCCCCTTCAACCCGGATCCAGGCACTCAGTCTGCAAGAGCCTTGCATTACATCCAAGACCGACAAACACCACGAGGAATCGCTTCCTACAGCCCTGAAGTGCAGCTGCCTCTGGGGTGGAGCTGGCAGTGCACAGCAACGAAGAGGAATTTCTAAGCCAGTTGGATGCAGCTAGGAATCAGGGAAGCAAGCTGGGTTTATCCAGTGCAGAGTTTGTCTGGGTCCCAGCTTAGCATGATCACTCGTGACTCCAAGGGGACAAGACATGTCTCCCCATGTCCTTCAGTGGCAAATTTCTGAAGTGGCTGAAGCTGCCTTTGCAGTCCCCCCCCCCCGCCTCTGCTTTCCCACCCGGGAAAAAGGGAGGCCGATGCATGTCCTTCCCCTCCCCGCTTTGCAAAACGCTTTGATGTCGGGGAGCCGGATGAGCGCGCAGCCCGGTGCATCTCATGCTCCATTATGCTATAATAAGAGCAATAATTTAACCAGACCCAGCCCAGGTTCCAGCTCCCCTTTCAGGGGACGCTGGGCGACTTCAGACTAATTGCATCTGATTCTCTCCCCTCCTGCTCCCGCCTATCTGCCAGAGCTAATTATGGAGCTGGCGATGCCTCGCGCCTGCCGCATGAATGCAGCCCCAGTGGCCCATAAATTCCCCCCAAGGTGATGCTTACCCCGGGTGACAGAGCAGCCTGCTCCCTGGCCTGACCCCTGCCTTTCAAATACTCCATCATCCCCCAACCCCGGTGTGTGCAGATCAGTCCCTGATTCAGCGGTCGGGAGCCCCGGGTTAATTCTGGCTCCTATTGTTTGGTGATACATGACAGCAGCTGTCGGATACATGGGCCCACTTCGTCCCGGGGGGATACATATATATCTTATGTATATTACAGTGGTCAGTGCCTAGAGACCCCGATTGAGCTCAGGGCCCCATGGTGCCAGGCGCTGCATAGATACCGTGACACCCCCTCCCCACCCAAAGACCCTGCAATATAAATAAGACAAGAAAGACATGGGGTGGGTGCAAAGAAGGCTCATTACCCCAGTTTCCCAGATGGGGAAACTGAGGCAGAGAGTGATTAAGGTCAGATTTTCTTGTGACCTTGGAAATCAGTGGGGATGAAGGATTGGGGCCACAGGGATGGAGGCCTGGGGGACTGGGTCTGTTTGTCCATCCTTCTTGATTCACTGGGAGAAAACAGATTCTTTCTCTCCTGTCCCCCCAGCCATTCCCTCGCCCCAAACCGTAAGGGGTTTCTGGGGCATTTCTCCCTCCCCCAAGCCCTGACCTGGGCTGTCTGCACAGTGGCCAAGAGAGTGTGGCGCTGTCTGTCTGTCCTGCCTTCCTGTCTGTCTGCAGAGGGTGAGGCCCTGCAGGAGCAGCCGGGAGGATTTTCATCTCTCTCTCCCTTCAGGCTTCTGCTCCACCCCTCTCTGGGCTGGTGGTTCAGCCAGGGCTTATCTAGCCAGGGGTCTCTGGCTCCTGCTTTGCTGCATGTTCCCTGCTGGCTTTGCCCAGAACCACAGTTGAAGGCACAGATGTTTCAGCTGCTTTGCCCCCAGCCGCAGGGGGGCTAGCAAAGGCGCTGGCCAAACCTCTCCGGCCCCGCTGGGCAAGTTCTGCCTTGGACAGCAAGTCAGCAACAGCATCCAGAGTGAGCAAGCTCAGTGCAGCTCTGACCGCCTCCAGTCTCGCCAGCTCTCATGGTTTCCTCATGATAATTATGGTTTTCCTTGAAGTCCCAGCTCCTGGAGTCATGTGGTGATGTGCTGATTTCAGCCTTTGTTCCTCAAGAAAGTTTCTAAATGGGACCCTAGTGCACCCCACAGGCTCAAAAAGCAAATACAGATCTATTGCTTTTACACAGTCTCCTGATTTCTGGGGAGCCTGACTCCTGATTTTTGATCATTGGGGGCTGGCAATCCTGCGGCTCGGCCCAGGGCATGGCAGCATGGAGACTGGCCCAGCATGACTCCCCCAGGGTCTGCACTAGGTTGCAATACCCAGCTCCCCACAGCTGCCACCAGCTCAGCTGCCGGGAGACGAATCCTCAGTGCAGCTCCTCCTGGTCTAAGCCTCGTGACGGAGGATCCATTGTACCCACGTCCCCATCCACATGGTGCTGGTAATGAAACTGCAAAGGGCAATTGATCCGAGCACCCTGAGGGGCAGGCCACACGGGAGCAGGAGTAGACCAAGACCCTGCGCTGTTCCCTGCAGGACTGGCTGCATGTCGGTCCCTGCTGTTATTAACAGGGATCGGAAGGGAAAACCAACCTGTCCCCCTCCTTAGGAACCCCCTTCCGCCGGACTGAGAAAATAAGCCGGGCCAACATCTGTTAAAGTTCTCCCCATTGAGAGTGGGGTTGGGGGGATTCCGCTGTACCGCCGCAATCCGTTCCCCGCTGCCAGCTAAAATGCCATTAGCCTTCTATTTGTTTTGCTTTGCTACGTCCCTGAGTCTCATTATGCTCCTGGCAGTGAGATTGCACATGAAAAATGAAGTGCCCGGTCTCTTGTTTAATTTGCAATCAGAATTACATTCCCAGGGGGAGGACGCTGCGGAAGTGGGGGGCTCCAGCCCACGGGGGGTGGCGGTGTCTCTTCATAAAGGAGATGGAAGAGCATGGGGCTGCCTCAGGGTCAGAGCCAGGCCCTGGGGGGTTGGAGGGGCCAAAGATCCTCGGCGAGGCTGGGAGAGCTGAAGAGGGACAAGCCTTGGAATGGATAGTCAGGGATTCCCCCTCTGCTGGGGGGCCCAGCTGCCAGGATCCTCAGCTGTGCCCCACACCACCACCAGTCATCCTGCTCTGCCACAGGGGTCACCAGCCCCCTCACCTCGCTCTGCCCTGAATCCCTTTCCTCACCTTGGCACCCCAACCCCTTGCTCTGGCTTGGCCATGCCACAGACTGGCCTCCTGGCAGGTTGGTTGTGTTTGAAATAGCAACACCCAGGGGCCCCCAAATAACCCCTTGCCCCCCAGTAATGGGACCCTAGAACTGACCCTGGCTGAGGGCCCCTCTCTTTGGTCCTGCGCCTCAGGGGCCCTGTCCAAGCCCTTCTCTGGTGATTGGGGCTGAGCATCCCCGCCCTGCTCCATTCCTTGGTGCTGCCAAGGAGCCAGCTGAAGTAACGGACAAGGACAAGCCCCTGGCCGGTGAACAGTCTAGATCCATCCTCTTTGGAACCCCCCTTCAGTAGTTGAAAGCAGTTATCAAATCCCCCCTCACTCTTCTCTTCCGCAGAGTAAATAACCCCAGTTTCCTCAGCCTTGCCTCCATTTCCATGAGGATACCGGGAGGGAAAGCCCCACTCCCGCTGCAGCAGCTATTCACTGCGGCTGCAAAGCAAGGAAGCAGGGCAGGGATTTAAAGGGGGAGCAGCTCCTTGCCAAGCTGGAATGGGGATTTTTCATGGCGTCGGGAAATCTGCAGCAGAGGGAAAATACACCCTGGAAAGGAGCCGAGTGGGCAGTTGCCAGCACGCTGGGGGTCGCAGGCAGGGACACGAGCAGTGCAGCCGCATGGTATGGGGCAGGGGGCTTGGACCCCAGGATAACACACACATGCTGCAGCTGATCCAGAGCTGCTCCAGGCCGGGTCCCCCCACACTGACATCATGGAGCAGGTTTGCTAGGGGAGCAGGACTGGCCCAGCCCTTGTTTTTCTTGGCTCCAGGCTCCAGAGAGCGTGTGGCGGGAGGGGTTCTAACATTAGGGGTCCTCGGAGGGGATCGCGCCCTCAAGCTCTCGGTCTCTTTTACATGATGCAGAGGACACGGAAGCTGTGGGAATAACCCTGGGGCCGTCTCTGCGTGACTGTCTGCTGCTGCTGTGCCCAGTCGCTGGGAATCCCCCTCCTGCTCCGCTGCCTGGTGCAGAGCCCTCCTTTGTGCACCTCGGGCGCCCTCCATCAGCAGACTGAATGCCGCATGAGGCTACCAGAAGCTCAGAGTGAATTTCCCCACCTCACAGATGGGGAAACTGAGGCACAGAGAGGGGCTGGGACTGACCCGAGGGGACCCAGAGACACATCATCAGGACAGTTCTCCCCCAGCTTCTAGGATCCCAGGAGCATCTGCCCTGTGTGTGTGTGCTAGTCCAGATTGTAATTTATGGTCCCAGTAGGAGAGAGCCCTGCCAAGAGCCGGGGATGATCAGCCCAGCGAAACGCACACCCACCGAGATCCCATTATCCATCCCAGGCTTGTTAATTGTGCCGTTGGCTCTGCCGGTGCCTGTAGGCAGAATAGCATCTCCAATTAGCAAAGCAAGTGGTCATTAGTGGTCAAGGATACACTGACATCTGCTCAGAATTGGAGCTTTTGTGCTTCATTGCCGTGCTGTGCTCCAAGTATCCCCAGACTGCCGGCAACTTAGGCTAGTGCCAAGGAACACCATCCTGCTCGGGGAACCAGCCACCCGCTGCCCATTGGGCCTGCTGCATGACAGAGACACGGGCCTGCTTGGGGAACCAGCCACTCGCTGCCCATGGGGCCCACTGCGTGACAGAGACACAGGCCTGCTCGGGGAACCAGCCATTGGCTGCCCATGGGGCCCACTGCATGACAGAGACACAGGCTTGCTCTGGGAACCAGCCATTGGCTGCCCATGGGGCCCACTGCGTGACAGAGACACGGGCCTGCTCGGGGAACCAGCCATTGGCTGCCCATGGGGCCCACTGCGTGACAGAGACACAGGCCTGCTCGGGGAACCAGCCATTGGCTGCCCATGGGGCCCACTGCGTGACAGAGACACGGGCCGGTGCTGCACAGTCTGGCTCTACAGCCAGGTCTCAGCTTTCCCAGGCTCCCTTCTCCCGCACATTAAATAGGAACATGGGACTTGCCAGGTGGGATCAGCACCAGGGTCCAACCCAGGCCAGCCCAGTATCCTGTCTCTAACAGTGGCTGGCACCAGCCGTTCCAGGGGATGGTGCAAGAGGCCCTGCCGTGACGGGACAACCTGCCCCTGGGGGAAGACCCCTCCTGATCTCATCAATCAGAGACTGAAGTAGGAGGGTTCATATACCTTGTGGGGGGGAACTCCTGGCCCCAGGAAGCCCATGGGATTCTTGCCCTTAATTTCGCTGGGGCCAGGATTTCACCCTGGGGGGGTGTTACACTGAGTTCTGACTCTGCATGGTCACGCTATGTAAATGTCTGAACTCTTTGGCGAATCCTGCTGAGCGAATCCCCTTGGCCTTACCACTACCTTGTGACAGCGAGTTCCACAGGCCAACTGTGCGCTGTGCTGAAAAAGAACATCCCTACATTGGCTTGAAATTAGCCACCTGTCTGTCTTATTACACTCCCCATTTTGTGGCCTGTGGTGAGATCCAGCCATCACGGGCTGAAGGGAACATCCTTCCCAGCTCAGCTGTGTCTGGGCTGGAGCAATCCGACTGGCAAGAGCAAGCCCATTCTCTGACTCACCCCACTAGGAGAAGAGGCTGGTTTGTGGCCTTAGTTGCACGGTTCTGATCATAGAATCATAGAATATCAGGGTTGGAAGGGACCTCAGGAGGTGTCTAGTCCAACCCCCTGCTCAAAGCAGGACCAATCCCCAATTAAATCATCCCAGCCAGAGCTTTGTCAAGCCTGACCTTAAAAACTTCTAAGGAAAGAGATTCCACCACCTCCTTAGGTAACGCATTTAAGTGTTTCACCACCCTCCTAGTGAAAAAGTGTTTCCTAATATCCAATCTAAACCTCCCCCACTGCAACCTGAGACCATTACTCCTTGTTCTATCATCTGCTACCACTGAGAACAGTCTAGATCCATCCTTTTTGGAAACCCCTTTCAGGTAGTTGAAAGCTGCTATCAAAACCCCCTCATTCTTCTCTTCCGCAGACTAATCAATCCCAGTTCCCTCAGCCTCTCCTCATAAGTCATGTGTTCCAGTACCCTAATCATTTTTGTTGCCCTCCACTGGACGTTTTCCAATTTTTCCACATCCTTCTTGTAGTGTGGGGCCCAAAACTGGACACAGTACTCCAGATGAGGCCTCACCAATGTCGAATAGAGGGGAACGATCACGTCCCTCAATCTGCTGGCAATGCCCCTACTTATACATCCCAAAATGCCATTGGCCTTCTTGGCAACAAGGGCACACTGTTGACTCATATCCAGCTTCTCGTCCACTGTAACCCCTAGGTCCTTTTCTGCAGAACTGCTGCCGAGCCATTCGGTCCCTAGTCTGTAGCTGTGCATGGGATTCTTAAGTCCTAAGTGTAGGTCTCTGCACTTGTCCTTGTTGAACCTCATCAGATTAATAAGATAATTATAATGATATCGCCTAATCTGTCTCTTTCCAGGGGGAGATATTAGTCTCTGCTCTAGAGAGCTCCTTCCCAGCACAGAGTGCTGATTGTGAAATGCCGCCGCATTATTACTATGATCATCCTATTTAGCAAAGAGCATTAATTATGGAGCTGCGTTCCCTAGCGGCTCCATGATGACTGGTCAGCGGGCACGGAAGGCAGTGAATAATGTTCGGTCTGCGCCCCCCAAAGCATCTTGTCTCCAAGATCGATGCCCCAAGTGTGGCAATGACAGAGGGACAGTCCTGCTGGGATAATTGGGGGGAGAAAGGAGCAAGGGGGTCGAGGCAGGGCATGGGGTCAGAGGATGCCAGCAGTGCTGTGATGCCACTGCGCTGGGCAGTGCCAGTCTGCCCCCATTGGGCAGCACTTGTCTGCAAGGAGCTTTGCAAACAGAAGCTGAATAATTCTCCCCGTCTCCCTGGGTGTGGGGGTCTTGCTGTCATTGATCTCTCTATCACAGGGCTGCCTCAAGGCCCTGACTGAGGTCGGGGCCTGGCTGCTCTGAGGGCTGCACCGACAGGATGAGAGACAGCCCCTGCCCCAGAAAGCACATTACCGAGCATCCTCTAAATATTGCTACAGATGGGGAAACTGAGGCACATAACGACCATAAGAACGGCCACACTGGGTCAGACCAATGGTCCATCTGACCCAGTATCCTATCTTCTGACAATGGCTGGTGCCAGGTGCTTTGGAGGGAATGGAGAGAGTAGGGCAATTATTGAGTGATCCATCATCTGGTGTCCAGTCCCAGCTCCTGGCGGTTGTTAAGTGCCTTGCCCAGGGTCTCCTGGGGAGGCAGTGGTGGGAACGGGATTAGAACACAGGGGCTCCTGGCTCCCAGCCCTGTGCTCTGGCCATTAGAATGGGTTCCAGGATTCCCCTGACCCCTCGGGGTGGCTGAGCCATGTCTGCTTTGGTGGGAGCCAGGAGCCCCCTTGTGTCAGGGTGCTTGAAAACCAGAAATTGTGGGGGGTTCTCTGACTGTGGAGACACCAGTTGCTGTCACTGGCCCAGGGCAGCACCCGGCATGCGGCCTCCCCTGCAGTCCCATCCTCTCCATGATGCTGACAGTGACACTGTGGAATAGAGCTGAAGGGAGGAGGTGCAGGACCCAGGGCGAGGAAGCTCTGGTCTAGATCTGAGTTTATTGGGGTAGGGAGACTCCAGTTTAACCCTCCCTGAAATCCCGGCTGTGAGGCTGAAGGCTCATTTTCTTGTGGCTGGTGACTGGGTTAACTGAGTAGCAGCCGTGTTAGTCTGTATTCGCAAAAAGAAAAGGAGTACTTGTGGCACCTTAGAGACTAACAAATTTATTAGAGCATAAGCTTTCGTGAGCTACAGCTCACTTCATCGGATGCATTTGGTGGAAAAAACAGAGGAGAGATTTATATACACACACACACACAGAGAACATGAAACAATGGGTTTATCATACACACTGTAAGGAGAGTGATCACTTAAGATAAGCCATCACCAACAGCGGGGGGGGAAAGGAGGAAAACCTTTCATGGTGACAAGCAGGTAGGCTAATTCCAGCAGTTAACAAGAATATCAGAGACTTCCCAGTTGAAATCCCAGATGAGCCCCCATTAGAGGAACAGTGGGGGGTGGGGTGGGAGGGAGAAATACCATGGGGAAATAGTTTTACTTTGTGTAATGACTCATCCATTCCCAGTCTCTATTCAAGCCTAAGTTAATTGTATCCAGTTTGCAAATTAATTCCAATTCAGCAGTCTCTCGTTGGAGTCTGTTTTTGAAGCTTTTTTGTTGAAGTATAGCCACTCTTAGGTCTGTGATCGAGTGACCAGAGAGATTGAAGTGTTCTCCAACTGGTTTTTGAATGTTATAATTCTTGACGTCTGATTTGTGTCCATTCATTCTTTTACGTAGAGACTGTCCAGTTTGGCCAATGTACATGGCAGAGGGGCATTGCTGGCACATGATGGCATATATCACATTGGTAGATGCGCAGGTGAACGAGCCTCTGATAGTGTGGCTGATGTGATTAGGCCCTATGATGGTATCCCCTGAATAGATATGTGGACAGAGTTGGCAACGGGCTTTGTTGCAAGGATAGGTTCCTGGGTTAGTGGTTCTGTTGTGTGGTGTGTGGTTGCTGGTGAGTATTTGCTTCAGATTGGGGGGCTATCTGTAAGCAAGGACTGGTCTGTCTCCCAAGATCTGAGAGAGTGATGGCTCGTCCTTTAGGATAGGTTGTAGATCCTTGATGATGCGTTGGAGAGGTTTTAGTTGGGGGCTGAAGGTGATGGCTAGTGGCGTTCTGTTGTTTTCTTTGTTGGACCTGTCCTGTAGTAGGTGACTTCTGGGTACTCTTCTGGCTCTTTCAATCTGTTTCTTCACTTCAGCAGGTGGGTATTGTAGTTGTAGGAATGCATGATAGAGATCTTGTAGGTGTTTGTCTCTGTCTGAGGGGTTGGAGCAAATGCGGTTATATCGTAGCGCTTGGCTGTAGACAATGGATCGAGTGGTATGATCTGGATGAAAGCTAGAGGCATGTAGGTAGGAATAGCGGTCAGTAGGTTTCCGATATAGGGTGGTGTTTATGTGACCATCGCTTATTAGCACCGTAGTGTCCAGGAAGTGGATCTCTTGTGTGGACTGGTCTAGGCTGAGGTTGATGGTGGGATGGAAATTGTTGAAATCATGGTGGAATTCCTCAAGAGCTTCTTTTCCATGGGTCCAGATGATGAAGATGTCATCAATGTAGCGCAAGTAGAGTAGGGGCATTAGGAGACGAGAGCTGAGGAAGCGTTGTTCTAAATCAGCCATAAAAATGTTGGCATACTGTGGGGCCATGCGGGTACCCATCGCAGTGCCGCTGATTTGAAGGTATACATTGTCACCAAATGTGAAATAGTTATGGGTCAGGACAAAGTCACAAAGTTCAGCCACCAGGTTAGCCGTGACAGTATCGGGGATACTGTTCCTGACGGCTTGTAGTCCATCTTTGTGTGGAATGTTGGTGTAGAGGCTTCTACATCCATAGTGGCTAGGATGGTGTTTTTAGGAAGATCACCAATGGACTGTAGTTTCCTCAGGAAATCGGTGGTGTCTCGAAGATAGCTGGGAGTGCTGGTAACGAAGGGCCTGAGGAGGGAGTCTACATAGCCAGACAATCCTGCTGTCAGGGTGCCAATGCCTGAGATGATGGGGCGTCCAGGATTTCCAGGTTTATGGATCTTGGGTAGCAGATAGAATACCCCAGGTCGGGGTTCTAGGGGTGTGTCTGTGCGGATTTGTTCTTGTGCTTTTTCAGGGAGTTTCTTGAGCAAATGCTGTAGTTTCTTTTGGTAACTCTCAGTGGGATCAGAGGGTAATGACTCCCTCCTCAGGCCCTTCGTTACCAGCACTCCCAGCTATCTTTGAGACACCACCGATTTCCTGAGGAAACTACAGTCCATTGGTGATCTTCCTAAAAACACCATCCTAGCCACTATGGACGTAGAAGCCCTCTACACCAACATTCCACACAAAGATGGACTACAAGCCGTCAGGAACAGTATCCCCGATACTGTCACGGCTAACCTGGTGGCAGAACTTTGTGACTTTGTCCTGACCCATAACTATTTCACATTTGGTGACAATGTATACCTTCAAATCAGCGGCACTGCGATGGGTACCCGCATGGCCCCACAGTATGCCAACATTTTTATGGCTGACTTAGAACAACGCTTCCTCAGCTCTCGTCCCCTAATGCCCCTACTCTATTTGCGCTACATTGATGATATCTTCATCACCTGGACCCATGGAAAAGAAGCTCTTGAGGAATTCCACCATGATTTCAACAATTTCCATCCCACCATCAACCTCAGCCTAGACCAGTCCACACAAGAGATCCACTTCCTGGACACTACGGTGCTAATAAGCGATGGTCACATAAACACCACCCTATATCGGAAACCTACTGACCGCTATTCCTACCTACATGCCTCTAGCTTTCATCCAGATCATACCACTCGATCCATTGTCTACAGCCAAGCGCTACGATATAACCGCATTTGCTCCAACCCCTCAGACAGAGACAAACACCTACAAGATCTCTATCATGCATTCCTACAACTACAATACCCACCTGCTGAAGTGAAGAAACAGATTGACAGAGCCAGAAGAGTACCCAGAAGTCACCTACTACAGGACAGGCCCAACAAAGAAAACAACAGAACGCCACTAGCCATCACCTTCAGCCCCCAACTAAAACCTCTCCAACGCATCATCAAGGATCTACAACCTATCCTGAAGGACGAGCCATCACTCTCTCAGATCTTGGGAGACAGACCAGTCCTTGCTTACAGATAGCCCCCCAATCTGAAGCAAATACTCACCAGCAACCACACACCACACAACAGAACCACTAACCCAGGAACCTATCCTTGCAACAAAGCCCGTTGCCAACTCTGTCCACATATCTATTCAGGGGATACCATCATAGGGCCTAATCACATCAGCCACACTATCAGAGGCTCGTTCACCTGCGCATCTACCAATGTGATATATGCCATCATGTGCCAGCAATGCCCCTCTGCCATGTACATTGGCCAAACTGGACAGTCTCTACGTAAAAGAATGAATGGACACAAATCAGATGTCAAGAATTATAACATTCAAAAACCAGTTGGAGAACACTTCAATCTCTCTGGTCACTCGATCACAGACCTAAGAATGGCTATACTTCAACAAAAAAGCTTCAAAAACAGACTCCAACGAGAGACTGCTGAATTGGAATTAATTTGCAAACTGGATACAATTAACTTAGGCTTGAATAGAGACTGGGAATGGATGAGTCATTACACAAAGTAAAACTATTTCCCCATGGTATTTCTCCCTCCCACCCCACCCCCCACTGTTCCTCTGATATTCTTGTTAACTGCTGGAATTAGCCTACCTGCTTGTCACCATGAAAGGTTTTCCTCCTTCCCCCCCCCTGCTGTTGGTGATGGCTTATCTTAAGTGATCACTCTCCTTACAGTGTGTATGATAAACCCATTGTTTCATGTTCTCTGTGTGTGTGTGTATATAAATCTCTCCTCTGTTTTTTCCACCAAATGCATCTGATGAAGTGAGCTGTAGCTCACGAAAACTTATGCTCTAATAAATTTGTTAGTCTCTAAGGTGCCACAAGTACTCCTTTTCTTTTTGGGTTAACTGAGCGAGTCCAGTGCAGCATCTGGCCACCTCTCCCCTGACACAGCATCACTTCCTACCTGCCCACGCCCTGACCTCCGCCCCCAGGGCATGTGCTGCCTCTTCCATCATGTATCATATCCCTTGGCATGGTTTGACCACGTCCTCCACAGTGCACTGCAGCCCCCACGACAGGTCAGCTGCTTCCTCAGTCTGCCAGTGTGGCCCAGAAAATCAAAGGCAAAGGCCAGTTTGCAGAGGCCCTGTCCATTTGCAGGAGGAGGTTCTGAATAGCCCCTGTGCTGCGTTCAGCTCTCCCCTCCAGTGTTTACATGGAAGTGGAAATCAACTGCTGCAGCTAATTAACCGAAAAGGGCACAACACCCACTTCTGGTTCAGAAACCGCTTGCTGCACCAGCCGCGAGTTGCCCAGCAAAACTCAGGCATTGAGACCCCGGCACACAAAAGACACCGGTGCTCACTTCCTGTGCACTAGGCTTCCCGGTCAATAGCTACCCTCATCAGCTCCCTTCCAGCGAAGAAAAGCCTCTTGAACTGCCGGCACAGCCGCCCCTAAGCAAAGTAGATTCCTGGGTCTGTGGGAGGGCTTTTTGTGTCATCCGCACTATTGTTCCTCACATAGAGACTAGATCCTGCCAGGTGCTGGGCACCCTCCCATTGACTTCAATGAGAGCTGAGAGCTCTTGTGGCCTTGAAGGATGAGGTCCTTCCAAAATGGTTTCGGTTTCCTTACCAGGATGGAGACGCTAAGCCCCAATCTTGCAGGTGCACCCGGGCCCCACGGACCTAGCAACAGAACCCCAGCCAGCTCCTTGTTAAACAGTTTTTCTATTAGCTGTTTTATAAAATGAAAACTACCCCCCAACGGGCTGCTAAGTGCCGGGCTGGAACGCAGCCTGGAATCCCTGCCACAGGAGCCTCTCTGTTCACTTGCAACCGCCTTTGAGCAGCTCTCACTGGAGGAGAAAACTAAACAGCTGCATTTACTGTCCGCATTGTTCCTAGAGAGCACCGAGCTGGAGCGAGACTTCCTGGAAATGGGGATGATTAGCACAGAGAAAGAACAGCTGTTTGCAAACATGACTTAGCCCTCCCCAGCCACTCTGAACAAGGCAGTGGGGCTCAGTATCGTCTTCTGGGGTTGCCAACTCTGCCTGAAGCTATTCCAGGAGATTTCCCCCCAAAAAAACTGACATAATGCTGTTTTCTTAAAATATCCTATTAAAATCTCCCGGGTTGCTTTCAATAGTTGCTGGGAGATGGATGCCGATTCCGGGAGACTCCAGCCCAATCCTGGAGGGTTGGCAACCCTATTGTCTTCCTGGTTTTAAAGGTGGGGACAGGGAGGCCTGAAGTGGAGAAGTGGCTTGGCCAAAGTCACAAAGGGACTCAGGGGTGGAACTGGGAAAAGAGCTGGAGAGTTCTTAGCTCCACGCCTGCCAGGAGCACAAAGGGGGCAAAGATCTAATTCACGGGTGCCCCGCACCATGTAAAACGATGCAGCCCATGGTAACGTGGGTGCCAGTTGTCGCCATTTGGATCTGGCACAGGGTGATGATGCCCTGGGTTCTCTGGTGACAGGGAATTGGCTATGTGGAATTCAGTATTTGGGGCCCATTCAATCCTTGGTCTCTCTGGGTATGTCTACACTGCTCACTAACACTGGGTCTGTGGGATCCGGGCTTGTGGGCTTGGTGTTTCCAAGCCCACACTTGGGTGTCCTGGGTTTACAATGCTGGACCCGGGTCTCAGAACTGCACTAACATGTCTGCACTGCATTACGCAGACCTTCTGGCTTGGGCCTGCATCCAGACCTGCGTCCACACTACATGATGACTGGGCTTGGACCCGAGTCATGGCAGGACTTGGACTCTGACCCACCCCTCTAGCAGGGGTCTAGGACCTGGGTACTGACAGCTTAGTGACTCGAGTAAGACTGATTGGTATGTGCATAGAATGGGGGTGCGGAGAGTCAGAGTCAGAGCCTGCACTTAGTGCGCAGTGTAGACATCCCCTCTGTCAATCAGTGCCAGCTTCAATAGTGGCAGAACTGAGACCTAGCAAACTCATCTCACCCAGGCCATTGATACAGCCACTGGCAGCACTGAGAATTCTCTCTCTCAGATGCTTGGCTGGCTGCTGCTTGCTCACTCAGGGGCTAACTGATCATCAGATGCGGGGCCCAGAAGGAATTTTCCCCAGGTCAGGTTGGCAGGAACCTTTCTTTTTACCTTTCTTTTTAGCATGGGGTGGGTATTGCCTGCTGTGGTCACCTGGGCATATCTCAGCTAAGCTGTTCCCTGCTATGTGCTGTGCAGGGCCCTCAGGCATTGGCAGCACCTTGGTCCCTCCAGTTCTTTGCCTGTGGCGTGGGTCTCCTGAGGGCTGAAATTCTTTGGCCTGATTCTGGTTGTTGGCTTGGGGCAGGGATGCTGGGTGTGGCAGTGGCTGGTGATACACAGGTGAGATGATCTGCTGGTCCCTTCTGCCCTTAAACTCAGACTCTGTGACAGTAACAACTTTCATCCAGATGATCCACCGCTCCCCACGTGGGGGGAGTTTTCTCCCTGCAAAAGGAGATGCACCCCACCCCCACTGATGGGGCCTTGCAGCCTGTTGCTTTCCCTGCAATCAGCATCAGAGGGGTAATTTTCTCCTGCAGGCAAAAAATAGCAAGAAGGGTTGGATTTGCATGGCAATCCTGGGGCTGACAGCTCTGTGTCTGCATACAGACAGCCCATAAAACACTGGGGGAATAGCCATCTGCTTGTAAATGTCCATCATAAAATACTGTGTTGTCCATAAAAAATAGTCCCTGGGAAGCAGAGCTACTTTCTGGCTGCTCTCTCCGGCTTTTATTGGGCGCAGGGTGTTGGGTTCTGTTATCCTTTTAAGTTTATAGTGGGGGAAAACAGTAACATGGGATGTAGGCGTGAAATTGACGAGGAACTTTGCCCTTCTTTTATTAAGGGCCCAACCCAGTGCCCACTAAAGGCAAGGAAAAGTCCTGTGTCATTTTCAAGTGGCTTTGAGGAAGGCTCTAGGATCCAGACCCTGGTTTCGGGTTTTCCTTTGATGTCTTTGCTTTTTGTGCTGGCAAAGCATTGTCAAAAAATAAAGTAAACGGTGGGTGTCTGGAGCGATGCGGCAGCCACTCACCACTGGATTGTTTGTCTCTAGCTTGGCAGCTCCAAATAATAAGCATCGGATGTGATATTTTTTGTGCACAGCTCTGAATTTGCCATCGCAGGCACTGGCCATCCCCAGTTTCCAGGTGCCAGGTTGGGAGATGTCTATTTATCATGTGCACTCTCTAAACCATTCAGAATAACAGACAATTTGCTGAGAAGGCTTTGGAGAGGAAATTACTGGCGGGTGGGAGGCATCAGGGCGATGGAAGAGCTTGGTTCTTTTTTTCCTTCCCCTTTTGCCTCAGCGTTTAAATGAAGCTCAGGCTGGATCAGAAAAATGACAGGGAGCCCCCAGAAAACCCAGAGCAGAAGGTAAAATGCCGGGGCTGCAGCAAAGACACAATAGATCAGACAGACTGTCTGTGAAGGGGCTGCTGGCTATTTAAAAAATTAATTTCACCTGCCTTTCCAGCAGAGATATCGGTGGGAGGAACCGTGGGCTGCCACTCAGATAAGGCCAAGGATGGGGCTCCAGAGGTAGCAGGCCCAGCCCCAATGTGTGATTAGCCAAGCTACAGTTAAGACACTTTCCCTTTGACCCAGCTTCCAAAGCAAAATAGGGGGGAGGATGGATGAAGAGTTACAAGGAGCATCTTCTGCAGCTGAGACCAGCTCACTCCGGGGGAGCGACGCTGCCCAGAGTAGCTTGGCCCAGGGTAGGTAACTACCAGCTCAGCTCTGTGTGGGGGATGACGCCCAGCTCAGCCCAGCTTATTGCTGCTCCTTCCAGTTCACCCCCAGGCAGACTTTGCTGGACAGCTGGAGCCTATGGCCCATGGCAATCCCATGCAACGTTCTGGTGATAGCAACAGGCTAGCTATGTAGGCAGCAAGTCCTGGATGCAGACTAGGGGCTGTGCTAATGGACTGAGCCCCACAGCAGGGTCAGGGCCAGAACGAGCAAATACATCAGAGCAGACTGTCTAAGGGGCTGTAGCAATGTACCCACTCCTAAACTCTAAGTGGGAGCTGTGCTGTATGCACAGGATGAGTACAGTCTGGGCAGAGCCAGGGAAAGCGTCCCGCAAGCATTGTCCCTTAGGTGCCTCAGCCTCTATGGGCCACAAGGGCGCACCCCCCCGGATGGTCCATTCAGACCTCGGTGGGTCTGCCACATGAACCCCAGAACACCAGGAGCTGGGCTGAGAGCCACCAAACCCCATTCAAGTTGGCCATCAAATGGCAGTGAGCGATTTCCGGCCATTATTGACCCTAGCTGAATTGGAACAGAGTCTCGGGTCTAAACTTAAACCCAGGAATCTGGAGTTGTTCACTCACCACTTGACAGGCAGGAAAGATGATCTGGGGCTTTGGACCCCTGGGCTGGATTCCTGGTGCTGCCACAAGACTCACTGTCTGTTAATTTCTCAGAGCCTCAGTAATGCTTTTTATCTGTTTTGATTGTGAGCTTTTGGAGGGCAGGCCTGTCCTTTGATGTGTATCTGCAGTGCCCAGCACAATGGGGCTCTGATCTCGGTCAGGGTAGGGACTGTCTCTCACCATGTGTCTATGCAGAACCCAGCACAATGAGGCTCTGATCTTGGTCAGGGTCTGGAGGTGCTACCATGCCACATCGATAAGAGGGGTCCTGGGGCTGGTTCACAGCAAGTGAGCTTGCCAGTCAGAAGACCTGACCACTGCTCGGTGCCAATACGTTTGCAATAAAGGCGCTGTTATTGTTAATGACTTTTTTTTTGCTTCTGCAAGAATGTTTTTTTTTAAAAGGAACCTGAGCCAAACAAGCCCTTAATTACCAGCATATTAAGAGCTGCCTCCTAAAGGAGGAGGAGAAAAAAAAGGCAACCTTCCGTTCTGCACAGTTGTCATAGAAAAAACGAGGACAAAACACACATCAGAAGTGGCTCAATTAGCAATCTCTAGGAGCTGGGTGGGGTTTTTTTTCCTCTGCACTCCAAGCTGCTGACATGATGGATAAATAGTCCTGAAAAGTTGCTAATTGAACAGATTTCAAACATGATTGCCAGATATTTTGCAACTCCCAGGCCTTCATTACTATGCAAATTCTGCTCGCTTGGCGCTGGGGATTGGGTGGAGGGGGGGTGTGAATCACCAGGGAGAAGGGACAATGTCTCTCAGTGGGGGATGGGCGACAGGGAAGAAGGAAAGAAGGTAGTAAAATTAGGGGGAAGGTTTATAACAGATCCTGGGAATTTAAGGAAATTGCTCCAGCACCTGGCTAAAGCCCCTTTACTACACTCTGGCAGTATCAAGGGGAGAATCCCCCCTGTGCAGTGCTGTGCTCCCCGTCCCTGGCCTAGCATGGCCCCAGGGCATGGCCAGAGGGCACTGCACTGTGGCTATTCTCTGCCTCTCAGCAGCCATGGGGAGCAGAGTGTAAGGCAGAGTAGCCCTGAGGTGGCTCTAATTGATACCAGAAGCCAGGCAGGGCCCTGCAGTGCCCCAGAACATGGGCAGCACAAAGCCCCACTCCAAGCCCAGGGAAAAGGGAACACAGAATCAGCCCCCCAACCCCACCCCACCCCAGCTGGAATCTGGTCCATAGCCCCATGAAGCTTCCTCTCCTGTCACTGCATGTGCGTCTCCCCAGCGAGGCCCCGTGGAAGCTGGGATTGGCTGCGCCAGGAACTGGCTGCCGATGGCTCAGGCAGCAGATTTCTCACCTTCCCGTCATGGCTCGGGGGCAGGAATCCCACAGCCAGTGAGCACCCTCTAATATGAGCCGACAGATGCTGCCCCGAGCAACCGTCTCTCCCCATTAGCCTCTGCTGAGGGACACGGGCAGGGGCTCGGGAACGGCACTCTGTGGCGGTTTCCCTTATGCTCCCGGGAAGGGGCCCTGACTCTGTTGTGTGTATGTGTGTGTGTGAGTGGGGGGTTACTCCAGTTTTAGGGGAAGTAAACACCGCCCTAGGTGGGCACAGGGAGAGCTGGGCTGGAAGGGCCGATCCTCCCTCTGGCAGCAAAGTGTCTGGGAGGCGCATGTGCTCTGGCAAAGGGGTGATACTTGAGCTGGGGGTCCGACTGAAGGACTGGGCACTCCTGAGCCCAAAGCCTGACTCTGCCACCGACTCACCTTTTTGCTCAGAACGTGCCCGGGCCGCCTTCTTGCTTGGCCAGGCCTCCCTGGGAAGAGCCCTTTCTCTTGGCCTGGACACTACCCCAGGCACCACGGGCTGCTTGCATTTGCCTCCCGCACACGCCAGAAAGCCAGAGCCCCAGTGGGTTCAAGTTCTTGTAATCGTGGAGAAAAACTTGAAAATGGAACCCCTAAAGGCTCTACACCCCAAAGGCAAATGAAAAAGACCCAGTGTTTAGTATGGTTAAAGTCTCATGATTTGATTTTGGGGGGACTTCTGATATTTGCAAGCTTGGAGCTGGCTGGCACAGCAACAGAGCGGCGGTAAAGCTGCGGCCCATGGGAGAACACGGTACATAGAGTGTCGGATCCCCATCTCCAAAACAGGGAGCAGCTTTCCTCCTGCTGAGTCAGGGGTTGGTGAGCCAGTGCTCAGTATTGCTGTTCGTTCATTAAATTCATCTGAATTTAAAATTGTGCTTCACAGATTGGAACAAAGTGGCACATTCCAGGGTTAATAATTCACCTAGCACAGAAATCCACACACACCCCCCCCCCGCACAAAACCAGCTGGGTTAAGCCCTTGGGACATGCTCCTGTCCATCCCAATAAGACCTCTAGCAGGCTGGTGCAGAGCGCCCATCCCTGCTTGTCTCAGATGTCGGCGGTGCTGCACATTGCTTGACAAGCCCTTGGCCTGGCTGCCGAACTTTGTTAGCTCAGAGATCGTTAAGCTGAATAAACTTGATTGCTGCTTCCCTCTCATCAAGCATGGTTTTTTTCTTTTTTCTCCTTGATCTGACATGAACCTCATTCTCAGCCCACAGCTCTCCCTAACCTTCAAAATTCCTCCAGATGCTCTGTCCATCCTCCACTGCCGGCCACTCCTCCGCAGCCTGGCTCAGGGAGGGGAAAGGAACTGAGGCCCAACTACTCACAGTCTTTAATGATCTTGGGGGAGTTAACCTTGGTGTCCTTCCCCACCCCCACCCCCACTCCAGCTCCCTGCTGCAGTGTCAAGCGGATGCAATTCTCCTCTTTTTCAGTCCTAAGCGGCTGTTTTGTTAAGTCCAGGCAGGCCGCACCCCGAGGTGGCTATGGGTACCTTGCATGCAGGTATATGCAATTGATAAACACTTTGGTATCTTTGGGAATGAAAGACATTATAACCCTGTAAGCCAGCATTGCCTCTCTGCTCATGGGCAAGAGCACATTGGCCTCCCCTGCGCATCCCAGCTGGCATCTTGCAGCTCCCCTGGGCTGCAGCACTCCCACAGCTGCTTGAATTGATGCCATAGGCCTGGCTTGACCGATGCATTTTGCCATCACCCTGCACTGTGAACTCTGCTTCCCCCAGAAGACACCCCCATTCCAGCATCTGTGGCCTCAGCTCTCCAGACCAGCCTTCTGCTCCCGCCAGGGAGGGGCCATCAGAGCACCCTGAGTGGGCAGCGGTATTCATCACTGGATTTGGGGGGATGTGAAACTGTTCCCCCCAACTCCAGTCCTGGTGGCTGGGGACTGGCTCCATTATCAGCTGGTGCTGTTGGGTGGCCTTCGTGAAACGGGGGGGCTGGGCCCACTTCAGTTCACAACTCCCCTCACAAATTGGCTCTGACCACCTTCCTCGTTAGCAGCCTCAGTCCATGGACCAGAGGCCAGCTCGCCGTGCTTCGAGCTAGAAGCCCATTGGTTGAGCAGTGGTGTGAATGGGTGCTTGTGCCTGCATGTGTGTGTATGTGCATGCCATTGGGAGTGTGCACGTGAGGCTCTGTACATATGTATGTGTGCACCTGTGTACCAAAGGCTCTCCCTTTTGCAAGTGTACACAGGAGGACACACACACACTTATCCCTGGCACACACTCCTCAAGCCACTATCAGTCACTGGCCCCACCACGTGGTTTAAAGGAAGTGAAATGCAGCCACCTATTTCCAAGGAGTGCGGCGCCTCCTGCACCATCCAGGCAAGACTGTTGTGGATCGGTTCTGAGCCCATCTCAGTCTCTGGTGACTGGGTTGCAGGGAGAGCTTAGCGGGGTCTTGGCCATGTAATTCCCAGTGTAATAAAAGCTTAATGGGTGCCATTTCCCCCCAGGTTCTCCCCCCCCTTGGCTCACAGAAATCCAGCGTGCCCGTTTGCGTGACAGGACGCAGCTCCACATCCTGGATTGTTGATGCTCAGCTTCCCCGGTGCTAAATCAACTTGTGCCTCCAGCTTGGAATTCCCATTGGCTAACAGGTAATTTGACCAGCTGGCCCAGGCCCTGGCAGCGCCTCCCTCAGTGGGGACCACTCTGGCCTCTTCTCGTTGGCCAGCCCTCGCATGCAAGTGGCAGGTGTTGGTAGAACCCCACATTGTCCCTCGCTGGCAGCACCACTTGGGAACCTTCTGCTGAGGAAAAGGAATTCCCCTGTGGTTGAGCTAGGAATCAGGAGAGCTGGGGTTGGATCCTGGCTCTGCCACAGAACCCTTGGACAAGTCACTGGGCCTTGCTCCAGGTGCAAAAGCGGGATAAGAATCCTTCCTTCATCCCAGACACCAGGGGCTGGGTTCCCCAGTCTACCGAGTGAACCTGCACTGGCTGGCAGTTGCCATTGGGGAAATTCTGGTAGAAGTGGCTCTGCTGGAACCCCCATAGGGAGGAGGGGCTGTGTGGCAGGAGAGGGGAACCCTTTATCCGTGGCATAAATTAAATTTGTCCCTTGCAGGATGATCTGGTGGGACAGAGTTTGGGGAGCGCTGGAATGGGAACATCCTCCAGAATCAATCTCTGCCTCTCAGTTCTGCTTCTGTCTTTGGCTCTCTGGTCATTCATTCCCATGCAACTGAGTCCTTAGTGCCTGAGGGATCCGTCGGGGAATGCTGGCTGCACGGACCCCTTTTGGTCAGCTCTAGGAAGGATATTTCCTCCCCTTCCCTCCTGTTCTCCTCACTCCAACCGTCCTGGAGTGGTGAGGGGGGCCCTAGTGTGGAGTGCAGGAGTGCTTAGACAGTGACAATGCTTAGAGTGGCAGGATGAGGGATGCTACAAAATAGGAGGTTGTATTTGCAACATTAATTGATGCCCGACAAATGTCTAACCTGGGAACTGAAGAAACCGGGACATTCCTTGATTGGCTGGGGTCATTATGTTCAAGCAATTTCCAGATCATCATTTCAATTTGTTTAATTCCTTCCCTGATTGTTCAGTTCTGAGTAATTCCCCTGCCATGGTGCTGCATGTAATGGGCCATTACAGAGCCTTCCCCAGGAGGCTGGTGTACACTTCCACAATCACTTGGTGGCTGCGTGGAAAAGGATTACACTCCTGGAGCTGGCCCCAGAAGTCAGAAAGCAGCCAGTGAGAGGAGCCATGTGTGCATTCTCACCCAGTGCAGAAGCTCATTCAATAGTAATCATAAACATTACTGTGCTCTGCAGACAGAGGAAGAGCCATGAGCCACATTTGGAGCCTTTTCTTTGCAGCTGTAAGCACCAGAGGCCATTAAGGGGTTGTAAAATTAAATTTGACTTCTGCTTAAAGTGATGGGCCAAAGCACTGGAAAGACAATCTAGCTGCTAATGTACCACCAGCCCTGGCTCTGTCTGACACCTGCCGTCATTATCACAAACAGCCCCAGTGCCTGTTTAATTCTGAGCAAAAATGTTTCCATTTTTTCCCATTTTGTTTCTCCAAAATGTCCCATGTGTCTGGTCAGCCAGGTTGGAATTGGCTGCTCAGGGCGAGGACAGGGCACAGGAAGAAATGCACTGGCTTCCTCGGGATTTCTCCTTTCTTGTTCACCTTCTGTAGGTTTGCAATCACCCTCACACATCACACGCGTGAAGTCACACATTCATGCACATGCAGCGATATGTGCTCAGACACATTCCAACGTGTGATGTGCACATGCACGCTCACAGGTAGTTGCATATGCATGCACCAATGGCCCCTCCACTCACAGACAGAGAGGCTTTTTGGTATCTGCATTTTAAAAGGTGCTTTCTGGTGGGCAGGGAGTTGCGCAGCTTAAGGTTAATAGTGAAACACTTCCAGGGCAACATTTGCAGCCTTTACACAGAGACCGCTGAGGGCGCTTTCTCACTACACTCACTGTTGCATCCAGTCCGCTCTGGCCCTGGTCCAGTTCTGTAAGATTTCCAGGCGTGGCCCTATTTGGTACCGTCTTGTCACCTTCTTCTGTGTGCTGGGGTAGCAGCATTATCCCCATTTTAGTCAGGGACACAGGCTGGTTCAGGCCAGGAGTGGGAAGTCTGGACTGCTGAAGACCATCCTTTGCTGCTCTAAGCACTAGTCCACACTCCATCCCAAAGGCAGGCACGGAACCCAGGAGTCCTGGCACCGAGCCCTCCTCCCCGCCCTTTAATAGCTTTCTCACAGGGGCGTCCTGGAGGCAATAAAATGGTGCTGGAGGATTCACGTATGACATTGAGGGTCCCATGCAGGGCTTAATTTGTGCCAGGGCCTGCCAGGGCTGAGCCCCGGCACCTCTGGGCTTGGCGGTTCGGGGCCCCGGCACCTCTGGGTTTGCTGCATGTTATGAAAGCAAAAAAATTCCGTGGCCCAGCACCTCTTTCATTACAAAGTCAGCAGGGTCCCCGGCTTGCTTCGGCTGTGCTAGGGACAGACTGGTACCGGGTGAGCTGTGAGTGGTCTAATGCCTAAAGCGGGGGCGGTGACCCAGGACTCTCGGGTTCTCCTCCCACCTCTGACAGCGGGGCCCTTTTGGCAGGGCTAGGAGGACTGAGAACCAGGACGCCTGGGTTCCTTTGCTAGCTTTCACAGGGGAGTGGGCACTGGGACGGCCCGGAGGGGGCTAGGAGCCGGGAGTCCTGTGTGCTCCAAACTAGCTACGTGACCGTGGCGGGGTCACCGGACGCCCCCTCCCAGCGGGAAGGCAGGGTTGGAGCCCCCCATCCGGAGGCGGGGACAGAGGGGCCCGAACCGGCGCAGCGCTCCCCACGGGGCTGTGTCTCTTTAAGAGTCCCCGGCAGCCCCAGGAAGCAGTTCAGGGCTTCCTGAGCAGCCCCGCCCCGGCCGGCCCGCGCCTCCCTCCGGTAGCCGGCCCATCTCCCCGGGGCGCACGGCGAGGGCGCAGCCCGCAGCGCGCTCGGGAGCCGGGGTAGGTCCGCGGGAGGCCAGGGGGCGCTTCCTTCTCTAATCCCGGGTTCTGCCGCCGGGGGCAGGACTCCGCTGGGGCACCCAGCGCTGTGCCGGGGGCTTTGGTGACCCCCTGAGCGCTGAGCTGGGACTGGGGCGCACCGAGTCTAAGGCCAGAGACCACTGGGGTCAGCTCCTCCTGGGGCCCTAGACTTTCCCCCAGAACTAGGGTGACCAGACAGCAAATGTGAAAAATCGGGACAGGGGGTGGGGGGTAATAGAAGCCTATATAAGAAGAAAGAAAAGGAGGACGTGCGGCACCTTAGAGACTAACAAATTTATTTGAGCATAAGCTTTCGTGAGCTACAGCTCACTTCATCGGATGCATTCAGTGGAAAATACAGTGAGGAGATTTATATACACACACAGAGAACATGAAACAATGGGAATTACCATACACACTGTAAGAAGAGTGATGATAAAACCCATTGTTTCATGTTCTCTGTGTGTATATAAAGCTCCCCACTGTATTTTCCACTGAATGCATCTGATGAAGTGAGCTGTAGCTCATGAAAGCTTATGCTCAAATAAATGTGTTAGTCTGTAAGGTGCCACAAGTCCTCCTTTTCTTTTTGCGAATACAGACTAACACAGCTGCTACTCTGAAACCTGTCATTATATAAGAAAAAGACTCCAAAATCGGGACTGTCCCTATAAAATCAGGACATCTGGTCATCTTACCCAGAGCTGATCTTTTAGGAAAACATCCAGTGTGATTTAAGCATTGGCTGTGATGGAGAATCCAGCCCCCACCCTTGGTAAATTCTACTGATTAATTTACCACCTGCCCCCTTAGCAGTCTGCGTCTATGTCTACACTAGAACTTTTGTCAATCAGGGTGTGAATAAACACCCTCGAGTGACATACATTTCACCGACAGACGCGCCAGAGTGGACAGCGCTATGTAGGCGGGAGACGCTCTCCTGTGAATGTAGCTTCGGTCGCTCATTGAGGTGGTTTAATGTAAATAGAGCCCCTTCCCACCGGCAGGGAGGGCAGGGAGCGGCTACACGGGAGACCTCACGGCGATCGAGCTGTAAGATCTGTAGTGGAGACATATCTTGCTTCAACTTCCAGCCATTTTTTCCTGTGTTAGATCTTTCCCTGCTAGACTGAAGAGCCCTTTATTAAATGTTTGTTCCTCAGGTAGATAATGACACTCTGGGACCAACTGCCCCCCTTCACCTTCTCTGTTAAGCTAAATAGACTGAGCTTCAGTGGAGTCTATCGCTTTAAGGCAGGTTTTCTAATCCTTTAATCTCTCTTGTGACTCTTCTCTGAGCCCTCTCCAATGTGTCAACATCCTTCCTGAATTTGTGGGCACCGGAACTGGACACAGGATTCCAGCCGCGGTTGCACCAGCACCAAATACAGAGACAAAAATATCCTCTCTGCTCCTACTTAACAGTCCCCTGTTTGTGTATCCCAGGATCACATTCGCTCTTATACCCACAGTGGCAGGGCAGGAATCCATGTTCAGCTGATTATTCACCATGACCCTCAGATCTTTTTCAGAGTCCTTGCTTCCTTGGATAGACTCCCCGCCTTAGGCTTGCTATTGATTTTACGCAGAAGGGCTCAGAGGCTGCAGTGGTTAAAACCCAAGTCCGTGATGCTAAACCCTGGGGACGCTCTCAGCATGGCTGCGCTAGGAGCTGGTATTTTCCAGTTTTGGTCTGAGCCTGAAAGTGGATTTTTTTGGGGCTGGGTGATTATTAGGGTGCCTGGAGGTGCCAACTGAGAGAGAGCGTGGGGGTGAGGGGAGTTAGGTATGGAAAAGATCTTTCCAGCAGTTAAATGAACACCGGGATGGAAATCCTCCCGTTCTCTGCTTGGCGGAAATAGCTGGGCGGTGTTTTATGCATGGATTGTTAACATTCTTGGGGTATTAGAGTAGCAGCTGTGTTAGTCTTTATTCGCAAAAAGAAAAGGAGTCCTTGTGGCACCATCGAGACTAACAAATTTATTTGAGCATAAGCTTTTGTGAGCTACAGCTCACTTCATCGGATGCATTCTTGGGGTAATTTCTTTGCCCTAGAGTTGCCGGGTTTTCAGCCTCTGCAAGAGGGGCCGGGTTTTCAGCCTCTGTTTGTTTTTGTGCTGCCTCCTCTTGTTTTCACGCAGTCCGTGTTTTGCTTGGGTGACATTATAATCTTGTTTCTGTTTGGGGGTTGCAGATGGTGGGTTAGATCAAAATAGGACTAGGTAAGTGCCTCATGTGGGCCCCTATCTCTGCAGGTGGGCTCCTGTACCTGCTTGCAGCCCCACTGACTTCAGGTTCTGCCCTGTGTAGGACTGGGGTTGAACAGAGGCTGAAAACCCGGCAACTCTAGGGCAAAGAAATTACCCCAAGAATGCTGACCCAGGGTGTGGCAGCATCTGCAGTGACCCACACAGTACCGCACATCATTCCCAATGCCCCAGCCAAGGCATGGCTGGCTGGCTAAGGCTCCTCTGTGCATAGTGCTACTTGTCTCCTGGAGCCTCTGCAACTGATTCCGGGGAGTGTTTCCTTCATTTCAGGACCCGGGTTCTGTGACGTTAACAGAGCAGCAAACAGAGCAGGGCAGAGAACGGATCCTCTTTCCCCTCTGAACTCCGCAGCTCTGCTGCGGCCCCATTACCAGGCGCCCCTGCATCGCAGGCTGTACCTGGGTGCTTTGGCACCGAACCTCATCAGTGGCATGTGCTGGAGAGGAGCAATACTTCCAGCAGCGCCATGCCCACGGCACCCTTGATCTGCAGTGAGACTGTGAGCAGGTGAGTTTTCCTTTCTTCATCCCGAAGAACCCACTGCCCTGAATTTTTCCATGCTGTAGTGAACTTGTCTTTGGTGGACGAGTCAGAGTGGGGTGGGGCGGGGGAAGGAAAATCCCGCCAGCCCCTGAGAAAATGAGCTCTCGGGTGGGCTGGTTTCCCCTGGTGTTTCTGCCAGCCCTGGTCAGAGCACTCACAGATTATGTCTTATTTGTTAATGCCAGCAGTGGGCTAGGCTCTCCACACACAGGTCTGAAGCCCCGAGGAGCTAAAGGACTTGGAGAGGCTCTTGTTACCACCACCTGGCGGCTCTCTGCTGCCCTGAGTGAACCAAGCTTGATGACTGTCAGCCTCTTTCCTGCTCATTGAACGCTCCTGAAGCCGCTTGTTATTGGGGTCGGCAGAGACGGGTGGCTCCTGAACTCCCCTCCCCACCCTTGGAGGGGCTCTGAAGGGTCCGTGTTGTGGAGGATGGGGGTCCGGGGCGGCTTGTTCTGCTGTCAGCATTGCACCTGCTCTGTGGGATTCAGGCTCTGGGGCTGTGTAGTTGGCACCTTTCCCAAACACCTGGCTCCATCCCAGAGGGGTTTGTTCTGCCTGGTCTCGTTGGTGCAGAGCCCGTTGTTATGGATGGTCTCCTGAGAAGCCTGGCCTTGTGTCTGCGGATACCAGGGCTCACCATGGGAGTGAGGCACTCTCTGTACTGGGCATCAGAGCCCCGTCCCCTAGCATCACCCCTTGCGATTCTGGTTTCTGTCTCTGCAGAGTGAGCTCCGTGCTCAACCGAGACTCCAAGCAGTTCGGGAAGAAGCACATGTTTGACGCGAGCGAGGAGACCTGCTGGAACTCGGACCAGGTGAGCTGCACGGATGACCCCTTGTACTTGCTCTGTCGGGGCAACCATGGAAAATGGACTGACGGCACGTCCACCCGCTGAAGCAAACGTCCCGTCTGAGAATCAGGAAATCGAGTTCTACCGGCCCAGCTTATGTGGGGGCTATTGCTGAGCACAGAATGGCTGCCAGGCATCCTCCTCGGGCCCTGCCGCTGGGCCATTGCTGCGTTAAGCACTCCGCAGTACAGCATGTACCAGGTGCAGTGCTCTGCTGTGTGCTAGCTCCGGCTACACAGCACTGGCCCCGGCTAACCATGGCGGGGGGCACTTTAACCGGTGCTCACTCTCACCTTTATGGGCCTTAGAGGGCTCCCTGCAGAATCCGCCGTTGCTGGGTGTAACCGGGGGGCCCCTATGGAGAGCTGACTGTAACCTGGGCTCCCATTTCATTCCTGGCTCTAGGGCTCCTCCCAGTGGGTGATGCTGGAATTTCCACAGACTGTCAAGGTTTCCCAACTCCAGATTCAGTTCCAGGGTGGATTTGCAAGCCAGCTGTGTACACTGGAAGGTAAAGAGCCTCCCCAGCTGGGGAACAACGTGTGGCATTCTGTGCCATTCATCATGTCAATTGCAGGGTCACTCATCTTTCAGGAATTGGAAGGGCTCTAATTACGGGATAGAGGCAGACTGGGGCTCAGACAATGTTCTACTGATGCTGCGGTCATGCCAGATGAACTGAGACAAGAACTAAACCAGAGAAAGATCTGTGGCCAATGCACTGTAATTATTTTCAGTTATGAATGCACTTCTCTGGTGCCTTTCATGTGAAAGTACCTTCCCAAAGAGCCTGTGACACACTGGATCGCAAATCCACAGCACAGTGCGTTCACTTCTGCAGCTCAATGCCTGGCAGTATATCCAGATGCAGAGGATTGCATTGAACTAGATGTTACAATATCGATTGTATTTAATTCAGTATCCATCTCTGTGTGGAATGTCTTTCCCCAGCGCTGGTGTGTGGGAGAACTTTGGTCCAGTTTTTGAATTTACAGGGCCTAGACTGATCCCATTTTATAACCAGGAAAACAGAAGCGATTGTCTAGGCTAGAGCAATGAGGGCTATACGGGTATCTGGACAGACAGCACTGGAGAGATTAAGTGGCAGAACTAGGATTGAAACCCAGTTCTTGGCCTGAACCCCAGTCCTGTACTAAAGCCATAGGGGTGGGATTTTTCAGAAGCACCAAAGACGCTTGGACATCTAGTTCCCAGCGTAGATCCAGTGATCATGCTAATCTAACTCTGCAACCAGCACAGACATTTCCATCCTCTCCTCTTGCTTCTTAGGTGGCAGAAAAGGTGAAGAACTTGTGAGGATATCAGACTTCTACCCTGAAGACATCAATGCCCTGCAGATATCCTTTCATTCTCACTGGGGGCTAGGTCTTCTAAGCGTATGCGCAACATGTCACAGGTGGCATGTGACCAGGATTCATCACCAGATTTGGTCCATTAGTCGGATCGTTGGTGTCCCTGGCTAGGGCAATGTGAACCCTGATCCATGACCCCGGGGGCTAGGTTAGAATGGCTCTTCCATAGAAGAAAGCACCACTTTGATCACATGGTCTGACTTCCTATGTGGCACAGGCCATAAGACTTCCTTAAATTAATGCCAGTTTGAAGTAGAGCAGATCTTTTAGAAAACCAAAACCATCCTGATATGAAACCTGCTGGTGATGGAGAATCCACCGCACCCCTGCGGGAGTTGTTTCAATGCTGCACAACGTCAACAGGGCAGGGTCTGTCTAACACTGGCCTATCGAGAGGCAGGTGGCCTTAAATCTGTTGGAGCAGTTGCTGGATGGAATCCTTGTGCAGTGTGTGGGAGGGTATCAGGGAAGCTGGGGGATGTGAAGTGAACCCCACTAAGAATATAGCGCGTGCCCTAGCTCGCTACCTGCATTGACTGGGTTGTGCTGGGTGAGTGACTCTCTTGCTGTACTGGAAGTTGCGTGTGGTCATGTACCCCATTGCCCTTGTTTCTTCCTTTACTGCTCCATCCACAGCTTCAGGACAGAAGAAACAAAGCTGGATAAATTGAAAATCACCTTTGAGAACAGCACAGATTTCTTTGGGAGAATCATCGTGTATCACCTCAGCGTTCTTGGGGAAAAGCTCTAACTTGGGACAGGAATGGCAGAACTGCAGCCCATTACTCCGAGTGGGTTTGTTCCCCTTGTGTTTGATCAACTGGCACTCTGTCTTCCCACCCTGTCCGATAGAGCCCAGTGGCATGAACTGGCACGAAGTGGCATATTTGTCTTGGCAGACAGCACCTCTTATGAGGGAGGAGAGATGCCAGACTTGTTCTGCAATTGAAATGTAGCCACTTGGAAGTAAACCAGGGAACGCTCAGACAGAAAACAGCCCTGGGCATTAACAGAACAAGGCTGGGATCCTGCCCCCTCCCCACCCAGCTGTGGCCTCTCAGGGGATCTAAAGCCCCTGGGCGCACACCATGGCGCTCATGGGCTGCCAGCATAGTGCAGACCAGTGCATGACAATCCACATGCTGTAATCTAGTGGCTTGTCACGTGGTGAAGCTCATGTTTAATGGCTGAATAAATGCTTCCCGCCTCCCGGACCACACTGGATTTGGGGCAAGTGAGTCGTTCTGTTCTGTAGAGATTAAACTAATCACATACTGAATTTGGAAACTGCCTCCTTCCCCCCAGCTCGGGCCCACTCTGCCTGTCCAGTGGGGTCACAGAGGTGGCAGCTCCAGGCTTCGCTCAGGAAGTGGTGTTGAAAAGCTGGGAAGTGTATGTTCCCCCAGGAACACCTGCTTCCTCAGGGCTCCTGCTCTCAGGGTGCAGCCCATGCAGCCTGGTGAGTTTCAGACCCTCGTCAGGCACGAGAATTCCACTCTGCCCTTTCCCGGTAGGGTGAGGACTCGGCTGCTCCGGCAAACTGACCAGCCTTCGGCCCAGTTGGGGAGGGTGGCAGGTGCCAGGGGACAGCCGGGATCATGCGCTCAAGGGCTTTCAGAGACAGTGGGGATAATCCTGCTCCTATGGGAAAGAGAACTAAGAAATATCACGGGGCTGCTTCCTACAAAGTAGGACTAATGGCACCTGTCATGGCTCGCCTCAAGCCCCTAACACTCAGCTGTGATAGAGAATGGGGCTAGCTGCCCTCGTCTCTGCAGGGGGCGAGACAAGACTAGCAGTAAATTTACCAGAGGGCCTGTGCCCAGTTATCCAAAATATCATGAACACCTTCATAAAAACACAATCAGCCACTATTCAACTCGCTCCAGGCCTTTTACTCATAGGGGATGGCATATGGGGGAAACAATCCCACTGAGCCCAACGATCAAGGCTGCCTGCCCCAGAGCGTCCTGCCATATGCAGTCAGCACTGGGGCAATGCACGATCTACTGAATGCTTGCAGTACCTCAGCCCATCTGCATACAGCCTCTGTACTGTTTGGTAAAGGGCCCGAGCAACGAGTGTAAGTAGCAGAAGATTCCCCCGTTGGTGTTTTTTTTGGGGGGGGGTCGGGGTCCTGATTCTGGTACTGAGCCCAGCCCCCATCACAGAGGTCAGATTCCCTTAGAGCTTGTTTCTAATTTAAACTCTAATCAATCACCCTATGCCAACCCTGTTCCCACTTAGCATACTCTCCGGTTCTCTCTCTCTGAAATGGGTCGTTTCTGTTGTTTCTTTTTTAAACACGACGACAATCCCATTTCTCTAAAGCCGTTCTCTCCAAAGCCTCATTGTGTAACTTCAGCACTCACAGGAAAAGCGATAAACGAGCCACCACAACCGAGTAGATTAGCCAGGTTCTGGTTCATTTGGTTTTGCCGTTATTCAACTCTGTAGTCCCTTGGTTAAGCAAGGCAGCGTGCTAGTTATGTGCCAGAAGCTCTCCCCTCTAATGCAAGTTAAGTTTCTTTGGGTTCAAAGCTAATGGCTTTGCATATAATTCAGGTGGTTTTTCTTCTAACTGAAGTCCTGGCTTCGACTGCAGCTGGGAGAGGGTGGCGTTGCACACAAGCATGGACCAGGCCATAGCTACCTATTGACGCATCTACAGCACCTTAAACAGTCTCATGCCACTTATGTCATGCAGGGGCTGGTGCAGATGATGCCCTGGTTCTGGGAGAAGGCAGATGCGCTGGGGGAGGTTTCCTCGCAGCAATGGACACTGAAGGAGAAAATGCAGCTCAGCTTGGACCATGTGGACTTTAATGCTGGTGGCTGGATGCTGTCGCTGAGCGGACAGAGCCATGTGCAGAAATGAGCCAACTGGACGGATGGAGGCAGTGTGGAGCTGTCTGCAGAGGGAGCCCTAGGGGGCCTGTACTGAGAATTAAAGAGGGGAGGTACCTCTGACCCCAGCACTGAAAGGGAGGAATGGAAAAAGGGAGACAGCTGGTGGGGAGAATCAAGAGGGGTGGTGTTTGATGGGGGAGGCTAAAATAGGAATGCAGAAAGGAGTGGAAGTGGGGGGGGATGGCAGCAGGGACAGGTGGGGGGGTTGCAGGTGATGAACAGGAAAGGACCCTCAGTGTGGGGGGCTGGGAGCATTTGTTGATCGTGTCCGGGAAGAAGCTGCGGAGGGAAGGAAGTCCGCTCCACGTGGAAGCTTTGAACAATGCTGCAAAGATGCAGCATGGTCACTGGAGGGGGTCAGGCAGAAACCACTGCTAACGCTTCCTGCAATGTGCATGGGGTGGCCATGGGATTGAGCCCAACAGGTCCACCAGCATGTGCATTGGTCCCATCTGTCTGACGCAACAGCTGCCGGAAGGAGAGATGGTGGCTTGCTCACCGGGGCTGCCATGCAGGCCAGGGCAGAACAGCGGCTCAGGGTTTCCCTGAGATCACACATGGACACCTTGTTTTAATCACAGTTGAACTAGCACAGATAACTGGCCCTTCAAAGAGGTGAGATTTGAAGCACATGCATCCTTGGCGACAGATGGGTGTGTGTGCGTGATCTAACCATCTACTAACATGTCAAGGGCATAAACCTCAATGAGTGTCATGGGGGGGGACTGGCCCTTTAAGGGGATTTGCAGCCCCACTTGTAACTAATTAGCTACCTCCCAGCTGATGCTGCAAGGTCCGAAGATATAAGCAGCACATGTCTCTCCTCCAAAGATACAACAGCTGCCAGGGAGGAACCTGCATGAATAACAGTTGCTGGGTGTGGCTGTATTTCTCACCAAGCACCATGGTGGAGGGAAGCCCCTAGACTGACAAGGCTCCTAGTGGGACATGACTCTTAGCGCTGCTGTCTGTTCTGTCCACACTGGGAGTGAGGGTAAGTGCAGCAGGGAGTTGTTTTCAAGCCCTACAAGGCTAGTATGAATAGCAAGGTGAGGGGGGTTCTGGTTAGAGCAGCTAACAGAGTTTAGCCCAGGGAGGTAGGGAATTGTCAAGCAGACAGTCTCCCCACCTAACCTGCTTCCACCAGAGCTCGATGCAGTATGATCAGCATGCTGTGCCCTGACCTGAACTCTCCCTAAGCCATTGCAACAAGCATGGTCAATGGCTGTGGTGTGGGCTGGGGGAAGAGGGTTGCTCCAGCAGGGCAGACTTCCAATCCCGCTATGGCCTCCCTTTTGAAGGTGGCATGGTTCATCCTCGCCCCATCTGAAGAACAGGTAGCATCCCTGAGAGCATTTCACTGTGCAAGCCCCAGTTCCCAACACAACCCCCACCCCGTGGCTACTGCATTCAGCCAGGGCTGCTTTAGGCAATATTTAATACACACACAGAGGGGGCAGAGGGAGGCGGCTTGCAGTCTTGTTCACAGCAGAAATGCAGCTACCTGGACAATTCAGTGTCTCACTGTGTGTGGGATGCTTCTCCTTTACCACCTGCTTGGAGAGTAAATAGCTCCTCCATCAGGGATTTCCTCCCAGCCCGGCTTCTAAAGCTCCCTCCACATCTGCTTGGCAGTGGCAGCACAGATCTGCTGCAGGAGCGTCAGCCCTTGGAAAGAGACAGCGTGTCTGGCCACCTTGTTCCTATGCAGCATCCGGAGAGCTGACGGAGACAGCAAAGCCCTGGTTCTTTCAGCCAGGGAGCGCGAGCCAGCGTCACTCCAGTTTCTTGGTCTGAAACAGCTTGAGGATGTGGTTCTCAATAACCTGTTGAACTAATGGGCACAAAGAGAAGAGACAGCAGTAAAGTTTCAGACAGGCACGGCTGGAGCGCGGCCAGCCTATATGCACTCCCCACATGGCAGCAACCACTGGGGTTCTGCTTCCAGTATCCCCTTGGAAGTTGGCAATTTAGACTTGTTTCTGTTTGGCTGACCACTTACAGCATCCAAGCCCTCCCTGGCTTGGCCCCTGTGAGCAGCTGGGTGTGAGCTGTGTCACGTTAATGCCCTCTCTAGAGAATCTGATTTTCTGGGCCAAATTCAGCAAGCAGCAAAGTGGGACGAGCCTGTGTCCGTGCAGATTAGGGAACGCCCCGGGTGGCACTCAGCACTGAGGAACTGTACTGTAGCAGGGCAGGGTTCAGTTCCAACCCCCACAATCTAGACAATCCGAAGGGCAGGACACTTGCCTTTCTTGTGTCCCAAAGCCACAGCCAGATCCATAGGGGTGTAGCCAGAGTCCGCTTCCGTTGTCAGATCAGCACCGCGAGCTGAAAGCAGGCAGGAGCACGTGCTCAGGGGCGGATCCCTCTCTACACAGACAACTCATCCAACTCTAGTGGGCAACAGGCTCTAGGGCCGGCCTGGGTGCTTTGATCTGCCCCGTCTGGGGCTGGGCGACCACTCCGGGGAAATAGCAGGATCATTATATATGCTTGGAGTTTAGATGCCAGGGCTGAATGACCTGGTGAGTGACACCCAGGCTTTGCCTATCTTAGCCATTCCATGCAGACCCAGGACAAGGAGCAAGCAATGGAAAGTCGCTGCAACTTTGGATCTCAGGAGCTCTGGCTTTGGCCCATCTGTTATGTGCTACTATTTGTCCAGGGATGCACATCACCTTCTGATACCCAAATAACTCCATGCCTCTCCCCATGTCAGCTGCCCCAGGTCAGCACTTCCAGGCAGAGTTAGCACTAAACAGTCACTTAAAAACCAGCACGTGAAAGTCTGTCTCATTACCTAGTAAAGCCTCGACACACTTCACATGGTTGCCACGCACAGCATACAGCAACGGGGTGCCTCCGTTCTGCAGGGAGACAGGAGAAGGCAGCCCTGAGCGAGCGCACCGAATTTCACCTGGATGCCAAACACTCAGGTACCATCGGAACTCAAAGAAGTTTCACAGGGTGTCGTGCAGCAGCTAAACCGAGTCAGCAGCTGTGGGGTGAGTTCAGCTCCCACTACCCACCCGCCATACCAGTGCCTCGAGCAAGTCGCAACAGAAGAACTGTATAAATGAAGGACTTGATTCTGCTGCTCTTCAGGCTGAGCTGGGAGCTCTGTCTGAGGGGGTGAGATCTCAGAGGCATACCAGGCCTGCCCTTGTGCCACGTCTCTTGGTTGTGACTCTCTGGGCTGGCTGGAGTTTTGGTTTTGACTTTTCAAGGCTCTGCATTTTCTGGAGCTTTAGGTGGATTAGAAGTTTACTTTAAAAGTCATTTTATTTCTAAATGCTTTGGCTTGTAGTTTGTAAACCTCCCCAGAGAATGAGCAATTGCCTGTCTGAAGAGGACACTTTAAAATCTCCCTAAGTTCCCTAGGACAGGCAGTTCATGTCTTAAAAGAACCATCTCCACCAGGCAAATGATTTTGGCTGGTCCCTGCAGGGGGCATTCAAGACACTACTGGTCCTATGTGGAATCTTAACTGAAAACTGGCCCCCCTCAAGCCTGTTGGTCTATGAATTTCTCCCCAGCTTGGCAACGGTGTTTCTTTTTAAAATTAACTTCTTTAACCCCAGTCATAAGCAGTGTATCTATATATTTTTTTTTAAAGCCAACCTTTAGCAACAGCAAAAGCCCAGGATGGCTGTTACAGAGAGCGATACTGGCAATAAGCAACAGTGCACTTACCCAGTCATATATATTGATATCTACGTCTCTTTCCAGCAGCATGATCACTATGTCAGTGTATCCTCCGGTGCTGGCCAGCGACAAAGCGCTCTCCCGCTCCTTTGCCAGTACATGGGGGTCAGCGCCCTGGGAACAGGACAAGGGGTAAACCAGCAATGCAGAAGAAAGCAGGTCACTCACAAGGGCACTGGGATGGTCAATGCTCTATTTGCTCATAGTTCCCGCTGCGTGATGTGCCACTTCGCCAGCACGAGCATGCCCAGGCTTATCCGCTCACCTGGGCGGCTCCAATTCACAGGTGTGTTGTCTGAACTCTGAGATCAGACTGAACCATCTGGGCATTGCTTCCCAGCATGCCAGATTCTTTTCTGTAGGACAGAAAAGACGAGAGCTTCCCACCCCACTTAAAGAAACTGGATATTGGAAAAGCCCCACACAGCTACCGAGACCTTCTCCCTACAGTATAGGTCATTTGTAGATTCATAAATTCCAAGGCCCGAAGGGACCACCATGATCACCTAGTCTGAGCTCCTAGACAGCATGGGTCAGAGAACGTCTCCAAAATAATTCCGAGAGCAGATCTTTTAGAAAAACACCCAATCTTGACTGAAAACGTGTCCATGCCAGAGAACTCATCACAACCTCAGTAAGTTGTTCCAATGGTTAATTACTCTCCCTGTCAAAAACGTATGCCTGATTTCCAGTCTGAATTTGTCTAGTTTCTACTTCCAGCCTCTGCATGGTGTTTGACCTTTCTCTGCTCCATTGAAGAACCCATTATGAAATACAATAAAAGTGGTGTTATCCAGCCCTGTACCAACCGGAAAGTTCTATAAACCGGCATTTCTAATCTCCATAGAAAGTCCTAGTTGGTGCGGAGCCGGCAGGCTCCCTACCTGGCTCCACATGGCTCCCCGGAAACAGCGACATGTCCCTGTTGCTCGTAGGCAGAGGCACAGCCATGAGGGGTTTGGAGTGCAGGAGAAGGCGCGGGGTTGGGGTGTTGGATCTGGGGTGCGCTTACCTTGGGCGGCTCCCCGCAAGCAGTGACCAGGAACTGTGGCCAATGGGAGCTGCGGCGCCTGCGGGTGGAGGCAGCGCGCAGACATCCGCCTAGGAGCAGCTGGGACAGGTCACTGCTTGCACGGAGCCGCCCAAGGTGAGTGCCCCCCGGATCCAGCACCCTGAGCCCCCTCCTGTGCCCCAACCCCCTGCCCCAAGCCCCATCCCTCACCCAAACTCCCCCCCCCATGCCCCAACCCAGTGCCCCACACCCGAACTCCCTTCCTCTTAGTTAACTGGCACTTTTCACTTACCAGCACCCCCCATTCCCTCAACATGCTGGATAAAACAGCTTTTATTGTATTTGTTAAACTGTGATCAAGTCACTTCTTAACTTTCTTTTTGTTAAAATAAATACATTGAGCTCCTGGAGTCTATCACTATCAGGCAGGTTTTCTAATCCTTTAACCATTCTTGTGGCTCTTCTCTGAACCCTCTCCAATTTATCAACCAACTTCTGGGGTAGCAGTTTCCCCCTGGATTAAACACCCCATGCAGCAAGGAATTTTGCTTTGTCCAAAAGCTAAACAGTAAACCTTCCACTGTTTCAGGAACGTAACTGACAAATTTCTAAATGCCCCCATCACATGAGGGTGCAGCCCGAGGACAATGCAGCACAGAGTTTATTAAACGTGAAAATACTGGTGGATTATGCAGCCCAGCGATAAGGGGGATCTCAAATTACCAATATGCAGATCTTTAATTACAAACAGCTATTGCGAGTCACAAGATAAGGCTCTTTATGCTCCTGACTTAGCCCACAGATGGCTTGATCAGAACTCTCTGATAATAGAGGTTACATTAACCTTGCAAAATTGTTTTTCTATCTATTTTGTTCCCCTGGAAAAAAATCAGCTGATAAATCCATCTGTAAAATTGCCCTGGGGTTGGCAGAGGCTTTTCAGCTACAATGACCTTGTTGTCAGATTGATACCATAACTAGCGCAATGGGAAGGGGCGGTGGGGGAAAGAGATGGGTGCTCAAAGTGTAGGAGCAAGTTTTGTTACCAGCTTTCCAGGGTTAAGTACAACAGAGATGGCCCCTTCATCCCAGAGCAGGTGGGGGAGAGCAAGGGAAAGCACTTTGCTTTGTTCCATCAAAACATGGCTGACTACGCGCAGCGGTCGCCAGGCACAGCTACGCTCTGTGCTTTGTGGCCAGGAGAGGTCCGCGCAGGGCACTCAATTTTGGGAGAAATCCAGAGGGGCATCTTCACCCAACCACCGGCCAATACAATCCCCCAGGCTGGCACTGGGCTCTTACCCAGTCTAGCAGATGACGGACTGTTTCAATCTCCCCAAAGGCAGAGGCCCAGATCAGAGGAGTGAAGCCTCTCTCGTCAGGCTTGTTCACCAAGTTCTCCCCTGAACAGACAAGAACAAAGAGCCTTGTACATATGGACCATCCACCATTTGTTCCCGTGGTTACAAGAACTCGGCCTTCAGAGGGCTTTGCAGTCATTAGAATATTCCTCTCCACCCCCTGGATGTGGTTCAGTAGCATTAGCTGCATTTTGCACATGGGGAAACAGAGGCACAGATCAGTGGAGTGACTTGCCCAAGGTCACAGAGCAGAAGAGGTCAGAGGGGTTCCTGGCTACCACTCCTATGCTCAGGCCACATGTCACCTGTCCCCCAGTGCTCCCCGCAGAGCATGTGTGTCCTTAAAAAAATTCAGTACTTCCAAAGAGAGAGGCGTTTCCCAGTTCAATCATGTATCACTCTGTCTGTTGCTCTCTTGGGCCTGGAACACTGGCTCAGAGCCTGGCCCAAGGAAGGAAGAGAACAACAAAGCTCCAGGAGGGATATGGGGGAAGGAAAACACATTGAGAAGCAAGAAGATAATGAAAGGAAAATACAAAATGAATTTTAGAGAAGAATTGGTGCTACAAAGTATGGGAGCACTACCAGATCCCTGGGGAAGAAGGGGTTAATCTCAACCTCCCCTTAGCCTTGCACAGAGGCAGGCTATCTACTGGCTGCTTGTGAGATGAGTCGTTATCAGTGGGGGAGAAGAATACTACCCCGCTGAAGCTCCAACCAGAGGAGTCTGAGGTTCTGTGAACTAGGCTTGGCTTCCAGTTAGAACTAGCCTCCCTTGAGGAAAATCTTCTGTGATGGCACCTGGGGTTTGTTTCTACTAAATTCTCACACCAAGACACCAGGTATTCAGTGCAATAAACACAAAAGGAGGGCTGGAGCTGGGGAGAGGCTCTGACCTTGCAGCTCCCGCTGTGGCCTCCTTTGGCAGTCTGAGCGTTTGCCACGTCTCTAGCCTCTCGCAGAGTCAAACCTCACAAGGCAGCTCCCTTGTGATTGATGTGCTATAGCGTGTCTCATGCTTCACTACTCCAGGAGAGGCCTCTTGAAGTTATGGGGGAGAGCCAGCCAGGTACATGCTTAGGACTCTGTGCAGCCATTGAAGTTCTACTTCAAAAACTAAAATTGTCCCTAAAAACCAGGATAAAGTGGGGGAAGGAGATTGAGAAATGCACACACCTTTTCGGAGATACTCTTTCAGCTGACTGAGTTCACCCTGAGCCGCCAACTGGTGGATGGACAAAGCTAGTGTTGGAAAGGAAACAAAATCTTAGAATTACATGTTCCCCTGACTGCTTAGTATTTGCTGTCTGGAGATACAGGTAAGTACGTGGTACAGCCTATGCAAGATCAGAGCTGTCCTAAGGAGGAAGTTGCATTATGGCTTCACATTCTGTGCTCTGCTGGGAGTGTGAGGTAGAATCAACTGAGTCAAAACGGGTGTAATTAGGAGTTGTTGGGTTTTTTTTTTTTTCTCCTCACTAATCCTGCTCAGAAAATTTGCTCTCACTGAAACAGGGGATAATATAATAAACATTATTGGGATAAAGATCACATCTTTAAAAACAACAACAACAAAAAAAACCCTTTACCTATTAATAGCTCTACTCCTGGCCATCACAACAAAAAATTCTGAGATCCCATTGTAGGGCCACATGCTGCGGATGACAACGCATGTGTAACTTCCCACTGAGTCACTGCAACTATTCATGCATTTTAGTTACATATGTGTTTAAATGTCCGCAGGACTGAGGCCTGGCCTTTTACCACAAGTGCTGCTGCTTAGCATCAATTTGCACTATTAGCCCCAAACTGATTGTCTTTAGCTAGTTTTGCATTCAAGTCCCTCTGCACTAGCACTACCCTGCAATGGTTGCAGTACAGAAACTGTAGGGATGTTCACATCTAAACAAAAACAATCACAGAATTTTGTTTTTTAGTTTCATACAAACATTTCTATGTTGACATTTCAGTTTTATAAACATTTTGTTTTTAAAAGTTTATCTGTTCAACCTAATGTTTAACTAGCGGAGTGGCCCAATAATAAGAGGCAAATACAAACAACACAAATACAATAAAATATCAGACCCGCTCTTGTTTGAAAGATTTACAACGAAGTTCACAGCTACTGGGGAGCTATAAAAACATGGGGAAATGGCACTTTTTTTCTACCATCACTTATCAGGCTAGTTGTTTTAAAACCATCTTGCTAATTGTTAACTAGTGCAGGCGAGGAGTGCTGACATATAATTAAGACAAATGGGATGCAATAAAAATGCTCTGGGAATAACTTCACTGCAAGAAGGAAATACAAGGACAGTGTTCTGCTGGATGCCCTGATTAGTACCCCATAGTGGAAACACGGGTAGTGCCCCATGTGACTTGCAGGAGAACAAGGAGGAAGAGTGGACATCTACTGATGTCTTAGCTGCAAAAGCTTCTCTCTCCTCTGTCCTGGCTGAAAAACTCAAAGCTCCCCCACAGGGCTGAGGACACAGCCTAGTGTGGTGTTTCTCAATGACCGGTCTTTGGACCGGTGCCAGTCCCTGAGATCTCCCTGACACTGTTTAGGAAGGCAGTAAGCTGGTCCCTGGTATCAAAAAGGTTGAGAGACACTGGCCCTAGCACACAAGCGTCTTTCCCATTGGAAGCGGCACCTCCGAGTGTGTGATCTTGCATCCCTGGGATACTCACTGTCGAGGGTTGCTGGGAGGGCAGAGATCTCGTTGCCTCTCTGTCTGTTTGTCAGGGTGGTCGAGTGCTTCAGTGACGTACCTGCCTCGTTTCAAAAAAAGAGTTGAAGTGGTGACACGTTGCAGAGCAGAACCGGGGCTAGCTCCACCTGGGGGAGATTTCACCAACAAGGGGCGGATAGCACAGAAATCTATCCCGCAGGATTCTGGGACGGTCACTGTGAAGCCTAGTCAGCGTGAAGCGAGGGAAGCAGCTACAAGCGTGGCTGAGGACTCTGTGTTCGGAATATCACCAGAGTCAATCATCTGTGGGGCTCGTGGTTTGTTATCACCCAGGAAGTTCTCAGCTGTTCTGACTTTACAGATGACACTGGAGGCAGCACGGGTGTTCAGCCACAGTAAAGCATGTGTCCGTGCCAAAGCAGGAGTCCTAGACCATTGTGATATCAGAGGTAACCATTCTGTGAGGCATCCACCTAGGCTGACCCTGAGAGATGGATGCAAGTGTTGAGAGGGCAGGGAGGCACGAGGAGTCCAAGGGGGAAGACTAGACTGGCTAGACGAGGAGACTGGACTGCAGGGTGGGTCGAAGAGGGGACAGGGACCAGTTGGATGGGACAGAGGCAGAAGGCTTTGTGTCCATTACAGCACATTCCCCTCTAGACCGTGGAAGTTCCCTGGCTCTCAACGTTCCTTTGCTGTTAGCAAACAGCTGTGAAACCCGGGGTGTTTTTTCCACAGGCCCTCTGCCTTATTCATTGCACAGGCTGGATATACTCGGGTTGTGCAGAGGAGGCTGTTGTCTGTAAGGCCCCTGTCTCATTTGTTGCAGAAGCCAGCAAGTGTGCAGCGAAGGAGGTAGGGGACTGCAGGAAGAGCATGCAGGGTCTCATGGTTAAGGCGGTCGAATGCAGCCCTGGAGAACTGGATTCTACCACTGCCTCTGCCACAGAGTTCCTGTGTGATGCTGGGTAAGTCACTTACATCAGACTTTACACAGGTGGCCACTAATTATGCATGCTTCATTTTCTGGGGGTCCACTCTGACCCCCTGGGGTCAGACATACAGAAGAGCGGAACCCTCACAGCTGCAATTGAAGTCAATGGGAGCTGTTCTTTGAATGTCTGAAATGTTTTTTAATGCTAAGGACTCTGAAAAATCAGCCCTAGCCGTTTCAGATTGGGCACCCACAATTATTGGACACTTTTGATCTTATTCTCTCTGTGCTTCAGTTCCCCACCTGTAATATGTAAACAATAAACCCCTCAGCTCACAGGGGTGTTATGAAGCCCAATTCATTAATGTTTGTAAAACTCTGCTACCATAGTGAAGAGTACTGCAGGTATTATTGCAGAAAAGCCCATGAGGAAATTATTATTCTGTATTCAGAGCAGGGTTAGAACAGTGTGCAGTAAATAAGGCCTGGGGCCACACACTGAACAGTGAGAAGAAAACAGAATATTGAATAGCTGCTCATTTGCTTAGCACCAGCCTTCCTAAGCACTGCATGAGGCAGGGCTTCTGTGTTAAAAATAACATGTGATCATGTAATTAAATACTGTGTCATAATGCACATGCACACAGCAGGCACTTCCTAACTTCTGAAAGCTTGAATTTTTAACCTGAATGTTTATTTACCGTATTTTAATGCAATTTCCTAAGGTCTTTAAAAAAGGAAAACTTAAAAAAATAAACACACCACCCAAAAAAATCCATGATCTTTGGATTCACAGCACTGTCCTCTACTCTGTGAGCTAATGGAGTAACTGGCAGCACTAGAAAGCTATTATCTTCTATGTGGCCCTGCCTCTAGAGGGGGACAAGACACACACTTTGTTAGTGGGATTCACAGTTATTTGCTGAACACCAAAGAAATGCCAAGACTACGGAGTCTTGGATCACTGCCTTTCACAGCAGAAGTTGTGCCTCTGAGTTTGAGATCTTGAAGACCTGCAATACTCACTGTCAAGGGTTGCTGGGAGGGCAGATACCTCGCTGCCTCTCTGTCTGTTTGTCAGCGTGGTCGAGTGCTTCAGGGAAACACCTGCTTTGTTTAAAAAAAAAAAAAAAAGTTAAATACTGGTTGAGAAAGTGAGGGAGAGTTTTCTTGAAGAACAGAATCTGGGCTAGTGATGTTTCCCAAAAAGGGACTGATAGTATATAACATAACGCAATGACCAAGATTACACCGCACCCATCTTCCAAGCACTACACATTTACTAGCTAGCCCTTAGGGAATAAATACATCTTCTCCCTGTTTTACAGAGAGGAACCAGACTGGAGTTTAAAGCCCAAATCTGTTGGCTTTTGGGTGCCCAGCTTGAGATACTGGGGCCTGTGTTTTCCATCAGTGCCACTCCCTTAGAAGTTGATGAAGGCTGCACCGGCAAATACCAGGCCTCAGGGGGGTCTCAAAACAAAAACCCACAACCTGTGACATTCACAAATCCATGACCACTTTTGCTACCTTTGACTTGAGTGACTTGGTCAAGGCTGCACAGAGCTAGGATTAGAATTCAGGAGCTTCGAGTTCCCAGTTCTATGTTCACTCCTCTGATAACATAACCCAGATGTCCTGACCCCCACGCTCCTGCTCCAACTACGGTAGACTTTGCCACTGCTTCTCACTCGTACCTTTGTGGAACAGCTGCCACAGAGGCGGAGGGTCCTTTGGGTGTTATTTGTGCACTGCTTGTATGAAGGCACCACTTCCTATCAATTTGTTCCTCTGTTATTTGAATTCTAGAAGTGGGTTTAGTTCACAGCTGCTGGCCAGAGTCCCCCTGGGGTGGGCTTTATAAGCCCAGGAAGTATGTAAAGGGACGGGTTAATAAAGTGGCATGGAGATTTCCAGACAACACTCTTCCTTCACTCCCTCTTCTCTCCTACGAGCTCAGCGAGGGAGTTTCCTCTGCCGCTGGGTTTATCTCCCACTCATGGTGCGCAGTGACTACCAGCTTCTGGATTGATTCCTCCCAGCCAATTCCCATCCTGACAACCTCAAGGAACTAACCGGTTTGTGCAGCAAGGCCTTGGTCAAGATCTGGATTGGCATCGTCCTGAGTGCCTGGATACAAATGCAGACGCACTGTCGCTGAGCTGGTCTCATCTCCACCAGCAGCCTTGTCCAGATCTCCTGGTGGGATATCGTCCATCGTTATGTTCCTTCAGGCACTTAGCGGGGCTTCTGGTGCTTACAGAGCCCTCCACAGAGAGATTGTGACGGTTTTTTCGTTTTTCCCGGATACAGCTGCTGTTACTTTCCAGTCCTTAATATTTCCTTATGTAACAGACAAAATATCTTTTACAGAGATGGATGTAGGCCTATGTATGAACATTCCTACCGGGGAACGGGCTTCTAAAGAGCTCAACCAGAATGAAACATCCCGTGTAACTAATAACTTATTAAAGCAGGAGCCCAGCTGGAGATTGCAGGGTATGTGCTGCAAATACAGTTAAAGTGGATCTGTTCTGCAGAGCCTGTCTGTGGGCATAATCTGGAGCCAACTGAAATCAAGAGGAGTTCTGGCACTGGGTTAAAGGGGATTAGGGTTGGGAAAAATCAGAGATTTATGTTCGCACACCCGCTGGTGCACTTCTCCAGGCCAAATCACTTGCTCTCAGCGCTGAGTCTTGAGCAAGTCAGTGTAGTTCAGAAACTCAGAGTTCATTTGTGAAGTCCTATTATGCCGATTGCTATCTACACGTAGTGGTAGCTGTGTGGCTCCCAGGATATTAGAGAGACAAGGTGGGGGAGACCATATCTTATCTTATAGTTGGTCCAATTAAAGATATGACCTCATCCACCCTGTCTCTCTAGTTACTCTCTAAGATACTTATATGGCCCCCATTACTACAGTATGTGAGCACCTCACCATCTTTAAATGCAGTTTGTCCCCCCTCCCCCCCGCTGTAAAGACATGCAATTCATCCCATTATACAGATGGGAAAACTGAGGCACAGAGAAGCTAAGCGACTTGCCCAATGCCATGCAGGAAGTCTTTGACAGAACTAGGAATTGAACCTGGGGATCCCAAGTCCCAGGAGTCAGTACCCAAAAATTGGACTCTCAGGATTTCCAGCTCCAACCATCAGACTCACTTTGGCCTCTTGCACTGAAGAGTTTATGTTAACGTCCCCAGGCCTCTGTAGAAATGCTTCTAGGTCAACTCAAGAAATCGCCAAAGGAAGGAAAAACCTTCCAGTGGTAACAGTTGAGTTTAACGGCACTTCGCTAGCAAAGCGCCCAAGTTGTGCGAAGCCTGGACCCCAATCCGAACCCCTCCCCTGGGCCAGCCCCAGGCTGCATCTTAGGCCCACGCCAGGTGTGCAGAGGACACTAGTCGGAGGGTCCCAGCCCCGAGGGGAGGCGACTCCTAGCCCAGATTGGCTCAGTGCTTGCTGGCTGGGGCCATGGGGAGCTGCTGGCTCCAGACCCCCTATTGCAGTAACTTGCAAAGCCTGGCCACACAGCCAATCCATCTGCCAGAGGGCAAGGACTCCGCTAATGGGTATGGTCCCCTTGGGCATGTGGGCACCTGTTGGCACATCCCACTGCAAGGGGGAAGGCAGGGCCTAGCGGGGCTGAAGGCAGCATGGGCATCGCCCCCTCCCTGCCCCCCAGCCACAACCTGGCGAGCTGCACCAACTTCTCTCTTTGCATCCGCTCCCCACGCCCCCCCCCCAGCGACCCTTCCCCGCCTGCTGCACTGTCTAGCCGCTCCTCGCGCCCAGACCGAGCCCCGCGGCTGGGGGGCACCCACCGCATCCTTGCACCCGGCCGGGCCAGCGCAGCTCCCTCGGGCCCCCTTCTCTTTCCCCTTCCTCACTCCGAACTGAAAGTAACTTTTGTTGTCCCACAATGCACCTGAGCCCCGCGGCAGCGGCTGCGGGTGCAGAGCCGGAGCCCGCCTGGCCCTTTAAGAGTTCCGGTGGGGCTGCAATGGGGGGAGCAGCTCTGAGCGGGGCGCGTGCATTGCCAAACTGGGGTGCGGGGGAGAAGGCTGCTCTGCACCGGCTTGGCACCCCTGTCAGCTGACCCGGTGTGGGAAGGGCTTCGCACGCAGCCTGGCTTTAAAGGGACAGTCCCTCTCTTTCGGACCTTGTCATGCAGCCCCGCAGCAAGGGGTGACAGCGGGGTTGCCATCCGGCTGGGATGCACAGGTGCCAAGGGTGTGTGTGGGTGTGGGTGTGGTGTTTATACTGACAGTAGCCAGACTCGCTTTCCCCGTTCTTGCAGGATAGGTCTGTGGACTCCCTGGGGGTGGTGATAGTACCAAATCTGGATTGATGATGGGCCCTTATTAATGCTTGAACTGGTGGGGTCTGTGCAAACTGCCCGGAGAGCTCAAACCAGATTGATACAGACCCAGAATTTAGCTTTGAAATCCTCACTCTCTGGGCTCCCTGGATCCACTAAAATCTGTCACCTGGATTATTGCTGTCTTGCCCAGAGGTGTCAGTTGTTGGTTCCCATTGCACCAGGTGCTGGAGGAAGCCAGGTCTTCAGCTAGCAGGGGTGGGCAGCATGGGCAGGAGACAGGGCAGGTGTGGTACTAGTTTAGATGCCAAGGTGCTTGGATTCCAGATCTTGTTTATTATTATTGCATCCTGCACAGGGCGGAAACTAGTCCCACTCCCTGCCATTTCTTTCTGTCATTTGCTGCTGCTTCCAGCTGCTCTGTGGTGTTAAGATCAACTGTTCTGCCCTCCCTGCCAGGGGGTCTTCTTAAGCTTTCTTTTGGGCACCCTCCTTTCCTCACACCAGTTGGTGAACAGCTTCCTGGGGAGTCTGTGTTGGCCTCCAGAGTACATGCCCTACATATGTCGAGCGCTTCCTTCTGATTTTAGTGGAGACGAGCTACTGATTGGTGATTTCTTGGCTCTCTCTCTGGGTGATGAAATCTTCCCATACAATGCCCAGGATATTTCATAGGCATTTATTTTCAAAGGTGTCTAGTTTTCTGTCTAATGTTTTGGTAGATCTTCTGATCTTGCAGCTGTATGTTAGCACTGAAACTACATTTGAGTTAAAAATCTCTTTACCAATTGCTAATTAAAATCTCCACTGAAAATCCCTCCTCTCCCCCACGTCATAATCCACGTGTGTTCTGTCTGGGGAATCGGAATAATGGTATGTTGCCCTTCTTTCTGTCCTGGGATCTCAGAGCTTTATGTTCCCATCAAATGAAGGTGGGTAATGACAGATTACTTCTCTGCTATTCTGCTTCTTGGATCATCTCATCGGATTCTTACTGCTGGGTCTCGTGCCTCCAGTGTGAGACATGCAAGCATCTCACTCCACAAGAATATAAACAACCCCCTTTCTCTCTCTAGTGACCAGCACTGCAGATCAGGCAATGAGTACCTACTACGTGATTGCCTAGACTGTGAACCCCCCACACATCACCCCCTCCTCAAAGAAAATCCAAATGGCAGAGGTAGGGGGGATGCTGGGGGGGATGAGAATCCTGCCAGACAGTATCTCCAGAGAAACAGAACTACTCGTAAGCAATTTCTCCCTCTCTAAAGACACCATCTGGTCCGGATTCTCATCCATGGATTGTATGTACAGCCAACTGACCAAATAACACAGGCCAAAGAAATCCTTTATGAGGCTGAGAGAGTTTGGCGGGCTCTGTACAAGGTGCAGGATCACAATGCAATGCTCCCTAGAGGCTGGGGCCACGCAGAATTGCTTAGTGTATATACAGCGAGTGACCTATGGTGCCTCTGGGCATATGTCTGCCATTGAAGCACCTTGAGGCAAGACATATGAGCTGCTCTCCTTAGACTGAAAGAGTCTTGACCTTGTCAGGCCAGCCAGGTCACAGCAGCGTAAAGTGCCGTCAAACAAGCAAGGTTGTATGGAGCAGTAGTGACTACTCGCCCCTCTGGTAGTGCTGGTGACAGCCACCAGCACCGGCCAGTGATGCCAGTTGCCCCCTCCTGAGTCAGTGCAAAGGGGAATCACTAAGTCCTCCCACATGAGGGGGACAGTGGTAGGGGCAGGGGCGATGGGCAGAATCCCTCCACCCCCATACTATAATCACCAGGGGTAGCTCCCTGGGCCTTTCCAGTTGGCTCTGGTCCATGGCAATGGGGAAGGGGGTCATGCTCCAAGGGCGCCGTTGCACCAATCTCGTGATTTTTTGGAACCTGACTCCTGAGTTCCGACCACTTGGCATTAGCAGCGCTAGGAGGCTCTGGATGAAATCAGGGGACCTGGAAACGCGGTGGGCTTTCCCCAGCATCTGCGTTCCTTCCAGGTGGGGGCCCTCAAGGGGTAAGCAGGGGCGGAATTTACAACAGCCGTCGTGATAACCCTGCACATTTAATTCTAGCACATTCGGGGCAGAGACACGGTCCCATTATGCCTGCCACAGAAAATCCCTGCCTCTTGGGGCTGGCAGACAGAAGCAGGGCTGGCAGCTGGGGGTTGCTGGGGTGGGGAAGTCACACCCTATGGGGCCACACAGCTGGGAGGGGAGGGTCCTCCAGGAAGGGGTCGCTCACTGGCCCCAGACGGTACACAGGGGCCGGCGAGGGAGCAAGAGAAGAGGCGGAACCTCCCCGGCGCCGCGCGGGTTCCGGAGGGGCCGTTTCGAGCGTTGCACCGCGGAGCCGGAAGTTGCCCACGGGCCGGGGTTCCGGGCCGGCTTCGGCATCCGCTACCCCCGCCCGCGATGGAGGAGACCGAGATGCAGCTCAAGGTGAAAAAAGGTAAATGGCGGCGCCACGGCCCCCGGCGGGGGCCACGATGGGCGGGGCATGGGGCGGGTCAGAGGGCCCCAGGAAGTGCCCAGCGATGGGGGGGATAAGGCCCTTGTAGGGCCTCCCATAGGTGGGATGGGGGAGGGTATTTCCAGAGCCCCAGGGCAGCCCCCTGGGGGGGGTATAGGGCCCCAGCTTGCCCTCCTAGGTGGCCATAGGGCATTCTCCGTATTGGGGCAGGGCAGTCATGGAGCCCCAGGTCAGCCCCGTGGGTCGTTTAATTGTAGGGTTTCTATGTGGCCCCCCGTGGGTGGGTGATGCGGGCCTGACGGTTATAGCCTAACTGCCCCCTGACCACGGCTAGTTTGTGTCTCTTCTCCAGATACATCTTGATTCTTTTTTTTTTTTTTTTTGGACCCTTCCTAAGCTGACCTTCCTGCAGCGAGGAGTTCCGCAGACTGCTCCTGTGGTTCATTTAAAGAGCATTTTTTTAAAAAAAGATACATTTTAAAATGTTTGTTTGAGTTTTTATTTCAGTAGACTGCCTTGCCCTCTTGCAGTGTATTAAATCCATGGCTGTCTGACTTGCTGCAGGTCTGTGGTTAGCAGGCAGAGCCTTCGCATGTGAATTAAAACAAGAGGAAGGATTTGGTTAAAAGAATCTCCCTGGGGATTTTTGGCTACTGATTTAGCTGCACCAGTGCAGATATGACTTATGTTGTTGCAGCCCAGTTTGAAGCAGACACCTGGAAATTGGGATAAGATGCACTAGTGCAACTTTTTTTGCACTGGTGTAAACCATATCTATGTTGTTGGTTTGCACTGGTGACTAAAACCCCAGTGTTGACAAGGCCTAAAAAAATTACACTTCTGGGCTTTGGTATTTTGTGGGCATTTGTAAATATACAAAGGCAGCTGAAATGAAGCAGCAGGATGTGCAACAAAAGCTCTAGGCCAGAGATTGAATGTGTCTGTAAAAGCATCTTGCCACAGAGATCCCCAAAGGTGCAAGTCTGGAAGTAAAAGGGATTTCATAGGAAATGCCAGACTAGATCAAACCCAGCATCCATCTAGTTCAGTATCCTGTCTGTGACAGTGGCCAGTATCTGATGCTTCAGAGAAAGATATAAGAACCTCCCAATAGCAGATGCGGGCCTGCCTTATATCTCATCCTGATCTCTAATCATTAGAGATTGGCTTAAATCGGAGGCTTGAGGTTTAATATCTCTTCCAAAATTTTTATTAGCATTAACTGTTATAACCGCGGATATTCTTGCTGTCCAGACAACTGTCCAATCCCCTTTTGAATCTCACATTCCAGTGCCCTACCATCCAAGGGTCTGTTCATCTGTGCTTTATAACAGTCACATAGTTGCTACTTCCTCTTTCTCTCCCCTCCTTGCCACAGCACATTGTGTGAGTCCCAACACAAACATGACCTCACATATGCACGTCAGATGAGTAGTGGGTGTCTGTGTCCTTTTTGGAACATGTAGTTAGCACATGGCTACAGCGTGTTTTGCAAAGCTCAGAATTTCTCTACATCTGTATTCAAGCAGTTTGGAAAGTTGGCTAACAGCAAACACTGCAATAACTGAACACTTACAAATGAAACAAAAGCTGAGAGCAGGGGAAGCAAAACTATTTGCCTTAAAAGGAACTTGTTTTTTTAAAAAAAATGTATTCAGTTCCAAAAGATCAGCCAGCTCATGCTATGCGTGGGCTCAGGACTAGTTGAGCCATAAACCAGTGTATTTAAATATGGCAAAAAATACCCACTATTTACTTTTGCTGTGATTTAAAAAAAAAAAATCTACATCCACTATTGAAAGGTTACTCCTGAAAACCCTCTCTGATCTTTGTGTTTCAGATAGCTATGATTTATAAGGGGCTGTAGGTGGATATGGGGCATTGCAAACCCACAAAGAGGAGGCACTCTCTTCCCCGCAAAAGCTTGCAATCTAATTCACAGGATATGGAGCTTGTGATCCAGAAGGCAGGGTTCACATCTCCCCTTTGTGTATGGAGTCAGGCACACTGTCTGTGCTCAAGAAATAAAACCTTTTTAATCACAAGAAAGGTGTTGTCAATTATTTGTATTGCGGTCATGTTTAGCACCAAGACCAAGGCCCCATTGTGCCAGGTGCTGTACAGACACATAGTGAGAGAGTGCTCCAGAAAGAGACAGATTCAGGGTGAGAAGGGAAAAGGATGGATGCAGAGAGGGGAAGTGACTTTCCCAGGGTCCCGCAGTAGGTCAGTGGCAGAGTTGGGAATAGACTTCAGGTCTCCTGAGCCCTGGTCCAGTGCCCTACTCACTAGACCATACTGCCTCTCTAAAGAACATTGTGGGGATATCCATAGGGGAAGGTTTCAGAGTAGCAGCCGTGTTAGTCTGTATTCGCAAAAAGAAAAGGAGTACTTGTGGCACCTTAGAGACTAACAAATTTATTTAAGCATAAGCTTCCGTGAGCTACAGCTCACTTCATCGGATGCATTTCCCATAGGGGAAGGTTTCCTAAAGGTATTGTGCTATTAGGAGAAAGAGCGTGGAGTCAGTTTGCCCCAAGCACAGCGGGTGGTGAGAAAGATGGTGCAATGCTAGGAATGGAAGGAGAGGAAGATTGGGAGAAGGATGGGGGAGATCACAGAGGTGGTGGGGCAGTGTGATGCAAAGCCTTCAGGATTGAGAGCTTGAAAGTGATGCAGCACTGTTTCAAGAAACAGCATTTAGTGGCTTTAAAAGCTGGTCATGGAGACATCAGCTGGGATGGAAGGGAATTTGTTTACCTCCTGCCTCAAAGCAGTTTGCTGGGTTTTAAAGCCATTGTGCCCTAGCCATCTAGAGCTTTTTCTGGCAAGGCACTCTGTGGCCCAGAGCCATGTCCATACAATGGGTTTGTCACACTGACTGCATGCTACTGTGTTTTCATGGCAAACTCCGTTAGGATCCCCATGGGGGCTGTTGAGATGTAAGGAGCATGATGCATGGCACTGGGTGAGCAGCCGGAAAGGGAACCTCAAACCCGAGGTCAGTCTAGATTTCTGTGTTGTCAGTACCCCCATTCACTCCCAGGCTGCTCGGGCACTACGCACAAGAACCAGAGCTAACTTTCCCCTTTAAGATTAATTTAAGGCTCTGCTGGTTTGTCTAAAATGCCCCAGAGTCTGTTCAAAGATGTTACTAATCCCAGAAAAGCCAGTGGTCTTACAGGACTGCAGGTGACCTCCCTGAATGATCTTTGGCTAGTGAACCTGGAAGAGCCAGCAGATTCCAGAGTCCCAGAGGGTATGGAAAACCCTGCTGCTGTGCTGTGAGTCTGGGGGGAAAGGTTCTGAACAGAAATAAGTGCTTAGCTTGATTTTGCTTTAACATACCTGCTGATAGGCTAGAAGTGTCAAAGGGGTTTGGAGCTCAGCCTTCTCCCTGTTTTATTCCCATTTTAAATAATGCAGCTGTTTTGCTTATTTTAGTTACAGACAAATTCACGGAGAGCATGTATATCCTGGCAAACGAGCCATCTGTGGCACTGTACCGGCTGCAGGAGCATGTCAGGCGCTCCCTTCCGGAGCTCGCCCAGCACAAGGTGAGAGCCAGTCTGGGTCAGGAGTCCAGGGCTGGCAGGAACAGGGTGCAAGCTGCCTTTCTCCCCATGACACTAGCACCCCTGGCCATTTTTTCCTGACTCTGTGAGGTGGGAGAGAACAGGATAATCAAGTCAAGATGGGAGTACGGTGTAATGGTTAGAGGAAAGGGGTTGGGAGCCAGAGCTCCTGGGTTCTATCGGATCTGCTACTGAATTGTTCTGTGGCTTGGGAGAGTTGCTTTGTTGCTCTGTGCCTCAGTTTCCACATCTGTAAAATTGAGATGGTATGACTAGACTTCCAGGGCTGCTATGAGACTTATCTAATTAATGTTTGTACAGCACTTTCAGAACTTCAGATGAAAGGATCCTCAGAAGGGCAAAGTAGTGTAACATAATAAGCTGTTTCAGATAGTTGCTGGCAGTAGTAGACCCAAAGTGACCAGAACCCCTTGGCCCTCTAGTGGCTGCACTTTGCACTGCCGGGGGGAGCCTAGAGTACTGTGCTGGGTTTCGATTCCTTACTTCCTGGACCAATGAAGGCTGGGGGTTGTCTAGGAGCGACGTGTTTCCCCCACGTCAGCTTGAATCTAGGAGAGGTGACGTGCCTTTCCAAGTTCACCCTCTGAGACAGTAGCAGAGCCAAGAGAAGAACCCAGGAATCTGACTGCCATCCCTTGGCTCTAACCACTGGGTGACAGCCCCTCCATTCCATACGTGGAGACAAAGGAAAATGAGCTACCTGCCTTGTTTGGGGAGAGGGGAGATGTTAAATCTCATTTCCCCTGGCTGTGCTGCAAGGTGTTTTTATTTCCTGCATAAAATATGGGGAGAGAAACAAGTAAAAAGAGCCCACCAGAGGCAAAGGACACTAATGAATCGCAGCCTACAGCTGCGCTTCCCCTTTCCTCCGAATCACGGAGTGCTGACACTTTAATGCTAGCCCTGGTGTCCTTCTCCCTTTTCTGCCAGTCATGATTCATTAGGAGTGATGCCTCATGAATAGATTACTGCTCCATGTGTATGCTAATGTATTGTCAGTCCTCATTTCTCACCTTTGCTTTATAACCTTAGTTTCCAAATTAACCTGGATTGTGGCACTTTATTATTCACTTATTTATTAACTATTTATGTATGTTTCTGTGTGCGGAGGTATATAGAGATGTATACATATGTGTAGTGCAACATTGATCTGGTCACATCACCAGGATGTGCGGGACAGGTTTGTAATACAATTCCCAAGTTGTCACTCACCTTGATTTAATCAGAATAGGGCCAATTTCAGGGAGTGTGTCCTGAACAAAAGAAAACTGAGCAGATTGTATGACAAGCCATGCAGAGGGAAGAGCTTGGGTGCCAGCATTGAACAGTTTGTGCCAAGGAAGGTAGGGGGGCATTGAAACCCTACTGGAAAAGACAGCAGGGTGAATGCATGAGACACACAGAATGTTGTTAGGCAGTGGGAGCGGGTGATGTTGAGGGGAGCCTTTTAAATCTTTAATTTACTGACTTTCTCAGCTAGCCAGGGTCGTCTTCATGATTATCCTCAAAACTGAGTGACTATTTTGGAGGTTGCTTGAGTTCACATTTGTAGCTACTTGCCGTCCCTCCTATTTTTAGCCAAGACAGCTGTCTCTTTTCACTTTCCTCCCACAAAAAGAAGACTGTCATCTAGTCAGATTTCAGGGACCCAGAGGGCCTTGTCCCTATTTCTGCCCATGCTAGTGTCACAGCTATAAGTATTCACATGCAGGAATTGAGGCCTTGATGCTCTGCTTGATCCCTCTCCTGCGTTGGCCACCAGTCCTGACTCAGGAGTGACTTTTGCCTGAAAAGGGAGGAAAATAATTTACTTAGTACCTCTGCAAAGGCAGCAGATGAATGTCAGATTGCTCTTCTTTGTCCTCTGCTAGCCAGTATAGATGAGATTTAATAGGTCTCGTCTAGTTCCATGTCATATGGTTCTCTGGAGATATGCCCTTAGAGAGTCCCAGAGAGTTTAAATAGGAATAAACTGTTGGGGGTGATTTGGGAGGAAAGGTTGGTGCAGGGAGAAGGTCACCTCTGTGACTTTCAGTGATTTGATTAAAAATAAGCTTAAACCTTCATCCATCTCAAGCTCTCCAGGCAGACTTAACACCTCGCTGATAAGATACAGCAAGATGCAGGGCCCAGGGTGCCTCGCTGTGTCTGAGCTGCATTGCTAAGCTCTGCTCTTGCGCTGCACAAAGCCGCCTTTTTGGATTTCCTCTGATCTTTCAGGGGTGTAGAACTCCTCGTTAATTTACTGCTGAGCGACCACAATTCATCATTAGTGCTATTGCATATCATTAGCTGGCTTTAGCTGTTAAACCCCATGCGAGGAGATGTCCTGGGAATTCTGAGAGAGGGCGTTGTGAAAAGATTAAAAAGACAGGAGCACAGTGGAAAGGCTCTTTTTCCTAATTAAGAACATGAAAGCCCCAGGAAGTGGCGAGAAAGCTGGGAACAGGCGTGGCCTGGCCTCAGATACAAGGCAACCTTAGAAACCTACTAGTGCTAGGGGATGTTGTGGCCAAAGCAAAGTCGCTCTCTGGAGGGTTGTAGCTTTGTAATTTCCTCTGTTCATCCCCCTAACCCTCTACCTCAGCCACTGTGTCAGCCCAGCCCAGCTCTGTCACCTTTTACTCTTACTCTGTTGGCTTCACAAGTAACTAGAGCAGAGCAATGTGGAGCCCGGTTAGTACTTGCACTGAAAATCTTCCAGGTTTGCTAGCCACAGATTATTCAGGGAGGTCACCTGCAGTCCTGTAAGACCACTGGCTTTTCTGGGAATCAGTAACATCTTTGAACAGACTCTGGGGCATTTTAGCCAGCAGATTCCAGAGCCCCAGAGGGTTTTGTAAACCCTGCTGCTGTGCTGTGAGTCTGGGGGGAAAGGTTCTTAGTGCTTAGCTTGATTTTGCTTTAACGTATCTGCTGATAGGCTAGAAGTGTCAAAGGGGTTTGGAGCTTTGCCTTCTCCCCGTGTTGGGGATTCATTTACTGGGGTACTTTTCCCTTAGAGTCAATAGTGAGCCTGTGTACCAGAGTGGTGCTAAGCAACACGGTGCTGCCGGTTTGGGGTAAGAGCCATTGTGACCACTAGTGATCATTAACAATCCCCTGGCACTTTTTGCAAAGACAAGAGGTTGCTGGGTAACATTTTCAATGGTGTCTAAATGACTTAGCCACTTCTGTAAATTTTACCTATTAAGCCTACAAGTTCTGGCCAAATTTAAGCATGGATAATTTCCATCTTCCCCCGCTCACTAAATTCATCTGCCTTTTCATTGTGATTTGCTTTTTTCACTTTCTGTTCTTAGCTGTTCCATAGTGTTGCTGTGTGCTGTTATGTCCCACACCAGAGTTGCTGCTTATCAGATTTGCATGAAGTGATCCTATGCATAGTTTGTGTAGCACTTAGTGAGCCCTTGAGATGAAAGGAATGATAGGAACGTGCATTATTATTATTAATAGTATAAGTCATTACTTATGCTCTGGCTCCGAGTGCACTGGGATTTCTTAGCAGACTGGAGGATGGAAAAGTCTGTTTGCTAGAGGCTGTAAAAATGTTCACTAGAGCAGTTCCTGTGAGATTCCTGAATTGTGAAAGAAGCTGATTGTCTGCTTTTCTCTTGGGGCTATGGGTTGGACTTGATGGGAGCTGGGTCAGCTCTGATGATAGCTGCACCAGCTGAAATGGACGTACCACCTGTGTGGAATGCTTTGGAACTTCCAGATGATCAGTAGCATTCGCTTTAGCAGCTCATTGGTTCATCTGCCTCACCTTGGCTCTCAGTTGTGTCATGGACGCATTCACAACCAAGAGAAATTTTGCCAGATTGTGCAAAGTATTTAGCTCCAGGCAGCAGTTCCTTTTAAAAACAAAACCAGTGCACTCTTAGTCTGAGTATAGCTCTCGGAAAAAGCCCCAGCGGTGATGCTAACCTTTAAAATGGGAGAGGAACTCAGAATGTGATTCCCAGCAAAAAGCAGCAGAGGCCAAAGGTTGAAGTGATGTGGGATTCATTTTCTTAATGTGCACAACGTTTACTGTAATCTCAGCTTTGAATTCGGCCTGCCTCCTGTCAGTTTCCAGCTATAAACAATGAGACCTCAAGGCTGTGTGAGACAGGGGGACATGGGAACCTACAAGGAAGGCGACATCTGGCTGTCGGATGTTGCAGGGGATGGCAGTGAATTAAATGCTACACAGAATTTAAGACCTATGTGTGGTATTTATCATTGGCTGAGTAGTGCATTTCCAGTCGAGCCTCACTAATGATATGTGATCTTACCAGCGCTATAGTGCTTTACAAAGGAAGGAAAACAGCATTTTACATATAGGGAAACTGAGGCCTAGAGAGATAAAATGACTTGCCCAAGATCACCCAGCATATCAGTAAGACAGCCAGGAGCAGAACTGCCAACCTGCTACTCTAACCACTGAACTGCAGTGTCTCCCTGCTAGACCACAGGTGGCCTTTTCTTCAGGTGTTCCATATGCTTATGTAGCATGTTGGTGAATGGGCTGCATTGGTGCTAGTTGTGTGTGTGATGTGGGTGGTATGTCTGTCTAATACATAGGGGCGCCTTAACTTTTCCTGACAAGAAGTTTCATTCTGTGTTCCCTGTGATCTGCCTTTCAGGCTGACATGCAGAGCTGGGAGGAGCAGAGTCAAGGAGCCATTTATACTGTGGAGTACGCCTGCAGGTACAGCAGGGTGCTGGGAGAGCTTTGAAGTTTGCAATTCTTTGGGGCAGCAGCCCTCCCTTTTTCAAACCTATGGTAAATCAAAGGAGCTGGCGAGGAGGCTCAGTTCGTTTTCCCCCTCTCCTCCCATGCTGGTGATTTCACAGTACAGGTGTGTTTTCACTCCCATTGAAAGCACCGTTCAGCTCACTGTGTCGTGCCCAAGGTTTTCCCTGTTCCTGATGGCTAGTGATGAGAAGCTGTGTTGGTTAATTTGGGGTCAGTTGCTTTGGAGGGAGGGGAAGTATTTTAAGAACTAAACATAACTCCTATTTTCAAACCCGGAAGATCAAAGCCAGGCACCTGCACACATGGGTCCTTTGATAAAGGGGGACTGCCTTCCAGAAAGGCTGAGCACCCTCAACTCTTCCTGGCGTAATGGGAGCTGTGGGTCCTCAGCACCTCTCCAAATCCAGCCACTTGTATTTAGGAGCCTAATTATGGATTCACGCTAGGCATCTTGACTTGGACATTTTGGCCTCTGATTTAAAACCTGGTCAACCCCCAACCCTTCCATTTACGGGTGTTGCTTGGCTGCTCTCACACACAAGATTCTGTAAGAGCTTCCTGCCCCCCCATTCCACCAGCACAAGGCCCAGTTCATCCTTCCCAGGTGAGCCGTTCACACCACTGCAAAGTAAGTGTCAAGCAGCAGAAATCAGAATGGTGGCAGTTTGCACTCGCTTGGCACTGGTGTAGGTGCAGGGCAGTGCTGAACTGAGCCCACAACTGGCAGTAAGTGGCCCCATTTCAGCAGAGAGTCAGGCCTGAGGCACGCTGACAGCAGGCACAGCTCTCTGAAATGTTACTGTTAGGTCTCGTTCTTTTCATTGAGTCTGATGCACCCTTTCTTCCCTGGCCGTTGAGGGCAATACAGACCTGCCAGTATCTCCCAAGAAATCTACCCCTTAGCTAGTGTTTGAAGATGCAAAATTCCATATGTAGCTGTAACTCCTTCTTAGCCATCTCCTCGCCAGCGTGCATATATATTCTAAACCCGTGAAGCCCTTGAAGGTATTAACTGCATCTCCTATTCCACCTGGTCTGTTTCAGTGCTATAAAGAACATGATGGACAGCAGCGTGTATTTCGAGAGCATTGACAGGCTGCTCAAGCATGCCATCGCTGTGAAGGATCAGCTGAATTCTGCTCAGGGCCGCAGGTAGCTCGGGAGTCTGACACCCTGAATTCTGATAACTGCCCTACCGCTTTATAGGAATGACTGTTCTGTGACTGCTGAAGGCTTCACTAGCTGTAATTCTACAAACTACAGACAAGCCAAGCAGTTACACCCATAATATGACTCTGTGCTATTATTTAAAAGAATAAGCTCTTTGTCTTGCAGTGAAACTCTGGTTCACTTTACTTTAGGAAGAAAACCCTCTTGTTTACAACATGTTTCCTGCAAAATAACTGATTTCCATACGTTTAAAGAAGGGAGTCGGGGGGGTGACTCTTTGGCTAATACGTAGCATTTTTGTACAGTGTTAAATATATTTGTTGCATGGTGAGGGCCATAATAATAAATGAATGTTTTAGCGCTGAAGAAAGGAGTGTATGGTGAAGCAGGGTCCCCACCCGGCTGGGATACTATTCATTAGGTTGTTTGCTGGGCTCTGTCTGTGGATGGGATTTGCCACTGGTCAGTGTAGTTGGAGGATGCATTTTGCTGTTTGCAGCAAAAGGAAAGCTACTCCAGCACCTGCCAGTAGATGGGCTGAGTCTAGTATATTCAATCCATCGCCCCAAGATCCTTAATGGTATGAGTGTCAGGGGCTTTGTGGAAGGTGAAACTCACAAATGCTGCTCCATATACCTAACAGCTTTAAATTTTCTGTTGCAAGCACATGGATAAAGCAGGCAGAATCCCGGTTCTGTGCCAAGTGACTTTCTGTACTAAGTGTTTGTGGCCACAAGCTCTTGTATTTTGCCATGTTTCCAACTTTCCTGGGCCAATGCCTAATTTACACACAGTGGAGCAAATTCCAACAGCAGTTGGAAGTGAGGCCACAGAGACCATGGGTCTTGACATCCCAGGAGGCAGGTATGGGGGCCATGTAGCCTCCATTGGCTACCCCCCTGTATTAAAGATGGGCATGTCCAATGGCTACAGTTAGAATTCCATGAGCCATGCTTGTCCCTACGTTGCACATGGAGGGCTCCAGGCTTAGAGGCTGTAGGTAAGGAAGCCCTGGTGCTGTACTCTCCCATGTATACTGCTGTCCTTATCTCCTGGTGGATGTGATTGTTTTCTTACAGCGCCGCTGCCCTGCAAGCCCCGAATCCGCCAGCCAGTTCCTGATTTCAGACCAGACTGGCCTTCCTCAGACTGGCCTTTTTCATCCAGCCCAGGTCAGTGATCTCTTTGGCCAGATGGCCGGGTGAGAAATCTTCCATCCTTAAACTTTCTGGCCAGTCTGTGTGAGGTTTCTTAGAAGACTATTCCCCTTCAAACTGAAAGGCACTGCAGCAAAGGGCAATGATATTGACTAGATATAGTCCTTCCTATATCAGTGGGAAGCGGTGGTTAATTTTGGAATGCACACGTCCCAGATCCTCAAAGGTAGTTAGGTGCCCCAAAGACCTTCTTTAGACACCATAAAGAAGTGGGATGGGAAAAAGGACTGCACACAGCTTGGCAGTTGGAAAGGGGTGTCGCTAAAGTTTTGTTTTTTCATTGGAGCTGACAAGTCCATGTTTTTCAATGGAAAGGAATTTAACAAGCAGGTTGTTTTCCCAGGGCTGGGAAGAAAGGGGCATAAGGGGGTTTGAGATCAGAAAAAAGGTTGTTAGCCTGGCATTTCCTGAGAGTGGTGAATAACCCCAAACAATCACACCCCACTTCAAAGAGATAAACTCTGTATTTTAGCCATCGCTGTGTGCTCAGGAACACAGCTGTGTTTTAATAGCGTGACGCACAAGGTTTGTTAATCCAGAAATGTGGCCTCTGTCTTCATTCGCTCCTTGCAATGCTGCACCTATCGCTGTCCTAAAGCTAGCACCCGAATAATGAGGCCAGGAGTCAGAATAAATAAATTGCACTGCTGCTTTGGGCAACCTGGAATGAACCTTGCAGATGGCAGGGCAGGAAACATGGCTTTAAAAAACCCTGATTTTACTTATTGCCAGTTCATTGTGCTAGGACTCCTGGTATAAAACACTTCGAAATCAATTGAGATATAATAGTGAAAGTCACACAATGGTGAATCACACTCCGTTTAAAGAACTGGGTGGGTCTCACAGTAACCAGCATCATCTATTGTATTTTTATTTTCTATTGTGCATTTCTCTTTCTCATACTAACCATGCAGTTGCACCAAACAGGGCTCTTGTTTCACTTGCTTCAGCCCCATCAATACTAGCCCTGTCTGTGTAACCACCAATCTCCCAGTAACCACACTGCATTGTCACCAGGATTATCCTTTTCAGTGGGGAAACCAGCAGTAGGGCCTCGTGAACAAAGATCTTGTTTCCTTGCAAATGTCCTTTGTAGGCAATTAAAGAACAAGTGAATACAAAGGCTATTGTTTATGTGCAGGGCCATGTTTCTGGCAAGCAGCAGCTGCCTGCGTTCAGGCACAGCTGTTCATGCTGGAGCAAAGGTTTTGCCACAGGAAGTGATCTTGTTGACTGAGTCGGGTCTGTGCCCAGTCCTGGAGACAGTAAGGAACGTTGGGCAAGGCCAGGTCAGTGAGCAGCGGGCCCCTCTCTCTCACGCCCACCTTCCAACCTCCTCTCCCTCAATCTAACTCTCCAGCTGCGTGGTCTTCCACCCCTCCCATCAGGGGCTGGTTTTTCCTCTCCGAGTGGAATAGCAATCTCTCCTTCACCATAACATCCAGGAGCTGTGCTGGGTGGTGAGTCTTCCATATGAACTGTCTAAAACCCCGTAGTGCTAGCTAAGGAATAACAGGAGCAGGCTGGAGAGGGACCAGCAAGGACAAAAGGCTTGGGGTGCAGAGGGGAGCTGGGCTGCGGGAGAAGGCAGCACACAGGATGGCCACTCTCCTGGGGCTGATACTGGCTGTTTTTGCCCTCTTTTTCTCACGCACAACATGCAGCTAATGCCATTCTGCCTTACTGAGCCAGTTCCTGTCTGCCCCTCTCAACTCAGGCCAACCTGGGAGGAAAGGAGTGATGGGGACTTTGAAGTGCAACTCTAATCAGACAAGTGTCACTACCGCTTACCCCCATTCCCTTTCCTGCACTTTGGTGCCTCTCTGTCCTGCAGAGTTGTCATGGGCCCTGTTCTGCCTCCTGCATCACCTGAGTTGCCAGGGTAGGAGCTTTACTCACAGGAGGGCAACGCAAGAGGCAGAATGCAGCAGGCTGTAGTTTTTACGGAGCCACCTTTCAGCTCTAATTGTCCACTACAATCATTAGGCTGGTTAACGGCAGCCCCAGCTCAACTGGGAAGGAGCTCTGATATAATCCTCCAGACTTCAGGAGGAGTAAAATATAATTTTAAAACTCTGTGCCCCTCTCAAGCCCCTCCATCTCAGTGCAGTCCGGAGGAGGGACGCCAAGTCCCTTTTATTTTATTTAGATTTCCCCTCACCCAATGTCTGGCCGAGTTCCTGAGCAGGTATCTTAGCTGTTCAGGCGGGGAGTGGCCCATGTTAAGGGCTAAAGGGAGATGCAGATCTTGGCAGTGTTGGGATGAGACTTCCCCACTCCAGCCTTCATACCAAAGTTGAATCCTTCCTGGAGGCTCCTGGCTTCTGTGGCAAAATATTCCTCATCTCCTGGGTGATGCTGTTCCAGGGCTTGCCCTGCACCTGCAGCAGGCCTGGCTCTGCCGACAGCGTTCTGTGTGTCCGGGGAAGATTGCAGCAATCTTTCTCAGCCAGGGGCCCATGGCTTCCTGGCAAGGTGAAGCTGCCTCTGGCTGGTGAGGCGAGGTAGGGCTTCTGCTCTATGTATGGTGGGTAGGAAAACTCTCGGTGGATCTCTGGCCGCGGGCGGGCTGCAGCCATGTTCTTGCTGTTGTTGAGGTCACTGGCCGGGGTGTCACTGCGCCGGGCAGAGTCGTTCTCATAGAGGGTACGGCAGAGCTCAGACTGGCTGCGCCGTGAGGCTTGGGAGGCCCTGATGAGGGCATGCGTCACCGTGATCAGCAGGACAATGATCCCGGAGGACAGGATGCAGGCGCTGGTTATGCCGGTCTCGATTTCAAACAGCAGCAGCATGTAGATGGAGAGAGCTGGAGGGGAAGGAGAGAAAGGCAGAGATAAGAGGGCCAGTAGTCTGACACACGAGGGAAACGAGTCCTGGGCCAAGCCAACCTCTTGCAACTGAGCAAGGGCCGAGCTCTTTGGGAGAGACGTCCCATTTTGATTGAACATCCCATCTCAATCTGAGCGAAAGCAGTTTCCTTCGCTCTGCGACTGCCTCACGAGCCTGATTCCGGACTTCACTTACCCACAGGGCCCATTTCTGGGTGGGGAGGAGGTATTTTCAAAGGCGCCCAAGTTCCCAGTCCTCAAAGGTATTTAGGCACCTAGGTCCAGATCCACAAGGGAGCTAAGTGAGTTAGGAACATGAATCCCATTTACCTGGGTGCTTTGGAAAACCCCCCTCACTGAGGCATGCACACGTTCCTGAGGCCTAACTGGTGACTAATCCCTGTGTTCTCTGCCCGCCTGTTCTTGGTGTTTGCTTTTCCTCTGTGCTGCTCTTCTGCTCACTCTTTACCAGCAGCTGGCACCTGGCCCTGCCCACACTGCCTGTTAAATAGTTGGATTAAATATTTTATTTTGAAATCTTAAAAAAAGAAAAATAATGTCTGAATGCCCCACTCCTGAAAGGGCTCCATTAACAGAGCCGCGGCCTGGCCCCTGAAACCTGGCATCCAGCTCATCAGAGATCCAGACGGGCAGAAAGGGACTTTCCCTGGATCTGGGTTATCCCACCCCCACAGCATTCTTACATCTTCCCTGGAGGCAGCTGGCATTGGCCACAGTTGGAGATGGGAACCTAGGTTAGCTGGACCTTGGGCTGATCCAGCCTGGCAATTCCTTTGCTCCTAGAGGCAGCGAGAGGGGTTATCCGCAGTGCTATCATGTGGGGGGAGTCTTGGCTGTGCCACATTGAGCCTCCAAGGTGCTCGTCAGTCATGACACTTGCTACTGAGCTCTCTGCTATTTTCTTGCAGCGCTGGATGGCCTGGGTGCCAAGAGAGGACGCTGCCCACACGCCTTGTCTCTGGGGACATGCAGGGATGAGAGCTGCCGACTCCTTTTAAAAGCTTCTGAAGCCAAAGCCACAAGTGATTAGCCATGAGTGGTGTGTAAAGGCCCAGTGGAGGACTGGGATCTCCTTGGGCTGATGTTTTGTCTCTAGCTGATGTTCTAGATCCCCCTAGCTCATTGAATAATTGCCCTGTTCGTGTAAAGCCAGGGGCTTGGTTTGGGGACTTGCCCGTCACAGCCACACCTGTCACAGGCTCCAGGGAGAACGGAGGTGTGCTCTCCCCACCAATCTCCAGAAGAAAGCCAGCACTGTGGAGGGGCATCATGGGGGATTGGTGGGGGGCATCTGTTTCTTGTGCCTTTGAATCCCTCCATTCCAGGGCTTGTGCTGCAGCCTCTCCCCCATAAAACAAATGGCAGAAGCATTACAGTGTCTCAAAAAACAGGTCACAATAAAGTCTTTTAAAACTACTTGCTATTGTCCCCCTTCTCCCCCGAATCCCAAAACACCACAGTTGCCTTCTGCTCCTTTCTCAGCGTAATGGCCTCTTCAAAGAGAGAAACTGAGGCAGAGAGAAGCTAAATGTCTTGGCCATGATTGCACAGCAGGTCTGGCTGTGGCCCCTTTTAGTGTAAGATCTGAGCGCTTCACAGCCTTCCATGAGCCAGGGGAGGGCTCTTATCCCTCGTCTACAGATAGGAACTGGGGCCCAGAGAGACGAAAACCCAGATCCTCAAAGGTAGTTAGGCGCCTAATACCCCATGAGCTCACTGATCTGGCCTAAGTGACTAGCCCAAGGTCATGCAGGGAGCCTCCGGCATAGCAGGGAATTGAAGCCAGCTGGCCCTAGTCCTGGCACAGCACTGCTGCACCATCCTTCCTTGGGCACAGCCCTGGCCGGTGTCATGCTCAGGGTTGGTTGGCTGAAGGGCTATCCAGAAGTTACGCTGCAGCCAGGCTGCAAACAGGATTCTGGTCCCACCACTGCAGGAATAAACCTGAACTCAGGAACCTGGTGACGCCAGCTGGGAAGCAAGCGATCATGGCAGTCTGACCTATAAATAGGTTTTCAGCAACCTCCTGGGGGGAGGCAGGTGCCAGAGCATTCTCTATGAAATATGCGAGTTCTGTGTGGGGCCGAGCCCACCCTCCCAGCAGAATGAGATCCCAGCGTTTGCAGCGAAATTAAAATGCTTGCCTGCTAAATAGACGGAAACACCGCAGCAGAATAAGCCAATGGCAACGTGCCGAATCATCCGGTTGTCCAACAGGAACCAGTCAGCTCTGCAAAACAGGAGAGAGAAACACTTCAGTGGTAAAATAGAGCAATATCTAGTGATGCCTACTGCCTTTATCCCAGTACAGTATCATTTTAATCTGATCAGAAACAGCTCTATAAGAGGCCTTTCCTGCACCTGCAAGGGGATTGACTCTGTCACCTAGTGACCCTAAGATCTTATATTCTCCGAGTCTATATAAAGCAGTGCAGAGCTTCTATACCAAGGCTCCAATATTTAAATCAATCTAAGAGGCTGGGGTTTGGATCTAGTTTGATTGCCCAGGGTAGGGGTTTCTACACGCTGTAAAGCACCTCAGTCCAAAAATCCGGACTTGGGGTGAAAAGTGCATTGGCTGCGAGTTCTAGAGCGTCTCAGAGATGCTGTGATGCGTTTTAAACCCTAAACTTGCCTCCTAGGGAGCCGAATTCTCCCCTCAGCCATGTGCATGGGGCCATCTCCTCTGGTCTCTGCGGCACAGAACACCAATGTCACTGGAAGTGTCACGTGCAGCGGGAGCCACGTAACTAAACCCAGATCTGCTGTGGAGCTTTAAGAGGAGAGGAGAGGATTGCCTGGGCAGTTCTACTGTGCTGGGGGGCAAGGTGGTCTTCATTTCAATATCTTTCCTTCCTGTCCCCCCACGCACTGGTTTGTTGGCTGAGAAATGAAAACCAAAGACAAACAACCCCCAGTTGATGAATGAGCTTGAGGTTCAGCCAGCCAGCAGAGGGAGCCCAAATTCACCATCTTTCCAAACACTGATGATGCAACTACATAACAGAAGCAAATAAAGCAAGAGCCGTATCTGCTCAGTATTTCTGCAGGGAGGGAGATAAACCTAAAGATGCTGCAAGCTGGAAAAGAAGGCACAAGCTGGTGGGAGAAAGAAATATTTCAACGCTTCTTAAAGACTATTGCAAGAAGTGAAGAGCAAAGAAAAAAGATGATGCATTAGTCCATAAGTCTATCGCCCTTTAAAAGAGCATGAAAGGGTGAAGTGCTGCTGCCGTGAACTAAACAAAGCCAGGTTGCATTTTCATCCTCGGTGCTGAATTGCTTTGCTTAACTAGCTATGTTAATTTAGATGCACATTTTGGAAGGGGGTGACTTTCTTTTTGAACGGTGCATGAAACATCAAAGGCCAGCTCCTATCTAGGCATGTATTCCATGCTCCTCACAGTAATATCTGAGCCCTTCCACTTGATAGATTCAGCTTATTCCAATTGTGACACCGGATGGTTTCTGTGGGCGCACAGACTCCCTTGAGACTTGCCAGCAGCCTTGCCACTAGATGTTAGTGAGCATGCACTCAATAACTGTTCTTGTCCACCCTGCGAAAGCTGCTTGAGATTGTTTGTTCCCTTCATTACAGCTGAGGTGACCTACAGAACCCCCACACTCCTCTTATGGCTCTTCATGGGCCATCATCTCCGAAGGAAGCCCGCATGTTATCCTCTTGTTAATTGTGAGAGCGGAACATAGTCATGAAAGGAGGTGACACAATGGGAAAAGGATACAAAGTGCTGTAGGCTTAAGCATGGTTAAAGGTTGTGATTGAAAGATGCTGCAGCACAACTGTCTCTGTAGGAGACAAGGAAAGGATTGTGTAGCTCATCCAGGAGAGACAGGTGGCGGATTATGATGTTGGAATGACTGACACAGGGAGGGGTTTTCACATTGCTGAGTGGGATGGGTTGGCAACCCCTGGGGAGCAGCGCTCTGTATCTGTTCTGAGCAATACACGCACACACGCCCTCCTTGGCAATGCGTGCGGTGGCCTTGACACTGAGGAACTGCCCCAGGGATTAAAGGGCACCTCAGTCTCCTAGGTCCAGGCAGTCCTTGGCCTCAAAAATTGGTGGCAAAGGGGCCAGTTAGTGCTGATAGTGGCGGTTGTCTTTATAATGTGGACATCTGTCCATTGGGAATTGGCTTGAGACCTAACAACTCATGACATGCAAGAGCCACTGGATTGCCTTCAGCTGGGAATGAGTTTGGGTCTTTTTGTTCTGAAGTAAGGGAGTGTCTTTCCTCGCCTTCTCCCTCCATCACTTCCCTCTAGGGAGAGCTTTGGCAAGGACTTGGGATCGTCAGTAAGATCAGGTGCTGGGAAAACACTGCCCAGGAGAGTTTGATCTCTGCACTCAGCCCTGCTGGTTCAGAAGGGCTGGTCAACCTATGTTGTGTTTGTGGGAGTCCTCTGGACTCCCCCAGTCTGAGAAAGCAGGAGAATAACAGCTCTGCTTGCCTCTGGAGTAACTGCATAAGGAACACGTGAGAGGGAAGGGACTTTAACTCACAGTTCTCTAGCCACCAGCTAATGAAAGCAATGATAAGTCCACCTGAGGATCAGTCACCTGATAGGCAACACCAATGATGCTCTGGCCTGCGTGACCAAAATTGCACTATGCTTTTCTGCAGAATCTGGCTACCTAAGGTTTACAGGCATGAAAAAGGCAATGGGGGAAAGCCTCCAAACGCTGTCCCTAGAACGGCCCCTCTAGGGAACGGCCCTTCTCCTGGCTGGGAGGTTACAAGGTGGATGAGATGGAGGCCACAGAGTCTGTTTTGTGCTGAACTGGGATGTCCGGACCTGCCTAGTGCTGGGAGTTTGCACTCAGGAGCTGTTAATAGAACTTGGAAGGGCTCCTGCTCCTCGTTCATTGTTGGGGAAGAGAAGCCACTTTATTTTATTAATTACATGATTTGGGAGATTAGTGTGGGGGGGGAGGAACAGCCTTTGTTTAGAGCAGGCTGGGGCTATTGAGCGCAGAGCTGGAAACTGGAGCAGTAATTCAGCGTGACGGGCCCAACGTGGGAAAGCCTCCTGCTACGTGAGCAGATCCCCTAATGAAACCAGAGCCCCGGCTCCCTGCTCCCCTGGGGGGATAGGGCTGTCCCGCAGAGATGGGGATGGGCAGGATGAAAACACAAGCTCCAACATGGGGAGACAATAGCTAATCACATGTCAATGGGGGAGAAGGGGCTGTGAGAATTAACCCTTCACGGGCTGGCATTTTTTAGACTAACAGCATTTTCCATTCTAGGATCTCAAAGCAATTTGCAAACAAACATTATTTGAGTGTCACAACCTAACCCCTCCTCCCAAGTAGAGGTATAACCCCCACATTACAGATGGAAAGACTGAGGCACAGTGAAGTGATGTGACTTGCTCAGGATTGCCCAGCAAGAGTGGCAGAGAGAACAGGACCCAGGAGTCCTGATTCCAAGGCCTCTGTTCTAACCACACTGCCTTCCGTCAGTCCTCCAGTCCACTAAGCTCTCAAGAGACGCCCATGCCCTCAGCAGCAGAAGGGTGAAGCAATAACAGCCTCTCGCCTTGCTTAAGAAATGTGGGAGTGGGGGGAGGAAGCTAATTTAGGACAAACTATTTAAGCCAAATTGCTTGTGGGGGGCTTTCCTGGAGCCTGGCCCAGTAGCAGCAAGGTGCATGGCCCAAGCACTGGGATTGGATTGGAGGACGGATCTAAATCCCAGGTCACCACCTCTGGTGCACTGGCTCCAGCTGTCCCATAGGTGGGAAGCCCTTTGCTGAATGGCATCATCATAGCCGCTCTCTGCCCCTCCTGCCCCCAAGCTGTTCTTTTGCCTTTGTGGGCTCAGAATAAATTACGGATAATTAAAAGAACCTGGGACATTCTCAACTTTTATACAGGGAAATCCAGAACCTTTCTGTATTCTGGTGTTAGAAGCAGGCTGAGTCCAGCTAGACGGGTCACAGAAACATCCTCTGAATTTCCTTAGCCCTTTTAATTTCAGAGCTCTTTAATCACATCAGTTAATTAAGTCTCTCATCCCACTGAGACAGATAGTTACTGTCCCTGTTCTACAAACAGGGGAAGCTGAGGCACAAAGAGGTGAAGTAGCTTGCTTCAGGGTCACAAGGTGATTCAGTGGTAGGGCTGAAAGTAGAACCTAGGAGTCCTGATCCCCAGTTTGCTGAGCTCAGATGGGCCTCTGCAGCTTGGGTCCGTTTCATTTCCCCTCACAGCGAGACCACTGTCTGCAGCCGTAGAGAATTATTCTGCCCCTTGGGGATGTGGGATCAGGTGAGTGCCCTGTTTCCATTGTCTGAGGCCTTGCCTTTAAATGCTTAACCCTGTGCAAGATGCACCTGCAGTTAGCTAGGGCTCTCCTCCCAGCCCTTCCCAAGCGGTTGCACTCAGTCTCCCCTATGCAGAAACAAGGCAGAGAGCTATGGCTGGCAAGCTCAGAGCTTAACAAGGAACAAAAACAGGAGCAATTGGGACTGGAGCTGGTGAGAGATAGGAGAACCCCCGTCGCCCCAGCAGGGTTCAATCGGCGACACCTGTGGGCAGAGTGGGGCAACAGGCAGCCTGTGTCACAGAATGGCCTGTGACTGCAGCAAACCAGCTAAATGGTGGCGAGGCACCTGCTCTGCTGAGACCCAAAGGCTCTTGAGTACTGTGCCCAGGATATGAGCAGCCATGTTCAGCCCTGCTTCCTTCTCCCACCAGCACACTAGATACAAACTTGTCCTGTCAGCCAGTGCTGGGTTCCGATTACCCAGCCAGCCCCTCTTCTGCAACCATCTGTCTCTCACTTTGGTTTTAATGGGAGCAGTTTGCACTAGGCTGTAAGCTTGACTAGAAGCCCTACAATAAAGACGTGCTTCTTCTGGAGCATCCAAGGGTCTTCACAAACATGGATTAACTGAACCTTGCCACGTGCATGGGAGGAAGGTGATACGGTTCTTTAGCTCAGTGGTCTCCAAACTGGGCTGGGCGCACTCCAGGGGGTGCATGGCATCAGGAGCGCTGCCGGACGGCACTCCGCCATTTTTTTTCTTCAGCGGCTGCTCTGTACATCCATGGCTGGTGTTCCCCTCCAGCAGCGCATCTGCGGCCAGTCTTCTTCTGTTGGCGGCACGTCTGTGGCAGATCTTCTGGTCTTCACCCTGGGGGTGCGCGAGCCAAAACGTTTGGAGACCACTGCTTTAGCTCTCTGAGATGAGGCCTAGAAAGGGGACGTGACTTGCCCAGGGTCACACAGCCAGTCAGTGGCAGAGCTGAGAGTAGAACCCAGGAGTCCCGAGTCTCTATCTTCTCTATCCATTAGAGACATTCCATCCCTGTAAGCAAGGGATCGAATTACTTCAGGATCGTTGTGCTGTGATTAATAGATTTTAAAGCCAGAAGGGACCGCTAGGATCATCGGGTCTGGCCTCCTGACAGCACAGGCCAGAGAATTTCACTAATCACACTCTTTTTTGCATCAGGCCCATCACTTCTGGTTGAGGTAGAGCATCTCTTTTATAAAGACAGCCAGTCCCCAAGTCATGGAGATTCCCCGACACCTGGAGGGGTAGGGAAGCTGTTTCAATAGTTCAGTGAAGGTAGGATAAGAAATAATGGGCTTACTCTGCAGCAAGGGAGATTTAGGTTAGATATTAGGACAAACTTTCTCGCTGTGAGGGTAGTTAAGCTCTGGAACAGGCTTCCAAGGGAGATTGTGGAATCCCTGTAATCGGAGATTTTTTTAGAACAGGTTGGACAAACACTTGTCAGGGATGGCCTAGGGTTATTTGGTCCTGCCTCAGTGCAGGGGGCTGGACGTGATGATCTCTCGAAGCCCCTTCCAGCCCAACATTTGTATGTTTCTAAGATTACCCGCACTGTACAAATTGGGCACCTTATTCCTAGTCTGAAGTTATCTAGCTTCAGTCTCTAGCTATTGGATCTTGTTCTGCCTTTGCTAGAGTCAAGAGCCTTCTGCTATCAGAAATCTTCCCATTATAGATTCTGATCAAGTCATCTCAACCTCCTCTTCATTAAACTAAGTAAACTGGACTTCTTTGGTCTCTCTCTCTGTGAGGCAGGTTTTCCAGACCTCGTATTGTTCTTGTACTCTTTTCTGAACCTTTCCAACTTACCAACTTTCTCCCTAAAGACTGGACACCAGAACCACTCTCGTCAATGCCATACCCAAGGGTAATAACATCTGCCTACATCCAGTCAATGTTTTCATGCGTAGACGTTCTAGGATTGTACTTGCTCTCCTAGCCACCACATGGCAAATAACCAACTGAACATGAGCTTGCAATGACCCCTAAATCCATTAATGAATCACTGCTTTTCAAAATACAGCCCCCAATCCTGGAAGTGTGACCTGCATTCTTCATACCTAGATGTATGACCTTGCATTTAGCTATCTAATTAGCTGATTGACCTGTTTCAGTTTTAATGGGGGATTTCAAAGGTGAATTGCAGAGCTTTGAAAATAAATAAAACTTTTAAGATCTGAACTCAGTATTAGGTGCTGGGTTCAATTTACAGGTGGTCAGGAATTTTGCCATCAATGGTTTTTCCAATGGAAAATGTGGTTTCCACAAAATCAGACTTTTCAACAGGAAAATTTTGGTTTTGCAGAAGTGGTTCAATTTTCTGTTGGGAAAGTCAAATTAAGTTTTAGTTTGGATTGGTTGGACCCAAACTGAAATATTTTTGGATTGTTGAACTGACCCAAAACATTTAGTTTTTCATTAGTTCAACATTAAACTCTATTTCCCTATTGTGCAGGTTGTCATATGGGAGTTGTAATTTGGGTCCCATTGTTTGCTATGGGCTGGACTCCCTGGTCCAAGTACATATTCCACGATGCAATGCAGTTTTCCCTCCAACTCAGCAGTATGGTCCACCACAAGTCATGCGGCTGCAGACGAAGGCTGGGAGATGTAATCTACCAAGGGAGCCTGGCCCACAAGGCAGTACAGGACCATGTGGCTTATGAACAACTCCCATAAGGCAATGTGCCCCCACAAGGAAATGAAGTTTAACGTTCAACAGACTTGAGTGAAGCTTTTCAGATTGGTGTAACAATCCACAACAAAATATTTTGATTCGAGAAATGTCAGTTTCATTTTGATTGGAAAGGCCAAAACAACATGTTTTGTCATTTCCAAATTGACCTTTTTTGAAATTCTTTGTTCCACCAAAAATTTAGATGTGTAACATTTTGTCTCGATGTAGGATGAAAACAAAATGTTGAAATATTGGAATTTCCTGCAGGATGGAAATTCTGAATTTCACTCAGTTCTAGTCCAATTGATCCCTAGTGTGAATCCACTGAAGGCAGTACACCAAGGGGCCTATACATGCAAACGTCAATACATTTTCAAACCAAATATTTGCAAATCACTTTGTCTTTTTACTTCCCAGCCAAGGTGAGGTGCATGTGTTTGGCCAAAACCAGCCCTGCATCAACCATGCAGTGAACCCAGGCAGGGTTCCTGGCAGGTGAAGGAAAGAGGCAGTGTTCAGAAATGTTTTTGCAGATGTAAATGTGCTGGCAATTATTAAGTCGACATGTGTCTCTGGGTTAATGATTTGGGGGTCTTTAGTCGTAATCCTGTGCAGGTTGCCTTTAAAAACACCCAGACACCAGTCAAGAGAATCCAGCTTGCCAATTCCTAAAAAATGGGGGGTGGGACGTCTTATAAACACTGCAGACAAGAACAGAATTTTAGGCAAGATCTCCAGTTGGGGTAGACAGATGCAGGATCTGGCCAGCTGGCCTTCTTTTCTGACTTTGCACTTCCTAGTATAGAATCTGCTAAGTATCTGGGATGCTAATGAATTGCAGCGTTAGCTGTGGGTGTGAGAGGCGGCGGGGGAAGGGGGGGTATAAACCCTAAGATATCTTCTGTGTCAGCATAGGTTTGAAGCTGTGGTGCCTGGAGAGCTGGCTGGGCATGAGGTGCTGGCTCCCCTCTTGACCAGCTGCTTCTACAGGTGCCCAGGCTCTACACTGCAAATGAGCCAGCAACAGCAGCTAGAAACACGGAAGAGGAGCTAAACTGATCCACTGCCAGCAGTCAATGAGCCTGGGACTACCAGCCACCCCTGGCAATTAGGATTCCTGGGTTCTCTGCCACTGACTCACTCTGTGACCTTAGGGCATGCCATTTAATCTCTGTACCTCAGCTTTCCTGCAAAACAGCTCTTGGATGCCTCAGTTCATTGATGTGCTAAAACTGCTTTGAGATCCTCAGGTGGAAAGCACTACAGAAGGTTGAAATAGCCAGTGCTCAACTAATGTATTGCCCCTCTCCCCCAGTCTACAAGGGATTGTGTGTGCTAATGTCTCCTCTAGCCCTCTGCTGATGCTCCAATGCTGTCTCTCTCAGGCAAGTATTGCTGTCTAAAGACTAAAAGAAAAGGAGTACTTGTGGCACCTTAGAGACTAAAGACTGGATTACATATTTCAAGCCAGATCCTCAGCTGGTTTCAGTTGGCATCCCTCCACAGAAGTCAGCGGAGCGACACTAATTTGCACCAGCTGAGCAAGTGCTAGGGGAGTTAAATACTGTGTTAATGTAACCAGATGTAAAGGCAGCTGTAAATTTGCTCAGGTAGTCAATAAAGTCGCCAAGCACAAATACACATGGTATTAAATGGGTTACAATCCACAGCCAGACACTCACAAGATGAATGTTGGCATAGTCAGGTAACTAATAATGATGCTAAGCAACGTAGCTCATCCAGGAACTTATCTGGCCCCCATCCGTATGCACTCCTGTGAAGCAGGGCAGGGCTGGGATCCCCATTATAAAATGGGGAAACTGAGGCAGGGTGGCAGTGTCAGAGCAGGGAGTTGGAACCCAGATCTCCTGAGCCCTGGGCCAGGGCCACTGTTAAAAGGACAGGGCGTGGGAATTGCATGGGTGGGTTCTGGGCAAGTGGGAGATAGCAGGCTGCCACTCTGAGGCCTGGCAGCATAGTTCAGTGACTGGCTTTGATGTGGGCTCAGCTCAAAGGGCTCTTGGGGGGACTCTGCATTATGCATGAGTTGCATGAAGCTGCAGAGCGGGGGGAGAGCTCTCATTTACCCCTTGTCAAGGAAGGTCTTTAGTGTCTCCGGAGTCCTCCTGCCCCTCCTCTCTGCACACCTATCCTGGGCAATCTGGGAGCCTTTAAACAGCCCCCAGCTCCAGCAGGTCAACTCCTCCAAGGGCTCCACACGCAAAGTTCCCCAGGGGGAGGGTGACCATGCCCGGCCCCAGGGTTCAGTTCCTCCTGACTGGCAGGGGACAGAGCTCTGGGGCCTGTACCCAAGATGCTCCCCGCCCCTTTCCCCTTCCAGCACCAGGGGACCCTGCGATGAGCCCAAGCCAAGCGCATCCTCCCCTGCCCCGCCGCTGCTCACCTGTCTGGCTCCGGGTCTCCCTGGCCCGCCTCGGCGCTGAAATAGCTTTGCAGGAGGCAGAGCAGGAGGCAGCTGACGTTGAGCACCAGGCACAGGGTAGCCAGCACGGCCGAGACCGGCCGCAGCACCCTGGCCACCCTCTCCGAGACGGCGCTGGGGGAGCCAGCCTGGGCCCGGCCCGCCTGGAGCTGGAAGATGAGGATGGAGGCCAGCACCGCCATGAGGGCCGCCAGGGTGCCGAAGAGCAGGAGTACGGCCAGGGAGCGCCGGGTGTAGGCGGAGGGCATCGCGGGGCGGGGAGTTAAAAGAGGGTCCCAAAAAGTTGTGCTAAACTTTCCACGCCCCCGCGCGCGCCCTGCCTCTCCCTGAGCCGAGCCGCAGGGACCGGGGAGCGGCGGCTGCCGAGCCCGGAGCTGTCCCGGGAGGCGCTGAGCTCCCCGTGTGCTGCCGCTGATCTCACCCCCCCAGTGCCAAGCTGTGTCTCACCCTGCCCGCGGAGCCCGGTGGTGCTAATCACGCTGGAGCTCGTCTCTCTCGCTCACACACCTCTGCCCATGTGACGTTTCTATTAATTAGGGATTTCAAACTTTCCTGGCGATGGAGTGAAGCTCCCTGTGCAAAGGAGGCGTTTTCTCCAGCCTGGGAGCGAGGACTGCCTGCCCCCTCCTTGTTCGCAGTTTGCATCTGCTCAGTTTCTCTCCAACTCTCCGCCCTGCCCAGCTAGCTGCGTGGAAAGAAAAGCTGGTGTTTTAAAGGGGGGACCTAGACAGGATCTGTGTTGAAAGATCCAGCTAGCCCTGCACTTGCCCTCTCTGCTTTTTAATCTTTTTTCAATCCAGCCAGGCCTTGTAGGATACAGCTGTGTGCTGCTGGTGAAAATCTGTTTTGCAGAGAAAGGTTTGTTTGTTTTGTTAAAAGGGGAATAAGGCTGGAATGTTCTTGATGGGATCTTTAATTTTGGGACCCAGTATCTGCTCGCAGTTACCCCAGCTTTTACAGTGCTGTAGTTCTATCCAGTTTAGCTGTGTCACTTCTGTTTGACATCAGCAAAACAGACAGCAGAACTGACCCCTTCATTTTTAAAAATCAAGGGCCAGATTCAGAGGTGTTGTAAATTAGCATAACTCTGAATAGAGGTATGTTGATTTACACCAGCTCCAAATCTTGCTCCAGACACCTATGCTCTCCTGATCCAAAACTCACTGAAGTCCAAGGAAAGTTTCCCATTGATTTCAATGGGCCGTGGATCAGGACTTGGCACCCATTTAGCCAGTACACTAGGCTCTTCCACAAATCTGGCTCTTGGTGGCTCAGTGAGAGCTGCTAAGTGAGGAGCCCTTGAAAACCTGGCCTAGTAGTCTTCAACGGAGCCCTACAGTTTGTCCCTGGCTAATGAAGGAGAATTTGGACCTGGTTCACCATTAAAGTCAGTGGAGTCCCATTGGTCTAAAGTCAGAAACAGGCCCATGGCCTTTAGCGTAATTTAGCCAGAAGGCAGCATCAAGAACCTTTGGCCTGTGTAGGAAGTGGGGTCAGTGTTACCTTTGGTTGGTTTGTTTTATCTATAACGGGCCAGATCCTCAGAGGGGGTAAATCAGGGAATATCTGTTGGCTTCACCAGAGCAATGTGGATTTGCATCAGCTGAGGACCCCTGACCTATGTGCCTTTCTGTGTTGAAGGGGGAGGAGAGAGATGATATTCAGATGTCCAGGCTCCCGCCTGGACCCCTGGCTGCCTGTGCAACGCACAGTAGCATCTCCAGCTCCTCTCCCTCTCACATTCTTCCATGTGACTCTTTATGCAGCCCTTAAGCTTCTCTCCGAAGTTTCTTGTCCACATTTTTTCCCTGCTATTCCCATGGCAACTCGGCTAACCCCAATTTTCTGTATGGTGAGAAAAGGCTCTCAAGTTCATCAAGGACTTGGATCAATCCTAGTAACATAACTCAAAGGTCTAGGGCTCAGCACTTCTGCATAGCTAAGCGCCTGTGAGTAAATAGCCCCAGTGGACACGGGGTGATATTTAGTCCTGGGGAGGAGGATGGGCTAGGAAGAATGGGAAATCTGTCCTGACTCGTTTGTGAGAACAACAGAATAGCCTAATCTGCCTTCCATTGGTAGTGATACAGTCAGTCATCTGGGCTCCTGAATGTATCGTGAGGATCTCAAAGCACTTTGCAAGCCATGGGCTCCATTCTGCAGTCCACAATCAGGCAAAACTCCTACGGTCTTGAACATGTTTTGCTTGGTTAAGGACTAAAATGCAGCCATCTCTGGGGAGGAGCATGGCAGCTGTCTAATAGTTTGCAGTGACACTTCAGTGTCATTTAGAAATGGAAAGGATTAATACAAGGTATACGTCAAACTCCAGAGGGAATTTAAAGGCAGAACTGGGTTATTCAAATGGGAACTTGGTCAGGAATGTTCCATGCTTGGATGGGTGGTTGTGGGTGTGGTACTTGTGGCAAAGGATGTCCAGTTCCTGCAGATACTAGCAGCTATTTCAGGAGGCACTGAGGGATAAGTCACTATTTCCATGTCTGCTTCCCTGCAGGTTGTATGTATTGTCTTTCCATGTGTCCAGTGCAGCATTAAGAAAGCCACAGCCCGTCATGTACAGTAGGGGGCAACTGGAAGGAACTGAGGCTGTGGAGGTAGCAGGGACTTCTCCAGAATCTGTGGCTCTATAAATACCATTTTCCATTGCTCGTTGTATTTTTAGCAGGGGCCTTTGCCTGTACTGTGTATGTTTCTGTATGGCCCTCCTGCCCCATAGCAGCAGCATCACTGGTTTAGAAGCAGCACCAGGCATGGGGGAGGGTGCAGAAGGGAGCAGGCGGAATGGGTCAGTTGATAAAGGCTGGGGGGATTGGGTGTTTGGACTCAGGAATTCCACTGCTTTACCGATCCCTTCAAGCTGCCTGGCACTGCAAAAACTGGGCTAGAAATGTGACAAGGAGAGAGGCTGTGGGGAGATTCCCAGGGCTTTTGGCTGGGCCGGTCTCATAAAGTTCCGCTGCTTATGGGCCTGCTCAGAGCCTGGAAACACGGAGGCAGGAGCAATAGCAGCAATCAAATGTCTCACACTTCCTATGAGTTTGAGGGGCAGCTTTGGGGTGCTGGTTATTTGATCTAAATGGATTCGCCTGCCCTGTCATTCACCAAATCCCCCAGCACTTCAAGCTGCTCTGTGAGAAACCGGAATGAAAGCAGAGAGGAATTCTGGGAATGGGTTTCCCTCCTCTCTCTTTTCCCATTGTTTGCATGATCTTGTGCTTAAACCCATTGTAATGCTCTATTTGCCTTGCTCAGCAGCCCCGAGACCTGCCCTCTGTCCCCACTACATATGACAATTTTACTCCAAGGGGGGCATTTTTTGCAGGTCCCCAAAGCAAGTGGGTAAATACTTTTGTCAGTCCACCTCTCCCTTCCTACTCTGTGCAGATGAGATGTCTGCAGATTAGACTGCACCCTAATGCAAGGGAAGGGGACTATCCACAGCTTTGTTTTGTGTCTGTTTTTCTCATACTTTTTCTCCCTTCCTACCTAGTCCCCTTTGTACCAGGTGTTAATTGCAAATAAACACTGCATTTGGGTGTCACATTCCTGTTACCGATTAACTGGAAGCTGTTGGGGCAGATGTAGAGACAGAGGTGGGTTCAGCCATTAGCTGCCCAGCCAGGAGTGCACACGTGAGGAGCAGGGTCACCTCTGGCACGCCAGAGGCCAGAGCCCCAAAGGGTCTCTCATGCTGTCAGAGGAGCAGGTGAAATGGCTGAATGCTGCACAGCACCACAGAGGCGTCTGTGCACACAGCTCTTTGGGAGGACATAAAAATCAAGGGCACTGACTGCCCCCATCCCTCCCCTTTAATAGAAATGCCAGGAACCCTTTGCTGGTTTCAGAGCGGTAGCCATGTTAGTCTGTATCAGCAAAAACAACGAGGAATCCTTGTGGTACCTTAAAAAGAAAAGGAGTACTTGTGGCACCTTAGAGACTAACAAATTTATTAGAGCATAAGCTTTCGTGAGCTACAGCTCACTTCATCAGATGCATCCGATGAAGTGAGCTGTAGCTCACGAAAGCTTATGCTCTAATAAATTTGTTAGTCTCTAAGGTGCCACAAGTACTCCTTTTCTTTTTGCGAATACAGACTAACACAGCTGCTACTCTGAAACCTGTGGTACCTTAGAGACTAACAAATTTATTTGGGTATAAACTTTCATGGGCTAGAACCCACTTCATCAGATGCATGGAGTGGAAAATACAGTAGCAGGTATAAATACACAGCACATGAAAAGATGGGAGTTGCCCTTTGGATGCTGCAGCAATGGACACAGGCATTCTCCTAAGCATGAACTGACCTAGGTATTTATATCACCAGAATCACCAGTGTCCAAGCTCAGTCATTTAGCTGGCAGTCTGGAACTCCATAAGGAACAGCAAACCTTTGCAGCGGGGAAATCACTGGGCGGCGATGGCGACTCCTGTCCCATGAGATGTGGCTGTGACCAGCCATTGTGACACAGGGTATGACAGGGCCTGACTCCTGCTGTGTGCTTGCCTGTTGTGTGGGCTCTTGGATGTGTATAATGAAGACTGACTCTCGGTACATTTCTGATTTTCCCCATGCTCTCCTCCTAGTTGCTTTTTCTGCTGTGCCCACAGCAATTTCCACCTCGTTAAGCACTGGAATAAATTGCCTAGGGAGGTTGTGGAATCTCCATCGTTGGAGATTTTTAACAGCAGGTTAGACAAACAGCTGTCAGGGAAGGTCTAGCTAATACTTAGTCCTACCTTGAGTGCAGGGGACTGGACTAGATGGTCTCTCGAGGTCCCTTCCAGTCCTACAATTCTATGATTCTCCAAGAGTCTGGTGCATTTCATTTGGATTTCCTTGCGGTACCACATACAGTGCTTTGCTGCTTACCCTCACACCTGATTGAGACCACTTTGCACTTGGGGGTGGGGGTATTATGCACCCAGGAGGTTTAGGAGCACAGTGATTCTCAGTGGAACTCATGCTTAGGTTCTTTTGAAAATCAGACCCTTGACAGGCATCTCTTCTTGCTGCTGCACACAGCCTGGGGTATTATTACTAGTCTATTAAAAATGTCAGGAGCGAGCAAGGGAAGAGAGCCCTCAAGATACATCACTGAGCAGTGAGGCTAAAAAATGACAGGTTGGGACGTTGGTGTTCACTCAACAAAAGGCCCACTAGAGCCGACGGGTTTGCCATCTCTTATAAATATCTCTGAGAAGCAGCAGTGCCTTTCCCCTTGGGATAGCCCTCCTGGATGATGTTCCTGGGAATCACATTCTTCAGTGTTCAGAGTAGCAGCCGTGTTAGCCGCAAAAAGAAAAGGAGTACTTGTGGCACCTTAGAGTCTGCATCTGATGCATCTGATGAAGTGAGCTGTAGCTCACGAAAGCTTATGCTCAAATAAATTTGTTAGTCGCTAAGGTGCCACAAGTACTCCTTTTCATTCTTCAGTGTGAAAGCATCCCTCCTCCTAGCAAGGCTGACTCTTCGGCAGAGAGGGGGATGTTTTTATTGCCCATAGTTCACCAGGAGTTTTGGCTGGTCCCAGAAACAGATCCATGGTCCTGGTTCTGCGGGGTTGTGTCTCTTTGGGGGGGCGAAACTCGTCTTCCTGTTTTGTGATCCCTAGAAACACATGCAAACATATTCCAATGACACAGACTGAGCAGAATCCACATGCTCTGAGCTGTGAACTGGAATGCCGAATAAGCAGGAAGGAAGGTGTGATGCTTAGGACACTAGCCTGGGCATTTGGAAACCTGCCACAGACTTCCTGTGTGATCTTGGGCAAGTCTCATTGTGTCCCTAATCCCATCTGTACAATGGGGATATCAAGAGCTGTTGGGAGGATAAATACCTTAAAGATTGCAAGGGGCTCAGATACTCTGGTGATAGGGGCCAGAGAAATACCTAGACATAGAATGGGGATGCCCAGAGTGCTGTTTACAGGGAGACATTTGCCCAGGCCAAAGTTCTTTCATTCCTAAAAGGATCCTCTGTAAATCCTAGCCCAGGAAATAACTAGCACAAATACTTCCCACTTGACTTCTTCAGCATATGTCACAAACATTAGCATTGCTGGGGGATGGGCCATTTTATAGAATAGGGAAAGTGAGGCTGAGAGGTTATGAGATGCGTCCAAGGCCACTGATGGAGTCAGTGTGGGAAGCGGGGGTGCTGGAGCTCTGTAGGCACCTCCTCCTTTCTTTGCACCTTTAGGCCATATTTGTCTCAAAATGAATCTGCAGAGGACATGTTGTTCTAAGGCTGGGGGTTCAGTCATTGTTATTGTCCTGGTATCGTGTTATGTCCCCGGATCGAAGATATGCCAAGGAAAACACTTGCTGCTGAGATACTTGACACGATCCATCCACCATTTAGGCGGTCTGACTCTGGGTCTGTAGGCAACCCAGTTTCCTAGCATCATCCATCATCTGACTTACACAGGCCCTGTCCAAGCTGCCTCTGGTTGAAACCTCTCCCCCTGAAGCTGCAGTGATCTGGTTTGTATGCCAGGATGGAACTATACTGCAGTAACACCTGATGCGTCAGTACCCTGTTCACTTGCTTTGAGAATAGGATTGTATATTGGGGGGGAGGGCTGATTCTGGTGTAGTCACTTACACAAGAGCAAAATGCTAGTTAATCAGGGTGGCCGCATATTACACTGGTGCAAGTGACTGCTCACGGTGTGGGCAGAATCAGGCCCAGTGCCTTTCAGATTCTACCCCCCTTCCCCCATGCAATGAGCAGGCGAGTGGCTGGGGCCAAAGGCAGCAACCATTGTGGGCCCAGTGGCATCTCACACACAATATTGGATCATGCTTTACTGAGAGGAGGAACGTTGGCTGGGACTCCAGGCTTGTCTCTGACTCTTTTCTAAATGTACCACATAATTGCTCTGTCCATGCAGGTAACCCACCAGAGACAGGGAGGAAACTCAGTTTAATGCCTTATAGTGATAGACTCAAGGAGCTAGATCTATTTAGTTTAATAAAGAGAAGGCCAAGGGGTGACTTGATCACAGTCTGTAAGTATCTACAGGAGGAACAAAATTTGACAATGGGCTCTTCGGTTCAGCAGACAAAGGTCTAACAAGATCCAGTGGCTGGAAGTTGAAGCTAGATAAATTCAGACTGGAAATAAGGTGCAAATTTTCAACAGTGAGGGTAATGAATCATTGGAACAACTTACCAAGAGCTGTGGTGGATTCTCCATCACTGATACTTTTAAAATCCAGATGGGATGTTTTTCTAAACAATCTGCTCTAGTTCAAATAGGAATTAATTCAGGGAAGGCCCAAGTTCTGCAGGCGGTCACACTGTTCGTTTCTGGCGATATAGCCATTGACAGCCTCTCGAGGCCCCTTCCAGTCCTGCATTTCTGTGACTGCACAAAACCGTGGCTTGCATTGTACCATCAGCATGTGGGTGTGAGCCTCAATCTTCATGGGAGATTTGAACCCGTGACCTCCTAGTTGAGAGGCAACAATGCTACTAATTGTGTCAGTGTAGAATTGGTCTCACCTGGGTGTGTAGCATGGTACCAGCCTGCCTCTTTCCACCTCTGCCCAGCAAAAATAAGGTACTTGGACCATGTTGGAAGCCAGCCTGCTGGCTTTGGCAGGAAGTCTGTTTTAGCTCCTGTTAATTTCCAGGCCACCTGACATTTTTGCCCCGGGGGATTTCAGCTCCTTGGCCTGTGTTATTGAGACATGGCCCAAGGTCATGGACCCATAAGCCTGTGCTATTTATTTCCCATCCCCTTCACTGCCATCTGCCTCCTGCACCAGACAGCGGAGCCATGGCTGTCTCGGACAGTCAGTGGCAAGATGGGAGCAGAGCCTCTGAGTCTGTCTGAAGAAGTCTCCGTGATTTGGGAATATTTGGGAATATTTGTTGGAGATTCTGGTGGCTCTGGGGCGTGCCGAGATTTACTCCATTGCTGTCCCAGTTAACAGCCCAGCGTCTGGAAGCCTGTGGGAGGGCGGGTTTAGCAAAGTGACCCGTGGTCAATCAGATTTGCTTCTTTCTGACCCTAGCTGCGCTGCTTCTCATGTGCATTCGGCCACGGGTCACAGAACCCTCTGGCAAAGAAAGGCCATGACCCAGGCTCCAGGGCATTTTGGCACAGAGAGCACCCCTGGAGGGAGAGCCTAAATGGGATGTTGTCCGAGTTCTTCTGGGCTTGGCCAAGGCTGAGAACACAGCGTGTAAAACAATCCAGGGGGAAGGACTAGCTAGTGTGTGGTAGGGCTACTCCATATCCGGTCCTGGTAGGTGTCTGGAGTCAACCGGTGCAACTCTGTTGGAGTCAGTGGAGCTGTGCCTGATTGAATGACAGGGATAAGTTTGTCTCACTAACTATAAGCACCACAGTCTGCTACTGACTCTCTCCTCCTTTTAGGATCAGCCTCTTTTCTACCCTCTCTGCCCTCTATAGTGCATGAAAACCCGCTTCTCTGTTCTGAGTCCGGGCCTCTTTCGAGGTGGGTTAAAGCCAAACATTTGCTTAGCTCACTTCTTGGGGGGAAAACGCCCAGCAGTGAGGGGCCCCTGATAGGCATCTTAGCTGTCTTCATCTTGTTGATTTATCTCCTTGATCTGCTGGCTCTCACTGAAGAGCAAAGATCTAGAGACAGGAAAGACCTCAAGAGGGAGCCAAAAGCTTTTGAGCACAAGCTCCAAGCACCAAAGGCAGGAAGAGCAGAGACTGGGACTTGCAATGAAATGACTGGCCAGAGCTTTCTGAAAAAGCAACATTCCCAGGCCACTAGATCCACAAAGCAGAGAGAGCTTTCACCAGCCCACCATCCCCATCCACAGCCTCAGGGCACAAATGTTGCAGATAGCAACCAGCCCTGACCCTAAGAGACACACCTCCGGGCCACCCCAGGTGTCCACATTGCTGTGCCCCCTTTGCTGGCAGGCTAAGGAGAGATCAGACTGCCTGTTGTGAACTCCTGAGTCTCAGGCCTGCAAGGGCAGGGGCATCTCAGTGCAGGTCAGAGGTAGTGGGGCTCTCTCCAGGCCAGAGGCTTATTCTGTGGTCCAAGCAGCTCTTAGGAGACTCCAGGATACAAGGTGTCATTCCACACATGCTGACATATCCTCTGTACTCCCTCCCCTTCCAGGATCAATTAAGATTATGAGTGATGCTAATTAACACCCTGCTAATTGCACTCTGCAACCCTCTATAAATTACAAGATTTATAAGCAGACAGCAGCCACAGGCCTAGGAAAGATGCTGCACTTGTGTATCCGGAGCTGCCTGTAAGGTGAGCCTCTCCCAGTGCTCAGAATAGAGAGACCTTCCACCTTGCTCCTCTTTCCCTCTCCCTACTGCTCTCCAAGACTGCTCCTTCATCCTGGGGCAGCTCATGGCCTCTCGGGAGGATCCCACAGAATTCACCCAGTACCTGTGTTCAGGACATGGCCATTAGTGACTAGGACCAAAGCCCAGCAGGAGAGCTGACAGTCACTAGACGTGCTGGACGTGCCAGCATGGCAGGAGGGATGGACCCAGCAATCTAGGATGCCCTCCCCATCGTGAGCGTCTGAGGGCAGCAGGCAGAGAAAGGCCCACACCCTGGCAGAGCTCTGAGCAGCCACACTTCCCTCTGCTCAGCAAGATGATACCTGTGCGTTGGAGCTCAGCGGTTTGAAACATTGCACCGACCGCTGCTTCTGCTCCCTTTTCCCCTGATTCCGCCACCACCCATGCAGGGCAAGAGTGCCGCCCCCAGGGCTCATTCAGTTTTTGGCCTCTCTGCCCTGACTTCCTGCAGGGAAGCTACCTTGTGCCACTGGCAGGTCTTTTCTGTGGACATCTGCCTGTCTGGGAATTGGACTGAGCTCCATCCGCTGACGTCACACAGGCCACCTTTCAGTTGTTTGGCATTTGGTCACTACCAGCACACCAGCTGGATTTGGACTGGTGACTTAGAGGTGTCCCGTCCCCCTAAATCCTGGGCCACCCAGTCTCCCCAGCACTAACCTTTCTAAGGAAGGGTCAACAGACCCTATTTTGGCCTTTGGAAGGGTTGGTTTGGGATGTCCCATAGGAATTTTGCCCTGTTGTTTATCCACCCAAGTTTATTTGCTACATGTGAAAATTGGATGAGTCTCAAAGCCATTGCGATAATGTGCCCGTGTCCTTTAGAGTTTTACTTTCAGGGCTGGGAAATTTGGGTGAATGGGTGAGGGCATTCATTATGCACAGACTCTCCCTGGAGGCAGGAGCCATGTCAGCCCATTATGACCCTGTGTGGAGCTGGGGAGAGAGTTTATTTCCTCACAAGCCCTTTCTAATCCAGCATCCCACCTGGTAGCTAGGCAGCTCTTATCACGTAACTAGAGCCTAGAAGTTGCATCAGTTTCATTTAGCTGCTGTAAACAGTGGTGTTCTCCAGGGCCCCCAGTGCTCCCGCAAGGCTTCTGAATCCAGCTGCCAGGACAGCTCCTTACCGCTGTCTAGAGCAGAGCTGGAGTCATAGTGAATACCCTGTGCAGGGGAATGGGAAGTGCCTTTCTGGCAAAACCTATCAGCGTCCAATAGCACTCAGTGTAGCTCGCAAGGCCAGTGCAGACACACATTTCCTTCCCGGGGGGTATGCAGGGTCTGCTGGACGATGGCCAGCAAACCAGCTGCTTTGGGTTTGTATGGCCTGGGACAAACCTGTTCTCGCTTCTGCCCTATGGGATTGCACCTCCCCCAGACTGCAGGTCTGAGAACGCCCTAGGACTCAAAGTGAAACTCCACCAAAAACCCCAGCTCCTTCCCCCCAGCCAGCCCCACCCTGAACTTCACCAGCCTCAGCCCAAATTTCAGGGTTGTAACCACATGTGAACCAAGAGTGATCACGTATATTACATTCAGACCCAGAGGCACAACAGCCATCAGAACACCGCTGAATAGGTGCTGCGCAGACACAAAGGGCGACCCAGTCCCTGTCCCAAAGAGCTCACAGTCTGCGTAGACAAGGGGTAAGGGGAAATCGAGGCAGAGAGAAGGGAAGTGACTTACCCAAGGTCACCCCGCAGGTCAGTGGCAGAGCTGGGAGTAGAACCCAGGTCTCCTACACCCTCGTCCAGGAATGAAGGTCCATTTCAGTTGCTCTCGGGCATCACCTGGGTGACTTCCCAGCTCTTATAAAAAGCCTTGTCTGGAGCAGAAGCCAAGAGTTGGGCTAAGCTTTGCTTTCACGCAGATGGGGGATTATTCCGTTCACCAGCAACATACTGCCTTGGGAAGTCCAAACTTCCCTCAACTCTCAAATCTTCTGTGAAGTTCCCTCTCACCCAGCCCTGGCTCCCTTTGGGGCCTGCTGTCACTGGGGATCTTTGCACTGGTGTCACTGTGCTGATGCAAACCCCCAGTGTTAGAAGCACTTGATTGCTTTCAGACTGGAATAAGCTGCCTGGATGGAAGTCTTGGGTCATCCTGGTGCAACACACCTGCCCTGGGGGTGTAGCTACCTCAGAGCAAATATCCACAGTACTGATAGACCCTTGGGCTTGCTGTTCGGTTCAGACTTTTTGTTCATGTGTGCTTGACATTCGTGTGCCGATTGCCATCCAGCTAGTGTCCAGATGCCAGAGAGGTGGAAACCCCCTTGGCCCCAGGCTGGACCTGCAAGGCTGAAATTAACAAGGGCTCATTGAGAAGGTGATTGCACCAGAAAAGCCAAAGGGGAAATGATCCCGGGGCCTGAGCTGGTCTGGTCAGGAGCTGTGCTGTGAAGTCACTCTGTGTGCCTTGAAAATGGTGCCTTCGGGGATCTCACACGGAGGCCATCTTCTGTTACTAGATAGCTGGGGGGAAACGCACCACTGGGAGAGTAGGGCTAAGAAACCCTGTTATCCCCATGTGTCAGAGAGATGGGCAGGGCAAATTTTGCTGGTGCTAAAGTTTCTTGCTGTGACTCTTCTCCCAGATCAAATCACAGGCCATGAATTGAGACTGGTGTGAGGGTAGAATTTTGCCATTTCTTTGCATTTGAGGTAGAGGGATGTTTTGCTGTCCAGAACTGACAAACTTTTTGCCTCGCTCAAGATTCTAAGCACCGGTCCTTGGGCGGCAGGTGGGAGATTCACCGTTCATGGTGGGAGTGATTGTGGTGAGGTTTCACACAGATTTTATCTGCTTTTAACCTGATTAAAAGCAGCATCAGAAAGATGCTGCCTGGGAAAAGCAGTCATGGATTGTAATATCTATCCCATCTGGGACAGGGTTCATCTGCCCTACAGTATTCCCTCCAAAAACCTTGCCCCACCGTGTCCCCCCCCAAACCTGCCCTAGGGCAAGATCACCGGTAGGACTCAGAGAGGAGTTTGAGTCATAGACCATTCATGGAGATTTGCTTTTGTTTGATGTCCCATCACGAGAGATGCTCAGGGCTCATTCTTGATCAGCTCCAGATTAGGTCCTAGCAGGATTCCAATAGGCCTCTCTGCAACAGCTTCCTCTCTCATACTATGAGGATAAAGAGACTGACCTTCCTTCGTGGTGCATTGTGAGATCCAGGGATGAAAAGCCCTGGCTGAGAGTTAAAAATGAATGGGGCACACCTTGTACTTGGCTTCTGTTTATAAAGGGTTAATAAAGGATTAGTAGATGTTTCTATAAATGGCTGATCAATTACCACAGGTCACTAGGTTACTTACAACCACAGTTATAACCATCTGTAGCACCTTCCACTCATGTCTAGCATGCTTCTATCCCCTAGACGTGTGACCTATTATTGTCATTAGAAAGGCTCAGTCAGTCTGCTAGTAATGCTGTGTAAAGTGTGAGGGTCAGAGACGAACAGTGCAATAATACAAATAATAATTAATAATCATGAAACGGTTGTGTTAGGCACTATTAAATCTGGCCAGTGCACGGTTGTTCCTTACACTGGGCCCGATTTTCCCATAGCCCTGCACCATTTCCAGTCATTTACCCCAGTGCAGTCTGAGTGTAAAACGCAGCTATTCTGATCCGACAACACTTTGCACTGTTGTAAGTGTCTGCACAAGCTGGAGGGCAAAAGAGATTCTGGCCCATTAGATGTTGTGCTTTACCTAGCTGAGTTTTAAATGTCTCTGGCCCTAGAGAGAGATGCACTGATAAATACCCTGTAACATTCAGAAGGGAGATTTCAGCAGTTTCAGCCTCAGCTATTCCACTGTGACTTTGCCCTGGATTATTTAGATCTCACTACTGTGAGGCCTTGATTGCAATTTAGAACAATAAGCCACTAAAAATGGTTTGTGGCAATAATTAGCTCAGGCTTTGCCTTTGCTCTGGGCATATCCCTGGGAAGCCAGCTGGATCTTCCCTCACTGGAGAGCAGCAGCTTTCTGTTTGGTCACTCAGCCCATCTCTAGCATCCTCACAAAATGTACTTTTTAAAAACCCATGTCCATGTCGCATTACTTTCTGGGCCCCAGAGGGGAGCAGGGGGTGGTGGCAGGCCAGGTCCAGGGTTTGTCTGGGACTGGACCTGAAAGCAAAGCGGAAGGGTATGGGTGGGAAATGGCTTTATTTGAAGATAATAAGGAAGTGTCGGTGTTTGTGTCTGTGTGTATATTATTATTTACATGTATTATGTAGCACCTAAGACCCCCAGTTATGCCCCAGGACCCCAGCATGCTAGGCACTGTGCAAACATAGACCAGAAAGAGAGTCTGTGCCCCAAATTGCTTCCAGGTTCAGTAGGCCCATGTGATTGTGTCTATCTGGGATTTAGTTCAAAGAATCATATGGCCCTTACCACTGTGAAAGGGGTCGAACTGACAGCTCTAGAGCACAGAGCCCTGTCTGCACCACCATGGCACAACACAGATGGTGTCAGAGCAAACTGCCCTCTTCATCCACAACCTCCCCCCACCACCCGCCGCATTGCCTCAGCTTGTGAGTCCACTTTTAGGAAGGAAAGGGGAAGTCAGGCCCGGGGTGGCTCAGACCTGGATGTCAGCTCAGACTGCTGCCAAGGAGACAGTTATTCTGGCATTCCTGATGTGAGGTTGGTCCTTGTCCTGGGCTGAGACCCCACCAACTCATTGCAGAGTGTCTGGCAGAATTTGAATGAGTGGCTGACAGGTGAAAGGCTCCACCTCCCGTTCCTGAGTTGGAGGCTCTGTTGTGGTACCAACAAAGACCACATTGTTTGGGGGAAGGGGAGGGCCCTATCATCCCTTCGTTTGGTGGCCAACCCCATGTTACACAGCGAAGAGTACCAGGGTAGAAAGGAGGAGACTGGCTGCCAGGAGTTTTGGCATGGGCCCTGCTGGAAGGGGAAGAGAAGTCAGAATGGAGGGGGTTGGAGTGGGGCTTAAAGAAGGAGCGGAAATCCCAGGTGCTGATAAGATTTTCTGCTTGTTTCCAGCATTTTCTGGGTCTTGACTGTGTGTGTGTGTGTGGGGGGGGGATCATTTAAAATGTAACAAACTCAAAGAACAATAAGGCCCTGGCATTTGTGTCACCCTCCCCAGGGTGTTTGCAAACCTGGATTACACCTCATAGCCCCCCTCCCCCCGCACTTGCTGTATAGGGAAGCTGCATTACACCCACTGTAGAGATGGGGAAACTAAGGCAGAGAGAGGGACTTGCTCTAGGTCTTGACTTCTATTTAATTCCAGAGCTGACAATAGAACCCAGGTGTCCTGAGTTCCAACCCCTCTGCTCTAACTACCAGACCACACTGTCTCCCACTCAGAGGAAAGCACCCAGGAATCCTGAGTCCCAGTCCTCTGCTCTAACCAATAAAACCTGTGTCCCACCCATTTCCAGTGCCATGAGCTGCCCAGTAAACCTAATCAAGTGAAGCACAAGGGCCAGATTCTGCACTGTGATGCCAAAGACATTTCACAGGGGGTCAGTCAGCCTTGGATTTGGCCCCCAGTGTGTAAAGCTGTGGACTCTGGCAGAGTTCAGATTCCCGACCAGCTGCTTGACAGTGACTCGGTAGCATTCATGATGTATATGTAAGCAGGGCTTTGGAGCAGAGCCTGGAGCTGGAGCGCAGAGCAGCTCTGGAGCAGTGGAGCTGCAGGTTTTTGCCTGGAGCTGGAGCGGAGCCAGAGCACAGCTCCAAAGCCCTCTATGTAAGAGGGGCTGCCAGCTGCAAGGCTGACGCATTGAGTCACTGAGACGTGGGGGTAAAAGTATGGAGATAATCACAGCACATGTCTATTGTCCCTGGAAACTCCAGGCATGAGAAGAGCTGGCCCAGATTTTCAGTGATCTCTCTGATTTGGGGCCAGTGACGCATGGATCCCTGGCTTGTTTTAATAGTGCCTCCCTGGAAACAGACACCCTTCAGCAGCCTTTGTAACAGACATGCCAAACCTGCCAAAAAAACCCACAGAAACTGGGCTTGTTTTTGGCTTAATTGGCTTGTGAGTTGCTTGTTGGCTAGTTTTTGGCTTGTTGCTTGTTTGGCTTGTAGTTTATTGTAGCTTGTTGCTTCTTTTTTTTGATCGGCTCCCAGTAAGCAGGGGTAAGGGGGGGTAAGCAGGGACACGGGGGGGAGAGAGTCAGGGGTGCACAGTGGGCCCACCACAGTCCCAGACTGCAGGCCGGGGGGATCTAGTCACATAGAGTGTTGGGGTTCTTAGAGACTGGCTTGTTTTGAAATGGGATTTGCTTGATTTTGGGCTTATTGTGAAAGTCGGGGTGCTTATTTACCGCTTGAAAATTAGCAAGTGTGCTTTATAGCTACTAGTTCCACTGCTCATCCTTCAAGCTTCCTCTGACACTCCCTCACATGATGTCACCACAGCACATCTGCCCTCACTCAGGTTTCCTCCTACCCCAGATCAGTATTATTATTAATCATGTTTATTATGGTAGTGCCGAAGAATGGAGCCCCATTGTGCCAGGTGCTGTACATCCATGGCATCGCAGATGGTCACTGCCCCACAGATCTTACAATCTAAATCAGACAGCCACAGAGCAGGAGGGGAAACAGAGGGGCAGAGAGGGAGGGATTCACCCAAGGTCAGAGGTGGGAATAGAGTCCCGTTCTCCTGGCTCCCTCAGGCTGGGGGAAGGAATATAACACACTGCAGAGGGAGCAACTGTCATGTTAGTTCCACACTATTTTTTGGTGGGGAAGAGGGGAGGTTGTCACTTGGGCGGAGGGCCGGGGCGGGGGGGAATAAGTTACATGGAAGGGAAGGGGAAGGAGTGGGACGGGGCAGGTGTGGAGTTAAGCTCAAGTGACTAGGCTGCGTGGGAGGGGAAGGGTTGGAGCGAACAGCCAGTGAGCTGCAAGGGAAAGTCCAGTGTGACTTGCTGTGGGAAGTTCTCTGAAATGACCAGAGGTCCTTGCTTTGGCTGGACCCCAGACCCAGGACCCCCCAGATCCAGAAATCCCTCCCCGACCCCCTGATCCAGAACCCGCCCCCCTGGATCCAGGCCCCAAGGTCCAGAGCCTCCAGCCCCCTGGATCCAGCCTTCTCCCCTGCACACAACCCGCCCCAGCCGCAAGAGTCATTCATGAGCGGATCCCAGCTGCCTTGCCACAGCCCCGTCACGCTGAGGGGCGGAGCTATGACAGACACTTTTCCAGCCAGCCGCCAATTGAAACACCGCCCGGCCGTTCTATGCAAATAGCCTGCCGGAGCTTCTCCAATGAGCGCGGCGGGAGGGGGCGTGGCTATGCAAAGGACGGTCTGTGCCGCCCGGGAGCCAGAGCCTGCTGCGAGCCGGGCAGCCGGAGCCGCCGTGACTTTTCAAGCGACTTTTGCAGTTCGGCTGCCCCCAGCCAGGGACAGCGCCGGGCCGGGCCGAGCCGAGCCGAGCCGAGCCGGGGCGTGGCTGCGCTTAGCCTCCTCGCCACCCAGCCGGGGCGGCCGCCGCCCTACGGGAGCGGAGCAGCTGGGAAGTTTCGGGGCAAAGCCACTGACCAGGTGTGTGGGTGAATGGGAGGCTCCTTGGTCTGGGGGCACCCTGCGCCCCTGCAAGGTGCCCAGGGAGGGACGCATGGAGGCGGGGAGGTGATAGCTGATACCCGGGACAGCGGCGCTTCCTCGCCTACTACATCCAGTCCCCGCGGACGTTAGGCCGGGCGTACCTGTCTCTGCGGGGGTCAGCTGCAGACCACCTGCCCCTCCGGGAGCCTTTAACCGCCTCCCCCCCTCTGCAGGACGCAGCATCTTCCCGGGTCTCTTCTGCCCGTCCCCGAGGTGCGCGGCTATCTCTGGGTGATGGCTGGGGAGGGTCCGATCCGGGCATCCCAGGAGGCGCACACACGAGTTAGGACCTTTGGCGATACCTAGCCAGGCGCTGAGCCAGGAGGGCATTCACACCCGTTTCCTTTTGCCACGCAGATGCGGGTGGGGGTGGGGTTGATGCTGATTCTCCTTTGCAGAGCTCGCTTCCCCGTGCCCAAGGTATATGATGTGATTTATGCCTCAGGGTTCAGAGTGATCGGAGGGCAGAGGGACTAGTGGGGGTGGGGAGGTTGCTAAAGCCCAATCTATGTTCCCTGTGGGTAAACTACAGAAATGCCATGGCACAGAAAGTTTGAGCGCTTGGTGGCCAGGCGCTGTCACTGAAACTATCTGAGGGACAGGTTTCAGAGTAGTAGCCGTGTTAGTCCGCATTCGCAAAAAGAAAAGGAGTACTTGTGGCACCTTAGAGACTAACAAATTTATTAGAGCATAAGCTTTCGTGAGCTACAGCTCACTTCATCGGATGCATTTGGTGGAAAAAAACAGAGTCTGTTTTTTCCACCAAATGCATCCGATGAAGTGAGCTGTAGCTCACGAAAGCTTATGCTCTAATAAATTTGTTAGTCTCTAAGGCGCCACAAGTACTCCTTTTCTTTTATCTGAGGGACAGTGATGGCACAGGGCAGCCTGCCCACGCCAGCATCACCGAGTTACCCCAGGGGGCTGGGGTGATCCTTTTAAAATGCTATGCTTGGTCCCATTTCCTGAGCCTCCCTGCAGGAGAAGGTTTTAACCGTTAATCGCACATTTCCTCGCTGTCATCCCTACAGCTGTGGCTGGGCTTTGGAGACCTACAGCCAACATTTCCACTATTTTCCAATCCTCCCTTTTTGGGGAGCCCTGTAATGAGACACCCAGGCCAAGATTTTCACTAAGTGGGTCCCATGGTTAGCCTCCTACATTGTATGCAGGCACCTAAGGGAGCAGCCAGATTGTCAGAAGTGCGGAACACCAAGTATCACCAGTGGGACTGCCTGGGAGCTGCTGGTTGCCTCTGGAAATCAGGCTATTTAGATAGGCGGCTCTCATCGACTTTGGCTGGTGTTTGGATGCTCAGCTGTTCTGGAAATCCAGAACAAGAGTCTCTAGTTGGGCATCCAAAGCCAGTGCTATGAAAGAGGCTCCAGTATTTAAACTATGTGAAGGCTGGACTGAGCAGGAAGTGGTCCAATAGAAAGGGGCCTGACTGGACACTCCTGAGACCCGGGTTCTGCCACTCTCCTGCTGTGTGACCTTAGTCAAGTCACTCCCCCTCTCTATTCCTCCTCCTGGCCTCTACCCATCATGTCTATTTAGACTGTAAACTCTTTGGGGCAGGGGCTATCTCTTACTTAGGATGAAATCCTGGCTATTAAAATTAGTGGGAGTTTTGTCATTGATTGTAATAGGGCTGGGGTTTCACCTGTTTACACAGTGCCTAGTGCAATGGGGCTCCAGTCTCAATCGGGACCTCTAGGTGCTACTGTTTCAGAAAGCTGGAGGCATTTCTGAGGCTACCAGATTTGCTGCTAAGTGCTGGGAGTCAAAGGGACAGAGAGCTATTGTAGCCACGCCAAGGCCTTGTAGCTGTGTGTTTGGGCACTACTTAAAGTTTTGCTGAAATGGCCTGTTGTTTTATGGATTGTGTTCTAAAAAAAGTCTGTGGTTAGTTTTGCGCTTGACAGTTATTTTTACTTTTGTGTCTGCTCAGAGAGGAACGTCTGAGTTTAACCCAAAAGTGCAGCTCGTCGTAAAAACACAGTGCCCCTCTGTTAGTGCCATTTGCTGTGGGTCTCAAAGTACCTTAGAGAACATAACTAATCAGCTAGGCCTCTCGACCCCCCCGGTCAGCTCTGCCACACCCATTGTACAGCAGGGTAAACTGAGGTACAAAAGGTTGACGGTATTTGCTCAAAATCACAGATATGCTAAGGCAGCAGCAGATCTGGCTCCCAGACTCCTGCTCCGACCACTAAACAAGACTGCCTGTCTCCCACTGTACACTACGCATCACTGCTACTGTGGAACTCAGATCACAGAGCACTTGCTTTCCAAAAAATAACCTTCTTGTCCCTTGACTTCCTCGGCGTTATCTAAAAGCACAGCATGTAGCGTGTTGTAGCAGTAGGGGCTGAGTTGCCCTTGCTTCCTCCAGGTGTAGGTCTGGCCCCAGATGACTTACAGGTATCACAGGAAAACATTGAGGTCAAAGGTTCTTTATACTGATTCACTGATTTCTTTTTTTTTTTACTTTTCAAATGCCATCTGCTGCACTGGGCACTTCCAGTGGTAATTAAAATGCACGCTAGAAAACCATGCTCCACACCTCACCTCCATAGCAATACTGATTCCCTAATCCAAGCGTCCTGCCACGCAGCCCTGATTGAACTCCAAGGAAAAAGGGTGGCTTTGCAGGCAGTCTGGCCTCTGGCAGGCTAAAGGGAGGGAAGTGTGGATAAGGTCGGATACTAAGGCCCTGATCCTGTCTCACGCTCACCTAGAGCTACCCCTGGAGCCTGTGCCGAGTCCCATTGACTTCAGAGGGACGCAGGATCAAGGTTTCATTCTGCTTTAATTTATCATCGTGGGTTGTGCTGCCCAAAGAATATTGCACTTGCCCAAGAATCCACTTACAGGATGTATTAAGTTGCTGGTGGGACCAGCTTTGCTCCCCTGAGCAAGTGTTTACCCAGGGTCTGTGTTAGGTGGGCCCAGAATCTGGTCCACGGTCCTCTGTTTATTATAAGTATATGAAGTTTCCAGCAGAAGCCCCCGCTTGTCTGGTACAAGTGCATCTTATTACCTTAAACTTTCTCCCTGGGGACAGGTCCAGCAAATCTTCTGCTGTATTCTGCTGCCCACCTGCAATTGATTTCCGGCAAGACCCTGTCCCTGAGAGCTTTACTCTTATAGTGATGGAAAGTTTCCTAGGGCTGCTAACTTCAGAGAGGGGTTTTCACGGGTAAGAAATTAATTTTGCAGCTTGCTGATGAGATCTGTGCAGTGTTTGGAAGGCAAGAACCTCCTGCTTCAGAGCTTAAACCAAACCCTAGCTGTTAGACACCAGGATGACACCTCGTAGGTCCCATTATCCCTCATCTGCTACTGCAGGGTTCCTATACCTATCCCTAAAGCATCCGATGCTGGCCACTGTCAGAAACAGGATTGACAACTAGATGGGCCAGTGGGCTGACCCAGTCCAGCAATCCCTGTGTTCCTGCCAGTGAATCAAACCGGTTACAAATCGCATGCAGTTCAGCTGCACTCTGTGTATCGGGGAGACTTGCATTTAATCTTGTGCCTGCAGGATCAGAGCAGCTGACTTGGGGACTGAATTGGTGTGGGAGAGAGTGGATGACTCTGGGACTGTCCTGGGAAATTCTAGGCACCCTGGGGCAAAGGGAGGCAGTCAAGGCTGGCAGGCCTCAAATTTGACTTAAACTTAAAATAGTGTTTGGGGAAAATAATCTTTCCTCCCCCTCCCACACCTTGAAAAATCTCTTGGTTCCTCAGCTGAGTGCCCCCCTTTTCGCCTCTCCCAGGACACCGGCCCAGCCAGTATCTGTGACAGCTCACCCTGTGACACACAGCACCTGGCTATTTCAGTGCTGGAGCCTTGCCCAGCATGACGCCCTGGAGTTAGCAGGGAGCAGCTTCTGCTGGAGACCAGGCTGGAACAAGGAGCTGTCCCTATATCCCTATAGGGACCATGAGACTCAGGTTCTGTGTCTTGAGGAGGCCCGCGAAGTGAAGTGGAGAAACATGCAGCCTTCAACAGGGGTCTGCATGTAAAGACATGGGGTGAAATCCTGGCCCCATTAAAGTCCAGGGCCAAACTTCCATTGGTGTCAAAGTGGCCCAGGATTTCACCTGTGGAGCTGAGCAGAGGAGCCCCAAGCTCAAGGCGAGTTTGCAGTGATCAGGACAACCCAGGAGGATTCACGCTGGGGGGCTCCTGAGGAAGGCGGGAAGTCTAATCAGCCAGTGCTGGTCGGGGGGGGAGGCAGAGAATGAGGCTGGGCACCAAGGTGATGGGTGCATTAGAAACAGGCAGCTAGGGGGTGCTGGGAGCAGGGAGCTAGGCAGAGATCTCTGCTGTAAGCTGGCTGGCAGATGGTCTGTATGGCTGAAGCCACAGGAGAGAGAGGGAAGTGAAGGAGGTGTCAGGGCTGTGCAGAGGAAGGGAGAGTGAGGATGGGAGGTGGGAAAGGCGGGAGGAGAGGTCCAGAGTTTGGGGGCTGGATAAGCTTCATCACCAAACTTCTAAGGGTTCCCCCCCCGCACACCCCGTGACTGGTGACCTAGCTAGTAACAAACTAGCGCATGGCCCAGTGCCCGTAACCCTACAATAACAAACTGCCATGCACGGCCCAGCACCTGTAACCCTACAACAAAAAACCCACATGCGTGGCCCAGCGCCCATAACCCTACAATAGCAAACCGGTGCACATGGCCCAGCGCCCATAACCCTACAATAACAAACTGGCGTGCACGGTCCAGTACCCATAACCCTATAATAACAAACCCACATGTATGGCCCCGCACCCATAACTCTACGATAACAAACCAGCGCATGGCCCAGCACCCGTAACCCTACAATAACAAACCAGCATGCACAGCCCAGCGCCCGTAACCCTACCATAACAAACCAGTATGATGACCCATACACCTATAACACATTGATGTGCTCAGCCCCTGGCCAGAACTCTACAACAACAAATCCGTAGACTTTCCAATTTAACAAACAAAACAAAACTCCCAGCTGAAACATAGAAGCTCCCTGGTGCGCTATGTGCTGTACAAACACAGAACAAAAAGACAGTCCCTGTCCCAAAGATCTAATATTCTGAGGTTGTGTCTACACTACGCTCTAGGGGTGTGATTCTTCTGCTCATGTACATATGCTCACGCTAGTGTGAGTATGAATAGCGGTGTAGCTGTGCTCGCAGGGGAGCAGTAGAGGAGGTGTGGCTGAGCTGTGCCGAGTACACACCCGCCTGAAATCAGTGGGTATGTACTTGGCATGGCTCAGCCATGCCTCTGCTGCCACTACTCATGCGACCACGGCTATTCTTATTCACGCTAGCTCAAGTATGCGTTCTCAAGCAGGGAAATCACACCCCTAGCTCATTGTATGAAGGCAGCCGAAGTGTGTGTATGTGTTTATTTGGGTGCGTGTGTTTCATCCATTTCTAAAAAGACCAAGCCTTCTCCTTCTGGTACAATAGAATCCTCTTCTCCTTCCTGCTTTGAGCAGGGAGTTGGACTAGATGACCTCCTCAGGTCTCTTCCAACCCTAATCTTCTATGATTCCATTGCAGTTATTTTTGTCACAGAAAATACTCCACCCTCTGCAGAAGTTTCACTGTAAGTGGATTTGCAATGAGGCAACCGTGATGCATCGAAACAATGTGGGACTTTCATTCTGCATCACTGTCAGCATAGCTGGGCTCCTCTGTGCAGGCACCCCGGTGTGGCCAGTGCAACACTTCACTGCACTTCTAAATGTGTGTAGCCATCGAGCAGCGCCTGCTGAGGAGGAAGTGGTGGTGGTGGGAGACGGGATTCCGTTTTGCTGGCTGTTGATCCATAAGATGGATCAGGATTTTAAGAAAGAGACTGTGGTGAGGGAAGAGCCAAGATTGCTCAGTCTATAGAGGTCTCCTGTGTCAGGGATGATGGATTTTGAAAAGGCTTTTTGGACCTGATTTTTAAAGGATTCTGCAAAAAAAAGTAATTGTGAATGCAAATCGCATGTGCCCTATTAGCCAGTCTGGCTCACAAACTGGGCTGTGGGTAGAAGCAGGTGTCTCATGCAATACCCTGTCCTCCTCTGATATTTTACTCTTTTATTATTAAGTGTTCCCACTTTGTATCGTCAGACTGAAATATTTGGGGGTTCTGTCAAGCGCAAAATAGGCTCCAGTTTCTTTAAAAGAAAGGGAATAAAAGGATTGATGTGTATCTAGGGCCTATCACCCAAAGATCCTACAAACTATAGAAGGTGATTGCTTTGCCCATTGCTGAAATGCAGCCACTTCAGGGTTGTTACCCAGCTTCTCTGTAACAGTGCACAACAGCGCTACACAGCAGCCTCAGGGAGGCAGTGAAGGGTGTGCCCTGTATCCAGACTGAAGTGGGTGGGATTCTTAGGGAGGCAGAATGTAATTAGCCTGTTGGAATTTGGCCAGGACCCCATGATTAATGCCCTGGCTCTTGTGAAAATTTCTGGTGCTGCTTTGAAGCTGTGTGTATGAGAGCGAGAGAGAGTCCTTGCTGGAAGACAGAATATGTGCGGTCAGTGCATTTAACACTAGTCAAACTCCCAAGATCTGATCTGTGCAGTTTAAGCCCCATCTTTGCAGTAAATCTATTTGATTCAAATGTTTTAGCATCTGCAGAAGTCGGTTTAATTTTTTTTTCGTAGGCTGGAATCTCAGCAGCGCTGGTTTCCCCCCTCTCTCTATCTGCACAGTTCTGAGCTACATTTCAGACTCTCTGGTTGATTCTGGTTTGTTGTTTAAACAAGCTATAAAAAGCAGGAAACCCTGTCAAACTCTAGCAAAAATGCTGGTAAACTTTGACTTTTCCTGAGCTGGACTTGGGATGCTGTTTGCATTATGAGGCCTCAGAAACTGAGAGCAACCGTCCCTTTGGGACTGTCAAGAGAAAGGAGCTCTGCTGGGTTGCAACATCTCTGGGATATGAAGGGACAGTTCAGCAGAGTCATTGTGCGGGGGATAGGAACTAGGCAGGGATAAAGTGCTGCTTTAAGCCGAATTCGGTGTGAAACTCACATTAAGAGATGAAGCCCCAGGTGCAAAGAAGCCAATCAAGAGCAGAACTTTCCCGGGTGTACAAGGGGTTCAGATCTGGGTTTGATGCAGGCCCAACTCAACTAGTCAGCACCCAAATGAAGCCAAAGATCCGTTTGACATGATCGCCAGGATTTACCGGTTTTGGCTGGGAGTCGTCTCCCTCTATCCGGGCTGGTGAAGGACACTAGAGCTGCTTGGGAAATCACTTGTTTTTCCCAGCAAAATATTTTGATGAAAATGATTTTTTTTCTCATTTTTGTCAACATTTTTCTTTGCCATTTTGAGGGGTTCTTTTGTAAAAACAAAACAAAACAAAAACAACAACCAAAACTCCAGGCCCTCCTCCATCCAGAATTAGTTTAAAACCAAAAAATCTTCAGGTTTGGGGTTTTTGACAAAAACCTGAACATTTGTGGCAAAAAATTAAATTTTTACTGAAAATTTCTTGTTTTTTCATAAATGCTGTTTTCCATTGAAGTAATATTTTGATGGAAGAATGTTGACCCAGCTGTAAAAGAGACACTGGTTTGACTTTGCCAAAAAAGTTGCTTTTTGCAGATGTCACAGAAATGCCCGTTTTGGGCATTTCAGCATCGGGTGTGTTAGGGAATATCCTGAGTGTGTGTCTCTTCTTGTTGTACCTTTCCCCCTGCCCAGCCCTCAGTGTCAGAGCTGTAATCCTGGAATCTTAACAACAGGGAGAAACATGCAATTTCATCTCTTTCCACTCATAAGGGAGAGAAATGAGCTAAGAGAAAACTCCCCTGTCTGAATCCCACTTGGTGCTCTCCCTGGCTTTGCTGGAGAAATGCAGGCACAATGCAGGGTTTATTGGGCAAGTGGTTTGAAAACCAGAACTGCTGATCGTGACAGTTGGTCACCAGGTGACACACTTGCAAAAGTAAAGCCACTCTTGGCTAGACACCAGACTCATGTCTGTCACGTCCTGGTCTCTTCAGTAGGTGGGGAGCATTTCAATGGACAACCAAATAGCTTTCAGAGTAGCAGCCTAGTCTCTAAGGTGCCACAAGTACTTCTTTTCTTTTTGCAAATAGCTTTGTTAGTCTCTAAGGTGCCACAAGTACTCCTTTTCTTTTTGCGAATACAGACTAACACGGCTGCTACTCTGAAACCAAATAGCTGAGAGTTTTCTGCCGAGGAGGGTGCGTGTTATTTTGATAGGAGCTGTGGGATTCCGCAGGCCTTGAATTACCCTCTTGGCTGTTTTTGCTGCAGTTAGTTGGTTACCGCAGTGGATGGAGAGGGGCTTGGTGTCTCGCATCCATTCCTAGAGACAGGACTCCCTTCCTTTCTATTCTTGTGGTTTGCTCATTTTTTCTCTAGTGGTTTCCTGCAGAGGAGCTGCTGATTTTCTCTTTGTTGTTTTGTTTGTTTTCATGCCAGAGGTGGCTTTTGTTTCAATATCCTGCTTTTCCTGGGTGATCTGCTAAAGCTCCATGATCAGCAGAGGAAAAAACCTGCAACCCACTAAAGGAATTGGGATTAAAGATAAATAAAAACCTCCCCTGGCTCTCCCAGACAGGGACCCCAGCTCCTGTGGGGATGTACAGTCCAATTCATTGTTGCCTTCACCTTGCACAATCATTCACATCAGTGCAAAATGCTTCCGGTCTGATCTGGAAGCCAGTTACCCCCCACTTTGCGCTGGTGTAAATCATGGGTAAATCAAGAATGAATTGGGGCCCCCAAATCCCCTGAAAATATAGGATCTGACTTTTGATTTTAAAGGTGACTGGGGATTTTGGCTGCCTATGTTTTTGGACACCCCGGATGGGACAGCTGAAAGGGATCCGGTGTTCAGTGCTGAGCACCTGCCCCTCAAAACTCAGGTGCTTCGAGCTTGGCGTCCAAACATGGAGGTGCCCCAAAATTGATAAGTCATTTGTAAATGTTTTAGCTATGTTTTCTGTCACCAAACTATGCAGCAGTATGCGGGAGCTGCCCATGGCCTGATCTCTTTGCTAAACTCTTCACAGGACCCTACCTGCGTTGGGGAGGCTGAGATCTGGGGGAGATTGGATAGGAGTTCTGGATCTGAGTGAAAGCTGTTGAACTGGGCAGCTTGGATTACCTTGCTGGGTCCACTCAAACTCGATACAGAGGGTGGCAATGCCCCAAGGACCAGAGCTGGCACCACAGTGCCCACAAATTCCGGTGGATCAAACCTGTGGAGCTTTTCCCATTATGGTCACCAAAATGTGAGCAGGGTTTACATCCACAGGGAGTCCCTGGCTTCACTCCTTGCTACCTGTGCATTTGGACTTTGCTGCAACCCATGGAAAAACATTACTCTCCTCAGGGGGCTCAGGTGCATCTCACAGCGCTAATTAGGGCTTCAGATAGGAAGTTTACACACTCTGCTGCAATGCAAATGACCCATCAATGTGCACTAGATCTTCAGAGTTAATATTAATCCTTGTGGCAGCAGCAAGGCCATGGAATGATGGGTTGCGAGTTTCGGGACTCCTATGATGTTTCCCCTGCCCTGTAGAGCAAAGTTCAGAGCGAGGGGAAGAAGGCCTTGGAGCTGGGGCATGACTGTGTGTGAAGAGCTGCAAAAAATACAGCGCACATGAGAGTCAGCTTTGGTCAATGGACCTGTCAGCACATGGGGGGTTGTGGGGGGCATGTTGATCAGAATCACGCCAGCATTTGACATCAGCCGGTTCGAACTGAGGTTGGAGATGGGTTCCAGTGGGGGCTCAGGTGGAGTAGCAGAGGGACAATGGGGGCTGGGCTGGCATTCAGTCCCAGATCCCCATAACCCAAGAGGTTATAGAGAGAGCCATGCCCAGCCTTTTCAAGCTTCATGGACTTGCACCGAGCTGTGTGAGGCAGCGGGGTGGAGCGAATGGTCCCTGGGGCTCCTGCTGGATGGGACACTGAGGAAAATTCAATCAGCTCTTTGCAGTTTGCTGAGTCAACATCCTGCCTTCAGGTTGTGTTCCACCAGTTAGAGGAAGTTCTCATGAGGTAATGCTTCCATCTTCCGCTCTGTTGGCTGAGTGTGATGTCATTCAATGAGAACTGGGTGGGAGGAGCTCCTCTGGAGCCAATCTGGAAAGGGTTTAGCTCTAGCACAGACCAGGCACCAGTTTGTGTAGTTGAATGGAGCTGTTAGGATCCGCCTCCCCCTGCCCCCAACTTTTTACCCCAACTCGCTCAGAATTTCTGCTCCTCCAAATGCACCACGGATGAGCCTTTCTGGAGGGAATTAAATGATGGGAGAGGCCACAGGATAGCACGAAAGCCGCCCTCACCCATGCCCTCTGTGAGACGCCCCCTGTGAGACACCCCCAGCCCTCCGCACACACGTCTCCTGGCGCTGAATTGCACATTGAATGGAGACGTGCATTGTCTGCCAGACCCAGCCCACCCATCTGCTCACACCCCGCTTTGTCCTTTTACCCCTGGCTGTGTTTCAAGGCCACGGCCACCATCATCGACAGACTTCACGCTCAGAGCCGGGGAGGCTGGGGTGAGCGAGCATGTGTGATTGCCGAGTGCTATGGTTATTCTTGGATGGAGCTGGTCCCAGGCTCCTCGGAGGAGTAGCCCTGCAGCCAACATCCTGGGGGACTGTATGTGGCTGTGAAATGGCACGGCCGCAGAGCCCAGACAATGCCTTTTGAAAATAGGGTTCCGAAGGGCTGCTCCAATCAGATCCTGCGGGACGGCTCTGTCCGGGGAAGGGGGAAGTGGACAGAGCAGCTAAAAGGAGACGCTCTAGCATACTCTGAGTCTCCAGAGCAGAAGCGATTCAGCTTGCGTCCGGGCTCCATTTTGGCCAAACCCACCAAGGGATTTATGGCCTCTGAGTTCGACCGGAATCGTAGCTGGACAAAATCAAGTCAGCAGCAGGCCTTGCAGCTGTTTGTCTGATAAAGTGGAAAACCGCGTTCTGCTCCGGACACAGGAGCTGGGGTTAGCTGCCCCCGTGTAAGCCCCTAGTGTTGACACGATTTATATGGGTGAAATTCGATAAGCTGCACAGGTGCAAGTGGCACTGCCTTGGTGGGAATCATGTCTGCACGAGGGGCTTGCATTAGAGTTTTGTATCAGCAGCTTAAGTTCCAGGGCCCAATGCTCAACTGGTGTAAATCAGTTTACACCAGTTGGTGCCTGCTGCCCTCGGTGCAGACCAGGTCTATGTCTGCTGCACAGGGCTGGGCTGGGAGCTCTGGAGTGTGGTGTCTCCTGGGACTGGCTCAAGAGGTTGGCCTGAGCCATGGTAGCTGGGAGCTCTCTTCCCAACTCCTGCACAAACTCCTCGGTGCACAAGGGCAAGGTGCTTCTCCCTCTGTGGGCCTCGGGGACCCCAAGTGCACAAGGGGGAAGGTATTTGTCTAATGCACAAGGGTGCCGTGAAGGGTCTATGACCTTTGTAAAGTGCTGCTAACAAGGAGAGCTGAGGCCAGCTTTGGCGTAACCCCATCACACCCCTAAGAGTCACAGGAGGGAGGGGAAGGATTAGGGCTCAGGAGTAATATTGGCCCCAGAACAGCTACATAAGGGGGAACAGGCTTCCCCACTCCATGTACCTCTGAGCCACAGCCACCTCCTCTCAGTGCGGAGAGGTGAGCTGGTCCTCAGGACCCTGTTCCAATTAACACTCGCCCGGAAGGTGGCTGCTGTGATGGGCATGGGCTGAGACCCCCCGAGCTTATTCCAGGTAGGGGCCTCCCTTCAGCAGGGAATGATGCTGGGTCTCTAAGACTCAGAGTCTGGAGGTAATAAAAGTGACTAATTCTCATTGAAAGTCAGTGGGACTTAGGGCCGGCCTGTGTTGCAGCAGGAGGTGTGGCGGCAACTCGGGCGGGCAGGCCCAGGCCAGCTTTAAGCTAGCTAGCTTGGCTACCAAGAGCAGGAAAGACATGGCCGGTGTGGGCCAGACACTGAGGATGTACCCACGGTTCCAGCCTGCGCACATCTATGCTCTTAGGGAGTTGCTGCCGATTTTCACAGAATCATAGAATCTCAGGGTTGGAAGGGACCTCAGGAGGTATCTAGTCCAACCCCCTGCTCAAAGGAGGGCCAATCCCCAACTAAATCATCCCAGCCAGGGCTTTGTCAAGCCTGACCTTTAGCCCTGCTTGTGCAGGTGTGCTAACCCGAGCCATGCCCACACCTCTGATTGCAGAGTGGAGATACCGGCAGGCGTCTCAGTTGCTTTGGGCATTCGCCATCGCCTTCACTTATGCCTTGCCACCCTGAGCAGAGCAGTTCTCAGTGCCTTTAGCCTGTCTGGGCCCACCTGAGCTGGGCTGGCTGGATTAGAACCAGTGACCAGCCCCGTCCCTTCTGTCCCCGCTCCTTGATACGGTACATTTCATGGGGAGTCTACCTCCCTGCTCCTCCCCCTCATTCACACTCAGCCTGTCCCTTTCGCACCATCTCTCTGGCTCCCCGCTGCCTGCCCTGGCCCGGTTTGAATGGCAGTGGCTCAGGGGGCATAACTTCCAAAGCCGGGGTGCACTGGGGTGATGCTCTTCTGCACCTCAGAGCAGGGAGCTCCCCTCCAACGTGAGTCGCTCTTTGATTGGCAGCCGGGTGGCCCCCTCCCCCCAAGTCCTCAGTGGCAGCCTCTCTAATGAGGAAGCTGTTTGCCTGGCAGCAGGGGAGAAGAATGCAATTAGAAGCAGTAGGGTTTCCCCTGCTATCCCCCACCCGCTCCCCTCAGTCCATGTGGCTGCCAAGGGGTTTTACGGAGCTGGGGTCCCCGAGGCTGGGGGACATTCCAGGCACACCTGGGGCTTGGGGCAGAACATTGCACCCTGCTGCTTTTTCCACACCCCTCTGCGTTCGTCTTCAATCCCCGCCCTGCCCCATCCCGGCCACTGCACCCCTTCTTTGCCCCGGCTCCCAAACAATTCATGCCCTGTGTAGTTGGACCTCCTTCAACTGGGCATCAGTGAGCAAGTGTTGGGAGTGGGGGGCTGCTGAGAGGCTCCCAGCATGTACTGGGATAAGCAAAAGTCTAGGGGGAGAGGCAGTGGGGCTCCCAGGATGCACTGGGGCGAACTCATTCAGGGAGGTTCTTAGCATTCACTTGGGAGGACTTGTGGTCCATTCAATCCATGACCTCTCTGCTGAAACTGCTCGGTTCATACCAATTGCAGTCTAGGTGATGCAGTGAGGGTCCTAGCTAGCCCCTTGTCCAGTGGGATCCACCAGCCCACAGAACAGCAATGGAACGGCACGAGTTATTCCTGAGCTGGGGCTGGACTGGAAGTGGCAGCCTGGAGGTGAAATGCTCTAAGCCCAGCCATGCATTGAACGCCTGCTGCAAGTATCTGCCAGCTCTCAGAGCTATGGGCTGCCCAGCAGGAGCAAGCTGGAATCCTTGGCACATCTACACATCGGTTGACGCTCGGAGGACCCTGCAGCCTGAAAGCCACAGAGCTGCAAGGTGAGGCTCAGAGAGCATCTACTCCCAATAATCCGCCGCACCCCGCTGCCTGGAGATGGGAAAGGCAGCCTGGGCCTCTGCCCTTCGCGCGCACAATGGGATAATTGCCTGAGCACTAATGCTGCTTATCTGCTTATCAGCCAGGCAGGCGGGTGAAGCAATTAAAATCTGGAGTGAAAACATCTCCCTCTTTAATACCTGATGGAGTGAAGCCAACAGGAATCCAACCTCCTCCCTGGGGCCCATTGGGAAACTGAACCAGAAACATCACTGCAACTGAGCTCGCCGCAACATTAAAACAAGAGTAAAACCTCAGGCCTGCTCCAGACCACAAGAGGAAGTGGACAATGGAACAAGGAATGATCTTCAGGGGATACCCACTCTCTCCCACACTTATAAATGGCCACTCTGGTCTGGTACCCTTCCGCCCAGTTCCAGGGTACCAGCGCAGACCCGCCAACAGCTTGGTATGGCAGGAAGGTAGGAAATGGGTGGAAAGGCCAGAGGTTTGATTCCAGGGAGGTGGGACCTGAGGGATGAGCCACAGATTGTGTGCAGGGTCCTGGCTCTTCTGTCACTGATTTGCCTAAGCTGCGCCAGTGAACCAGCGGGTCCCAGCGCAGTTACAAGGCTGCTGCATGGCCCGACTGTGTGAGTGGCTAGGGCTTTGCACTGGGGGCTACGGTGAATGGAAGAAGGAGGAGGTACGCTCACTGCACCAGGCAGACTCAAGAAGGAAGGGAAAGCAGAGGGGGATGCTGCTCACCAGGAGAGGACGAGAAGCTCCCTCTGCTTTTAGCACAGTGTAGGAGCTTCAGTCTGCCCCCTTCCTCCCCCAGCCGCCTCTTGCACCCTGCCGGGGGAAGGGATGTAAAGGGCAGGGCAAGCTGCCGGGTGTTGTCATGGCACAAGAAGATACATGCAGCTCTGCTGACTGGTGCTTCCCGAGCGTCCAGAGCAACCCCCTACCTCTCCCACCAGCTAACACAGGGGTTTGCAGCAAATATCCTGCACTAGCTCCGCAGCTGGTCCTTGGCGCCAGGGTGCTGGGGCTGCTCATGCTCATGAATAGATTTTTCTCTTCCCGACCCCAGGGAAGGGCAACCAGGGTGCTGGCCTGGAGCTGAGAGAGCCACATTCAGTCCCCAGCTCTGCCCCAGGCTCCTTCTGGGACTCCTCCCTGTGTGGTGGGGGTGAGAGCAGGCTGCGGGCCTGGCAGAGGCCCTACGTTCTGCACTGGGAGGTGCTCAAATCCTGTGACAGGAGTGGCCAGGTCTGCACAGCATTTTGGAGCGAGCCTCCCAGCCTGGGCTGACAGCCACGGGGAGCTGCCAGCACCTGGAAGTTGCAGCTGGTGCTGGACTGCGAGCTGTGAAGCTGAGGGATGTTGTAGCTCTGGAGCCCACCCCCTTCCAAGCGCTTTCTCCACGGCTATTTTCAGAGCGCTAGCACGAGCCCTGCTAGCCCGAGTCTGTTGGCCCCGCGGCTCATTCCACTTGCTCCCGAATGCCATGTGGACAAACCCTGGAACACAAACTCCTGCTCTGAGACTAGGGTGCTCATGGTCACACAGAACATTTCTGTGAGAGGCAGGCATTGAAACTAGCTCTCCTGTCTCCCAGTCCAGTGCCCTCTCTGTCAGGCCACCCTTCCCTGCCCCACTCCCTTGCTTCCGGACCGACTAGCGCCCCTCATCCTCCTCTGCTTCACCCCCCTTCTGGGAGCCAAGTGGTGACTTTGCTTCTGGTGGGAATTGGTCTTTTCCTAGGCTGCCGTGTGTTTTCCTGGTGCACATGAAGGACCCAGCTGATTTCACAAACCTCGGCCCCATCTGGCCTGTTGGTCTAGATCAGAGACACCCCACAGGCGGCCAGGCCCCACCCCTGCTGCCCCTTGCTGCCCAAGCACCAGCGAAGCTGCAGCAAAGCGGCTCCCTCTGCCCTGTAATGAGCTGCTCGGGGAGGCGGCTGATGAAACCAGCCTGCTTGTTGCATGAGCTTTCCCCATCTGCATTATTCAGTGAATACCCTGTAGGTGATGGGAGCTGTGGGGTGGGGAGAGAGATGCAATGCCCAGGGATTGAGGCAGGACTGGGATTAAGATCCACCCTCTCCGCTCTTTTTCCTCATGCCACCTCTAGCTGCCCTGGGTTGGTGCTCAGTTGCTCTTGGCTTTAATTTGCCTTGTTGCTAAATACCCTAGGCCAGGTCCGTGTGGCTCTGCTGAAGTCCAGGGCACACTGCACTGGAGATCCTGGCCTGGCTGGCATCGCCCCAGGGCTGCACCACTCCCGCTCTCCAGCGACATCCCATCCGTGCATGGTGGCTGCTGTAACTTCCCCTTTTCTCACTTTAGACTCCACGTCTCCTCCCCCCTCTTCTATTCTCAGCCTCGTGCGAGTGACCGCAGCACTCTTGTTGTGATGCCAGCAGGCCCTGCAGTTGCTGGTGGTTGGGGGGCCAGGAGACATGACCTGTCACTCGCAGGCCATGGGGTCATTCAAATCCCTTCCTTCACTGGGTTCTCCTGCTCTGCGGGAGAGGAAAGCCTGGCCCCAGAACAGGGTGGGCACAGGAAAACCTCTGGGATTTCCATGCCTTCGTGACCTTTAACTCGCTCCTTCCTAAACCTATTGACAAACAGCCACTATTTGTGTGATTGAATAGTAATATGATACATTTATCCAGGGCCTTTATCTCAAAGGATGCCAAGGTGCTTTGCAAGAGTAGCAGAGAGATGCAGCCACCTCTGAAGAACAGCCGAGAGGCGAAGGGAAATGTTTGGCCAAGGACAGAGAGGCAAAGGCCTAATTTGCAGGCCCAGCACCTGGGGGGTTGGGATGTCTGGGCAGGGCAGTGCTGTGCCAGGGAGGTCAGTTACCTGCACTGGAGTCCATGGGCCTTCCTCTGAGCTGGCCCTACTAGGAATAGAACACTGGGTCCAGGGAGGCTGGGCAGCTCAAGCCTGGGACCTGATTTCTGGTGGTCGTCTTGTCCCTTTATACCAGCTAGGCTCGGGGCTTGAGGCAAGCAGCCCAGGGCGCAGTGGGCACGCTGGGGTGGAGAGTTTGCATGTAGAGGAGAAGCTGGAGGAGGCAGGAGTGGGGTGGACCTTCATTCTGGGGCTGGGGCTGTCTTGCAAAGCTTCTCAGGGAGCCATTGCAGCAGGGGGGCAACTTAGGGCAGCCTCAGGGCTGCTTTAGTCTGCGCTGCCAGCTGCTGACTCTGGCATCACAAACTGCATCCCCTCTACCCTGTACTGGCTCAGCAATGGCTCTGCCCCCTGATGCTTAGATAGCCCACTCCTCCCAAGCCGTCCCCTGTGTCCTTATAGCTTCTGGCCTGTGTGAGCCTGTGTTAAAGTGACCCACTGGCTTGGAGGGGCAGATGCAATCTGATAGGGGAGGAGGGAGGGACCAGCACACACAGGGTTAAGTGAGGGGAGAGAGGAGGCCCTTGGGAGGGGAGTGGGGGGAATTAATTAGCTGCTGTTACTTTAGATCTCCAGGCCAGATGCTCTCTGATGTCAGAGGGGCCCTTTGCCACCTCTCCGCAGATGCCACCAGAGTGATCCCTCCTGAGTGTGTGTAGGTGCTGGCGAGAACGAGGCTTGGAACTGGACCCACTCACTGTGGAGGGTTTTACACCCTGTGTCTTTGGCCCAAAAGCATATTTAGACCCTGATGGTGATAGGAACGGAGAGCCAGGAGCATGCCGAGCGTATAAACTCATCCAGGTGTCCGGGGGTGACCAGCTCTGCAGGAGAGGAGGGTTGTTTGGCTGGGGATGGGGCTTACAGATTTTACAAGCACCTGGCTTGTGGAGCTTATAACCTGGTGGCTTTGCCTCCTCTTTTGTCCTTCCCCTACTGGTTCTCCGGCTGAGGGGTGGGCTCTTCTGTGGGCTCTTCTGTTTATAACTCGGCAGGTTCCCTTTGAAAATGAATGTGATGAGGTGACCCCAAGCAATGGCACGAGAATAAACATGCCAGACTCAGTAGCTTTGTGCAGGACCTGAGTTCCTCGTTTATCGTGGGATTGATTGCCATGGTGCGGCTATGCCAACGCCATTCTCCTGGTGCAAATGCACTGCAGTAGTGCAAGCAAGGACACCATGAGTCATGCTGGTGCAAGCCCCACTGGGAACAAATATAATGTGTCTATGTAATGGCCACCAGTTTGGCCAATCAGCCTTAAGCTTAGCCACAGGAGGCTGCAACAGACCTGCACCTCAATGACTTGGCTCAGAAAGGGACACGTAGCATTGGAGTGAGCTGCATCTGCACTAAGTGTTTGCACCGCAGTGCAATGTCACTAGCCTAGACCCGCTCTGAGGGCCTGACTCCCCACGGCCTTGCATCCTGTGCAGCCTGGGTGCAAAAGGCCACCACTCCCGGCCCTGCACCCTTGCTTTGCACCAATGCAAGCAATTGCACCCAGGCAGGGCTACTGAGAGCCAGGCCCCTTCGCCCTTTGCAAGCAGGAGAAGTAAGTTGGGAAACCTCCTGAAGTTTTCACCAGGGAATATCTGACTTTTTCCAGTAAGTCCCTTCCCACCGGAGCTGGAGGTCCCTAGCGCTGGGGTATTCTCGTCACCCTGGGCATACCTTCATGTCATGCGTGGGCTGAGGACATAGAATGGCAGTCGGGTCGTGGGAACTCCAGCATAATTTCCTTCCATAAATTAAAATTAGTTTTGATCAGCTAAATATAGCAGCCGAGGAAGAGGGTAAATGGCCAGGGATTGTGAGAAGGAAGCAGGATGAGAAATGGCATTCGAGTGAATGAAGGGCAGTGTGGGATGAGCCAGCCCCAGCATTTCCACCCCACCCAGAGCTTTGGGAAAAGTCCCAGTCACTGCATTCAGGGGAAGGGGGCACGGGTGGATTTTCTGCACAGTGCCTCTGGGGGCTGGGAGCAGAGCTAGGGATGCTTCAACAAAGGACCATTCCCCTGAGAGTTCTGGCCTGGGAGGAACCTGCAGAGGTCCCCAGATCAAGGGTCAGACTGAGGAGGTTTGGGGAGCTTCTGTACATGGCTCTCAAGACCAAATTGACCCAGGTCTAAATCCAAAATAGGAAGGAAGGTTTGGAGATGCTTGGAAGAACTGAATACAAGAATCCCTGCCTCCAAGTATCTTCCTGCCAGCTGCACCCTGGTCCTTTCTCTGTCGGTTTCCCTCCACCCTATCCCCTGGGGTTAGCAGCAGGTCAGCATGCACAAACTCCTTCCCCCACTTGGGGAGAGCTGGTCCACTCTGGCTGGTTTGCTTGCCCCATGGTGGTATAGCAGGTCCCAGCACTGAGGGATTTTTTGGGTCTGTCCCCGGACTGTGGTATAGCCGTATAGTATTCTGGGACTCCTGCAGCTCCTCTCCCGTAGTGCCCAGGGACTCGTGGGAGGTACAATATTGTGGGATGGAAGAAACAGCTGAACTAGGGCAGTTGGAAAGCTCGTGGCTTCCTGGCCATGCTGAAAACCCCCACAAGTAGCATCGATTCAGCTGGACCTAGAATCATAGAAATATCTGGCTGGAGGGGACCTCGAGAAGTCACTGAACCCAGCCCCCTGCGCTGAGGCAGGACCAAGTAACACTAGACCAGCCCTGACAGGGATTTGTCCAACCTGTTCTAAAAAACCTCCAGTGACGGGATTCCACCACCTCCCTGGGGAGCCTGGTCCAGAGTTTAATGACTCAGAGGGTTAGAACATTTCCCTAATGTCTAACCTAAATCTCCCCTGCTGCAGATTAGCCCATTGCTCCTTGTCCTGCCTTCAGTGGGCGTAGATCGCTGTCCCCTGTATAGCAGCCCTTCACAGATTTGATGACTGTTCTCTGCTCCCCCAATCAGGTTTCTTTTCTCGAGACTAAACATGCCCAGGGTTTTTAGCCTTTCCTCAGAGGGCAGGTTTCTTACCCTGTTATCAGTTTTGTTGCTCTCCTCTAAACTCTCTCCAGTTTATCCCCATCTTTCCTAAAGCGCAGAGCCCAGAACTGGACACAGGACTCCAGCAGTGCCGAGCAGACCTCCCGTGTCTTACATCTGACACATCTGTTAATACACCCCAGAATATCAGCCGTTCTCCTAGCTGCATTGCATTGCTGACTCATATTCAATCTGTGATCCACTGTAACCCCCAGCTCCCTTTCAGCAGTGTGACAACCCAGCCATTCTGTAGTTGTGCGTTTGATTTTTCCTTCCTAAGTGAAGTGAATTTCATCTTGTTGATTTCAGACATTTCTCTAATTTGCCAAGATCATTTTGAATTCTAATCCTGTTCTCCAAACTGCTTGCACCCCTCCCAGTTTGGTGTCAGCCACAGATTTCATAAGTATAATCTCCACTTTGTTATGCAAGTAATTAATGGAAGTATTGAGTAATACCAGAACCAGGCCCGACCCCTGCATCACCCCACCAGATACACCTCTCCGTTTGACAGTGAACCATGGATAACTACTCTTTGAGTACTTGTGGCACCTTAGAGACTAACAAATTTATTTGAGCATAAGCTTTCGTGAGCTACATGAAGTGAGCTGTAGGTCACGAAAGCTTATCCTCAAATAAATTTGTTAGTCTCTAAGGTGCCACAAGTACTCTTTTTCTTTTTGCGGATACAGACTAACACGGCTGCTACTCTGAAACCTACTTTGAGTGTCTTTCAACCATTTCCACTCGCACCTTATAGTAATTTCATCTAGACCAGTGGTTCTCAACCAGGGGCACACGTACCCCTGGGGGTACACAGAGGTCTTCCATGGGGTACATCAACGCAACTAGATACTTGCCTAATTTTACAACATCTCTACAAAACAAGCACTAGAGAAGTCCTTACAAACTAAAATTTCCAACAGACATTGACTTGTTTATACTTTCTATATACTGTACACTGAAATGTAAGTACAATGTTTATATTCCAATTGATTTATTTTATAATTATATGGTCAAAATGAAAAAGGAAGCAATTTGTCAGTACTAGTGTGGCTGTGACACTTTTGTATTTTTATGTCCGATTTTTTTAAGCAAGTAGTTTTTAAGTGAAGTGAAACTTGGGGGTACGCAAGACAAATCAGACTCCTGAAAGGGGTACAGTCGTCTGGAAAGGTTGAGAGCTACTGATCTACACCTCATTTCCCTAGTTTGCATATGAGACTGTCATGACCTGCACTATCGCCCTTCCCTCCGGGGTCATGACCAGCTGCTACAACCAACGCTCCTGGCAGCTGCTGCATGTGGATGCTAGGGGCTTGTTAGGGATACTTTCAACACCTCTTTTACTTCAGCTCAAGCCAACTGGCTGCCATTGGGCCCATGGAGCAAGAGCTGAAACTGGTTTGGTCCTGTGTACACTAGCACTTTGGCCACTTTCAGCACAACTTCGTGGGGATTCATCATTGCAACAAGTCGATTTCTTAGTGTGGGCCAGGACCTTCACTGGAATCAACTCACACCAGGGTCAATACCAGGGACCTACTTAGTGGGATTGACAAGATTTCAGGACCCAGGAGTCCTGCAGGAGTTAGTCAAATCCTAGGTGGGATATGAAAGAAGAAAAGGGTCCCTGTTCTTTGGGGCAGCAAGGAGATTTTGGGTCTTTCTCTCATCTGCCCTTCCTGCTCTCCCCCTCCACCCCCATGTCTAACAAACACACATTATGAAAGAAGTGGATGGTTTGCATTTTACAACTTCTCATGCAACCACTTCCTGACCTGAACATGTCTGAGGTCAAATTTAGTCTGTATGTGAAAAAAAAAAAAAAGTTGCTTAAAAAAAATTGCAAGCCCCCCAACCCACCCCCCCACCACAACCTAAAAACATCCCCTTTGTCCTATGGAGAAACCCCCCCAGCCAGGTCAGGATTCCTCTGTAACTACTCTCCAAATAACCTAGACCCGGGAATCAGTAATAAAAATCTGCAGGAGATTATCTGGTGCAGCTCAAGAGGAAGCACGCTGCTATTTTAGACTGGAGCTGGAGTTTTGAAATGCAAAGATTCCCGCTTCTGTCTGAACAGGGGACTCTGGGTTAACAAGGCAGAAGCATTTTCAACTGCCTAGGGAGGTTTGGTGTCCAAGTCCCATTGAATGTCAACAGGCATTGGGTGGAGTTCAGCGAGACCCCCTTGGAGACCCTCACCTTATGGGCTAGAGGGATTGATGCTGCTGGTTGTCATTGCCAATGATTTTTATGGGAATTTTGAAAAATTAAATAGGTTTTTGTCAAAATTCCCCAAGAAAAGTTTTCAAGTTTTTGATTAACTGAAAATCATTTTTGGTTTGGATTCTGTTTTTTCATTGAAAAATTTAATCAAAAGTGATTTCCGCCCCTGAAAATGTCCTCTTTCGTGAACTCCATTGCCAGCTCGTTCTGGTGCTTAGCAGAGCATTCTAGGCCTCCAACACAGAGCTGGATGGATCCAAAGCATCTCAGCCTAGGAACATGTTCTCTTGGAGAGCTGTGTTAACCCCAGAATCACCTTCTCCACCCAGGTCAGGTTTGGATTCAGATCCGAGCCCACACTTCATTGCCTAGTGATGGTGGCTCAGATGGTGGATCCTGTGGTTCTTAGCCCTATTTGCAAAGCCTTGTCTAACGCTCAGTGGGCTGCTATCAATGCAGATGCATCAGTAACCGTTTCTTTCTCTATTCCAGCTTCCCCTCAAAACAAGCAGTGAAAAATGGGCCGGAAAAAAATACAGATCAGTCGAATTTTGGACCAGCGCAACCGTCAGGTAAGCCCCAGCCCCAGGGCCCAACCAGAAACTGGTCTGGGAAACACCGGAGAGTCAACATCAAGGTTGGGCAAAGGGGTTTGGATTCAACGGTGGGGAAAGGTGCAGGATTATTGGGTCTGGAAATGTAGCGCACACAGAGGCTGAGCAAACTGCTCCTGCACCCCGTCCCTTAGACACTGAGCCTCCAGCCCTGCCCGGCAGGAACCCCCAATGAGACACTCAGACTCTGTCACTCCAAGGCCTGGGCTGCCCTGAGTGCACTACCATGGACTCAGCACGCTCATTTGGCAACTAGACCGAAGACCATCAGACAGGGGCAATGTCCAATCCCTACCAGCCGTGAGCAGGATTGGAGTCACGGGGAGATGTGCTGTGTAGCCCACCACAGTGCCCTGAGCCAGCCAGTTCCTCAACCTGGGGCAGGGCTTGACCCAGCGACCCAGTGGTAGCAGCCTCCATAGGCTATTCCCAATGCATTGCAGCCTCTTGCCCGGCGCGTGTTACGGGGGGTTGGCCCAGGATGTGCCCCGGGCCATTATGACAGCCACTGGTGTGGTGCATCTCCTCGAGCGCTGTGAGGAGCATGCAGCGTGCATGGCCACAGCTTATGCCGGGCCACCCTTGCTCGCATGACCTGAGGTCCATAAAAGCTGCAGGCAGCGTGACAGCCAGTGATGCCACGGGGCAGAGGTTTGCCTGGCAGTTCAAAGGCAGTGGGCACCGTGCCACCAATGCTATTCCAGAGCGGCGTCTGGAGAACGCCTCCCAGAGAGCTCAGTTATGTACCTAATGAGAGACGATATTTATAATGGCGCTGAGAAGCCACCAGCAGCAGCTGGCTAGCAGGAGAGGCAGTAATTTAGTCCTTTCATTGGGCACGGCTGCTCCAGGTTCTGCCGGGCTGCATTCTCCCAGAGGACATTGTCCGTTCTGGATGAGGGCTGGTGCAGATAGGCACCCAGAAGTTCATCTGCTTAACTGAAATAGCTGCACTTCAGCGGCCCCAGTCCTCCACGGTCATTTACCCCAGCACCAGGTGGGTGCGAAAGGCTCCTCCTGTCGCGGGTATAAATGGCTGCACAAGGAGCAGAGCGGTGGACAGCCGCACCCAAAAATTGGGAATTTTTCAGTGAAATGAGGTTTTCTTGGAAAATGCTGATTTGCAGACTCCGATTTGCAACACCCATGCTCCCTAGAGCTCTGATCCACTGAGAGCATGTCAGCTCTTAGAATGGGCTGCGGAAACACTGCCCCCTTCGGTGCATCCGTGCACAGGGGGAAGTGTTGTAGCCAGACCGGGATCATACGGGGACTTGGCTGCACTAGGACAAAGGGTGTGTTCTGGCCGTGTGACAGCCGATCTGTGGTCACTAACCCCTGGGACCAACCTAGTGTGGAGAAGTCTGCAGGTCCCACACCCGTTGCTGCGTGGGGTAAAGCCACCCTTCCCCCTAGGGCTTGCCTCACCCTGCTAGCGCTGCAAACTGCCTCGTCTACACTAGGATCTTACCACCGTTTTGCTAAGACATGGTAAAAATACATCCTTTGTCCTAGTGTGGCAGTGCTGTGTGTACGTGCATGTGTGGGTGGTCACAGCAGTTGTGCAAACTGGACACTCTGGGGATGTGTGTGAAGCACTTACCAAGGGGAGGCTCAGGCTAAGCGCCGAGCGCCGAATTTAGTTCTCAGTGCTCTGAGGTCGGTGCTAATTATACTCCCAGCTGACGGCGGGTCCTGTGTTGTCGGCCACACATGCACAGGGCCAGATTTTCAGACGCGCTTCCCACGCTGGGCGTCAGGCCACTGAGCGCCTGCGTCCCAGTAGGAGCAGCTGGGGGCCGAGATGCCTACGTAGCAGTGGAGGTCTGTAGAAGGGGTGCCCAGCACCTGCGAATCTGGCCCTGAGCACTCAGGGAAATACGTCCTGCCACTGCATCCCAGCAGGGGGGCATTGGTGTGACCCCACTCATGTCAGGGGAGTTACGCGGGTGTCAATCTGGAGGCCAGTCCGGTGCAGCAGTCTGCAGGGCCAGCGCTGCGGCGCCTTGCGCTTGCCCTGAGCCCTGTGCCTGCCCCTCAGGTGACCTTCACCAAGCGCAAGTTTGGGCTGATGAAGAAGGCCTATGAGCTGAGCGTGCTGTGTGACTGCGAGATCGCCCTCATCATCTTCAACAGCACCAACCGCCTCTTCCAGTACGCCAGCACCGACATGGACAAGGTGCTGCTCAAGTACACGGAGTACAGCGAGCCGCACGAGAGCCGCACCAACTCCGACATTCTGGAGGTAACATCACCCGGGCTCGCGGGGGGCTGCAGGGCAGAATTGACGCTGGTTCCAGGGCAATTAGAAAGGCAAAGCTGCTGAGCAGCCTCTGTGTGAAATGAGTTTTGCAAGGTCTCAGCCTAGATCCTAGCAGACAGATGACCACTGGCAGTAACTGACCCACCCCTTGCTGGCAGCTCCAGTCAAGAGGCCGAGTGGGGAGAGGGCCTTGGAGACCCAACTGCAAGGGGGCAGGCAGGGAAGGACACAGTTGTGCCCCACATACCCCTTTTGCCCCAAGGCAAAGCCTGAGTGTGCAGGGAGCAGGTGGGGGGGGCAGCTGTTGTATCTGTGCCAGGGTCTGGGGGGAAGGAAGCTGTGAGGGGAGTGCAAAGTGAGGGGTGGGGCAGGGCGAGAGGGCAGTAGTGGGAGTGGGGAGGGGCAGGACGAGGAGACCCTGGGCACTTTCCCCCAGCTCTGCCTGCCAAGGGAACCCCTGCTGGGCCTCCTCACTCACAGGCTCCCTCCCTGCCAGACGCTGAAGCGGAAGGGCCTGGGGCTGGAAAGCCAGGAGCTGGAGCTGGACGAAGGGCTGGACCCCATGGAGAAGGTCCGGAAGCTGAACGAGGGGGTGGACCTGACGGTGGCGCGGCCCAGGCTCTACGTGAGTGGCCGGATCCCTGACCCCGCATGGGATCGAGACCATGGCGATGCCTTGGCATGGCAAAGATCCACTCAGTGCCCTTCCCCCACCAGGGCTGCCTGGCAAGGTGATCCCCTCCCCCATGGGCCCCACTGTGACCCCCACGTCCCTGCTCTCCCTTTCCAGTCGTCAGTCCCTCTGCCCAGCCACGAAGCAGCCTACGCGGGCACACCGCCCTCTGGGAGCGACGGAGGGCTCAACAGTGCCAACGGGTCCCCGCAGCACCAGAGCCGCCTGCCTGCGTTCAAGTCAGCGATTCCCAGGCACGGCCAGCCTTCGGGGCGCTCCCCGGGGCCACTGCCACCAGGTGTGTTCTCCCCAGGTGGCCGAGCATGGGCAAGAGGAAGTGGGCTCAGCCACAGAATCCGAGGGTTGTGGGGGGGAGGGGGGTGCTCAGCCACAGAATCTGGGGGTTGTGGGGGGGGGCTCAGCCATGGAATCTGGGGGCATGGCAGGGGGCTTGGCCACGGAATCCGGGGGACGTGGTTTGGCTTCTAGAGGTGGCACTTGAGTGTTGGGTTGCTCAACATTGCCGCCTTCAGGTTGACGAAGGAGCCAACACCCAGTGAGTGTTATCCAATCTTTGCCCTTCTGCGGTGGCCTGTGGAAACGGCCGAGTACTCAGGGCCTGGATCTCCCCTGGTTAAAGTAGCTGGTCAAACCCAAGGGTGTCATGGTCTAGTGGTTAGAGGAGCCAGGGCCCTGTAGTCAGGACTCTTAGGTTCTATTCCCAGTTCTGCCACTGACTTACTATGCGATCGTATGCGAATCTCGTCTCCCTCTGCACCTCGGTTTCCCCGTCTGTACCTTGAGGAATCACGACCCTGCCTCAGGTGGAGAGCAGTCATTCCGCTGCGTGGGGGATTTCAATATCTTGGAATCTGGTTTCATTCGATTTTGGAACAAAAGCCAAAAATGTTGGAATTCTCTGTGAAAAGGAGTGGAGCCCTGGCTGCGGGCAGTCTGCCTGGCTGGCTACCTGGGAGTCACCGCCCCGGATGGCCTGGGAGCCCAGACTGCTGAGAAGCCACGAGCATTAGAATCAGGCTTCCACGCCTTCCAGTGTCCGCTCGCTGTCAGCCTGCCAGGTGCGCTGCTGAGGAGCCAGGGAGGTGAGCTCGCAGGAGCCCAGCCGGTTTCCATTAGAACTTTGCTGAAATTGAACCAGCTCCATTAAACGGTTTGATTCTGACAAACCGGCAGGTTCCGAGGACAAAGTGTTTTGTTGGAACTTTTCCAACTGGCTGTAATCCTGGTCTCTGCAGGGCGCTGGGGGATCCTGAGCTGGAAGGCACTAGGGACATGCGGAGTGTTTATTACTGTAGCTTCTCCTGGGTAATCAACAAGCTCAAAGAGTGGACAGCAGGGATGGGCTAAGGTGCAGTCAGAGTCTGCAGAGCGACTGTAAAAATGGCCCCGTCTCACTCCATACAGCTGCTTCCTGTGTTTTACTGAGTCATAAGTGCTGATTTTTATGCACACTCACAGGTATGCACCTGCACACTCACACTCACAGGGATGCACATGAACAAGCACCCACCTGCACACTCACACGCATGTACCTGCACACTCACACTCACCTGCATGCATACTCACACGCATGCACACGTGCCCACATGCCCACTCACACACGCGCATGCGCGCACACACACACGCGCATTTCTGCTGGTGATGGGCATTTCCCAGCTCCCCTGCATTTTGGGTGGGATTTGAAATCTGCCCTGCAATCAGGATCTTCGGTTCCCCTTGGCCCCTCTCCCCAGCTCAGAGGGGTAAGCAGGGCGGGGTGGGGGACAGATGGAAACCTCAGCTGCTCTCAGTACAGTTGGGCTCAGAAGTGACTGTCGGCTGGAAAAAGTGACTGAGGCTGACCAGTGGAAACTCCCCGGGCGTGGGGGTGAGGGGAAATGGGGGGTGGGTAACAAAGGTGTTGGTGGGTAACGTGTGGCTTTGCTGCAGCCACATAATGCTGGAGCCCGAACTCCGTGGGCGGGCTTGTGTGATCTGTGCAGGGCTCTCGCTGCGTGTGGGGAGGTCTGATGTAATGTGCGCCGAGGAGGAGGTTTCCAACCACCCGGCCTGTGGCGGGGGAGCTGATTGGGCTGGATCGCGCTGCACTTTCCCCATGCCACCTTGCCAGCCCTCGGCCCAGGTCTGGAGGGGCCCAGCCAGCCCTTGGCCTCTGCGCTGGGGCTGCCAGCCAAGAGGACATTCATGAGGGGGGCGTATGTGATGTGGATTCTTGTCCCTGGGTGCTGGACTGAGACCCTCAGAGCCTGTCAATCAGCCGTGAGAACAGGGCCCTGCTGCACCCCAGACCCTCTCCTCTGCCTTGGTTGTGGGGGCAGCTGATGGGGGGTTCACCCTGGCTCCTGTTGCCCTCTATTCCCGAAAGCAGCTCTCTCCATCTTCCCATGTTTTTGTCTGCCCTGGGGCCAGAGGGGAATCAGGGTGCTTGTGGGAGATGCACAGGGAGTGACGCCCTCTGCCACTGCAGGGCTCCATCGCTCCTCGGTGGGTGAGATGACGGGTGCAGAGGGGGTAGCAGCTCTCAAAGCAGGCCTGGGTGCGGGGCTCACGGGGGATAAGGAGGAACGGGTGGCAGAGAGCAGGCACGGTTGCCCATTCTACGTCTGTGTGTGTTGGGCGGAGGGGTTGCCATCCTTGGAAAGCAAAGACCCTGGGAATTCCTGCCATGGGGATGTAGTGCCAGCCTGGCTTGAGTGCTGCCCGCTGAGCAGGGCTGCGAGTCCCAGGCTCAGAGCCCAGCAGCCGGTCCCATATTAGCAAATCGTTTCCGTTCCTTGCTGGCGGTGTCATGTCCCCCACACCTGACCCTGGTGTCCCGGCCACAGCCCAGGTGCAGTGCTGCTCGGAGGAGCCCCGAGGCCTGGCCTCTCTCAGGAAGTGGGTTTGCAGTCACAGAAGCAGAGGAGGTTTCCGCCAAGCTCCCACCTCCCTCTCCTCACACACACTTCTTAGATGAGTGGCCCTGCTTTCAGGCGCCGCTCCAGGAACTCAGGGCTTTCCGACCTGGCTCGGCCAAGAGACGGCATCCGCTTCCTCCCAAAGGGCCTGGGCGTCACTTCTGCTATCTGGACTGGAACTCCCAGAATCCTTTGCTTTCCAAGGATGACGCTCACCTCTGTGCACTATTGAAGTCCTGCCTACGCTCCTTTTGCCAGCCCCAGTATCACTAACCCCAAGCATTTGACAATGATGAATCATGAGATTGGCTTAAAAATCATGAGACTTTTCAACCAGTGATTCATGGGTTTAGGGAGTGTTCTCCCTCTCAGCTCTTGGGCTGTGCTTGGGTCACAATTCCCAGCTTCTCTCCACAGACAGCAGGGCTAGACATTTTATATATTTTAAGGAAAGCTGAGAACCTCACCTAATCCCCTGACTCCCAGAGCTGGGGCTTTAAGAAAACCATCACGTCTTGCGAGACTCCAGAGTTGGCAGCTCTGCCGCCTTCCTAGGTTGTTTTGTAACCAATCCTCCCGCTCAAGTGGCATCTCTTCTCTGTTGGAGGCTGGATGTGACGACAGCTGGGGACACAGAAACGTAGCTATGAATTAAACATGACCCTGCTCCAAAGGAGATCTCTCTGGCCATGCCCCACGTACAAGGTCGTCGCCTCCAGTGCACTGGAGCCCACTTCTGAAGGGTGGATTTGCCTCAAGGCGTGTTATCGTTATGATTATGCATAGGAAAGAAAGTGCACTGTGCCAGGCACTGTACATATCCAGAGGGGGGCACGCAGCTATGCTGTGCCTTATCTCAGACTCCAGTGCATTCACCTGCCATTCCCTGAGCTGGGCTTTCACCCCAGTGCTTCCCAGATGCACTAACCTTTGCCTGCTTCTCCCTGCCTAGGCCTTGCCTACCCTCTCTTCTCCCATGGCAACCTGAACCGAGCCCTGGCTACCAAGACCCCTCCCCCACTCTATCTAGGGGCAGAAGGCCGCAGGATGGATGTCCACAGCAGTTTGTCCAGTGCCAGGAGTAATCTGACATCAGCGGTAAGTGCCACACTCAGTGCGTCTCGTGACGAGGGTCTAGGAAGGGTCCTTCCGAAATACAGATGCCAGTGAGAGCCTGTATTTAATAAATGAAATCCCTTGAGAACTGCCCACTGTGCTACAGCTCCCCCCACCATCCATGCAGCAGGGCCCCCGGCTGGCACTGCAGAAGGCTCCCAGGGTTTGGTTTAGGAGGAGCAGCACCAGGTTGTCATGGGGTAGTGGAGAGGGAAGGGTTAATAGGAGGAGGCCACTGTTCTGAGATCTCAGGATGCTCCAGCCAGGCTGCGGCTCTGCGAGGGGGTAGATCAGGAGTCGCTCCATGGGCATGGGTGGATTGCACCAGCACTGGGCGGATGAGTGAGAAGAGAACCTGCCCCACTGGGTGCAGAGGAGTCAGAGCATAGGGTGTGCATTGGGGGTGGGGGACTACTTTTGCAGGTAGTTTAGGGATCCCCAGTTTCTTGGTTTGTACTGGGGGGAGTGGGAGGGGGAAGGAGCAAGGCTCCCTTGGGAAAAAAAACTTTTCCTGGCAGCCCCTTCTATGGAGAGCTTGGAGCTCTGGGGGTGAAGAGGGTCAGTGATGAAACCGTGGCTTTGAAAGAGCCCAGAGTTTGGGGACGTAGTTCACACTCACTCATTTACACTCACAATGTGCAGGCACACACACAGTCTGGCACACACATGCAAGTTGCACACTTACCCAGCCACATGCATGCAGACAGGCCTGTCTGCACAGCCAGATACAAGTGTCCAGTCATGCTCACACAAACTCACATGCACATGGTCACGCACATGCCCAGTTGCCCATGCACTCTCACATGGCCTTGCACACCCATGCACACTGGACATTTCCGGGGGGTGAGATGGGAGGGGGTGGAGGAAAACGCTCGGCCATTCGGGAGGGAAGCGATTGCGGGCCAGGGGTCAGAATGGCGTGGAGGGGAGCTGGGGAAGGACCCGAGTGGGGTGTTTATTGGAAGCCTGAACAGAGGATGCTTGTTTGTCTCCCCAGCGATCGCTCTACCCTGGCCTGCAGACGGTGAGCCCAGTGCTGCCCGCCGGCAACGGCAGCATGCCAGCCCACGGGCTAGGGGGCTTCCCCTTCCTCTCCTCAAGCCAAGCAGGTAAGCCCTGGTGGATAGCTCCTAGCCTGACGCCCCCGCTTACCCAGTACCTAGATGTCTCCCCACACCTAGCCAGGGCCTGCAGTTCGGATCTGGGCCGCCCGTGACCCTGCAGGGAATCCCCGTCCCAGAGCTGAGCTGGGTTGTGCTCCTCATTCACTGCATGACCTCAACCTGCAGTGGCTGCTGGACACCCTGTGGAAGGGAGCCAGGCACCCCCAAATGGCCAGATGGGAGCCCGTGCCCCTGGAATCTCTCCCATGGGCTCAGCCCTGGCGTAAACGACACAGCAGGTGTAAACTGGTGGTGGACACGGAGGTCCCTCTGCTTTCACCCGTTAGCCCTTCTCCTCCTGATGTTTGTTTGCTTTCTCACTGGCAGAGTACGGGCCCGGCGAGGCCTCCTCGCACCCTGGCTACCTCCAGGCCAATGCCATTGCCTCCTGGCAGCACCACAGAGACATGGCAGCCTCCACGCACCTGCCACTAGGGTAAGAACCACGCCCAGCTCCCAGCCTCGGCCAGGGGGCTGAGTGGGACTTCTCTCTGGCAGGCAGGAGCCTGGGCTCCCATCCCTTCCCCAGCCTCTCTCCCCACAGGCCAGCAGGGCTGGGTGCGGGGGTTAGATCTTCACGAGTGCATCCCCCCTCTCCCTTTCCCCATTTCTCTTCCTACATCTCCTTTCCCCCGCTCCCAACACTGGGTCCCACGTCCCCAGAAGGCTGGCCAGGGAAGCCCTAGCCCCACTCTGAGGGTAAAACCCAGACACAGGCTGGGCCGGTGCCTTCTCCTCGTAGGTTCTGGTGCCACCTGGTGGCAGGAGCTCAGCACGGGTTGGCGACGAGATTGGTGCCTTCTGCCGGCTCCCCACCGGGAGTTTGTTACTAGCCGTGTTCCGGACACTGGCAGCCGAACGGAGGGAGCTGGCAGGGGGCTGCCCTGCCAGTGGCCGGCTGCAGCTTCCAATGGCTCTGGCTGCTGTGCTGTGAACGCTTGGACTGGCAGATACAAGCGCCCTCTCCCTGAACGCAGAGGACAGCACAGCTCCCCCAGCCTGGGCAGCCGCTCCCTGCTCCTCAGCTAGGATGTCCCCAGGGGGAAATTGGACCCACCTCTGCCCCAGGCCTCGGGAGCAGCAACTCTGTGGCATGGGCCCAACAAACCGCAGCTGGGCATGGATGGCCCTGTTCAGGGGTGGGAGAAAAATGCCCAGGGATTGGTTCGCTTCCGGAGCCCCCAGCTTCCGGGCGAGCCCTGCTCCTGGGAACACCCCCTGCCGCCTTATCCCAGCAGATCTGGGATGTTTGCAAAGCCTATTTAAAACTGGCTGTGCCCAGGGGACGGTGCCCCCCACCTCCCCGAGCCCAGGCTCCCAGCTGCTCTCCCAGGCACGTGGGTGGGGGAAGCGCTTGGGAACCTGGTGCCCCAGTGGGTTGCACCTCATGGGCCGCCAGTTCTAATCTAGCTCCGGCCAGGAGTGAGGAAGTCGTTAGTGTCAGGCAGCTGCTGGGGGAGATGTGTTTGATGGAGCTCAGTGTCTCCCTGGCACCAACACTGCCGAGAGAACGGGCACAAATAGGCCACCCCTATCCGCAAAGGCTGCCGTGGGCAGCAACTTCCTGCTAGAAGCTGGGGAGCACTTGCAGGGGGCAGCGTGTGGGAACCTCGGCCCAGGGGGAATAGCGGGCACTGCCAGCACGCTGGCCACATGAGACATTTCAAAGTGGGCGGGGACGAAAGGGGATCTCCCACTAACCTGGCTTGGGGGGTCACCCTGCTGGTGGCTCTTGTAGGGAGGGAACTGGATCCCCCCACACACACAGCTGGTTAGAAGAGGAGCCACTCCCCAGTGCAAAGCCCAAGTGGGAGCATGTCAGCAGCCCCCATTCCTGAGCCAGGGGATTAAATGGGCAAAATGCCCCCTCCCCCCACAAGCAGATGGGCTGTTGCAGGACTGGCTATTTGCAGTCCAACTTCCTGCCTGGGATGGGGTGGGGGTGGGAAATGCAGCCAGGAATAAGGGGATATTTTTTTAAAGATCGGCAAACTTTCCCCCCGCCCCCCAACCCCAGCCAATGAGGGAATGCTCCGAATCCTGGTTGGTGGAGCGGGTCAGTTCCAGTTGCCTTGGGATGGAGGCAGGAGTCCGAGAGCAGCCACAACCCAGCTGCTTGGGGCCGAGAGTTCCCCTGGTGGCTTCCTCTTTTGGAGCCTCCCTCTGGCTCCCAGCCTGGCTCACGCCCTCCTCTTTCCTTCCCCAGGGCAGCCGGCAGAGGGCTCCCCACCGAAGAGGCAGCCCCGGCCCCCAGCAGCTCTCCCCAGCACCAGGCCATCAGCATCAAGTCCGAACGGGTCTCCCCAGTGGTCAGCTGCAGCTCAGCCACCCCCCAGCACTCCCTGAGCAGCCTGTCCTCCCTCAGCGACGTCCCCAGAGGGCCCGGGAACCAGCCCCAGCGAGACGAGTATGCCAAGGCCTATCACTACCCGCTGGTCCTGTCCCGGCCGCTGGCAGAGGAGCAGCAGGGGGGCGTCTCGGTGCGGCGCCTGCAAGTGACGGACATTTGGCAGAGATAGTGGGACCGGCTGTCCGGGGTGGGGGGACGCCCGCGCTGTTTGCATGTACGTACCGGCAGTGGCAGGCCCAGTCTGTCCCATGCCTCCTCTTCTCCTCAGAAGCACTTGTACCTTTCTCCTGGGGTTCCCTGCAGCCACAACCACCCACAGGGCAGGAGGTGGCACCACAGAGCATGGCTGAGTGCTGCGGGGGGATCCCAGAACCCCATGGGTAGTGAGTGCCTGGGGGGAGACCCCCTCGCTGCCTAGCCCCAGAGCCCTATGGGCTATGAGTGCTTGGGGGGAGCCTCCTTTTTGCCCTGCCCCAGAACCCCATGGGCTGTGAGTGCCTGCAGGGTGCCCCCCTCAGTGCTCTGCCCCAAAACCCCTTGGGCTGTGAGTGCCCTGCCCCAGAACCACATAGGCTGTGAGTGCCTGCAGGGAGCCCCCTCAGTGCCCAGCCCCAGAACCCCATAGGCTGTGAGTGCCTGTGGGGAGTCCCCCTCGGTGCCCAGCCCCAGAACCCCATAGGCTGTGAGTGCCTGTGGGGAGACCCCCTTGGTGCCCTGCCCTAGAATCCCCTGGGCTCAGAGTGCCCACGGGGAGCCCCCTCTCTCGGTTTGAAATACATCCCTACTGTCTTTCCCTCCAACTCTCTGATTTCATGTTAAATGCCTGTTTGGGTGGAAGGTCTGTTCCTCTGAGCTGGGCTGGGGCTCCCTGGGGCCCCCCTGCCCTCGTCTGCCCCCCACCTCTACTCCTAATGCCCCAGACCAGCTGCAGGTGCCTCAGAAGCTCATGTCTGTCTTGTTAACCATGCCCACATCAACACCTCCCAGCCTTCTGTGAGCGCCAGTGCAGCACCACTGGGGCATAGTCGTGGCGTGCCAGCGTGGACGGGGCACTGGCCTTTTAACCCTGTGCAGAGCAGGCTGGGAAGGTCTGCGTTAGAGCTGCCCCCCCATGGGATTCGCAGTGTTCAGGTGCCACTCTGGATTATTTTCTATTTATTATGTTATATCCAGTCGCAGGTTCAACCAATAAAGATTTGGGTTTGTCCAGCCCCCCAGTGTGATCTTAATCGCCCGAGCAGCTGGAATAACGGCATGTGAGGTGCATGGGGGGTGGGGTGGGTTTCCTCTCTCCTCTCCCCCTCTCCCTCCCCGCCTCCCACATAATCAGGTTAACAGCACCTGAATGTGGGGGCTGGGGGAGGAGAGGAGACCAGCAGAGTGCTGACAGCCCTGGGGAGTGTTTGACTGTCACACAGAGCCCTGGGCAGCCCCAGGGATGTAATCTGGCGTCTCTGCATCTCCCAGGCACCGCACCCCACTTCTCACAAATACTTCCTGCGGTTACACAGCGGGGAGCATCCAGCTATTAGCTGAGGGCTCGGAGGGGTGGGGCAGGATGGAAGCAAGACCCTCGTGGGCTGGGCTTGCCGTAGCCTAGCACCCCTGTTTGCTTCTCTTTCTAGTGCTGGACAGACGGGTGCTGTGAAGAGCTGGGGGCCTGCTCCGGAAGCCAGGAGTCCCAAGGGATGGGCGAGTTCTGTGTTACAGCACCCTGCTGGTGAAGCTGGTGTCACGGCCAGCATGCGTGATGCAGGGGCCTGCCCAAGGGGACAGCAGCTCTGCCGTGTCCAGAGCAGTGAGAGCCCAGTACAAGCCAAGGGACAGGCATTCATGGCCCTGGGTCACTGAAACCTGGAACCCCATGCGCCAGGTCGCCACGCCACTCACACAAATTTGGCGTGACCAAACCTGAGTGACACTGAGATCCCAGAGGTTGCAACAGAGCGGGGAGCCGAGCCCCACGAGCCCCACAGCACAGGAGCTGCCACTGTGGTGTTTAGTACCTATTACAGTGACGTGGCTACGATCGATCCTGGGTCAGAACAAGTTACTAAGCCAGGTGTTTTTTACACTAAATCTATTTACTGGGTGGCAACAGGCCATCAAGGTTTGCAAATGGGTCCTGAGCCTCAAACAGCTGCAGAATGTCCCAGCGCACTCAGGCCCGGCACAGACCCTGCCCCAGGGCAGAGACCAAGGCCTGTCACTCGGGACGTTCAGCAGCAGCCGAGAGGGCTGAGCATGGGGGCAGAGGGGCTGAGTGAGTCGGGGCCTGGCACCTGAGCAGTTCACTGATGTGGTGGCAGAATGGCCAGCCTGGGTGGGGAGCGGGCCCATCACTCGGTGTGTAAGGCACCCCGGCCCGGGTCTGGCATGGATGAAAACGAGTCCAGCTGGGCGTCTGGACCTGAATGGGGCATCCAAAGTGGTGACCTCAAGGGCTCAATGGGGCTTGTTCTGAGCTGGCTGCAGTTCTTCACTCTGCTCACCAGATGTCGCTGTCTGCTGAGCTTTGGTGCCCTGACACCCCAATTCCTTCATCGCCCCTCTGGCTCAGGCAGCCCCGGGCGACTCTTGGAGGCAGGGAAGCCTTGCGGGACCGGAGCTCCTCAGGGCGGGCTTTCTCCAGGCCACTTTCAGTGTCCGGCCTCAGGCATGACCTCAGGGAGGCCTGGTCCCAGCCGCACCTGGGAAAGGATGGAGCCGGGCGCCCATTTCACAGGCTCTCCAGGGTCACCCTCTATTGTCCTTGGGGAGCCAAGGCTGGGGGCGGGGAGAGCTGCTGCACAAGCCGCTTGCCCTCCATCCCTGATCTGTAGTGAGGCTGAGCTGCACACACGATCCCGCTGCTGCCCGTCAGTGCTGACACACCATCCCCCTGCTGGTCCAGGCCCAGGCTCCCCTCAGCCCCCCCATGCCCCCAGTCCTGCCCTGCAGCCCCCTACTAGTCCAGCCCTGGGCTCCCTCCACTGCAGCTGTGCCAGGGCCTCTCAATCCTGCCCTGCATCTCCCTACTATACCAGCCCTGGGGTCCTTCCTCACCTGCAGCCATGCTTCTATTCCAGTTCTGGGTTCTACCCAAGCTCTGCTGGTTCCCCTCAAGCCTGACCCACACAGCTCTGTGATGCCCCACCAGGCTGACCAGCTATGCAGCTCCCACCCCCTACCTCTGTCAATGCACTGCAGTCTTGACCTGCAGCACCCCCTGTGAGGCATGAGCCCCCTCCCCCCCTCAGATCTAGCAATGCCCTGCAGGCCTGAACTCCACCCCCGTGACAGGCCAGACCTGGATCCTTCTCCATTTGTCCTTTTTTTTTCTTTTCTTTTTTTAACATGAAATCAACATCATAAAACAAGCGTTTGAACTTTGGCCACCAAAAATTTGGCATTTTCTCTGTGAAAATGGTGCATGTCTACCTTGGTCAAACTCAACCCTGCCATATTCACTCATATGCACCACCCGGGTACTCTGTGGCTTGTTTCAATCAGCATTTAGAAGTTTGGCTACTTCTCCAAACTTCACAGATCTGTAAAACAAAGCTGGAAATACTACCCTGCCTCCATGGGACATCAGCTGGCCCCCTGAGCTTCCCATCATGACCTGGAACACAAAGAAACAATGGAAGAAACAAAGTTTGAACCAAACTTTGCCAAAACGCAGTAAATATTTGGCTCGGGTTCGGTAACGTGTTGGGTGAAGGTTTAGGAGAGAGTTTATCCTCATAGCCTGGTGCCCTATTTCCTGCGTCCATAAAAGAAGGAGGGTCAGCAGATTGTCGGGTTAATTCATAGGCTCCATGCTCTGCCCACAAGTCAGAGGTTTGGAAAAGGGGGTTGGTTTGGCAGAATTCCTTGTCAGTGCTCTGCTGGAGGGGGCCGCGCAGAGCAGCCAGAACAGCCGCCTCTGCCTGCAAAACTAGATTCTTCCCCCCTCCCCCCCATATCCTTTGAAGCGATGCTGCTGTGCAGGCAGCCCGGGTTGGGGTGGTTATTGGGCAGGACAGCAGGAGCCTGGCTGCTGGAGGTGCGGGAGAGTTAAATTGATCCCACTGCGGCCCTTCCACCACCCATCCAGCCAAAAGGTTCTGGGTTCAGTTTGGGCACAAGCAATTCAGCTGACATGATTCGGAGTTGCAGATCCTGGCTTCCCTCCAAGGATCGTTGGTGTACAGAACAGGTTAAAAAACCACGGAGGAAGAATTGCTTCGTATGAATATCTTCATAGCTCTACCACTGCAGGATGCTCGTGTGGTCAGAGCACAGGTCAAGGAATCACAGCTGGATTTTCTTCCTGGATCTGTTGAGACGTCCCCTTTGACTTTGGGCAAGTCACCTCACTGCTCGGTGCCCAGGTTTCCCCATCTGTGGCTGAGGGCTAATAATACAGACACCTGGAAGACTGCCATGATGTTAGTGTTTGGAAAGTGCCATAGGAGCCTCAGACAGAAGATGCTACAAGAACAGAAAGAGTTAATATTATTTAGTGGATCATCGAAATTATAACTGGAACAGGCCTCTGAGCTCATTTTATTTATTCCTTTGCACCTGCTGAATCTGGTCTCATCAGGCAGAAGACACGTCCCCTGATACATTGATATGACACATAGCCACTTCACCAGCCACCAAACTGCAACCAACTCTGGGGGAGTGCAGCGTAGTTGCTATTTAAACCGCATACAGCAACCCCGTGCAACAGTTTGGGCACCAGTGATTTTTGATGGCACCCATGTTCCAAATGCAACGCTGGGATTCCACCAGCCCTGCTAGCCAATGACAGCAAAGTTTGACAGATTTCAGAGTAGCTGCTGTGTTAGTCTGTATGTGCAAAAAGAAAAGGAGTACTTGTGGTACCTTAGAGACTAACACATTTATTTGAGCACAAGCTTTCGTGAGCTGTAGCTGTAGCTCACGAAAGCTTGTGCTCAAATAAATGTGTTAGTCTCTAAGGTGCCACAAGCAAAGTTTGAGAGGCCCAGGTTTTACTTGTATTATGGTAGAGAGCTTAGGTTCTAAACAGACACGAAGCTAGGACAGCAAAGTGTTCTGTCCAAGGCCTCTCAGCCGGTCAGGGGCACAGCTGAGATTAAAATGAAAGTATCCTGACTCCCAGCCCAGTACCTTATCTACTAGCCCACGCTGCCACTCGTTCATTGGCAGCCTTTATGTGCTGAGCCCCTGGAAGGGTTCTCTCTGGAAGGCGCATCTCTCTTCACGCACACTGGGCCTCTCCCTGCACTGATTAAATTTTAAAGATGACAACCCATCCCGTGTGGCAGCAGCTTACACTAGGGGTGACTGGGCTGTCAGATCAGGGCCAGCTACTTTAAAATGTGAATTCGGCCATTTCTCTCCTGCAATCTGCCGAGTGACTCATGAATAGATTATTAGTAACGGTACCTTGAGATTAAAACACAGAAGGAGGATTAATCCTGGGAAGAATTTGTGGAGTTTAATACAAACCCAGAGATTGACATAAATCCTTAGACCAGATTTGGCAGAAGCTGAGAGCTCTGCTGACATCTTGGATGGTCGGGAACCCAGGACAATCCAAACATAGCAAGCTAGGGCCAGATCCTCAGCTTGTGTCAATCAGCATTATACTGAGCTATACTCATTTACACCAACCATATAATTTACATCCCGTGGCTAGAGAGGACCCAAAGCTGAGCCCAGTGCATCACCTCACTCATTACCCAGGGCATCCAAAACCAGCAGAATGACAATATTCATATTCAATATTCATATTATTTCCAGACCAACTAGTCTGACCCGTTGCATAACACAGGCCAGAGAACTCTAGCCAGTGACCCTTGAGCCTAATAATGATATTGTGGTAGAACCTAGACACCAAAGCCCCGCAGCACTAGGTGCAGTACAAACATAGAGCAGATACAGTCCCTACCCCAAAATATATATAGATATAAATCTGCAGACAACAGGCGGATGCAACAGACAGGCAGGGGAGCGCACAGTAGCCAAGAGCTTATCCTGAGCAGCGGGCGGTGTTAAAACCGCAGAATTGCAAAACAATCTTGAAATCAGAAGATGAAATTTCCCAGGAGACTCAGATTTTATTGATTATCTTAATTTTGGTGTCTGGGAGAAAGAGCCCCAAGATGTCCAGCAGATTCCTATCAAGATGACTTGGTGTATGGTGACTGTAGGAAATGTATTTTGTTTTCTGGGGGGAAAAATTAATTAAAATTGAAAATGCAAAAAAAATTACTTATTTTTTTGCAGAATGTGGATTTTCATTGAAAAACACCCTCCCCCTGCAGACTTAGTGTGTGACAACTGCATGGCTGGGGGTGGGATATTGGACTGGGGGGGGGGGGTTTAAGAGGGAAAAAAATCATTTTGTTCAAAAGTTATCAGCTTTCATTATAAAAAGTCAATGCTGTGTTTTGATGGGCTCTAATCAGTGGCTCTGGTGTAACTAACTAGCACAGGATATAGCAAACGGCTGACACATCAGGAATGGATGCTGCTGGTACATGGGTGATGGGTACCAAACCCCAAACATGGTGCAAAGCCCTGAGCTGGGTGGATTGTCCCTTCCCCCGCGTACATTTGTTTGGGTAGCTCTTCACTGCAGAGTTTACCTGGCTTTGGGCACTGAGGATGGAGGCACAGGTCAACCAGGCTGGCTATGAGCAGCCACATGGCAGAGCTGCATGCAGGTTATACCCATGTAGACATGTCCACACAGGTCCTGCAATAACCTTCATAGATTCCAAGGCCATTGTGATGGTCTAGTCTGACCTCCCTGATCATGTGCTAGGATTTCTGGGAGCATATCCCATGGTTCTTAGTGTGATGCCAAGGCACCACCTGCGGGAGCTTTGACTGGAGGATCACACGGCTCCGCTGATTGGTCCAACTACGCTATTTAAGTCAGGAGGTGGAACAGGAAGTTTGTCCAAGTAACAAGGTGGTTTCCCTTCTGGCTGCATTGGACCCTGCTTGCATCTGCTGACAACCTGGTTCCTGCTCTGCTCCTGATCTGGGCTCAATTCTTGCCTCACCTCCAATCCTCTGTGACCAGTCCTGGCTCTGACCCTGACTCCAGCTTGACCCTTGGCTCTGACGTTTGGTATCTGACCTCGGTGCTGACCCTCGGCTTTGATTCCTGATTCTGACTCTGGCTCGACCCCTGGCTCTGGTAACTGGCTGTTGACTCTGGTGCTGACCCTTAGCCTTCATTCCCCAACCTGGACACCTGCTCTGCCCAGTAGGCCAGACTGCCTATGTCCTGCTTCATAACACTTAGGGCCTCACTAAGTCAAGCCACTCTAGGAGTTGTTTTTCAGTGTATTGTGGGAGGACTTGTCGGTTCTAACTGAGCTCTGGTGCAGAAGGATTCTTAGCCTGCCAACACAGCAAACTCCAGTCTGTCTGACTCTATGTGCCTCACTCTTGTCCCTTCTGGACGGGGCCAAGGCAGGGATCCAGGTGAGGACAATGATGGGTTCCTGCTTTTGGCTGCACCACAAATGCAGCAGGCTGCAGACAGAAGGTACAGACAGGGTGGAAGGCACAGGGGGACTTCAAATGCTGTGTGTCTGGGACACTGCTTTAATGTTAGCACCAGGATAGCAGTGTTACAAACAGTGCAGTGTAGACAGAGAGAGAGCAAGAGATGCTGGCTAAACCTGTAATGCCGCTTTGAATCCATTCATTAGCGGTAACCAGTGACTGCCTACCTAGAATGAATCACTTGTTGGATTTTTTCAATTTTGTTCCTTGCTTGGAATACATCTTGGCTCACATGTTTGGGCGATGGGGTCCCAGGAAGTTGGCATGGCTTCTGTTACACTCGGGCAAGGCTGTGCACACCTGTCACAGTGCTAACCTTTCTCTGAATGTGAATTGGCCTAGTGTGTGTGTGTGTGTGTGTGTGTGTGTGTGTCCCATCAGCCAACTCCCCTGTTCCCTTCTCCACCGGATCCCAGCCAGCAAAGGGAGATCAGGGCAAAGTCTACTCAGCCAATGACACATAAGGCAAAGTTCTTAATGCAGAATCTTTATTCCCAGTGAGGCCGGAAGTGACCCAGCAAAACTGGCTGGATTTTCACACTCAGCTGCTGGCAGGGGAGATGGGTTCAGTTGATTTGCAAAGGGCACTCAGACATTAGTTGTGTATTAACGGTCAGTGGCATGCCAGGCCCAGAGATACAGCCCCTGCCCTACGGATGCATTGGGAGGGTAGAATGCAGATACACCAGGCAGGGAAGAGAGAGCCCCAAACTCTAGTTCATTTCAAGTCCCTTCGCTCAGGGCTGGCTCTATCAACACAAAGTCACTCCAAACCCTTGGTACCAAACAGTAGAGGCCTTCCAGAGAGCTGGGTGGGGAAAAGGTGCACCCATCTCACACAGGAGCCACTGATACAGCATCTTCCTCTTTGCTTTTTCAACCCTGCATCAGTCAGCCATGGGCTAAGCATGTGGGGATGGAAGTAGCCCCGTTTATGCCTTGTCCCAGATGCCCAGCTGACAAGGATAACTTGGAGTGTGGGCCAGGGAGCGCTGAGCGGCTGGGGGCCTGTAAATGAAGGAAAGGCAATGGCCTGGTGCACTGGGCTGGGAAGATCACGGGGTGACCTGCAAGAGACGATGGAGGGCTGGGGATTAGGCCGAGGAGCAGAGCTGGAGATGGAATAGGAGAGCTGGGAAGGCTTTCACACCCATTGCCGGGGGATGTGGCATCTGGGTCACATGGGTGAGGCATGCTCATTTCAGAGGGGCTGGGGGGCGTGAGATGAGGAAACGGGGATCTGGAGCAGTAGCCATGGCAGGCCCCAGCTTTGGGAGAGAATAAACATGGCTAAAGTGCAGCTGGCAACCAAGCCACCATCTCCATGGCAACTCATTCGGATGTCTCCAGACAGGAGTCCCAGCCAGTGCTCCTCAGCCCGAGTGGGAGTGAGGGCACTGAGCTTGGGGAGAGGGCACATGTAACAAGAGCCCCAGGCCCCCTGGGAGAAAAGACAGGATCTTGATTCATTACAATCCTACCCGCTTCCCCAGCTCAGCACCCCTTGGAGGAGACAGTCCTTCTTTCCAGTGCGGCCCTGCCCTCCCCCCCAGGGGTTTGCCAGGTCAAAAGCAAGAAAGCTGGTGAGGGGCTCTGATGTTATGGTGATGGGGGTCCAGATAAGCACCTGAGAGATTGGACACCAGAGACTTCCTGTGCATTCCTCCCAACCAGGCACTGGCACTGTTGCGGTGTAACGCACTGAACGCTGGATTAGCATGATCCAGTGCTCTCAGGGCTGCAAAATGTGCCTGCGTGAAGGGGCCTTCATGGCTTGAGATGAGACAGATTCTGCTTTTTACATCTTGTAGGCAAAGGCAGTAGTCTGGGGGGAGGGGAAGGGCTGGGGCTGAGGGGGGGAGGGTCTTAGCCCATTGCTAATGTAGTTCTAATCACAGAGTTGTTGTGTGGTGGGTTTTTTTAAATAAGGAGCAGCAACGGCTCGGCTCGTGTAGCAGGAGCCCCGCCAACCCGTCAGGGCTGCCCCTGGGAAAGCTACTCTGCAGCCAGCAAGGGACATATGAATGCTAACAGGCAAGCTGAAAAACCCAGGGAATGGGGGGAAGAATAAGGCGGGGGACGGGGTGAATTGTGAGACACTGATTGAATAGCAATGACTGCATGATTTATGGTTTGCATTATTGCATGGTTCATTTGAATATATGCTAATCAGGCTTTTCTCCTCGTTTTGTTTGTAAGATTTAAATTTGCTATGGCAACCTACTGGCATGGAATGAATGCCAGGAAATGTCAGAATGAGGTTAAGGCAGAGATGGCGCGCTGGAGCGGTCGCAGCGAGTATGTGTGTGTGGCGGGGGATATCCTTCCAACCCAGCCAAGGGGGCAGGAATCATGGCTTGAAAATATAAAACACAACAGCATATGAAGTATTGGTGGTGCCTGCCAGCAGCAGGGTCTACCCAGAGAGCAATGCAACAGGCCTGGATCCGCCTGGATTTCTCTAGGTAAATTAACATCCAGCTGTGTGAAACAGACCCTCATTCTAAAATGATGTGTAACTGGGGGAGGGCTGTGCTGTTAAACACAAGAAAACTTCCCAGTCCGGGTCCATGTGATGATGGTTGGAGGCGTCTGGCTCCTGCAATTTCCACATTTCCCCAGGCAGTTCATTGGCTGCTGGTTCCCTCCATGTTTGAACTGAATTTCAGGCCACCTTCCCTTCCAGGCTGGGTTTGCCCAGACACTGGGAAACCGAAGGCGGTTGCTTTCTCGGTGGCAGGGGCTTGTCTCCATGCAGGCTCAGGAAGGGCCCCAGTCCTGTTTCTGTTTGACAGCTGCCATCAGGGGCACTGGAACTGGGCACTGCAGGGGGTGCTGGGAGCCTGTAAACCTTGCATATGATGGAAACCACTGCTAGCCAGGGGGTGCGGCAGCACCCCTAATTCCAGCCTCTATGCTACCATTGTCCCTTATGGGCTCAGGCTGTGGGCCCACTAGGAATTCTGTGGGCCTGCGCCTGTTGAAGTCAATGGAGTGATGTGGGTTTAAAGAGGGGCACGAGGGGAATCAAGCCCAGTGGCCAGGTTGCCCTAGAAAGAGGTTACTCACTTTGTCCTCTCACTTCCCGCTGAAACGTGCTACCGGCTGGGACAGGTTCCAGGGTTTGTGTCCCTCAGCAAAGCCCTGTTCATCTGCTGTACCAAAGGGGGCAAAGGGGTCTCACACCTCATGGAGGACACGGTGCTATCTGTGTAGCCAACTTGTGCACAAACCCCTCTCCAGGACCCCAGCCTTGCCTGCCTCCCATGACTGGTCCTCCCATTAACCTCCTTGTACTGATGCCCAGATACTGGGGCTGCAGCGAGGCTGTCTGTATGCACCAAGCTTGTTCTCATTGGGCTTTTGTGATAGGATGGATGGATACCTCCACCCACACCCCAGGGATGGACACACACAACAGACACGCACCCTCATACTTCCCTCTGCCAAAGTCACACAATGGTGTATAAATCCTGTCTCAATAGCTTCTTCCTGCACAGTGGGTGTGGAGGGGGGAACCATCAGTTCTCAGAACAGGCAGTAGCTTTGGGGGTGAATGATACATTCAAGGTGTCACTAATGGACTTTTCTCAGAGGAAAGCCATGGGAAAGTGACTGTCCAAACTTGACACTCCAGAGCAGGTATTTTCTGGAGAAGAAAAAAATAAAATACAGCCCAGCCACAGATACAAACTCCCCCCTCCTTTAAAAAATATCCATGAGCTGATGGGATTGTGCAAAATGATTAACAATCCCTTCTTCTTCCCGAACGCCCCTGGCAGACCTATTGTCGTGTTATTGGGGTTTGCCCTTGCCAAGTCTTGTGGGTATAGATTTGGACCTGCTGGCACCTGTTCCAAAGAGAAGTACACCTGTGGGAGGAGGGAGAGGACAGATTCAGCTGGTGTGAATTGTCCTGGCTCCATTGCAAGCCCTGATTCTACTGAATGTGTGGTAGCTGGATCTGCCTGGGAATCAACTCTGCTTGTCTTTATGCAAGTAAATTTGGTGTTTGTTTGGGAAGAAATAGAAAGGCCAAGTGATTCCTGCAGAGCCTTCCAGGTTAATGTAATTCCCTAGGAAAATGCTAAGTGCAGGTGAGGATACTGGGACAGTTTAAAAAAAATAAAAGGAGATGTAGGGATTTAAAGGAATGGTCTCATTTTCTGTGTCTCTTGTTAATTTCAGAATTAATTTGGACAGCAGACTAATCTGATCGTCAGAGCTGTCTCCCTCGAGCTGTCCTGGCCCTGGTCTTTCTAAATGCAGCTTTAGAAATTAATTAGAACTGATATTTCCCATGAAAATATTTTAAAAGAATAAATAAAGACCCCCTCCCTTCAAAAGTTTCATTCCAAAACCACGTTCTAGCTGCCCAGTAAAACCATTTTCCAAAATCTTTCCCCCTTTTTTTGTTTTATTTTCTGAAGTAAATCAGTCCATTTCCCCTAGATACAATCCGTATAAGAACAGGGCTTCAAATAACAACTTGCTTAAGGAAAATCCCTTTCCTAAGGACTATTCCACATTAGCCATTTACTAGGAACTTTGACTTGTATCTGAATATACAGCACCACTCCTCCACATTGTATGGTAGCGACAACGGGGCTGCAGTGGTTTAATTTAAAAAAACAAACCGGTTTTGCTCAGACACCTGCACTCGGAGATAAAGACAAATCTTCTGCAAAACAATGTTCAGGTGCGGTTTTATCGAGCATCCGCGGAGATGAAATTTACAAACTGGTTGGTTGGTTTTTCTCTCCCAATAAATAAATACAAACGGTAACAACCAGGCGTTGGGTGTATATACAGAGATGTGATCATGTTAAAGCTGAGGCTGGTTGAACTCGGAGCGGTATCTTGCGGCTCCCTGGACTTGAGGCGCTGCTCCTGGGTGTGGGTGTGAACCTGGGGAAGCCCCAGGCCTGACTCGGGTCCATCAGGGTTGTGAATTTATTTCCGCTACAAACTTAACGGTACAAAAGGATCCTGCCTCGGACCCCGCATGTGGAGAGGATTTAAAAATCCAGCCAAGCCGAGCGGGGACCCCGGAATGAACCGGTGCCTGCCCTTACATTTCCCACGGGCAGAGTTCACGCCTCTGTTGGGCCGATCTCTCCCTCCTCCAGGGCAGCCCTTCTCCGCCGGGGGCCTGGCTGCGGTCTAAGCTTTTTACTGTCCGTCCCTGGGAGTTGGTGTCCCCGTTCCCCCGCCCCAGCATAAACCTCAGTGTGTCTGTAACTAGGACACAGAGCAAGGGCCACTAAAGCCAGGCACAACTGCCGGTGTAAGTGCACTTCTGCAGCCTTTGCGTCTCGCGGGGTAAGGAAATAACAATAACAGTGCGGGGAAATTGCGTGTGATTTTTCAAAAAGGGACGTGCACGGCCAAGATTTACTCAAGACAAAATCAGCATCTTCTCCGCCTGTGTGTTCAGAAGAGCTCGGACGGTTCTAGGCTCAGGGAACAAAGCGCGGAACCACCCAGGGTTCACGATTCTTTTCTTTTCAAAAGGATCTTGTGAGTTGCTGCTTCAGAGTGGGACGGAGCAACAAAGTTAAACTTAATAATGCCATTAGCATCGCATCTTCTCTACAGCCATTTTCAGTGGATATTTGCTACCCATCGAACTTGGCATTACTTTGCTTACTGCATGTTCTTTTATACTATCTATCTATCCATCCATCCGTTCCCAGGTACCCCATCTAGTCATCTGTCTAATCAAAGTGATGACATTTGTAAAAATGACCTTTATATTAACTTGAAATTAACCCCAACATATGATGGGGGAAATACAAATGTTTCCCACTATTACTCTTGTTAGTCCACCTTCAGAACATGAATGGAACCAGGTTGTGCTTTTTCATAGATGCAATTTTGCTTGGTGGTTTTTATCATCTGTCGTGTGGCTTTAGCTGGCTGTACAATGTAACATCCATCCCCGCATAGCAGGGCAGGTGCAAAGCGCATGTTTTGCATTGGGCCTGCGGGTCGCTGGGAGACAGCAAGATCTTTTAGCAAATTCCCGTCAATTTGACTTATTTGCCAGTCAAATAGCACCCACTGTTTGTGCTCCTCCCAGGAAAGACATCGGTCTGCAAGATTAGATATAACGCTAAAATCTGATCTTTGCCAAGTGCCATCTGTTTTTTTCTCTGTCTCCTTTCTTCTCTTTCGTTTCTGGGTGTATTTCCAGATGAGCCTCCTGCATTGGAAGAAGCTGTAGCTCACGAAAGCTTATGCTCAAATAAATTTGTTAGTCTCTAAGGTGCCACAAGTCCTGCTTTTCTTTTTGTTTGAACTGTATAATTTTAATCTTTGCATGACGATAAAAGGGACCTGGAGTAGATCTAACATCTGGTACTTTGTCTTGCTCTCTAAACAGTTACATAGCTGCAAGGCGTGTGGATTTTAACAATGAGCATCTCCCTGGAATATGATCGGTCCTGAAACCAGGTTGACCCATTGTTGTGAGGATATTGGGGAAACAATACATCTGCCCTCTTTGATCTGTACAGACAAGGTTTCTTATATTCTCGAGCGTGTCCGGGATCTGCAGGCTGTATTGCCACGCAGTTTAACGCTATTTTTCTGTAGATCTACACTTCTCAACCTTATTCCAGATCACTTATGAGGAAAGTCAGGGAATGCTGATTTTTAAGGCAGCATGTATAGACCAGGCTACATTGAGGTATCCGAGTAGGTAATTTGATGAAAAAATACACTCGTAAGCAATTCAGAAACAGCTATGATTTGGCCAGCTCTGACCCTCATCTATTTATCGCTGAGAGGATAAGTCGCTCAGTTCCCCCCCCCCCAATAGAATAGGTGTCGGACTGTCTTTATTAGTTGAAAATAAATAAAGGTCTTATTTCTTATATGTACAAAAGCCTCCACTGGGATAGCTCGTGTACACGAGGGGCGGAGACCATGTGGGGAAGGCTTAGGGCTGGATCCTTGCAATGTGATCTGGGGAAAGAGGGATACACAAGAACAGCGAGAGAGAAATGACCCAGTGTTGAGCCTCGCCCTATAAACATTCAGCACTCCCGCAACAGGAGGCCAGTTTTCGGAGGGGGGTTCAGTGGAAAGGCAATGGAGGGTAACATCCTCCTTCAGGGAGGATCTTGGGAGGGATTGGTTGGTTGGTTGTTTTTTGGACGCCATGTATATATGGCAGGTATCAGCCCCAAGCCCGCTGGAGCCCCATTGGCTCCTGACCAATCTGGGAAGTGGGTTGAGCTGCGCTCCGGTCTAGTCCTTATGTCAGGCCAGGTGGGTAGTGAAGGCTCCTGGACGGGTAAAACGGCACCAGGTTGAGTAGTGCGAGACCACAGATGTTCCATCGATCGCTCGTGGGATGAGGGCCGGGGAGGCAAAGTCGCTAAAAGTGACTTGCAGCGGGACTGCCTGTAACATTCTCCCTACTCCGGAATTCTCTCGCTTGACACCTGAGCCCCTTCTCCTGTGTATAGATTGTGTCCAGGTTACGCTCTCCAGCTGCTTTTGCCGGGGGATCTGATGTCACACGTGCGTTGGTTTATTTTATATTACAACAGAACTTGGAGAGACCCGTGGATCTATCTGGTTCCTGGGGGTGGATCGGACCTACCAGCCGCCCCTGTCCTGGGCAGGGTGGCTTTTCCTTCTCTAGTCGCCTTTGTGAGAACAAAATATTCGGTGTCCTAACTTACGTGGATGCCCACAGTTGGTTTTCAAATCTCGGCATCCAGGCATGGGCCCCACCCTCCCCCAGAGACCTTCAGGGGCAGAGTTTTTACCCCAAAGATCAATGTGTTTTGCGTGACGCATTAGACGCAATGGCAGAGCCTAGGTCTTGGGGGGAGGGGGGATTGATAATGATTTTATTTCCGTTTGGTTCCTTCTTCGAAACTCAGGACCCATGTAAAGATCACCGTTAAAACCCGAAGGCAGCGGGTTTAGTTGATATCAAGACCTATTTTAAACAAAGTGTATTTACATCATGAGGAAGTTTGTGGACATGAGGCAGCTGACTTCCTAAGGGTCTGTCTGCTGTCCATTGATACTCCGAATTTACTCCCAAATCCAGTCTGATAAGAAGGGAAGCGGTGTTGAGAATTGATGTGTAGAGCCCCGGGACATTTAGGCATATTAAATAGGTCTTAAAATACGAAAACAGCCCAATGTACAAAGTCCTTTTTTCCTAGCTCTATGCTGGGGTCGTAGGCAGGTCTCGTGCGCTGGGTCTAGGCCCGGAACGGTCATAAAAGGCAGCTATGTCCGCTAATGACCCGCTTAGTTGTAAAGCGAGTGTGTAATTGGGCACGTGACTTCACATCAATCTGCACAGAAGAGGCAGGTTGGGGGGGGCCTGAAATGCGGCTCAGCCGCTCTTGGCGGCAACCAGGTCAGGGCCACGTGTTAACAACGTGCTTGGAGCTGGAAGAAGGGGGTGCAAAAGGTGGGGTCTCTAGGCAGGAGGAGCGAGCTGGGTACTGACCGTGCATCAAGAGGCTGTCTCGGGTTGCAGAATATAAAGGGTGTTCCTCCAAAACCATTTACCCTAGCTCTGGGGTGGACACGGGGGTCAAGGCCCAGCAGGGTCTGGGGGAAGCGAGCCTGGTTCTGCGGCCGAGACCTGGAGGTCGGGTGACGAGTCTTCTCCGCCTATTCGTTGCGGGCCCATGGGCCACGCTGCGCAGGGAGAGTGGAGTAGGCGGTGGTCGGTCCCAGCTGGGAGGGGGCGTATTCACTGGTTTCAATAGAATAACACCCCCCCCCCATGCTTGTAAGTGCGCGAATCTTTCTTGAAGGAGCAAAGCCACTAGCCAAGCCCCCTGGGCGCGCCAAGGGCCCAGCTGCTGCCACCCTCGCTCCCACGGCTCGAGTCCGCTAGAAGGGACCTGCGGAGATGTCCGGGTTCAAGCGATACCCGCAGACTAACTGTCGTCGGATGTGTGGGGGCGCCCTGGTTAATGTGGAGACGGGGGAGAGCGGTTCCCAAAGGCGGGACTGGCTAAGGCGAGGGGAGTTGGGGCTACCCGCATTTGTGGCTTTGCACGAGGGAACGGCTGGTGCCCCTTCGCTGCTAGGCAGGGCAGTAAATACAATCCCGGAATCCCACGCGACACTGGGTTTTTTGCAGACGTGAGGATGATTTTTTTGTGTGAGCAGCAGCTGAGTGTATTAAGCTCTAAAGTCCTGCAGAGCCCCCCCAGCTCCGATCTCTGCCACGTCACAGTCCTGCTCCACCAAAGGTGTCACTTGAAATAAACCTTTGTCCCAAGATCACTCCTAAAATTCATAAAACTAGAAATAAGGACAGGGCCCCTCTCTTATTACTAAATACGTTTATTTCCAAGTCCTAGTGTTAACTTGTATAAGTCCGGAGAGAACCGATCCATTGTTTCGATGACAATAGGCTAAAGATTTTGTGGGTTTCGTTAGTTCTGGCTTTTCTGCAAGTTTCCGGGTGTCGCTCTGTGGTCACTTTCAGGGAGGGGAGATTTGCGATTGTTTCTCCAAGGAAATTTGGTCCCTTTTTGATTTGCTGTTGGGGGTAGAAGTTGGTTTGGATGAAAAGGTGAGTGTGGAACCGAACCCTGTTTTGCTCCTTGGTTTGGCTGTGGGGAGGTGATGGGTGACTCCTTTCTGGGTGTGTCCTGGAATGGGGAGCAGACATGAGGCATTTTCCTCTGCCAAAAGCAGCAGACACCAGCTGGGAACGATTTCGATCTGGTTTCCTTTAGGGACGCATTTCTGCTCACGCAGATTTGGATCACGCGTCAAGGAACTTCCCCAGTAGATCTGGATCTTCCTGAAACTGGTTAATTTCGGGTTATTTGGATCCTACGTTTCACCTGCCAATTCCGGGGGAGGAAAACGATCACAAAGGGACATCTCGAGGAACCGGGGAAGAATCAAATGAAAAATGACGCTGTTTCCCTGAGTGAAATGCAATGATCTGTTCTTTCCACTCCTGTCCTGTCCTGCCCTGCCCTGCCCTCCGATCTCAAGTCTTTAAGCTGGATAATGACCGTCTGCAAGGTGGTTTAAATATTTTTGGGGAAGGGCGGGGGATAACACTGGGCTCGTTTACAAAACAAACCAGCTGATTCCGCCAGATGTGACTGGGGCTCGCCCTAACTCCCCAGGTGTTTCGCTTCAGCCCGGCGACAGCAGGGAGCGGGGGTGGGAGTGGGGCAGGTTCTCAGCCTCAAGGGGACTCGGTTCTCGGCCTGCCCGAGGTGCTGTCTGCGGAAGGAGAGGGCCGTGAGTGCTGGAGCAGGGGATTACGGGGAGAGGGGGTCAGACTTTAAAGGCGAGGGCGGAGGGTTTAAAATAGACGCACGAGACACAGGGAGACACTGGGGCAGGTGCGGGCGGGGGGGCTCTATAAACAGATCAGATCTGGCTCCAAACTCGCCAGCTCTTCACTGGAATAATAAACGGAGCTGGCCCGCAACAGCCCAGCCCCCCTCCTCTGGGTCCTGCCCCAAGCAGCTGGTTAATTGCCCTGCTCTGTAACCCTGCCTTAGCGCCACAGCCTGCGCCTGTAAAAGCACCGTCCCCATGGACTCAGAGCGCGGGGTAAAAGCGCTCAGGGGAAGGCCTGGGTTTCCTGCCTGCCCTGGGGGGTTCTGATCTGCAAGCCGCTGCGACCTTGTAAGAAAGTTGGGTGGGTCAGCAGCCTGGGGATCAGAGCGAGGTGGGGAGCAGCACAGACTCCCAGGGTGGCCACCCACCCAAGCCACCCCTGAAACGGGGGTTCACTTCCCACGCCCGTCCACACGGCCAGTTGTTTTCTGCAAGAAACTGACAGGCCGGACGTGAGTCACACCCAACTCCCCCCCGCTTGAATCGCCGGGTTTCTGACCCTTGTGTCGCATATGGCCCGGACCCTAAACCCTTCCCCTCACCAGCCCGATTCCTTCCCATGGCTGGAGCGATCTCAGAGCTTTTCATTCCATCTGGGGGGCGGAGGGGCCTTCCCAGGTTAAAAAAAATAGCCCCTGACTCCTCAAGGCCTTTGTCTGTGCTCCCTGGGGCGGGGGGGCTGGGGACAGGGGCCACCTTTGCAGGGGGCTGGAACGCTGTATACAGTGGGGATGCTGGGAGCCATTGAACCAAACTGTAACCCCGGGGTATGATGGGATCCCCTTCAAGCCAGGGGGTGCAAGCAGCGCCCCCAGCACCCCTAGTTCCAGCACTTTGCATTCTGTACCACTGGGCGTCAACTGAACCTTTTGTATGGTGCGTCAGGAGCCTTGTTCTCCCGGAGATGGGGACGCTTAGGGAGGAAGGCTTCCCTGCTCGCCTTGGTCTCTAATCAATTAACGCCTGGGGTGGTGTATCAGTGAGAAGGCTGTCAGCTAGCCGTGACACACACACACACACACACACACACACACACTGAAATCCGGGCCCCACTGAAGTCACTGGCCACCTCCCGTTGAGTTCTGTGGGGTCAGGATTCCACGTGGTGTTGGTTTGTGTTTCCCCCAAGAATTAGCAACTCGGAGAGTGACTCCAGGAAGTCAACCCCCAATACAAAAATACAACAGTCAAGGCATTAGTGCAGTGATGGAGTGAAGGGGATTCCGCTTCCTCTCCGGGGTCCTCCCCCCAACGCCTGTCAATATCTGGAGGTCACTACAGCACGGGGCGGAAGTCAGGGCCCACGCAGGTAGCTGGCAGTGCACAGCGGGGTCTTTTCCACCTGTAGCTTTGCTGGACATTGGGAACCTCCTCCACTGTCAATGCAGCCGGTATGCTGGGCGTGCTCTCTCTCTCTCTCTCTCTCTCTCTCACACACACACACACACACACACCGCCTCCTCTTTATTCAGGTTTATGCCTCGGCTCCCCTCCCCTTCCCTCCTCTCTTTGTTGTTTTGCAAAAGCACTAAAATATTCATAACTAGCTGCAATGGAGATTTCTTTTTAATGAATTTTTGATCAAAACATTAACAGGGAGTCAAAATACACAAGCAATTTCCACCCACCCCCGCCCCTACCTAGCAGGGAATTCAATGAAAGAGGTGGGTTTTAAAGAGGTGGGGGGAGGTGACAAATATCTCCCCCCCATCCTCCATAAGTGGAGGGAAAGAAGGAATTTCGTGTCGGGAGATGCTTACTGGTTTCAGTTGCTCTCAAAGACAGATGTCAGAACTCACTTTGCTTGTCTCCTGCCTAATTCATGAACATTTAAAACCCTTAATAGTGGATCGGGTATGAGGGCGAGGGAGAGAGTCCGTGATGGGTAGAAAGCAGAGCCGAAGAGGTGGGGAAGTGGTTTTTCTTTGGGAAGGAAGCTCGGATCAATGACTCACTCACCCACCTTCCCCTGGCCATGCCTAGGTGGGAGGCAACAGGACAGAACAGAAGCTTTTCGGAAATTGGGGCGGTGGGATCTAGTATCCTTGGTCCCGATCCCTGCATTGTCTGTGTTTACAAGATGCCCAGACCTTACCCTGGAGTTTGTCCTTAAACAAGATCAAAAAGGTTTTGATCGCCTGATGAATTCCTCCCCCTGCCAAAGACTAGCCAGAGAGTCGGTGCTGGGTTTATCGGCTGCAGGCAGAGAGAGTCCCGGGCCCCAAATCTCCTCCAATACAGCTCCCCAGTGGAGTAAGTCGCTCCCGGGACTCAATCCTTTCTGGCTGCCAAAGGGGCTTTCACCTCCGGAGACAGCTCTGAGGGAGAGTAAGATCAGGTTTGGAGAGGGGGGAGTTTATCTTCTCTTTTGTTTTAAGAAAGTGCCATGCATTCAAAATAAACCGTGTAAGAGACCGCTCGCTGCTGCTTCTCGGCGACAAAACCTACTTTGCCATGCCTGGAATTGGGGGCATTTTAAGTTAATTATGTATTTTTTTAAATTATTTCTTTTAAAAAATGTCTATAAACTTGCTCTTCTCCTCTGGGTGCAAACTCGGGAAAATGCAATATTGGAAGCCACTGCAAGACAGGCTTTGAGCACGAAGTCAAATGCTTCTCTTTGTAAAACACCTCTTAAGTGGACTGCAGAGTCCAGGCTGATTTCTAATACGCTGAGCCGTGTGTGTGTGTGAGAGAGAGAGAGAGAGAGAAAGAGAGAATGATGGCTGCTCTGTGCATGAATATTAAGTACGCATAATAATGTTAGAGCATAAAATAACAGCTTCATCTTTGTTTCAGGGAAGGATGTGACCACGCAGCCTCGGACAGAGAGCTGAAAGGAGCTCAGCTAGCAGATTCACCTTAAGAATGATGCACAGACAAAGGGGAGTTTACCCCTTTAAAAAAAAAGGCAATCTTTGGAGTGGGGAAAGATTTTACCGGTTTTGCTTTTCAACATCTAATCAGAGCATTTTGCTAAATATGGGTCAGAGGCGCATGTTTTAACCATAGCACCCAAGGGGGGGGGGTGATTCTACTTCTGCCCAGTCCCACATGAACAAACCGCAGTGGCTGTAGAAATCAATCTTGTTGGTTGGTTGGTTTTTCACAGCTACACTAATGTTCTGACTATTGCAGGGGAGGGGGAAATTATCTAACCTGCCTACAAGTGTCGCTGTTTTTGACATTGCTTTAGAATAGACCCGGTTTACTTTTGGGTGCATTCCTTTAAAATGACCGGCTCGAAGGTGCTCGTGGAAATGAGACCGCTAGGAAGGTTTGCGAACCTGTTCCCAACTGACTCTTTGGTGGCTTTTCTATTCTTTTCTATTAACTCCCCCTTATTCGTAGCCTGAGTCAGGGAGCAGGTAGCCTCGCGGGGCTCTAGCCCCTGGTTCAAGGATAAACCCTTCTGACAAAACCTGTTTCAGCTGCACTGAGACTGCGGGTCCTGAATAGCCCAGAGCGTCCACTCAGCTCACAGTCTGGACCAATATTCGTTAGCTAATAAATGCAAAAGCAGAACTCATTAGGGAAGCAAAATCTTCTACCTGCACAGGTGGGACCAGAGGAGTCTTTTGGGGAATGACCTGTTGGGGTAGGACTGCCCGTGTGTAGCTCTCGGCTAAACTTGGCCTGGGTGGGATTTTCACGCTGGGAACTCCGCACTGCTTTCCCCAAGGGGCTTTCCCCAAGAAATCCGGCTCCGGGTCACCCTCTCCTGGGGCATTGCGCCACGTGTCCTCGCCGAAAAGCTGCACACTCCGAATCAAAACTCGGGCGGGGGGGGGGTGTCTCTGCACCACAGAAATGAGCCCAACGTTTGAGGACATGGTTAAAGTGAAATTGTCCCAGGCCCCCCGAGTTAGAGGTTCGGCTCCCTTTGGCAGGATCAAAAACGGGATTTTTTTGACTGACACGCTCCAAACTTCCTGAAACGCTAGATCCAGCGGGTGTGGTGTGTTACAATGGCCTGGATTGTGTGTGGTACACACTTACCTGTATAACTACCAACACAACCATACATGTGTACATTTACTGGATTGTGCATCTTTGTGTGTGTCCGTCCACACACGTACAAGTCACTAAATATATACACGCGAGTGTGTCTATAAAATCCATCTCAGGGGTGTATTCTAACGCGAGTGGATGTATATGCCCCACAACCCAGTACAACGTGTGCAGAACATAACCCGGAGTGAATTCAAACAGAGAGCACGCGATTTCTTTTCCAAAAGAAAAACATCTCCTTCATCACAATACTTCTGTTGCTGTTGTTCCTCCGCCTGTACGCGAAAGAACAGCATGAATTGTGTGTCAGAGCAGCAGCCGTGTTAGTCTGTATTCGCAAAAAAGAACAGGAGGACTTGTGGCACCTTAGAGACTAACACATTTATTTGAGTACAAGCTTTCGTGAGCTACAGCTCGCTTCATGTCTGTATGGGGGGTGGAGTGTAACATTTTACGGCGGCTGAATTCCAAATCTACGTATCTTTCTTTTGCAAACGTCAAAAACCCCTATACCTGCGCCTGGCACCCTCCATTATCAACCTAGGATCTCTTTTCTTTTAAATGTCTCCAACCCCTGTAAGAAGTCGCTGTGGATTTTACAGCTTAGGTTTTGTACCTGTGGGTTTTTTTTCCTTTCCCACTCGGACGGCGGGGTGAAATCCGTGGATTTTTAACGACGCTAATTAACCCTTAAGACAGGTTTCAGAGTAGCAGCCGTGTTAGTCTGTATTCGCAAAAAGAAAAGGAGTACTTGTGGCACCTTAGAGACTAACAAATATATTTGAGCATAAGCTTTCGTGCATCCGATGAAGTGAGCTGTAGCTCACGAAAGCTTATGCTCAAATAAATTTGTTAGTCTCTAAGGTGCCACAAGTCCTCCTTTTCTTTTAACCCTTAAGAAACTCTCCCGTGTAAACTGTGAGCAATGTAAACACAGGATGAAGGGCTCCGTTTGCATTTCGTGTCGGGGGGAGATAAGACATGCAGGAAACCTTTAGCTCACCGGCTGTTTTTCTAGGCTAGTCATACACCCCAAGGGCAGAGCGAGCAACCTCCTTGGATTTTGTGGGACGGCCAAAAATAAAATAAAAAAAACCTAAAAGCGATTTTGGTCCTAACCAGCGAAAAGGCACCCGAAGGTTCCGAGTCACGTTGTGGCTAATTGGTGATGAGTAGGAATTACTGGTCGCAGCTACTAATCTATCGACAGTGTGGCGCCAAACTGGCCTGGCAAACTTTTAACCCAGGACACCTGGGGGGGGGGGTGTTAATTGAGAGATACACGTTTAATTTCTAGAAGTGTCTGGCTGAGAAGGCGGGCAGGTTTCAGTCCGCGCTACAGGGGATGGGGTGGGGGCTGGTTTTTGGAGCTGCACCTACTGTCCGCTTTTGAGAAATATCGTTTGTTTAGCATGTTCTCACTGGTGTTTAAGGAGAAAGGTCGTGTCCTTGTGCTGCTGTGTTATTGTATGGAACAGAATGCTGGTTACCCCTGTGCGTGTGATCTCCGTGACACACACATGGCAGAGCCTGGAGCCGGCACCCCTGGCGTAGCCACAAAAACCCAAACAGGCAAAACCGTCTCGGGCTCCGTCCCAGATCTCTCCATGTTCACATCTGAGCCGGCTTCCCCAAGGCGTTTATCGTCCAGCTACCTTCATGGGACGGTAAAACTTGTATCCCGCCAAAGAGGAGGGTCTGTGTATGTCAGAGCTAAAGCTCGGCATGTACCTTGTTTAGATTTACACTTAGATTTTACTTTCCTATCGCAGGTCTCCCACGGGCTCCAGTAAAGGCCCTGCGAACCTCAGGAGGGGTGGGAAATGAGAACGCGTTTAACAAAGGGGGGTTGCCATTTTCTTTCCCTTCATCTCTAAAAATCTGCCCTTTATTTCTTCGCTAATTGCCTAGCATCTTGCTGATCTGAAATAAAAATCAAATAAAAACACATCTGCCTGCAGCTTGCCGAATGAAACCCACCCGCCGGTTCTTTACAACCATCTCGAGCGCCCAGTTGTTTGTCCCGGCAGCTAGTAGGACAGAAAACCCCCGTGCGCTCTGCATTTCCCGTCTGACCAGGGATCTGGCGGGCACCGCAACCCTGCACCATTGATACCGGGCTGTTCCACTTCAGCCGTGGTCTGGTCTCGATCCCCCTGCACGGCACGTCTCCTCCGCACCCCGGGCTCTGGGCACTTGGTCACTGCCGGGCATCAGTAGCAGAGTGTGTGGAAAACACCGCGCGGTCCCACTGCACAAGTTGAAACCAACCTTTCAATAATAAACCAACTCGAAAGCAGGGGACCCCCCCAGACACGCGGGTGCCCCAGCATTTTAGTGGCTTTAGAGCAAAGAACATACCCCGCGAGTGACGGAAATAAATAAATATTTATCCCCGCCTGGGGCTCTGGGTATTTTTGCTACAGAAGAGAAGAGATTTATTTTCTTCTCGATCAGGAAGCCCGGTGTTTCCTTTCTCTGAACTAGTGTCGAAATCCAGCCCCGCTCCTTGCGCGGGACAGCCCGGGGGATTTTAACATTTCCTCGCTGGGCTGCCCCAGTCTCTAACTCGACCCTTTGCAGACGAGCCCCAAATTCTCCCGCTCGGCTCGTTCCAATCCGTTCGCGCCCGAGGAGCTGCTCGGTGAGGCAGAGCAAAGCACACGCGGGCGTCAAGCTGCCCCGAAGTCGGTGCGTATCTGCAGCTGCCTTAAGCACCGCTCAGCAGCCGGGCACCGTGTGCCGGGCACCCAGCCGCTGCTTCCAGCGGGCCCCTTATCCCAGGCTGGGGCCCGCGGCCGGGGGTCTGCACCACCAGAACGTGGCGTGTCCACTTTTCAATCGGAAACCTTTGACATGAGCCTCACTCCCCCCGTGTAAAGGCTGGGAGATGTGGGGCTGTCTCCGCTGTGAGTAGCTGCTTTGACGTCTCCTTCCTGGCCTGTTTACAGATATGAACGTTTGAAAAGAGGTTTCTATTTTAACCCGGCTTTCGATGTGTTTTCCTCTGTTAACGCTGCCCGGTGAGGGGCCCCCGCTGCCCCGGGGCTCTTGGGAAGGATCGTTAGAAGAACCAGCTATTTTAAAATATGGATTTCCAATTCCTAGACACGCTTCTGTAGATGCCCGAGAGATGCCTTGGATGGAAAGTGCTTAAAACACGTTAGGACCGATTTTGGAAAGCAAAGGGTTGATGCAGAAACTAAAACAAACAAACAGAGCGTGTTTTTAAAGCGTCCTTTAATCGGTTTGTCCTAGAATTCACCTTAGTTGCAAAGAGAGACAATGCTCCGTTATGGGGGGGGTGTCGTGTTAGTTTCACTCTTTGGCTAGCCACGTTCGCGACCTCTAACAAACTTTTGCGAGTGGTCTCGGGACACACTCTGCCAGCTGTGTTTTTTACAGCCCGAAGTCAGGGTCTACACTTCAATCCGGTTCAAAAATTGTTGGTTTTTTTTGGGGGGGGGGAGCTGTTAAAAGAAAAGAGTAAACGCATACGAGCAGGAGAGAGGGCATGGGAATTCTTTTGCAAATAGCATCTTCTTATAAAATCTAGGCTATAAATAGACACAGTCACACCCTACAAACACATAAGGAATGAGCAGTGGGAGTGCTCCCTTCTCGACGTGATTTATTTTCTGTCTCTTGGGAGTTTAGAAATATGAACTAGCAACAGCCAAAGGAAACCAGCCCACAGCTTAATTGCCAGGGGACAAGGTGACTGTTCTCCACAGGCTCAGAGGTCGATCTATGGAACACACCACGATCCCTTGCACCGCAACCAGCCACGTACCTCTACAAAGCGCCTGCACCTGATTTCCCAATTTACCTGGTAGCATGAACAGGGACTTCTCAGCATGGCAAGAAGACCCTGAAATGCCGGGGTAGCAAAGCACCTTAGCTCAGCAGTGTCTCCGAACAGCTCCAGCTCCTCGGCGGGCTGAAAGGCAGAGCCCCCCCCAGCCATTTGAATTGTTCTGTCTGTTTTGATTTCTGAACGTTGCTTTAAAGCTGCCCTAGGAACCTGATCAGCTCCTATCGATCAGGAGCTGAGACTAATCAAGGCTGAGACAGTCTTACAAAACAGCAGGGCTAAGACCCCCACGGGGGGGTATTTATTTATTTATTGGCTGGTTTTAGATTAACCATCGGGGGGTTATTGATTTATCCTGTACTAGTATTTTAAGTCTCCACTGTTTTGAATTTTTCCTCTAGAAGATCAGATGTGCAGCCTCGCCTTGAACCCCCCACCAGCAAAAAACCATTAAAATATGAATGCAGCTAACCTATCCTGCTCCGCAACGTCACGACGTCATGCTTTACGTAGTAAAATATGGAACAAGGGGGAGGGGGGCACTTTCTCTCCTCCCTTTGCCTCCCATCTCCATTTCCAAAATGGATGTTTGGGTAACATTCCTCTCACGGGTCTTATGTGCGGGGCCGTCATTTTGCCTCCCCCAGGTCAGTGTAGGCCGCTGCCAGACTCCTCCAAAGGTCCCCACTGCAATGCCAGAGGTATTGGGGCGGGGGCGGGAGGTGACAAGCAGACGTAGCTATTTAACCCCACGTAAAGACAACGTGACCAGCAAGACTCAGCTTCCAATACCTCTTTGCAGCCCTCTCCAGAGGCGAGAGCTGCGGCTGGATCTGCTCTTCCCTGGGTGGATTGATTTTGTTTTTCTTGCTTCCTTCGCAGCCAGCGTTCTGAGCTTCCTTTTCCTAACATAGACCCTGGGAGTCTGTTTTTTTCCCTCTCTCCCTTTCTCTCTGCTGACGCGTTAATAGCTTTGAGGGTAGTTGGGGTGTGTGGTACCTAAATCATTCAGGATGCAGGTGTGGGGCGTGTAGGAGGTAAATACCCTCCCCCCATACACACACGCTCACTCCCCTTTCATCTTTTCTTTCTGGGTTTTTTTCCCCCCTCTCTCCTCTTCTCCTGCTCATCAATCCACCCGCTGACTGATGCACCGTGAGAATTGCTGGACCGCCTGCCTTTGCTGGCAGCCTGAAAGTTACAGACACTCCTGGAGCGGGAGGCGGGGGACCCGAGCTCTCTGCTCCTAGACAACCCTTCCTCCTTTAGCACCCCAGCCAAAAGTTTTGAACTTGGAATAAAAGGGGGAGCGAGCCGGAAGAACAACCCGAGCCCCAGCCCAGCCCAGGCAGCGTTCAGAGCTGCTCGTCTTGGCTTAGCAAGTTGTCTTCTAAATTAGAGGGACCCTGCGAGGCTGGTGCTCCCTGTAGATTCTCTGCCTGCACTAGTGGGGGTTTTTCGGATTAAACTGGGGCTTCCTCTGTGATTTTTCCCCACCCACCCCCCATCGAACTCAATGTGTGTCGGGGGGGGGACACCAAAGGCGTGAAAACAAATCCTCCCTGCAGATCAGGCCGAGCTCGGAACAATGGACCCCAATTCACTGTGGACAATGACCGCTGGGTCTGCTGATTGGAGTGCTGGACACGTTCACAGCGGCTCGGGCCGCTTTGGGGGACCGACAGCAACGGACTCTGGGCAGAGACGTTCCCTCCTCGCCTCTCGCTGGAGCTGTGAGAAAATGTGTGTTGGGGGGACGGGGAGTGGGGACGTGGCCGCAAAGTTTAGGAAAGTGTCTCTCTTCCCCCCCCCCCAATCGCTTCCCCCTTCCCCGCCCCCCATGGCTCAGCCCAGCCAAGCACAAGTAAGGAGCTGAACGGCTCTGGCGGGCCCCGGACCTTAGAACCTGCCGCGGGTTCTGCTGTCCCGCCTGTAGCCTTTCGTGACCAGCTTCAGGCTGCGATGGGCTTTTCCCAGAGTTTTTTCTTTGGAAACCTGGTCAAAGGAATTGCAATTTGGGGAGAGCGGGGGGGTGTTCTTCCCCCCCCCGCATGTATTAGTATTTGGAATCAACAAGTAAGTAACAATGTTTCACTCCCCTCGCCTTTCCTTTCCTTTTGCATTGTTTGTCTCCTGGCCCCAGGGGTTGTTTAGCTGTTTAGGACAGTCTGTTCAACTCCACCTCGTCTCTGGACACAGGGTGGGGGGAGGAGCTGATGGCTGGGGGGTTATTTGTATTTTTCTTTTAAAATGCTCTGTCTTCTTCTTCTTTCAAGGGCTGGCACTTTTCTCTCTCCTTCCCCCTCCTTAGGTTTTGTGGGGTTTTTTTTTTGTAATGACCCGCCCCTCCCCAAAGCCTTCATTATTTTTTGTTATCATAAGGCAAACTCCATGCCCAAACGTTGGCATGTGTAAGACAAACAGTTGTGTGATTGTTAAGGAGCCTGGGAAAATGTGGCTGGCGGTGTGAATAGGGGACTGCCATGACGCCAGTCCCTCTTGTTGAGGAGACTTCTGTTCGCTCAGACTTTATTGTTATGATAATAACCTTCCCGCATGCTGTTGAACTTGATGTTGACTTCTTTTCTTTGGGGCTACACGTCTTCCCGGTCACTTGTTTGTGGGAAAATTTTCTCTGGGGCTACAGTGTGAAATTAATTAATCAGGGCCTTTCTCTGGGAAGGAGACACAAAAGGAGAGAGACGGGCACTCTGGCAAACTTACAAAGGCGACCCACTTTTGATAACCTTGATGAGTTCCCAGGGAACGAGCCCCCATCGGTGTGGTTACAGTAGGGAAGGTGGCTCGAGAGAGAGATTTAATGCTACATGCTGGGGGTGGGGAACGAAGTGTAAGTGTGTGTGGAGAGAGGGGGGCTGGAGTTCGGATTTCGGAATTCGGAGGCTGATGGGGATGAGGTTAGTACACTGGATTTGGGATGGGCAGGATTGGGCCGCTGGTGTATTTTGTGTGCGTTTGCGCGCGTCCTTCAGTCCGTTCTAATTCTCATTGAAATGCCTGCTGTCCTCTGCGCCTTCATTGGTAACACTCCTGGCCAAAGAAAGACCAAGAAACTTTTTTTAATACCGCGAGGGAGAAGCTTTGTGTTGGTTTAGACACCCCAGGGGGGCCGGACTAGAGTATCCCGGGTCATCTTCGCACAGAAGCAGGCTGCTGCTGCACATCTCCTAGATGTCTAAGGCTTTGATTTTCTCAGCAGTATTTACTGATCAGCTGTCCTGCAGCGGAGGGAAATATCCTGCTACAAGTTTGATTTTTTGTTTGGGTTCATGATTTGATTATTAATGATTGTCTGAAGTATTAAGTGCACTGAATCTTTTAGGACCAGTTGGACTGTCTGCCCCGCGTGTGAGATACAGATATTTTAATGCACTTGCTGGAGCAGGAACCGATTGCTTTTTAGGGAAGTCAATCTTTTGCAAAGCATGCAGGCGCAGGGAGAATATTTCTGCACAGAAGAGGCCAAAATGTGACCGTCAAATACCTTCCTAGTCTTTGTTGCTAAAGCACCTTTTGGCTGATCAGCTGTGGGGGTGGGGGAAACCAACCCACCCCTCCTGCTAGGTATATAGTTTATGGCAAGATCTATATTTCCAGTCTAGATTTTGGGGACATATTGGCTTAGGCTCTGATTGAAAACCTCTTTAACCTGTTTTTATACGCTGTTTCTGAATAAGTTGATCTGCACAGAGCCATTCGCGGTGAGTGATAGTTTAAAAAATGGAAATAATAATAATTATAATTAATAATAATTAATAATTTAATAATACGTAAAATGTTAACATCTCTCTGGAAAGGTACCAAATTTTAGCTTCAAATGAGCTGATAGGGTGTGTTATGTAAACCTGCCTGTAGCTTCGCAGAAGTATTAGCTGCCTCTGAGGAGAGATCTGCTGTGGGATCTACTAGATTTTGGTGAGATTGACAAGGAAAGCAATGTTCATCCTGGATGTCTGAGTCACAGTTCCATTTTTATATGTGTTATTTACAATGGATCCTATATGTCGCCCCGAATCCATTTGCTCACTATGGACCCTGGAATTCTGCAGGGAGACGCAGGATAAAATTGCACATCAATAGTTTTCAGTCTGTATTTCTGTCTACGAGTGTTATATAGAAATGTGTCGTATAAAAGGGAAAGGAAATACTACTACACATGGCTTTATCCCCCACCTGCCTCCTCACTGGCTTGTAGGCCCTAGCATATTCCTGCTTTATGTATTTATTTTTCCACGGTTGTCATTTCATCTGGCTGTGATGCTGGGGCAATTTCTATACATGGAATCCCAGGGCTGGTTTTTAAAATTTCTGCTTTTTAAAATATCATTTCTCCCGGCTTTACCCTCTGGAAGGGGTGAGATTTCGGATCAGGAAACTCCTTGGCTGTACTGAAAGAGATTCTAGTAGCCCAGTGAAACTGACCTGATTTGGTGAGTTAATAATCTGAGGCTGTGTTTGTTCTGAACCAAGTTCTGAGACTTTCCTGGTGTAATTAAGAAAGAACCGTTCATTCAGGCAAAGGGGGCTCTTGAGGTTTTTACAGCTAGTTGTATTTTGATCACACACAGGATACGTTTGGGAAATGGCACATTTAAGGTTATTGACAATCGCTGTTCTGCTCCTATAACCACCCCAGAGCTAATGGTTGGTTTTTTGTTTGTTTATTTTGGGTTTTGGATTTCTTTTTGTTAACAAATACCCCGGTTGTTTTTTTTTAATAAATGCTTTCAGTTTACATCTTTCTGTGAAAGTTAGTTCAAGTTGGAGCATTTGCTTCTTTGGTATTTATAGCAACCCCACCCCCACCCCCATCTCTCTCTCTCTCTTTAGGTAAGCTCAGAAAAGGAGAACTCGTCGTTACATTTGCAGATAGGATCCAAAGGTAATTTTGAAATTGTTTGTCTCCTTTCAAACGCAATCAGACTAGGTGGCTGGGTGTGTATTATGTGTATCAGTAATAGCACGTGCACAAGTCTACAAACTGCTGTGTGGGAGGCATGAGAACCCTGCCCAAAGTGTTATAATTATTGAAACAACTGAAAATGATTTAAAGGTTTTCGGATTATTTTTAAACGACAGCAGTTAACGGATTCAGAATACCTGTAGGCAGCCCGCTAGTATTTGGTGACAGAAATGCCCTTTTTCGCTATTTGATTTGAACATACCAGGCTATTACATTTTTCTAAATATCCGTTAGACTAAACTGCTGTCCCATTTTTCATAAAAAGTCATGTCTCTTCCTCTGATTCTGTCGATTTTGGCTCTCGTTTATTTGCTGATTGGATATATTACTTTGTGTGTGTGTGTGCTGTGTTTACACCAGAGTCCAATATGGCTGCTGGAGTGAAGGTATTTTGCTTCATAAGAAGGATCTATCTATCTATCTATCTATCTATCTATCTATCTATCTATCTATCTATCTATCTATCTATCTATCTATCTATCTATCTTCTGAAGCATATATATATATACACACTCACACAGCAACCTGCCCATTTAAATGAAATAGATGTGGATGCAGGAGAAATTATGCAGGTAAGTGTCAAATAGGAAAGGTCACCTCTTGACCCGAAGCTTGTGCTGGTACGGATACACATTTGCTTCATTGTTATTAATTTTTAAAACTGCCTAAAAGCTTATTTAAAACTAAAATGAGTGAGTCAAGAGGATGGAGAGGACATGCCTGGCTGTCTGACAGCTCCATCGGGGAGAGAAGGAAAGGAAACTGACCTGGACAGGGGTTTGGGTTTGTTTTTTTCAATCTTTTCCTGGTCCTTCCCATCCTTGCCTTTCACGGTGTTTAAAAGCAAATATTGCAATACAGCGGGTGTTGTTTGTGAAGATCTGTGTGAAGTCTAGCTAAAAGCAAGCCGGGACTCTGGCTGAAAGGCAGGGACAAGCCTTGGGGAGCTGAGCTGGAGAGCTCTCCCCATGTTTAAGGTGTTTAAAGTCCTGGCGAAAGGATTTAAAGGGGAGCAATTTGGGGATTCCCCCCCAGGGTTTCCTAGAGACTATTTCCCTGTCTCCAGTCACGGGTGGCAGCCCTTACATTATGTGCAGAAGGGAAATCTGGTAGGGTCTGTAAAAGTGTGGACTTCCCGGAGCAGCCCATAGGTAATACATGATCAGAGCAGCCCATCAAGCGGTTTCATCAGTGCAAAATAAAGGGATGGGATTTGTTTTTAATGTAGTACACCCCCCCTCAGCCCACACACACTTCCTCATTGTTGAGAAGTTTTTAGCTCCCCGCACGTGGCTCCTTTGGCAGGCCGGGCCTTGTTTAAACGGGGATCAGGTATCTCAAGGAATTCAGAATGTGTCCCCAGTCCCGTAAGCCTTCCTGGGGCATGTTTTCGGCCCCTGTCCGAGATATACCTGGAAGGTAACTAGCAAGAAAAGAGGCAGGATGTCACGTGTGGGGCGGGTGTCTGTGAGACAAAGATATTTAATCACCCTGTTTTTTTTTCCTGGAGGTTACCTGTTTTTCTCTCTCCCTATTAAATAAATTCAGATCTAGGCAAGCCGCGCGTGTATCATGGGTGGGGGGATACAGGGAGCGAGATACCTTTTTATTTCACCAGGTGAAACTCTCTCACGGTGGGGTCTTGCTGTAGAGACAGCTTTTGCGCGGGTTTCTTTACATCTCGGAGTCTCAGCGTGAGCCCCTTCGCTTCTCTGAGGTAGGCTGCAAACATCTGTGCATGGCGATTTAAAACCATGGGGAGGGGGGATAAAAAGGAGAGAAGAAAAGCCCGTTCGGAATGTGTCCTGTTTCCATTTGGAATTCGACGGCAAATGCTAAACAGATCGTAGCTGGTTTAAGGAGTGTCCAGCCTGTGTGTGTGTGGAGAGATGGGAATCGGAAGGACCATTATTTATATATTTTCTCTCTCTCTCCAAAAAAAGGCCCGACAATACAGAAAGTGACATTTTAAGCCTCTGCTTTACAGTGAGAATTGAAAAGAAAGAGGGTTGCATGGTGCAAGCACTTGTACTGATTTGGAAACAAATTTATTAAAACTCCCTCTGCTCATTAAGGCTTCCCCGTAATATTTTCTATATTTATATGCTTAAGCCGAGTCCTGGAAAATATACCTAGAAAGGTGTTTGCAATGAGTCATACACGAAACACTTTAATATGCAGATAGGATACACGTTTTTATTAAAACGTGTGTGTGTCGTTTTGTACATGTATCCACTTTTATCACACTATTTGTGTTATACGTTTATGTAAGACTACATACTATATGTGTATCTTATACATATTACATCATTAATTTTAGATGCACAGATATAATAAACACATTAAAATATTGTTATAAAAGTGCGTGTACATATTATATAACAATATTGTTGGTGTACTAATTAGACACTCCTATAACAAACACCTCAGCAAGGGTGTTATAAAATACGTGTACGCTTTTATAACAATATTTTGTGTGTCTGTTATACGTGGGTTTAATGAGCACACCGAAATATTGTTATAAAAATACTTACACGCACATATACCCAGAAATTAGTGTGTACACATACTTCTCTGTCAATATTATCGTGTGTGTAATACACATCCATATTATATTGTGTCTAGTCATAGTGCAGCGATATAATTTCATTCCCTGGAATGGGCATATTTAAAAAGATGTACATTATGAATGAGATTTTTCTGACGTTATTCTATGTGTGAACCTCTCGATCCGGAGCTTCTCTGTGGGAAGATTTATCTCATTTCTTATCCACAATAGATTCAAACACATTTGATAGAATTGTTTTCTGTTTAGAATCGCACAGTCCAGCGTATGGGCTACAAACTCCACCCCCGGCCCACATTCTAACCCGTGCGAACACGATTGTCAGGTCAGGCTGAAGACACTTGTATCAAACAAAATATAATGCAAAATGGGTCTTGGCTAAGGCAAAGTGGCAAGTGAAGTTAATGGGAGTTTGTCTGAGGAAAGACAGCAGGCTCACGTCCAAGGTGTGGTCATGCCATTTCTATGTAAATAGTTTGAAATATTTGAAAAAGGGGAATTATAGAAATGTATGGTAATTTACACTATTTCTGTGTGCTGTTTAAATACGTGTGTGTGTAATATCACACACACATATATATTCTGTTAGCAAATTATATATAGTGACACAGAACAGAGTCAAAATATGACACAGTGAACTATTCTAAATAATCCATATTATACACACATTGTATTAATATGTGTGTAACATATAGCCTTGTGGGGGATAGTTGGCATATACAACTAAAAATATAACACCTAACAAAAGAAATGGCTGAGACGATGAGAGATGATACATAGCGCGCGCGCACACACACACTCAGATAATATTTCACATTTTCAAAAATTGTCATTTTGGAGCATTTTGTTTAACGTCAATGTAATGGAACACGCCTAATGTGTGCCTATACACATGACACCCACGTGTCTCTGAGACATATAATGATCTACTCAGGAATATTTAAATTCTACAAATGCACGGGGTGGGTGTGGGGGGGAGGGGGAGGAATAATAAGCTAACTAAACAAACAGTTACCTGGGCAACACCAGTCTCTTCATTCAGTACTGTTTGTCTTTTTTAAAAATAAATCTGACAGGAATAATTAATTAATTAATAAGCACTGTGTACGGTATACAGAAATAAGAAATATCCCCTCACTTTAAAAAACAAATTCAGGACCCTCTGCTTGCCACCTCAAGTCTTTGAAAATAGGAAGGTATCAACTAAAAATGCAGTATGTACCTTCGTGGAGTGTGGGAGTTTTTGGGGAATAGTTTCCAACAAAGGCCCTGTGTATGTACCAACCGACTTTTCGGGTGTAGTCTTCATTGTCCATGCAAAATTCAAACCAGCCTTGCTGTATTTGTCAGGCACTACGGGAAACGTGCAGGCAGAGACTTGCATTTCAGCACCATAGACAGCACTTTCCCAGTTCCCATTCCCCATGCGGGTGTGATGGGCAGAGAGAGGATGGGACCCCGAATGGTAACATTCTGCAGCCAGACGAGGCGGGTAGGAATCTCCCAACGCTTCAAATTATTATTCGTGCCTTGTTCGGTGTTTTGTTTGTTTGTTTAAAAGAATAAATGAATCTGGGGGCCGATTTAACTTCTGGGGGGTTTAGTGACGTTGCTCTTTAGGATTTATTTTTAAAATGTGATTTCCACGTGGGAAAGAGTTAAAGAACTCCGTCGATTGTCTGCAACGGTAAAAGGGGGGCACACTACGAACCCCAGATTTTCTTCTGTACCTCCGAAGTCTTGGTTCTAAGAAATTCGTCTGGGTCTCCTACTCGGGGAGAGTTGCTCATCCCCCTACAATTTGCCACTGTCCCGTCCTTGGAACAGACAGAGCCAACAATATGTAGAAAGGGCCTCGGCACCGAAAGATTATATGGGGCCATTGAGGCCCACGAGCGCAGGATCGGGGCCAGAGCAGGTGGCAGTGCACTTTGGAGAGAAGTCTAGTGGATTCCTCTAACCTGGGTCGAATGATAAAAAGCAGAATCAAACCGCCGCGTGATTCCTAAGGAATCGCCCCTGGGTGAGAGGATTAATGTCCTCGCCGTGTCATGAACGGGGCTGGGTTAATAATCTGTGCTAGCTTTCGGCTGCTAGCTAAATACGGAGCTAGGAAGGGCCGCAGCCCGGATGGAACAACGCTCTTCAATCTGTAGGAAGCGCAGCTAGGGAGAAAGCCGGGGGAGCCCGCAGGTTGCCTGGGTCTTTGGCTGGGTTGGCTCCGCGCTGCCTCCACGGAGAAGCCGCTTGAATTCTGGGAGCAGAGGAAAGGCCTGAAACCAACAGCTTCCCCGGGCCCTGAAACACCTCTCTGAGAAGAGCCCCAAGATCTGAATGAACAAAACCCCGCCCACCCCCAAGCCCGCGGCATCCGCGCCGGCTAAGCCCCGCTAGCCTCTGAAGTCGTTTCAACCAGAAATCGAACGTGCGGACGTGGCTCTGGAACGTCTTTGGCGCATTCAGCGTCCGCCTCCAGGAGCCCTTTGGGCTGAAAATAGCGTCTTCGTGCCACATCTCCCCCAGCAGCGACTCGTCTCCAGGGTGTGCATCTGCGTGCGGCTGGGTTCCTCCTTCGCGGCTAATTATAGACGGGCAGCCTGCGTGACATAGGTCTGGGTGGTTGGCTACGATGTTGCCGGGTCTTTAGTGATGTCTGGCGGAGTGAGGCAGTTGGGGAGTGGGGGTCTTAATTGATGGACTGCGTGTTGGGTTGATTTGTTTCAGGGTTTCTCTAGAAATAGGTGGAAAGATCAGGCATTTCCACCGGGTAGGGTTTAGAGCTGCCTATGTCAGCTGACGCCGGCAGTCCAATGGCGGATGGAGGGGGCTGGCAAAAATAACAATACAGTCAGGCCAGAGGAAAATTTAGGAGGCTGGGAGACGGATAAGTTATCACAACAGTGTGTGTGATTGCCTGGATGTGCACGCTTGGGTGTTTGTCTGGGTGTGCACACATGGGTGATTGCATGGGTATTTGCCTGGGTGTGCACGCTTGGGTGTTTGCCTGGGTGTGCATGCATGGGTGTTTGCTTGGGTGTTTATGCTTGGGTGATTGCATGGGTGTTTGCCTGGGTGTGCACGTTTGGGTGTTTGCATGAGTGTTTGCCTGGGTGTGCATGCATGGGTGTTTGCATGGGTGTTTGCCTGGGTGTGCACGCTTGGGTGTTTGCATGAGTGTTTGCCTGGGTGTGCATGCATGGGTGTTTGCATGGGTGTTTGCCTGGGTGTGCACGCTTGGGTGTTTGCCTGGGTGTGCACGCATGGGTGTTTGCATGGGTGTTTGCCTGGGTGTGCACGCATGGGTGATTGCATGGGTGTTTGCCTGGGTGTGCACGCTTGGGTGTTTGCATGGGTGTTTGCCTGGGTGTGCACGCTTGGGTGTTTGCATGGGTGTTTGCCTGGGTGTGCATGCATGGGTGATTGCATGGGTGTTTGCCTGGGTGTGCACGCTTAGGTAATTGCATAGGTGTGCATGCATGGGTGTGTCTGCATGAGAAGGATTCTTTGCTTGCTTTAGTATCATTTTATGATTGTTTTATTTTGTTTTTGTTTTTTTAATGTCTTTCTCCCTTAACATAGTGGAGGAGAAAAATGCAGAGTCCCCAGCTCTGGAATCCGGGCTTTCTTTATGTCTAGGTTAGACCCGGCATGGACAGTGAGAGATCAGGCTTCCCCAAGCACAGCCCCCTCCCTATGTGGCCCGGTTCTGACACCCTCTAGGAGACAGAGGGCAGCTCAGGTCCCAGGGCTCCTTCAGCCTTGGCCCTGCCTGCTGAGCCTGCTGGCAAGGGGGTAGCTGGCTATTGTAATGGGGACACCCGCCTGCTAGGGAATGGGCTGGAGCCCACTCGCTGATTTCACACACAGGCCGCCAGGGATGGAGAAGCTGAAGGGACATTTAAATCCTAAGGAAGGCCTGGGGATTCAAAGCCGCAGTGTGATCTCCTCCAGTTGGGCCTACGGGCTGCAGCGGGCTCCGAACGCTTTCTGCAGCGGGTGGAAGTGCTCTCTCGGAATCTGGCTGTTCCTCCCTGCTGTGTGCCCTGAAGATGTTTCTATTATTTCCCTTCTCCCGCCCCAAAGGAGAAACTCCCCCTCCCCCCGCCCATGGGCCTCCTGGACCTAGGCCCGCAGCACTTCCCAAGCAGCAGGATGTGTCACCTTAGACTGGAGAACTGGGCAAGACCTATCAGGTCAGCCGCTGCCCCCCTCCCTGCTCATTCAGGGCTGTAATAGACTTAGAATCACTTTCCCTGCAGAGCCATTAAGCCTATTGTTGAGAGCCTGCCCGTGGCAGAACTGTGCAACTCAGTGACTAGGGCACTGGCCTGGCAGAGACAGGATGTGGGTTCTATTTCTAGCTCTGCTGCGTGACTTGGGCAAATCACTTCCCCTCTCTAGGCCTTTGCCTCCCCACCCCCGCCCCAGACCCGTCTCTCTGTATTGCAAGCCCTTGGGGCAGTGCCTAGGTTTTGTGTCTCACCTGGCACCAGGGGTCTCCAAGTCCAAATTCTCTATGTGCTGCTGTGTATAATATTGAATACACTTATAGACCAATATGATATGAATTAGTTAAGATCTGCTTAGCCATGCGCCCTTGCTTTATCAATGCACTCATGGTGCCATTGACAAATAGATAAGAACAAACAGTAAAATTTTTCCATCAATGTGTTGATCATGTTTGCTTTCATGTAATATTCCCAACCCTACTTTTTGTTTTTATTTTACAATTATTCCACACTGGGTGCGGGTTTGGACACTTGCTAGGATCCCACTGGGTATAGCCTCTTTGCTGCTGTCAGCTTCCCCCCTAGGCTGATGGACTGTGGCAAAGTGGGAGGACTAGAGGGCAGGAGTCAGATCATGTTTAGGAAAACTTTCAACTTCTTATTTTCTTCTCCTTTTTTTAACAAGGTTCAAAGTGTCCTGAGTTACTAGCCTTCCTGCTGAAAGACAAAGGGGTTTGGTGACAAGGCTATAAAGGATCCATAATGCAATGGTTCTGCTCTCTAAGGTCACAACCCCATTGAAGTCAATGGGAGTCGTTCCATTGACATCAATGCAAGGTGCAATAGTTGGCACTATTTACATGCTTAAGGTTTAGCACCTGCTTAAGTGCTTTGCTGGATCTGGGCCTGAGCACCTTGGAAGAATGATATTCTAAGAATCTGCTCCCATGTGGATTGCAGCATCCACTAGGATGTGGGGGTTGCATCATGGTGGGCATGAACAGGTTTAAGGGGAGCAAAGTCACCCTCCCTCTCTTTATGGCTAGATGGGCTGGGGAAACTGACTTTAGTACCTTGTAACTTGGGGCTTTAGTGGGGGATAATGCAGAGAAACCCTGCTTTAGAGGGCGCTCTCACAACAGGAAGGGTGCTTTCTATTTAAAGAGACAGGATCTCAGTTTAATCTAAAAGCCCAAGTGGGCAGATTTGTTCAAATGGCTTGGAGATGGGCTTGTGGGTCTCTCGCCCTCTTACACCAGGGACCAGATGACAGGGAGAACATTTTTTCCCCTTATGACTGTTCCATTTTTTAAAAAAGGTTTGCCTCTGATCAGAAATGTTCCTGAAATACCAACTCTTCTGGGAGAGCCAGGGATTACTGGCTTGTAAAGCCAGCCGGGACCTTGATGGTTACCCCGGGTGTAGCTGTCCTCCCCCTGGGAGGTTTGGCAAAGCTGAGGTTGAAGTGGACAACTTGTTACTTTTCAGGAAGCAGTTACAGGCTTTGAGGCTCCTAAACCATATGGATTAAATCAAAACTGGAATATTTGAGTAACAAGACCTGAGGATAAAGGAAAATGTCTTTTAAAAATAGGAATGTGGATTTTTTTTATCAGACCCGTTGGATTTATTTTTTTTATTAACAATACATCAAAATAGCTTGAATAATACAGGTCAGCAGGCCGAAGGGAGCCTTTGCCAGGGCTGGAGGCAGGTAAGACGACATGGATCTGACCTGTGCACACATGAGCACACAGATTTTGACAAGATCTTTATGGCCACATGCTTTGCTTATGCTGTTTCTTCCATCAGTGCCTATAAAGAGGTGTGTGTGTTACAGATAAGTGTGTGTGACATAGGTGTATACACATATACAGGTACATAATACCATCCATCATATCTCAGCCTCTGGCTCATAGCTGGAGTTGCCTGCTGCACTCTTTCAAATGTCCCTCATTGGGGTACAGGACAGAGACAGCCGCATCAGCCCACTTAATACAAGTAATTGGCCCAGAGGGGAGGCGACTCTTCTCCTTGCCTGGTATTAATGGCACCCAGCCGCAGAGAATTTCCGGGGCACGCTGCAGTGGGAGCCGAAAGACTCCTTGTCCCGAGGTTTCGGGAGACTTTGTTTCCTCGTGGGTTTGTTTTTAAGACTCCCTCGGGGAATTAGCTTGTCCCGGTTGCGGTGGGAATACGCAGGACCGTGCGTGCGGCTCTCTGCCCCTTCCAGCATGTGACTGGCGCGTCGTCAGGCGGTTCCTTGCTCAGGGTTCAGCTCCCGGTTCTGTTAAGACCCCTGGAATATCCGGGTTGTCACCTCCCCGGGGTCCGTGCGCAGCTCGGGCCCCGTCCTGGCTGGGTAACGCCGGGGATGCTCTGCTCTCTGCACCGAGCTGTGCTGAGCAGACAGCGATACTAACTTCCCTTCAGTGGGTCACTGCCTGGTCTCCGCTCCCATTTCCACCCGAGCTCGGGCTCTGGCCCGCTGCTTGCTGAGTTCTGCAGAGAAGCCAGGACATGGAGCGGGTGGGAAAAGGGTAGGCGGCAGTTGTTGGTTTTGGTGGAGATGAAGATTTAAGGCTGGCGCTGGCTGCTGTGGGTGCTGACCCAACACAACCCAGTGGGTTCGGGCGCTGACCCAACACAACCTAGTGGGTTCGGGCGCATGTGGAGGTTGTGTCGGAGGGAGATATCTGTGTGGTCCATTCGGTTTGTTTTGTCTCCCTCCCTTCCAATTTGTACGGGGGGCTCCTTAAAAAGCAGGGCTGAGCAGCGCTAGGTCCAAGAGGAAGTGAGGAAGGAGACCGCAGGTGGGAAGCCTTTTCAGGGAGTGCAGATTAAAATCCGACAGCTGCAGGCTCGCCCCCGACCCCCCAAGTTTCTGTGTTGCGCATGCCAGCGTCGGGACCCCAGCTTTCAAACTGGAGAGACCCAAGCGCGCCTTTAGGTAGAATTGGGGGGGGGTGCAGATTCGGCTGCGCCCGAGCTCAGCTGCGCCTCCTTTGGGGGCGTAGGTCCCCCGTGCCCAGGATCTAGCCTCAGGGACACAGCCTGGGGGATCTGTCCTGCCATGGCCCGGCCCAGGCCCTGCCTGAATATCATCGGGAGGCTTGCAGGGAAGATCCAGGCGAGGGAGGGAGAAACTCCGGGGCCGCTTCCCAGAGGGTGGAGACCGTGGCCCGGTGTGCGTCACACCAGTCACTCCACTCAAATCCGGAGCGGAGGAGAGTCTGTGCCAGGCCGGGTCCCCGAGCTGCCCACGCAGCCTGGCCTCTCACCTCGGATCGCTCCTTCTGGGCCTCCCGGACCAGCCCACTCTCCTCTCTCCTTCCCCCGCGTTTGTTTCTCTCCTGCCCCAGGGCATCTGTCCAGGCCGCACCGGGTCCGGGGGTCCCTCAAGCAACCGGGTTAACACTGGGTCCCAGCGGCAGCTGCTCAGTGTCCCGTTTAGCCGGACCTACAGGGCTTCCAGCCTGTGCCCCCTCCCGGGCGGGTTCTACATGCCAGCGCCCCCCCCCCCCCGGGGGTAGATCACAGCTCGGGCCCAAGGTGTTTCTTTTCCCTTACAGGAGAATTTTCCATCAGATACATCAATTAAAAGAAGCCACCCAGGTTACTCCACGGGAAGAAAACCCAGCCCGGTTCCTTCTGGCTCTCACCAAACGCGTTTCTGATCCTGACCGGATTATTCTCAGAAGTAGGAGCGAGGGGAAACTGGAACTGAAAAGAACATTATAGACATATCCGTGGGTGGCCCGGGGAATTATTACGTTGAATGCCACTTCTCTGTCTCCTCCTTTGAAAATAATGTGGCCACACAGAAACAGCATTATCTCTATCGGCCAATGATCGGAAATATATTTTGATCTAAAAAAGTCCCCCCGTCCCCCATCGAGTCTTTCTTCTTCCCCCCGCTGGAAAAAAAATTCCCAGTTTGCTAAAGAATCCCAAATCCGTAAATCTTTTCAACAAAGGCTGGCGAGAGTTAGAGGACCCGGGCTGGTATTTTGGCAGAAATGGCCATGGAAATGGAAGTGGCATTTTGCGGGTTTCAGAAACGCTGACAAACGCGGGCCGGGAAAGGGGAAGGGAAGGGGAAGGGGAAGGGGAAGGGGAAGGAAGTGCCCTGACAGGCTTTGGAACCGCTCTCACTTAGAAAGGTTTGTTATAAATAAAACACACGCGCGCTCGCCTTCTGAATAAAGTGACTTTTAAAGACAATGACGCTGAAATCCCACCCTGAGCTTAGAGGCCGAAAGGGGAAAAGGGGAAAATCCGCTGGGCTGGCGCGTGTTATGTCTCCGAGCCCGGCTACCAATTTTCTGCAGCTGTAAATTCCCGGCGGATTCTGCCCCAGGAGCTGCACATGTGCTTGCAACATACATCGCGGGGCTTGAACGTGCACAAAACGGACATTTCTGTCAACCTCGCGGAGGGCAAAGCATCGCGTCTGGCAGGTAAAGTGTGCTGGGCATCTTACCGCCCAAAGCGGGGGCCCGTGACTCTGTGGAAGAAGCAACTTCTTGATTAATGCAAATTTGCTCAATCGAGAGCGGAGGAAATCTCTGGCTCTAAAGACGGTTAAACGAGCAAAAGACCAGAAAGGAGGCAATCGCTGGAGAAGGAGGCTGCTGGAAGGGTTTGGGGCATTTGGTTTTTAAATGTTCCCTTTAAGATGTAGAGAGAACAATGGACACGTGATTTTTGGTTTTGAATCTGTGTTAGTCGGGGATCTGCAGTCCGGGGAGGGGGAAAATCCAGTTATTGGGGGGTTAACATTTCAAAAAAGAGTGAAAAGGTTCACATTCACCTCCCTTTAAAGTCATCGGTCTCGCTGCTAAGCAGCGGGTCTGGCATCCTTGTGTCTCCCGTGTGTCCAGGGAGACAGTGCGGAGACATCTGGGGGGATGTGACACCGATGTGCCTCAGAAGGGCAGAAAACAGACCAGGACCCTGCCCGGCTCTGTGCCCGGGGCGTCCATTCCCCGAGATCCCGGGGCGCAAATGCCGTAGCCGCGGCCAGCTTTGATTTAAAAGGCGAGTTCGCTTTTTTTTTGCTTTTTTTTTGGTCATCGGCGATAGCGCCACAAAAACCCTGTCCCGTTTTATGCCAAAGTGGGAGCGAAGGGGGCTCGATCCTGCAGCCGTGTTAGGAGGAGTCGTTGCCTTAGTAAACGGTGCGTGTGCGTGAGACACGAAAGCTCTGCTGAGTGGATGTGCGGTTGTGTGTGTAGAACATGCCCTGAGAGCCACCGCAGAATCGGTATGTGTGTGTGTGTGTGTGTGATATTTAGGCCTGTTGCCGGGGTCTCACTGCCATGTGTTTGAAACATTCCCCTGGTGGTGGCTGGTGTTTGCATCACTAATTTGCTTTTTTAGCAAGCCGAGAAGCACCCTTAACATGGATCCCCGTGGTGACTGGACGGACAATCTTCAGCTTTCAGCAACTTCAAACCCTGCCCCTCCTCCTCTCCAGAACTTCCCTCACCCCTTTTCCTCACTGCAAGCTGCATCCAAACCAGTGTAAACCTCCCAGAAACCCCTAACGACTGCAAACGCCCAGCCGTGAGGCGGGTGCACGTTTTCGGCATGATAATTGTCAGGCGATTTCCTAGCATGATTGGATTAGAAATCGCTGAGCTGTGTGGTTAGGGGGGATTCAGATGATCCCCTAAGAGAAGGGTCTTGTCTTGCAGTCATACAGGGTAAGAGAGAAACGATCTCTTGTGATAAAACCTTGTAACAGACCGTACTCCCCCCCACACTGCCCCATGGCAGGCTGAATTCTGCTCTCCGCCCCCCACCGCTCACACTCCCCAGTGCACTTGCGCGGGGTTACCCCAAGGGCACAGAGAACAGAAACATTTCTTAGCCATTAGGGGCCCTTTGAGCCGGGGCAGCACCTTGTGCCAATGGTTAATGGGACCTTTTCCATTTCGACTCAGGGAGTAGGATTTCCAGGGAGATGGGGGCGCGGGGGGGGGAAACTATTTCCCTGAGTTAAAAGGCGGGGGGGGGCTGGATAAACAGATCGCTCCTCTAACTATGGTTGTGAGCAGCTCAATTACTGCCCCTTGCAAAGAGGCAAAATGGGAGGGAAACCCCCTGCAACTGGACCCCATGTCCCAAGGCGCGTGTGTGTGTGAGAGAGAGAGCGAGGGAGAACTTGGGGTGCAATCGGTTTAATTGTAATAAACGACGTAGGTCCCAAACTCTCGCAGTCCTGGCTCAGGCAGAGAAGCCAACGGGCGTTGGGGCCGGGGGTGAGTGTTGTTCTCTGCTCCTCACCCCCGATTCGGGGTGTGCTCCCCCCCCCAGGGCCTGACACAAAAATCCAGTTTCGAATCTTTAAAACCCCGGCCAAGCGGACGCGGGGAGGCGGCTCCGTGCAGGCTCCGTGCCGGGCTCACCCGGGTTCGGTGCGGAGCGATGCTCACGGGATGCTCTGTCGGGGGGGGGGAGGCTGGGTGCACTTTCTGACCCCGCAGCGGCTCGGCGGGGGAGCTGGTGTGTCTGAGACGAAAGCGGGCTCTGAAGAGGGGCTGGGGCGGGCGGCAGACCACACAGAGCCCCTCCCCGGTACCCTCCAGACTTCCACTTGCTCAGCCATGTAGCAGTAAGCATGTCTAATGGTGCTGACATCATCCGAGCCCGGGTGCCTGACCTCTGCCCTGTCGGGCTGCCCCCCCACCCCCCAAGAGCCGGCTTTGCTCGCAGGTTGGCCCAGCCCAGAAAGTCTGGCTTTGTCCCCTGCCGTCGCCTCTCTTACCCCCCCCGCCCGCATCCTCAGACTTTCTCAGACCACTTGTCTCCCTCCCCTCCCCTCCCCTCTCCCCCATCCATGTGCACTTTCCCGGAGCCTTTGGACCAAGTTTAGGGGGAGATCACAGACGTGCCAGGCGCCTGCCTGAGGCCACGTTGTGCTGGAGCCCCTGACGGGTGTGTCAGGGGTGGATGGGGGGGTTATTAGGGGAGGGGGCTTTTTGCCTAGAGTCCAGCAAGCTTTTTCCAGAGATACCCACCCACCCTCTTCTTCTCCACTCTCCAAGGCGTGGAAGGACAAGCAGAGCAGGGAGCTCCCAGCCGTTCCCAGGGGCAGCAGGAGTGGAAGGTACTTTTCTTTCCTTTCCCTGCGTGTCAGGACCCCGGTTCTTTGGCTGCGAGGGGGCTGAGCGGGGAATGAGGCGGGTTGTATCCGGTTGTATGTTTCTCTCCCTTCTCACTGACTGGTTGCGCAGCAGAGAGAGACACAAAACACATACACACACACCCTAGTGCAAAGCCAAATAACCCATTTTCCCCTACACAAAGGGCAAATACAGCTGCTCTCGACCCCCCCTGTCGGTCTCTGACCTGCCTAATTTGCTAATTTTATCCCCCCAAATCTGGGCCCTGGGAGTAGCTTGTGCAGGGAGGGGTGGGTGAGAGTTTCTTTCGCCTGCCCTTTTGTTAGGCTGTTTGGTTGCAGCCTTTGCTTTGGGCTGATCCTTCTGCTTGTGGCAGACCTAGAAACAGGGCCTTTTTGAACACTCCTGCTTTAGGACTGGCTGAAAAACTCCACTGGCTCCCCCCGCACCACCACCACCACCAGGCCCAGCCTGGGGCAAAGGGAGCAGAAATTGCTTCAACAGAGCCACAGAACTGCAAAGATGGGGGGCAGGGCAGGAGGAGCCAGAGGCACCTCGAAAATCCTGGGAGGTCCCTTTAAGAGGAATAATTTTTTCCCCTCATCTGAGTCCTCGTGACTCAGCATTTCTCATGTCAGTAATTTACAGTAATTACAGAGTCAGAGCCCAGCACAGTGAGAGGGGCTGGAAGGTACATTTGGGTGTGAGAAGGAAGCAGATCTCTAGGGAGAAGGGACAGTTTGGATGACGTTACTGGTTGCCTGTGTGTGTGTTAGCTGTGACTATTGCATCGAGGGTGTGTGGATTTGTGTGTTGCATTAGGATGTGTGTGTGTGTTGCACTATACACAGGCATTAGGATGCATGGAATCAGCCTGGATTCCTACTCTCACAACAGTGAGGCTTCCTATTTAAGAAAAATATAAAATGGGAAAGATCTTGAGAGGCAGGAACACACTCTGTAGATCTAAAAGGATTTGGTTTTTATTTCATACTGTGCTGGGTGCATGAAGCAGGAAGTGGCACCAGGATACAAGCAAGGTGTGTGTGCATGTGTTGTGTGCATGGAATGACCAAGGCCTATATTTAAAGGACTGGGTTGGTTTTTGTCTTTGGTTATCTAGCTGTATGAGTGTATGTGATATCATAAAGCTAGAGAACCGAATGTAAAAACTGATTCACTATTCTCCAGGATTTCCTACCATCTGAGAGCTCTCCTGGTACTTAAACAGGGGAGTGGATTTCCACATGCCACCTGCTTCTCTGAATTATTGGCAGCTTTCTGAAGGAAGTGCATGCATCTTTTGCAAAAGGAGAGATATTTAAAGTGAAATGTGCTGTGTCTATTCGGTTGAAATTTCAGCAGGTTTTTGTCTTTAATCATTTATTGAGGCCCAGGGATAACATCTGTTTTTCTGATGATTATTTCTATTCCAGTCTAACAGTCCTTGGGCCAACTACAAACTCCAACAACTTCTTATTTTTCCACAATGGTTTTAATCTTCACATTGACAATTAAATATTGTTGTTGTGCACATACAGAGATAAACATAACAGAGCCTGCTTGAAAGGAACCTTGAGCAAAACATGGCTTATGGTGAAGTAGAAGGAAAGTTGCTTAAATGTGGCACACAAGTGAATTGTAACATAGAGTTAACGCATGAAGTCCATGTGGAGTGGATGATCTAGCTCTTTGGGAGGAAAAAGAAGTCAATTTCAGTAGAAGAAGGTCCCATTGTTTGTCTATGTCTATATGGATATTACAGTGTTGTTCATAGCATTGCTAGACTTAAGTCTGAGAAGCACGTTCCATTCTAAACCCTTCTTGTCATTTCTGGTCTCTCTGTCAATCTGTCTTGCTTCACTATGGTTAATATTTCAAAATATCTTGGTGACTCTCCATACAATAGACATTGTGGTGGTATAATCATTATTTTATTATTACTATTAATGAGACTGACTCTGTAGACCCTGGTGCAGAGTCATCTCTGGGAGTTTTGCCTCTGGAAATGCTGCAGGACTAAACAATATCTAGGTGTGTTTGGGTAGCCTGCAGGCTGATACAGTTAAATCTGCAAGTACATTTTAGGTCTGCACTTGCAGGAGGCAGTGGTGAGTGGCCGGTTGTCTGAGTGAAGGCAGCAGCATTGAACCCTTTGTATTTTAAGGCCCAGTTCCACAGTCACATATGATTTATTCTTTGTATTGCAGTAGTGCCTCGAAGCCCACAGACACAGCGTATGCCTGGGAGCTGTCCTGTTTACTTCCAGTGGGACAGGTTACAGGGGTAAAATTAAGCACATGTGTAAAGTGTTGCAGGATTAGGGCCTAATTATGCAGCTTAAGCAATGTCCATGTGATGCCAGAGTGGGGATACAGCTCATGAGTATAATGGTGATGGGCAGCATATAAAAACCTTGCCTGTGTTCACTGATGCCTTTTGGCCAGGGGATGTGCTCCTATTTAATGCACCTATTTTTCCCCCCTGAGCAGTAAGAGGGGGAAAAAATCATTTATTCAAAAACATCAAATGCCCCCCAAGCAATTTCCAGCCCCTTTAAACCTGTTCCCATTCTGCAGAACCCACCTGCTATGTATCTCATGCTTGTTTTGTTATAATTAGGCCTCTCTTCTCTCCCCATACCTAAACCCATACTGCTGGAGCCTGCACATATGGAGCAGTTGTAATGCTGAAGATTTTGTGCCTTTGCATAGGGCCCGCTGTTTGGTCAGTTGTTTGCAAACATTTGAGAAGGTGAATTCCCTCCTCCAGGAACCTTATGTTCCATGGGCCTGATATGGCATCATTACTCCTCGAGCTGGCTGTTACATCTATAGCTGCATTGACCTTACAGGGTTGCATGTACTGGACATTAAGTTAGGCAGGTACTACATGAAGCTGACGTCCTGACATGGTGCAGGGGGGAACAGGGTGGCTACTCTCTTAAAACCTTTCCTGCTAGTGTCGCCGTTGTCCCGGTGTATCTGTAATTTGATGATCAATGCATCTGATCCACATGGGTCGATTATGGTGATGTATCTTGGGTGGGGCCCAGTCATGGGCAGGGACCAGCTCCATGGGCAGCCAGTATCAGAGGAAGCTTGGGAAGTCCCTGCATGTCCCAGAGAAAGCAGCCCTGGTTCTTGGCAGCCAGCTGGGGAGCAGCAGAGGTTGGCTCGATATTCAGCACACAGGTGAGCGAGCTGCCAGGCAGGGGGTGTTTTAAAAACGTCATCATACGATTTGGGTATCACTGCCCACAGGGCTGGATCTCCTAGGCCCTGCAGATCGTATGTAATGTAAAGAGCAAAACAGTGTTATCATGGGAGGAAGGACAGGATCTTGTCCATTTCCATCATAAACTCCCCCCTTCCCCCTGAAGTAATGAACTCGCTTTGTTCACACCTCTGGCTGTGAACCTTCTCCATGCAAGGGTGGGTCTTACTATCATCAAGGGACCCGGGGCCCAGTCCTTGCCTGGGCAATTGGCCCCACTGAAGCCAAGAGGACTATCTGCAAGAGTAAGTGCTCCTCCCATAAGTAAGAATGGCAGGCTCAGCCCCCAGTTTGTGCAAGTCCCGTCTCAACCATGTCTGTTCAGCGGGGCCACGGGAGGCAAGCGTTTGGCAGCCAACACCCCAGCAATCACAGGGCAGCATGGGGAGTGCCACTGAGGAGATGGCAGGGGACATACCTCTGGATGCTTTGTTACCCCGTCAGTGTTCTGGAAAGGAAGGGCCAGAACTCGCTCCCCAGCAAAGTGGCTGGGGATTTTGCCACTGGGGGCTAACGGATTAGTAACCCACTCCCCACCGAGAGGCAGTTTGAGGCCCCCTTGGGGTGCTGGGGGTGGGTACATTAGCACTGAGCACGGGAGGAAGAGGCTGGTGTAGGAAGAGGCCAGCCTACAATCCCAGTCTGTCCGCATCGAGCTCCTTCCTCTGAGCAAGGGCAAGATAATAAGTCCCCAGCTTGCCAGTGGGGTTCTGCCCATTAAGAGCCAGATCTGATGATGTCTTGCTGCTGGCTGGGCCGGGCTGTGCCCTAGGGTGGGGTGGGCTCTGACCATGTTCTGAGAGCCATTCTTTTAAATGTCAGCAACTCGCTCCTTTAACTCACAGTGTTTAAGACCAGAAGGGGCCAGATCACATGGCCTGAGTATCACGGGCCACCCGCCCAGCCCAGCACCTGCACACTGAGCCCAGCAACTGAAAAAAGAGCAAAGTATCACAGCCCCCAGGAGGCTTGGCCACAGGCAGAGAATGGTGGGACCGTGGTGCAACAGTACCTGAGGCCCCAAAGTGGGAGTGAAACGTGGACGTTTCCTCTTTCTGAGCATGCTTGGAGGGGGCCCATGGCACAGGTATTGGTGCAACCTCTCTCTGGCCAGGGCCTGCGCACTATGTAGTGTGTTGGCCTTGCCAAGCCACCTAAGGGGGTTGTGTCACCGGCCGCCCTGTTCCCGTTGAGGTTGCAGCGCGTCCACTGCCAGCGTGCTCCCTGCAGCAGAGATGGGATTGCAGCCATGCCCCGTCACCCATACCCAGGCCTCTAGTCTTGACCTCCTCTTTGTCCCCTCCCCGTGACTCTGCCCCCTTTCGGACAGTCAGCCACAGGCTCGTCAGTGCATCGATGTGGAATTCTCTGCTTCAGCCTGAGCCACTTCCCCTTTTTGGACCCTGGCTTCCAAGGTGGTGTGATAAGAATCTCCCTTTATCTTGCACCCAGGGCCAAATTCTCATCCCATTTATGCCAGAGTAACTCAGTGCTTAATTTGAGCCAGCAGGGCTTGCCATGGCTGAGCCCTGGCACCTCTGGGCTGGCTGCATCAGGTATGAAAGTAAAAAAATTACTTGAGCCCCAGCATCTCTTCTCGAGGAGAAGAATTTATATATTGTGTTTTCTTCCTTCTGCCCTGCTGGGAATATAACTGGTTTGGGCTCTGACATCAAAGCTGGCCCATGCACTGGACTGGGGGTGTCGGGAGCCCCCAGCCAGAGAGAGAGAGAGAGGATCCTGCATGTGGCTTGTTTCAGATTATACCAAGTGCAGCTTCGGCTGATGTCCATAGCTAAGCCAACAAAGAGAACGGAAAGAGAAAAACATCTGACAGCCCCTTGAAGGCTGCAGCAGAACTGTGGCAGGGGAGTGGCAGGAAGGGGGGAACAGCAGAGCGATCTCAGACAAATGAGGACTGTTTTCAGCTGACAGCGTTGCTGTGCTGGTTACTTAGCAGTGAGGTCTATTAAGAAACAGCCACCAAAGACACTCCTGTTATCCTGGCAGCATAGCACAGAGGGCTGCCTAAGGGCTGTGCACCTTGGTCTGGGGTTTCAATCGTTACTAGCACAGGTGGCTCTGGCCACCAGGTGATCCCTTTACAAAGGCCCTGCAGGATGTTCTGGCCAGTCCAGCCCCATCCTGGGGGTTTTGTTGTTGCAATGTGGCCCCTAGACCAACAGCCCCCGCAGCGCTGCAGGAGCAGAATGACAGAGGCTGGGTGCGTGTTGGATGGAGCACCCACCTCCACATTTCTTGACGGGTGGGGGCCATGGGGAGGGGGACAGGAGCATAGGATTCTGGGGGAAATTCTTCAGTTCTGATTTGAAAGTTCTGGCTGCCGCACTCTTGCGTCTTGAGGCCCTTTGTCCAGCCGAGATTTGAGTGGAAGGAAAGCAGGCAAGTCATGTCATTAGCTGGCCTTTCAACCACAGGTACTTGGGAGAGAAAAGTGCCCTATTGAGTCAGCAGGAGCGTGTGGCCTTCGCCTCCCACTCTTCTTTGCCAGCCCAATGAATTAGAGGAGACAAAGGCTCTGAGGACCCAGAAGGAGAGAGGGGTGGGGAGGATTGTTCTACACTAGGAAAATAACCCATCCCCGTGCCTTTGTATAGGTAATATAATACACCTTTGGATTTTCTGTTGGGAGGCCAGGCTGAGTCCATTTACTTCAAGTATTTCCACTCACACATTCTCTGGGAAATGGTTTGTTGAGGGTGGTTTTCACTTCTGCTGCACTGAGCTATTGTTTGGGGTTGCTGTGAAACCTTCCCAGTAAGGAATAAATACATTCATTTATTTCAATGGGTTGGACCTTGGGGTCCCTGACAGAGGCAAGGCTTCCATTGACTCCCGTGTGAGTCTGACCCGAGATTTTTTCAAAGATGATTTTCAGAAGGGTTCGGTGTCTGACTCCTATTGAATTCCAATTGGATTTAGGAGCCTAACCCTGGTAGATCCCTTTGAAAAGCCCAGCTTTTTTGCCACTGTAAAATCAGGACCTTGTTCTTGCCTAGTTCCCATAATGCTGTAGCCTTCTACTAGCAGGGTGCAATCCTATGAAATTGACACATTTAGTATGTTTCATGTTGTCTTCCTGCACATCACTGGTTAAACTGTACACTCATGCACCCCAGGCAGGGCGGGGTCAACTCAATGGAAAGAAATGGAAGCTAATGATGGTGGAAAATATTTGCAGTGTCTGTGCAATACTCGTATTGTCACGTTAACCTGTCAGACGGTATTTAGGCTGCAGCATAATCCAAAGGAATAATGCAACATGGTTGATGCCTTATCTTCCGATTCCTGGCTCCCTCTGCCATGGGTGCTCAGATTGAAAGGGAGTCTTTGCAGGAAATATTTGCTTGGCGACATCTATATTAATGTTTTTTTATGGAGAGGAGGACCCGAGAAAGCTCTCAGGGTATGTTGATTTCTGGAAGCTTTCTTTTTCCTGCCGACTCCTTGTAAACCAGTCAGGAAGAATTTCTTAAAATAGGTTCCACTTTGAGGACTTATCTGCTGAATGCCATTAATTTTCTGGGGTTCGTTAAAAGCAAACTTGGTATCATAGCAACTGAATCTATTCCAGGAAATCAGCCATTGGAAAGCACTTTGTGTGCAAGTGAAGGCAGGAGGAAGGAGCCATTCAGGTTAATTCCTGGGCACAAGTCTCAGCAAGTGGAGTTTTAATTTTCAGGGGGTCCCTCCCCTTTTAATTTTATTACTATTATTATTTTAGTGAAGGGGTCAGAGAGAGGGAGAGAGATTTCCCACAAGCCAAAAATATTTAAGACCGCCTCCTTTTACCAACCAAATCCTTTCCCTCTCCCCCAAACAAACAGAAAACCTCAGAGCAACCCCCCAGTCCACACTAAGGTCTCTGGGCTGTAACACAGGTTCTTAGTCTATCACATACTCAGGATCTGCACATAAATAACAGGAACTAAATGTACAGGCTATTTTATTTTCTACCTGTAAAGAGTGGGGCCTGGGAATGGCCACCTTGAATCAGACCACTGGATCTCTCTAGCCCAGAATCCTGTCTCTGACAGGGACCAGCACCAGCTGCTTTGGAGGGGGAAACCCTGCATCAAAGGAATAAAGCTCTTGCTGGGAACATTTCCACTAACCCCCAGCAGTTCATGGGTGGCTTGTTGAGGGGTGCGGCAGGTCAGCTGAAGGGCAACTTCTCTCTAGCAGTCACTTACAGGCACCCTGGTTCAGTGTCCCTGACGTGGACAGCTAAACTCTGCTCTCTTACGCCTAGGCTGACCCATTTGATGTCACCATTGAAGTCAATTGGGTCTGCCCAGGTGTAACCAAGGCCTGTGCTACAGGCACTCGAAGAGCATGGGGATGGGGCCACAGAACTAGCTCCAGAGATGGTATTTGGCCTGCTTATGTATTTGGTTTTCCCCCACTCACCCCGGGAAGTAAGTCTCTGTGTGTGCATTGGGTTGAGGCATTTTTCCTGCAAGCTTGGCACAGGGCATGTTGCCAGAGTGAAGCCCTCTGTGCCCGCACTGATCCGGGACAGTGATAGAACAAGCTAGACCTGGAAGAGCCATCTCTTTCCAAAGATTTTCATAGGCTTTTGTAGTCACCTTCTGGTTTGGCTGGGAGGGGAGGAGGTGCTTTGGGAGTCTGGCTTCGGGGGATCTGGCTTTCCAGCTTTCCTCTGCAACCATGAGAGCTAGAAATTTACTGTAAATCCTGTAAAAGTAACTGCGGGAGTGGGGGTGGGGGTGGGGGCAGCTGCTGCCCTCCCACCCCCCACCGCCCCCTGGCAACAGGCGAAAGACTGAAAGGGCCTTCCTGTACCCTTGCTTTGCAGGCTTTTGTGCAGGGATCCTGGCACTGGGAGGAAGAAAGCTGGGAAAGGGACTATGCCAGCAGCTCATCAAAAGGCCTGGCTAGGCCATTAAGGAGCTGGCTTGGGGGAGTGAATGGGAATGGACAGCTCAATAAGGAGCCCCCTGCACACCCAGCAAGGCTCTTTCTGCCCCTCTCTGTGCCGTCAGGAAGATGCAGTAGTTCTGCCAATTGCCACCCCCTTAAGTGGTCTGTTTTCATTGGGAGCTGCCAGGATCTGGGGCCCAAGGCTTGGCTACCAGGCCCTGTCAGCAATAGAAAGAGGCCTTTGTCGTGTTCCTAGGACTGGTGGGTGCGTGTTAGGCTGGTGTCCAGATGCCTCCCCGGCTAAACTGCCTCTGAATCGGCCGACCTGCTCTCTTGATACTCCTGGCAGAAGGACAGATCCCATGTTGACTGTATGTCTTTGCTGACTGCTGGTTGTTTCCCCTGGGGCTGGGGCTGAGTCCTTGGGCAGTGGGGATCATATGGAGCTGCTGCATCCCGTCTTGGTTCACATGGGGCTTGAATTTCCCAGAGTTTCAGGTTCAGTTGAACCCCGAGGAGTCTCATTCTGATTCTGAGGCAGTCCCCCTGGCTTTAGTGCAGGTGCACCTGACTTACACTGGGACAACCAGAACAGAATCAGGCCCAGAAACTCACCACGAAGAGTGGCCCAAGATGCCATACTTTTTGCCTGGTGGCCATAAATCAGCCCCAGCACCTTTCCCCCCCCCCACCGCAAACTCTGTTGATGTGGGGAGAGGGGGTTGGGTTTACTCTGGATCTTTGTGGGGGCTTGGGGGCATGGGGGCTTGTTGGATCTTCTGAAAGGGGTCTAGGGGAGGGGAGAGGGGTATCCTGGATCTCAATGGTGTGGATTCCAGAGGAACTTCCAAGGGGAGACCTTGGATCACCAGTTATTCTTGCGCCTCAGGGCAAATCTGAGTTGAGGGCTCCTGGGCCGAGATTTTCGCAAGTGCCTATTGATTTTTGGGTGCCCAACTGAAGATGCCTTCAGGGTGCCTGGTTTTCAGGCGGTGGGCACGAGGCACTGTCCAAACACCAGGTCCCCTTTGGCGCAGCTCAGGATGGACTCCTAGCATCGTTTGTTGCTTTAAAAAATCCTGGCCTAATTCATTCCCCTTCCCAGAGGTCCCTTCTCCAGATGGACCCATGTGACGTCAGCACTGGAGTCTGATGCCCGTAGGGAACTGCAGGATATGTTCCCCCATTGCCTGGCCCCTCCCCTGGAGAGAGCAGCTGGGGGCTCCCTGACCCCGTCAGACTCCCTGGCCCACTCACTTCTGGGCCCCTGTGGGGAGACAGGCAGCAAGGGCGGGAGGCCTTGTTTAGTGTCCGCTGTCCTGGTGAATCCCTGCCTGCTGGGACCCAGGATCAGCCCCACAAACCGGGCGTCGGACCGTAAAAATTCTCAGCTAGTCTGCACCTGGGCCAGACATGGCCTAGAGGTCAAAGGCATCCCAGCCCCCTTCCCTGGATCTGGTTAGTCTCCCCCTCTCCCCCAGCGCCCGGTGATCTTGTATTCCACATGGCAGTTCTGTGGTACTCAGGGGACGAGGGGTGTGTCGGGGCTGTGCCGCCTGCATCACCCCACCGCACTGGGAAGGCGCCCAGCTCCTTGGAATCTCTCACTCTTCTGCAAGAGAGCAGCTCTCTCCTCTTCAGCGCCTATCGCCTGAGGGGGACACTTCTCCTTTCACTTGAAATAAGCATCTTGTGGCCCATTGGCTAGAGGATAGCCAGGACCTCTGGGTTCCCTTCCTGGCTCTGCTGCCCTGACTAGCTGAACCCTTGGGTGAGCTACTAAGGGTCATGGTCAACGACTCTGCTCATGTGAGGAAGAGCTGTGAAATTAGGGCCTGTTGCTGTTCTGTGACTGTTTCCCCTTCTGTAAAATGGAGTTAATCCCTGGGTGGGGGCAGCTGGGAGGCTTAATTCATTAATGCAGAGAAAGGCCCTCGAGATGCTGAGATAAAGGGTGCTAACCATAAGAACAGAAGAACATAAGAATGGCCAGATTGGGTCAGACCAAAGGTCCATCCAGCCCAGTATCCTGTCTACCGACAGTGGCCAATGCCAGGTGCCCCAAAGGGAGTGAACCTAACAGGTAATGATCAAGTGATCTCTCTCCTGCCATCCATCTCCACCCTCTGACAAACAGAGACTAGGGACACCATTCCTTGCCCATCCTGGTTAATAGCCGTTAATGGACTTAACCTCCAAGAATTTATCCAGTTCTTTTTTAAACCCTGTTACAGTCCTAGCCTTCACAACCTCCTCAGGCAAGGAGTTCCACAGGTTGACTGGGCGCTGAGTGAAGAAAAATTTCCTTTTATTTGTTTTAAACCTGCTACCCATTAATTTCATTTGGTGGCCCCTAGTTCTTCTATTATAGGAACAAGTAAATAACTTTTCCTCATTTACTTTCTCCACACCACTCATGATTTTATAGACCTCTATCGTATCCCCCCCTTAGTCTCCTTTTTTCCAGGCTGAAAAGACCTAGCCTCTTTAATCTCTCCTCATATGGGACCCGTTCCAAACCCCTAATCATTTTAGCTGCCCTTCTCTGAACCTTTTCTAATGCCAGTATATCTTTTTTGAAATGAGGGGACCACTTCTGTACACAGTATTCAAGATGTGGGCGTACCATGGATTTATATAAGGGCAATAAGATATTCTCCATCTTATTCTCTATCCCTTTTTTAATGATTCCTAACATCCCGTTTGCTTTTTTAACTGCCGCTGCACACTGCGTAGATGTCTCCAGAGAAATAGCCATGATGACTCCACGATCTTTCTCCTGATTAGTTGTAGCTAAATTAGCCCCCATCATATTGTATGTATAGTTAGGGTTATTTTTTCCAATGTGCATTACTTTACATTTATCCACATTAAATTTCATTTGCCATTTTGTTACCCAATCACTTAGTTTGGTGAGATCTTTTTGAGGTTCTTCACAGTCTGCTTTGGTCTTAACTATCTTGAGCAGTTTAGTATCATCTGCAAACTTTGCCACTTCACTGTTTACCCCTTTCTCCAGATCATTTATGAATAAGTTGAATTGGATTGGTTCTAGGACTGACCCTTGGGGAACACCACTAGTTACCCCTCTCCATTCTGAAAATTTACCATTTATTCCTACCCTTTGTTCCCTGTCTTTTAACCAGTTCTCGATCCATGAAAGGATCTTCCCTCTTATCCCATGACAACTTAATTTACGTAAGAGCCTTTGGTGAGGGACCTTGTCCAAGGCTTTCTGGAAGTCTAAGTACACTATGTCCACTGGATCCCCCTTGTCCACATGTTTGTTGACTTCCTCAAAGAACTCGAATCGATTAGTAAGACACGATCTCCCTTTACAGAAACCATGTTGACTTTTGTGCAACAATTTATGTTCTTCTATGTGTCTGACAATTTTATTCTTTCCTATTGTTTCAACTAATTTGCCCAGTACTGACACTAGACTTACCAGTCTTTAATTGCCAGGATCACCTCTAGAGCCCTTCTTAAGTATTGGTGTTACATTAGCTATCTTCCAGTCATTGGGCACAGTAGCTGATTTAAAGGACAGGTTACAAAAGGCAAAGTATAATTATTCAGGAGCCTCTTTGGTTTAGGGCCAGATTCCGCTCGGGGTCACACCCTCTTAGGCCCAAGAGAGCTGCCCAGGGCAGGGTGTAGCCCTTGGTGCTGTGTATTCACAGCAGCGTGGCCGAGCTGCTGAGGCTGCATGGCGGGACTGGGGAGGGAGGGCAGCAGACAGGCCGGGGCCACAGAGACTTCGCCTCCAGCCCTGAGATCAGAACCGACGGGCAGCTCAGTCGGAGCACGGCGAAACCCGGCGGGTAAATGCGACATGGCAGGGCTCGCACCCAGCCTCCCAGAGTGCTAAAAATCGCTCTGCAGAGAGGCTGCCTCTCGCCTGCATGTGTTTAAAATATTCAGCGGTTGAGCATTTTCAATTGGCCGTCGGTGGGGAAAGGGGGAGGGGAGAGGAAAGATGGCGATACATGCTGCGTTTCTGGAGCCCAACCTGCCTCTGTAACGGTCCTGAAGAGAAGCTGGAGCCCACAGCACCATGGGTGTGCGGATGCAAGGCCCTTGTACTTAGCCTTGTACACTGGATGTAGGCTAGGAAAGGTAACCAGTTCATTAATGCATTTACTCTTACTGCTACTGTGTATCTAAGGAGAGGGGGTTGGGTGGGGAAATCCACACCCCGGCAAGGAAGCACCCGTGATCGTGATCGTGATCTGTCACTTGCAATGTGATCTCGTGCCACATGAAGGGATTGGAAAGCTCCTGTCAAGGGCATTGGGTCGGCCTCTTAGGAGGGACTTTCCAGCCGGGCGCAGCAGGGTCCTTTCTGATCTCATCAGCCAACAGTTCCCATTGAGAATGACACAGGAGCCATGAGCCCTTTTGAAAGCCGGGAGGAGCAGGTCTGAACCTCTGGCCTCTTGTGACTTGGGCTAACGTGACCCATGTGTTTTCCTTCCACAGAATCGTACAGTCACTCGCGGGCTGGCTGGGAAATGACTCTCCTTGTGTTCTTCACACAAAATATAAATGAAAACTATTCCCCCCTCCATTTTTGTCAATGTTTTTCTTCAATTTTTTTGTTCAGGTTTTTGTCAAAAAACAGAAGTTGGGGGGAATCGTTTTTTGGACACAAAGTCAGTAGTTTTTGACAAAACCTGACATTTTTTGTGAAAATTTCTATTGTCCAAAAAAAAAAAAGAAGCCTTTTTTGTCCAAAACAGTGATAATAAAATTCGGTAAAAATCATTTGTGGCCAGCTCAAGTTGAGATTCTCTTTGTGATCTGAGGGGTCCCCCACAGCCCCCAGGGTCCACGGCCTCATGGCTTTGCCATCTGTTATATGAAAAATTCCGTAATGAGGGGGCAGGGGTGGGGAGTGGGCATTACCCCTCCATTAAATCAAATTGAATCAAGTCCTTGGAGAAGGATTTTTTCTCTGCTCTCATCATAGGCAGGAACTTCTGACGTGAGAGCTTCATCCTTCCACTTGCTTCTGAGCTGGAGAACAAATGTAGATGATTTTTAAAATCCACCATGTACTTGATAGCAGGGGGAAAAGTCATTTATGATTTAAAAAAAATAAAAATAAAAAGGCCTGACTTAAAAAGATGGAAAGGGTAAAAGCCCTGGCCAAAGCCACGTCCCTGGGCTGGAGACAATGAAAAACAGGGATGTTTTTAACTTTAGGCCATTTAAAAGTAATCATTGAGGAGGCAACAGTAACTAAGCAGCCCTTCCAGTCAGGTATGTCATTGCAGCTGTGAAGCTCCTGTCCATTGCCCCCCAGCTGGAGGAGGATGGCCCAGCGAGCTCTTTAGCTGCTAATTTTGATAGATGTCAGGCTGAAGGTTGCAAACCAGCAGCTGGAGGTGGAGGAGGCGATATGGGCATTGCTCAAGGGTCCTTCACTCTCCCCTCATAATCGTGTAGTCAGGGCTGCCCATGGGTTCACAAGCACACACATTTCTTGCAGCTTGCTGACGTGTCCAAGCCAGCTCAAGTGTGCATTCACACCACAGCACACTAAGATCCACACTCATTCCCATGCACACTCCCACATGCAGACAAAGATTCACAGGCATGTAAACACATGGGTATTTGCACAAGGATTTTGCACTGAGTGGAAAATAGAGGAGGTGAATTTGGTCTTTTGATGTTTAGCAGCTCGCCAGTCTGGCTCAGGCTGGCGTTCAGGGGCCGACTGCACCTGGGTACAATGGGACTGGCAACACAAGCCTCAGACTTCTCAGAGTGATGCTTTCTGGCCCGGGTTGTGCAGGAAGTCAGGTGAGATGATCAGGGTGGGCCTTAAAAATCTTTGTCTCTCTGAATAAGGCCAGATCGGGGCCCCAGGTTTGGACAGACCTGGCCTGAGCTTAGCCGTGAGCTTTGCAGCGCCACCGACATCCTCATGGCAAAGAGCCGAGAGGCAATATTCAAGCTGGGCCCCCCTCCAGGACTGGAATAATAAAATTACAGAAATGTTGGGCTGGAAGGGACCTTTAGAGGTCATCACGTCCAGCCCTCTGCGCTGAGACAGGACCAACTGAACCTAGACAAGCCCTGGCAGGGGTTTGTCCAACCTACTCTTAAAAACCTCCAGTGACGGGATTCTACCACCTCCCTGGGGACCCTGGTCCAGTGCTTCACTGCCCTTTGAATTACCCTGCTCTGGATGGAGCAGGACCAGAGAGGGCAGACGGGGCTCGGGGATTTGCGCAGTGTTCTGGTGGGAAACCATTAATACGAGCAACTGCTCCCCCTGCTCCACTTTCTTCTGCTCCATTCAGAGCTGCTGGATGCCTCGTCTTACCCAGACCCATGCTCCCCTGGACAGCATGAAGCCGCGCTCTTTGCAGCCACAGTGTAGTGGGTGTCCACATACAATTTTCCAATTCAGTCTGCAGTAGGGCTAGCCCTCAGCCTCTGACGCTAAGCAGAGCTGGCTTTAAAGATCAAGGAAACAAGCCTGATCCAGAACAGGGTGCTGGGGAGAAGAGACAAGCAGGTTAGGGCGGTCGTTACTGAGGGAAGCGATGGTATCAGGTTAGAGCTGGGGTTGTGGAGCCAGGACTCCTGGGTTCTATTCCCAGATCTGCTGCACTGCAACACCTAGGGCAGGTCACTGTGCGTCAGTTTTCCCAACAGGGATAACAACGCTGACCTGCTGGAGCCTGGGGCAAGGAGGGATGAGTGCATGTGTGTTAACGCTTAATGAATCAACTGGTGCTTATAAAGGGCCAGGAGAAGCCCAGGTAAGCAACGCTGGTTGAGAGCAGAGGGTTATATTACTTCTAACATACTGCAATGACCAGCAGTCCTCGTATCACTTGTGCACTCCTGGTAGAGCATCCCTGCTGGGCTCAGGACTGTTACTGGAGTGTTGGTGCAAGGACTGGTGAGCTGGGACAACTGGTGCGTGGATCAGAGGGGCCTGATGCATCACAGTCGCTGCATCATGTGCTCTGGTGCAAGCAGTGACCTTGGGTGGTACCATGAGTCGGCCTCCCTCCCTGCTCTGAATGCCTGGGTCATGAAACACTCACACAGCATGGGATGGACAGACAAGAGGGGGTGGGACTCCAAACCAACCCTTGCCTGGCGGCAGCGAGAGGTGGCCGCTTGGTGAGCCCCAGGCGGCACGAACAGCCTGGAGAGGAAATGGCAAGTGGGGAGGGATCTCGGCAAACAATAGGGATAATTATTTGAAAGGCTGACAGTGAAACGTGGTGAGCTGGAGCCTTTTTTGTGGAAAAATTATTATTTACAGTTGAGTATCTTCATGTCTCTATGGAAACTCCATTGCTTTGCTGGGTGGGAAAGTCAAAACCAGCTGGGGAAAAGGCAATATTTGAGAGAGAGAGGGAGGTGTGGGTATGTGTGAGAGAGCCTAGAAATCTGTAGCCTGGTAAAAAATCCCCCCCCCCATCAATGGCACGAGTAAATTTGGTGGCATGTATGTAGTTTTGTAGCCTGAGGCCTTGATTGTTATTCCTATTGGTAAAGGATGGGTTAATAGGCTTTGTGTCTGGGAACCTTGCCTTACAAATTGTTCAAGGTGCCTGTATGTGTGCATGCATGTGTGTTTACACACATATGACTTGTCTTTCTTTTAAAAATAAAAATAGCCACGTACACACACATGGCTTCATCCAACAAGTCTTTGGAGAGACTTCCATTATCTTCAAGGAGTTTTGGGTCAGGCCCGGAGAGAACAGATAAGTGTGTTAAATTACATCCAAAAATCAATGTCCAAAGAACATTAAGGTTGCAAAGCCAAGCACTGAAATGGTAGGAAATGCCAGCACTGAGATTAGCTGGGCCTGTGTCCCCGGTTGCGTATGCGTTACGATACAAGCTCCAAGACGTGCTTACACATGATTTTTTCCTGCCTCATTCCATGTGCTGGGAGTGGATCAGGGCTGTGCAGTGAAGGAGGCTGCCTCATTTTGTTGTAGACATTGGAAGGCGTGCAGTGAAGGAGGCCAAGAAGTCTCCAGAGCAGCACCGGCAGCCTGAGACCGAGCAGGCTCCATTGCGCTATGGGGACGGCACATGCAGTCTGGTCACAGGTAGGAGCTGGGAATGCTCAGTGCGGCTGGAATCTTTGGCAAACTAAGGGGCCAAACTATAACAAGTCTCTACTGAGCATGTGTGAACTGGGATATTTTCAGAGGCTTTATAAGTTGGCCAAATGAAGACAGATTTTCATGGAGAGGGCAAAAACCACATCCTGACACCAGGACAAGCCTCTTGCCAAATTTCAAGTCCCTGCTCCAAAGCGTGGAAGTGCTAGAGCTTCTCAGTGAATCAATTGTAAGAATTTCTTTAACATGGGCAAACGGCAAATGTATTTTTTCCTAATCTCATCCTCAGAAATAACTGAACCATTTTTTGTGAAACTTTCCCATCCAAATTCAGATGCCCAGCTTGGAAAATTTCATTCCAAATAGTTAAAGTTTGGCAAAGTTATAAGCAAATGAAAAGAGAGTCTTATAATGGAAAGTATTGGGCCACAGGTTAAATGACAACTGTGCTACCAGCTCTGCTTTTCTCTGTCTGTGTGGGCGCATGCACATGCTTCTATGTCTATGCCCTTTAAAAGGGAGGTGTAACTAGAGGGCATGTCCACGCCCGTGCACGCATGCACACGGCTAGATCCAAAGCCTTGAAAGTCAGTGGAAAGACATCTGATGACTTCAGTTCATTTTGGATCAACCCCAGAGAGAACAGAGGAGCATGTGTGTATTCATATCTTTACATGTATACATTACAAATACACAGGCATTTATTAAAGAGATAGAGGAAACAAAGAACCCAATTTCTCCCCCTCCTGAATTTGTTCACCCTTTTTGGTTTATCTATTTATTTTTCCTCCAGGAAATACAGAATAGCTCCCCCTCAGATTGCAGTCAGGGTGTGGGGTTTAGAATCCATCCCTTACTAGAAAGCATGAGGGGTAGCAGGGAAAAGCTGGACCACGTGGGGTAGGGAGGAGGTAATGTGTCTGGGGTGGGGGGAAGGGGGAGCTGCAAAGTGCACTGTGCTGCATGTGTGAATGCGGGGGCGGTTTGTTGATCCACAGTGCTGGGATTGGATGTGAGGGAGCTGGAGCCAGAGGGAGTTGTGTGTCACGCCTGCATCCCGGTAGGAGGTCGTGATGGCTGTGGGTGGTTCGGCGAGCGTGCATGTTATCTGGCAGAAAATGCTGATGCAGATAGACCCTCCCGGTGGCAAAAGCCTGCTCCTCCTAATAGCCAGTGACAGCCTCTTGCTAGCAGCTACGGGCCCTGCATTAGCCACAGACCAGGGGATTAAAGGGGTGCAGCATCCCTCTTTTGTCAAACAGAACAAGACCCTAGCAGTGGGAAAGCAAGGAGCATGTCCTCTCCCAGCTCAGCCTCTGAGTCCAGCCGCTGCAGAGACCCTGGCTTTTTGGAGCCCCAGATGGGAAGGATCTGGGCAGAGTGCTGGTGAAGTGTGTGCAGTGGGGCTGGGACTGGGAATGCTAAGGGAGGAAAGCATGTATTTGGGTCATTATTACTACCTCCAGCCAGGGGGTGCAGCAGCCCCCGCAGTACCCCTTGTTCCAGCACCTAGGAGTGTGTGTTCCTGGTTGGGCGGCTGGGGATCCCTCCTGGCGCTTTAACCTCCTCTCTGTCAGGGGGAGCTGACTTCATTTGGTTATGGCAAAATGACCATCCTCTGTTCACCTGCCTCCAGTCCTGTCTCGGTCCCTCTCCACTGAGCGAGGGGGGAGAGCCTTCTCCTCTGCAGCTCCTGCCACCAGAATTGGCCTCTCTGCCCCGCTGCGCATCTTTCCTTCCTGTTTATTCACTGCTCCTCTGTAGAGATAGACACAAATAGCAGGCCAGATCCTTCCTTTGCCAGCGTGAGCTGGTGCAGAAACTCTGTTGGCTTCTATTGAGCTAGGCTGATTTGCACTGGCAGGGGGACAAAAGCTAAACCCAGGTTAAAACTTTGTCCATTCTGGCTGGACTCCCCCCTTGCAGAGACCAGCTCTAGGGCTTGTCCCCCATTCAGTGCTTAAACAAGTACTCCAGGGGGACTGAAGGGACACCAAAGTCTCAGAATAACCCTGCGTGTCACCCTCTGTCTGTGGAGAAGTGACACATGGCTCCTGGAAGGCTTAGAGCCAAGTTTGGAGATGCATCTGGGTGAGCCCCACCCAGGGGCTGAATGGGCTAATGTGGTCCTGAGAGGCCAATAAACAAACCAGGCTGCACCTGGAGTGGGGACCAGGCTTAAGTGATGCTGAGGAGCAGCTGGGCTGGAGCAGGCTGGTTCGTATAAAGAGAGGAGGTTTGCAGTAGCATGAGCTTGTGTGGGTGTGAGTCTGGAGTTCCTCTCTGGGAAAGGGGGGAGCTGCTGCTGCTGCTGCTGCTGCTGCTGCTGAGGGGGAAGCCCAAGGGGAAAAGCAGCCTTGGGAATCTCACCTGACTAAAGGAGGCTGGCAAGCAGCTACTGAGGGGAGCAGGCCCTAGGGGTGCGCCATGAATGAAGAGCAGGATTTGGACTGCCAGGGGGTGCAGGCCCTGGGAGCTCTGTGAGAAGACTGAGTGAGGGGAGTTCAAGAGGCCTAAACAGGGCAAGCCAGAGAGTAGCTGTAGGAGGAAACTAGGGGAAATAGCAGCAAGGAGGGGACGCTGCTGATTGGGGCTGCTGGTCATAGTGTCCCTGGGCTTGAACCTGGGGTAGTGGGTGGGCCTGGGCTCCCCTGGCAGAAGGGGACAAAGACTTTGGGAAGCCCTGAGGCAAGGGTGTGAGGAGCAGGGGTCTGGAGTCTGAACCATAGGCACACTTGTGGGGACATGGGACTGTTTGAGGTTGGGCTTTGTTACCCTGGAAGGGGTGAACTAAGCGGTGACCTGCCTGAGTGACAGGAGAAGAGCACCGCCGAGACAGAGCAACTCTTAGCAGGGGGAGAGCTGCTAGATATTCCTGTAGTGAGTGAAACCCTTTCCAACAGCCTTCCAAAGCATCGGCCAGGTCTAAAATCCCATGGGCCTGTTCACCAGGGCCCTGCACTGGTGGTGTCATTTGCATTAGTGCAAAGTGGGTGTGAAATGGCACTGGGGTTAATGACAACACTGGTGATACTTGCCCCTCTTGCTGGGCTTTGATATGTCCCCTCCAGTCCCAGACAGTACAGAGGTGCTTGACAATTAAAATAACCATTTTCTTTAAGTGACGATCCCCCCACCCCCCCCTTCCAAAGTTTGAAGATGGATTCTAAGGTTTGAGCCAGGACTTGTTTTGAGACTAGTTCTTCTGTATCTACTCTTGACAGTAGGGAATGGTGGAGGCAGGGGGTTCTCAGTATTGCTGATCCAAGCCCTCAAACACTATGAGACAGGCACCCAAAAGTCATGAAATTGGCTTAAAAACTCTGTGGTTTCTGTTTGTTTGTTTGCCTTCTGTCTCTTGACACTTTAGGGGTTGTGTTTCCAAGCTTTTCTTCACAGCCACAAGAGCTAGAAATGTACTTTGTTTGCAATGAAAGCTGAGATCCTCATGGAATCCTGCCAGTCTCAGAGCTGGGTCTTTAAGAAAAGCATCAAATCTCATGAGGCTTGTGATTAAAATTGTGAGCAGCGCTGTGTATTAGTGGGCGGGTGTAATACACACTGGAAACCACCTTCCTCCCACCAAATTTAGAACCCACTCAAAAGTCAAAGGCTCTAGCGTAGAGCAGAACTTGGAACTGTCGAGATTCAGAGTCTGCTTGGCGTTGGTAAGAATCCAAGCATAGATCAGCTACTTGTTGGTTATATTGGGTCACGCTAGGTCTCCTGGGAACAGGGCAAAAATTACCTTTTAACAAAGCTGTTTGTTGTTTTCCAGAAACCTTAGCTATCCACACAAGTAGAAGCACAATTTCCCTTTAAAGCCATTGGTTCAAAGTTAGGGGGAAAATAAATGATGCGAGACCCACAACAGCTGTAGTGTTTTTGTGGAAACCCCCAATCACAAGTGGGTTGTGCAGGCTCCTACCATGAGGTACTTAGGTTAGAAAGAGAGCTCATTGGAGAAAGGGCTAGCACAGCTGTTCTCCAATACAGATTTTTATCTTGGTCCATTCCACAACTAGGAGTGTCCAGTATTGGCAGTTAATCTCTGGCGTAGAGCATTAAGCGTCACCGAATGCAAATACGCAAGAGTTCCTTTTATAGCTGTCACAGTCCAGATTGATAAACGGTTCAAAATTTGTGGTTTAAAAAAAAGGGCAGTTTAATAAAAACATCTTGCATCTCTTGACCCCTGGAGTTGTGTTGGCTGGAACACAGATAACCAGTGATCTCTCCTGCAAAGGATCACTAATGAGGGAGGAATATTTGATGTGAGTGCTTTAACTCAGAGACGGCTGATAGGACACCAGCCAGAGAGTAGGGAGACATGGTTCCAGCTCTGCCACTGACCTGCTATGCAGCCAAGGGCATGTCCCTTCCCCTCTCTGCCTTTGCCTGTTAGCGTGTCAGCTCTGCGGGGCCAGGGCATCCCCAAGTGCAAATAACTGATTAAAAATACTTTTGCAACAACGGGGGTCCATTTCAATGGTGCAAAGATAGCTGCATCCTGTCTTGGTGTCATACCATTTCTGTAGCACCCATGCTGGCTAGCTATCCCTCCAGCTGAGGATGGCACCCAGTCAGTGGTGGTCCCTTGACTTCTAGGGAGCTAGGCCAATCTACACCAGCTGAGGGCCTGGCTTTGTATGTAGAGTTCTCAACACCCACCACAGAGAAAGGGCCAACTTTCGGCTAGGACCCAGCAACAAGCAGCAAAGTTGCTTGTAGACTAAATCCTTCCTTCTGGCCAGATTCTGATCTAATTTACACCAATAGAAATCCAGAGTAACACCATCTGAGCAGGCACTCAGAATTCACTCCAGGGTAACTGCACTCGATGTAATCCCCCGCCTCCCTCCACCCCACCGTCCTGTTGCTTGCAACAGGCTGGAGCAGACCCCTGCACCGTCTGCTCTGTCTCCAGATTGATTGGGGCAATGGCCCAGGCAGAGAGTGAGCCTAGGAGACCGGGGCGAGTGGCATTTCAATGCAAACCAGCCTGGAACAATGAGGTGTGTTTGGAAGGGACTGTGAAAGGGGAGTTGCTGAATAACTGAAAAGAAGGAAGGGGGGTGAGGGAGCCTGGGCAGCCCCTCCATTAGTTCAGTGCAGCAGCTAGAACAGCTGTGAAAAGAGCCCAGGCCTTTTTCCCACGCCCGGAGAGCGGAGCGAGTGGAGGAGCCCCCCTAGCGGGGTCAGCCCCCGTCACTAATATATACACAGACTGTGGCCTCATTCACGCTGCCTGGCGCAGGGCTGTTTAATGCACAGACACTCCTTTCTCCTTCCATTTGGGCCCTCCCCTCTTGTGGTCTATGCTGCATAAACCATGTGAAGGCCCCTGGGACAAGGCGGCAGCAAGGCCCCCAGGGAACCTCCCCTCTCTCCCGAGCACCTGACGGGCAAGGTCAAGAGGAAGCTGAGTGCAGCTCTGTGGCTGTTCCAGCTGCCCCCTGCGGCTGGCCAGCCCGTACCATCCCAGGGCGGGCATGGCGTCCATTGCGTGGCTGGCAGGGGCTGGGCGGGTTAATGGGTAAGGTTTATTTTGATTCTGCAGGCAGGAGCTAGGATGTGTTTGAAACATGGACCAGATCCTCAGCTGGTGTAAATCGAAGGAGCACCATTGACTCTAATGGAGTGACACCGATTTACACTGGCTCGGGACCTGGCCCCGATGACTCCAGGAGAGCAACCTGAGTTCTGTTCCCAGCTCTGACACTAACCCTGGTGGGTGGCCTTCAGCAAATCCCTTTCCTCCCTGTGCCTGCATCCCCTTCTGCCCTGGGTCTGGCATGTCTCAGCTGTAAAGCTTTGGGGGGCAGACGCTGTCCCTGTGCGTGTGCGCATCACCGGGGCCTACCCTTGAGGGTGGATAGTAATTGAGTGATTTTAATGACCTGGAGAGACAAGGTGGGGGAGGTGAAAGGTATTTCTTAGGACCCCATGGGCAGATTTTATCCTGTTGCTGAGCCCGATTCCAGAAGGTGACAAGGTGTCTGATTGACACCTGTTACGAATATTGCCCCACCGTCTTCACTGTAACTTCCCCGGTGGCTCTCCTTGACTTCAGTGGGGGTTGGCCAATTAGCTAGAGAAGCCGGGCACAGGTTTGCCCCGAGTCCTTGCTGCCTCCAGTTGAACTCCATCAGCTGGAGCCATAGTGTAGATAAGATGCTGGTGCTTTCACAGCTGTGCTCTGTAGACCTGCCCTGAAGAGAGTTAGACAACACAGACGGACACCAGCCCTGGTGAGGCTGGCTCAGATCCAAATGTCCCTTTTTAGTAGCCACCTCCCTCCCAAAAAGACAGATACGTTTGTCACTGCTTGTCTTGGGGGGCCCGGAGGCTGTGGCAAGGCTCTAGCACAGAAGCTGCCCACTCCCCTGGACCTCCCCTCTGCAATCCCTGGGCAACTAGGTTGCTGCCCATGGGCACAGCACATGCATGACGGGGAGGTTCCAGAGTGCAAAGAGGCTTTGCTGCCAGATGTTGATGTGCAGAAGGCTGGGACCCTGCCTGTGTGCTGGATTGGCTGCCACAAGCCATCTATCCTGACTCCTTCTGAAATATACTCCAGGACCCTTCAGGCCCACGCCCTGCCTCCCACCCGAAGAGGATGTGGAATCTCCATCACTGGAGGTTTTTAAGAGCAGCTTGGACAAACACCTGTCAGGGATGGTCTAGATAATACTTAGTCCTGCCTTGAGTGCAGGGGACCAGACTAGATGGCCGCTCTCGGGCCCTTCCAGTCCTACGATTCTATGATTCGAAGTCTGGGATTTCCATGAACAGCAGATCTCACTGGAACTGGGTCGGGTGGAACATTTGCAACAGCCCCTCCAGTCACCTGAGACATGCCCAGTGTTCCTACAAATTTGGCCCAGGTTTTATTGGAAAGTTCTTTAACCCTTCACCGGAACCTGAGCACAGATTCACATCCTTTGGTGCAAGCACCATCTCTCTGTTCTGGTTCGTACAGCGCCTTGCACAAGGGAGTTCTGGTCCGGGGCTGAGTGCTACCAAAATACCAACACTTCAAGCCAATTGGGGGCTGACTCAGGAGTCAAAGACAGGAGCAGCTTGCCGGTTTGCTTAGCTCTGGTGTTTTAAACCAGGCATAGCTTAGGCATCCTGAGTTTTGTGGTGGCTCTTGGGATCATTTTAAGGGGGTATGAATATTCACATGCAACCCTCCAAAGCTTAAAATCTCTGCTGTCGTAGGGCTATAGTTTTATCCCTGGAGTGCGGTGGCAATTTGGCTGGCGGTCTTCTATGCATGTGTGTTGAGTTAACGATGTTAACCTTGGCTCTTGTGCATCATTTGCTGGCTCCAGCCAATAATTACACATGGGAGAAAATGATGAATTCAAGCATGTACCATTGCTCAGAGATTAGCAGTAAAGGAGACAATCAGACAAGCAGCCAGTGGAGAAATGGGACCTGGGTTAGGTTGCCTCAATGTCTCACCACAAGGGTTTCAAATTAATATAAATAAATAAATAAAATGATTGTGAAAATGTGCTAAGCCCTTCTGATTTCATGGCATGTGTCGAATCGGGGCCCAGCCTGTTCTCCATCCCAGGGTTTTCTTACTAAGCAGTAATGTAGATCTCAAACTGATTTATAAAAGAGAAGAAAAAACATTACACCAAATTTGATGCCTGCGGAAACTGAGGCACAGAACAGGAAGTGACTTACTCGTGGTCACCAGCAGCACAGCCAGAAATAGAACTCCACTCTCCTGAGTCCCATACTGGAGTCCCCCTCCTGTATCCATTGGAGCAACCAACCCAATTCTTCCAGGTACGCTGCACGCCCCCAGGAGAGAGAGGACAGTCTGTTGGGTGGTGATGGGCTGACATACTTTATCTGTAAAGCCCCCAGGTCTGTTAAAGGCCCTTGCCACTCATGTTAACTCCTTCCAGAGCACTCAGAACCTCCCAGAATCAGGCCTTTATTTTCCATCTTACAGCTGCTAGCAAGGTTAGTTCTGGACCCCAGGCCATGCTGGGCACGGACCATGCAGTTCTCCCAGCGCTTTCCAGAACAGCAGGATTTCTGGCACCTTCATCTCCCCTCCCCTGCTCAAGGTCATTAGCCCTTTATTTAAAAGGTCTTTCTTGATTTGCTGTTAATTAAGGGGGATTCTTTGCCCTGCCCCCACCGATCCTTTCTACTCAACAGGCTTGCTCCTCTCCTATCTCTACCAGGTGGCTGCCCCATGCCAATGAGCCCTATCTGGGGCAATACCCCTTCCCATGTTGGGATGCCCCTGGCCACAGCTGTCCACCTGTCCTGGGAAAACTCGGACAGGTCAGACAGTGCCAGGGTAGATGAGAACAAAATCTGATGGTGGCAGCTGCTGTCCCAGTATGACAGCAATGGGGCCTGCGTACCCTTCTTTCCTCTTCCAGAGCCTTGTTCCCTAGGAAGCAGGATTCCTGACTTTCTGTGCATCCCCTTCCCTCCGCGCAGGGATGTTCCTCCTGTACTTGGCCTCCTTTTGGTTATGCCCTGGGAAACCACAACTGCCTACATTAAAATTCAAACGAGGGGCTCCCACATTGCTGTCTTGGGGCCTGATCCACAGCCCGCTGAAGTCAATGGGATGTATTCCACAAGCTTCTGTGGATTTTGGATCACGGGGGGCATGGGGTGAGGGACTGCCTAGAGAAAGAGCCCCTGTGATGGAGGAGGAGGGTGTGCAGGGGCATGGGTCCCCACAAGTCGTTTCAGAGTCCAGATCAGCCAAACTGCTCAATAATGTCTATAAATAGGCTGGAAGGAGCCGGTTTTTATGGGTAGTTGTCGGTAAAGTCGGTTTCACAGTACTCACCACAAACTGACAAAGAATATTTCCACTGGTAATCATCAGAGTTTACGGAGGGGCAAAGCAGGAGAAGTGCTGCTTGAGAATACCTTAGGGTTTGATTTAAGGCTACACACTTTGTATATTTCAGCATGCCATGTTGACAGGTTGTGTTTTAACACTGATAAAGCTTTAACTTTTTGACTCTTAACGGCCAGGCTCATTCAGTAATTACTGTCTGATACTCACATCCCTCATTTCCCGCAAGTGTGAAAATGTATATCCATCAAAATTTTAAAATGCTTTAAAATAAACATTGAAATGATCAATAATAAAAATGGCATGCTGCCAAGCGCCCCTCTGATCACTCCCCTCCCTCATAGTGGACTGGGGAGGGAGCTAACTTATGCTTGTGAAGCACTTTGAGATCCTTAGGTGTGAGCGCTATAGAAGGGCAAATCTTTGCAGCTGCTAAGCTCGCCTGCTCCACTGTGGGCTGCTCACTCCAGATGAGAGGAGTCAGGGCGTGAGGAACTCCGAGTGTACCTCATTGTGCTGAATCCTGATCAGCTGAGCTGGGCTCAGAGCTGGCTTGAAACTCACAGGTTTGCCCAAGGTGGCTGTGCTCCTGGCTGCACCTGAACTGAAGTCAGGTACTTAGCCTGCAAAAGCTCTTCCTCAAACCAATCCCCACTGACTCTAGTCTCTCCCTGATCCACCTCCAGGGAAAAGCATCTGTGTAGAGATAACACTGGAGTCTGGATGTAAAAAAAAGTACAGGAAACTGGTCCAATTTCACTCCATAGATACTGGGCCTGATCCTCCACCACCTGCAGATTTCACACAACAAAAAGTGGGTGCAGAACACTGCCATTCTGACCAGGTTGTCCTTTGTGCATTGGTGTAAGCAGGGATATGAGGTGCAAGGCCAGGGAGGATCAGGCTGCCAAATTGCCATGAGTAATCTCCCGCACCTCCCCACCCTGTGCAATGATTCTGTGCCTTGACTTGCACCCCGGTGTGGAAAGCCCACACTGTCTGGGTGACCCGGCAGCAGCCGGACCCAAGGGCTGCTAAGGAACAAATAAATCAGGCTTTGTTTATTCTGGTGCTGGGCTTGTTGTGTGAGTTCATTTAAAAGCGTTTCTCCTTAAATTACAGCCTAATAAATCAATATCCACTTAGGGATGCAGGCAAATGGGAACAGTTTGCTCAAAGAATTAAAGTTGGCTCAGAGGCTTTCAATCTCCATAGAGCACAAGGTGGCAGATCCATGGCATACAACCTGCCAGCAGCCAACATCTTCCCCTTCCATGCCCCACATGTCTGTTCCTGGGCACATTGGAGGAAGGCAGTGCACAGGCAGTGGTGGGCACAGCCAACCTGTCCAGCAGGCAGTGGCCCTGGGGAACTGGGGAAAGAATCCTGGCTCTCTAGGCTCCTTATTTGCATTGTTTTCCCCTAGATTCCCCCTCCAAAGGAAGACGGCCAGGGCTAGTCTCTCAATAATCCTCCCCTCCCCAGCACCACGTGCCTGCTCCAGCAACCTGGAGCCTTTCTGTCTTCCGCCAGCCTCTGCCTTTCCACTCCCAGCTGTGGTGGCTGCTTCATGCACTTACTCCACGGACAGGTCTGCACTACAGACTTACATCGGTGAGCTGCGCCGCTGTAGTGCTTCTGGGGAAGGCACTCGAGTGCTCTCCTGTCGGCATAAAACCTACCTCGGCGAGAGGCGGTAGCAATGTCGGCAGGAGAAGCTCCCCCATCTACACAGGGGGCTATAGCTGGAATAACTCAGGGATGTGGCTATTTCACCCTGCTGAGCGAGGAGCAATACCGAAGTAAGTGTGTAGTGTGGACCTGGCCTTAGCTAATTACTGATCCATGTCAACTGGGCCTCCTTTACCAACAGTGAGCCCGGGCGGCGTAGCAACGCCACCCGGGCTCATTGTTGGTAAACACTTCCTTGGCCTTGCTAAACAGGGATTCCTCCTTAGGCAAGGTTCAGCCTTAATGGGACCAGCCCCTGGCTGCCTAATGAGGTGTCCTCACCTGCCCTGGACTTACTTCTTCACTTCAGATTGCCCTTTGCCTCTTGGCATGGGAATTTGTCTCCTTCCTCCAATTAATTCTGGCTCCTGATGTACAGCATCGGTTGGGGTGGGGAGGGGATTCATGGGGTGAGGTGCAGTTATAACTCATCACCCCGATAAGAGATCATGTCCTAAGGTCAGGCCTACACTACAGACCTATATTGGTAAATCCACTTCCCTGAGTGACGCAGGTCTCCCGACCTAACCCCCTGTGTAGACAGCACTAGGGCTTCTCCCACTGACATAGCTCCAGCCACTCAGGGAGGTGCATTAGCTACGGCGATGGGAGAATCTTTCTGGTCGGCGTAGCAGCATCTGCACTAAAGCATTATACTGCAGCACTGTACGTGAAGACAAGCCCTCAGTGCACTTAACTAAATTGGAATAAAACCTATTCTGGAATAAGAGTGGTGTTGTATGGATGGCAAGGGCCAAAAAATGGTTAAAGGTTTTAAACTCTTTCACTGTCTAACACTGAAACAATATTACAGAGATTGGGGGTTTCTACAGGAACCCTGGTTTGCTTGGTTGCTTGGCAAACGCATCATTAAACCTCCTTTTCACCTTTCATTAAAGAAAGGAAGGAGAAACAGTCCAACATTTGAAATGTAAAGGTGTCAATACAGCGTTCACTTTAACACCATGCCATGTGCCCGTCCCATTTGCTTTCAGAAGCAAGCCCCCTTGTTGGATGGTCGCACAGATGGTGATAACTGACCCTTTGGGCAGAAGAGAAGAAGTTAGTTGAGCTGAGTTGGAGTGCGGCAGTTATTGTTGTTGAAGTCTGATCCCATTTCCTCCTAGGTGGTGGGTGGGATTCAGCTGGAATTGGTGGAGCTGCCAATGCCATCTGGGTCCCTCTCTCTGGCCTGGTCTGGCCAGGGCATCTCTCGGGATTAGGATGACGAAGGCCAAGGGTCGCCAAAGACAGTGGGGGTGGCACCCATGATGGTAGCTTCCATCAGTTCTTATCCCCCCCCCCAGTGTCTCTTCTTTAAGGACGCAAAGAGGGAGTGATGGGTGGACTAGCCCCTCCCTGCATTATTTCATCCACCAATAAGGCCTTGTTTCTGAGACCAATTTTGGTTCATTATTTCCAGACCCACGTGTTCTTCTTTACTAAGCGGGATCTCAGCACAGTCCCGTAGGTCTATCAACATCTGTTTGGTCTGGACTCCTTCATTTTTTCGGCCTGGTTTGCTTGCACCTGTTCATAACGTTCTTCGCTAACAATAACCTGACCTCCTTTTCCTGGTGGATTCCCAAGCAGGCAAGATGTTATAGGCCCAATTGTCACAACAGCCTCCACACATGGAGTTAACCAGGAATTGTTAATGCATCTCAAACTCAAACTCTGCCTTATTCTGGATTGACTGTCAAGTGTGGACATTCTGTAAGGTGCTTTGGGATCCTTAGGGGAGAGATGCTCTAGACATTCCCGTTATTCTGGCGCTTCCATTGCAGTAGTCCCATCTCTGCTCCGAATGTGCGGCAGCTTCTCCATCATATGCGACTGTCTAACCTGCCCCCCTCTCCCTCTCTTTGCATTTGAATTGTTTTTAACCCTCCCCCACTTGTCTCTCCCCAAATCCAGACACTGGATGGCAGCCCATTGAAAATGCACAGCAGCCCCCTTCCAAGTGCCCAGCTCTTTTGAACTAAAAGGATTTTCTCAGAGGCTAAGTTCAAATGTATGAACGTTATTTATTTATCATCCCATTATGTATTATTCATTTATTTAAAAATGAATGGCAGCTGTGCGCCCGCTGTTTAATCACCAGTCTGGGGAGAGAGGGACAGGCGGAGACAGCGGCTTGGTCCGCTGATAACCTGGCACCATTACATGCCGCCAGGGGACTGGCGCTTGCTGGATTTTTCGCATGAAGGTGAAAAAATAAATAAATAAATAGCCCTGCCCCACCCCCGCTGTCAGCCACGGAACCCCCCTGAAGCCCAGGAAGTGGAGGGAGTGGCTGGAAGAGTGGGGTTGGCCCTGTGTCTGGCTGCAGGGCGGGAGCCCCCGGAGAGTCCGTCTCAGGCTGATTTTAAGGAGGAAGGAGGGTGCAGTGCTCAGGGCACTAGACTAAGACTTAGGGGTTCAAGCCCATGCTCTGTGTGACCTTGGGCAAGTCTCTTGGTCTCTGAGACTCACTTCCCATCTGTACAAGGGGGGAAAACTGGTCTGCCCTGCCTCACAGAGTGCTGGGAGGCGCGTGGACACTGGTAATTGGGGCTGTACAAACCCCTAGGACGGAGAAATGAATATTGCCTCTGGCTAGGACTCCTGGGTTCACTAGCCCCTCCTCCTCCACATCCCTGCTCACTTCTACTGGGATGGCGACAAGACATTCGCCAGCTAACAGTGACCAAGTGGCAAGGGAAGGATCGACCAGTGGTTCAGGCAGGAGGGAGACGTGGGTTCGGGTTCCAGCTCTGCCACAGACCCCCCCGGGTGACATCGTGTGAGGCATTTAATCTCCCCGGGCCTCCCTTCCCCATCTGTGAAATGCTTCCTTTGTCTGGCTGTGGAGCTGTGGCTGTCTTGTCATACGTGCAGCTCCCAGCACAACCAGCCGCTCTTGGGTGGGGTCTCTAGGTGCCATCGCAGCCCAAAAATAAATACAGACGGTGACAAGGGAGAAAGTGAATACTTCTTTTAAAACTAAAAAAACAGCCTTCGTTGTCTGTTTTATCCCTTGGCCCTTCCCTCCATCTGTGCAATGCTGCTCTGTGCCTCAGTTTCCCTATCTGTGAAAAGAGGGCGATGACGTTTACTCTCCTTTGTAACATGCACTGAGCTCTGCGCAAGCACTAGGCATTCGTATTGTCTGGAAAAGGTTCTGGGGGCCAGGATCCCACCCCCATGGTCAGCTGTTTGTGGGTGGACCTGAGAAGGGCAGTTGTGTAGCATGTATGATCAGACTGGGCTACAGACAAACACCCAGAGCCCCTGCCAGAGACATGGGGGGCAAATCATTTAGGCTTAAACTTTCCAAAGTGGCCACTGACTGTGGGCACCCTGACTTCTGGTTGCCCAACCCCAAGGTCCCTGGGCCTCAGATCCAAAAGCAAATGAGCCCTGACTTATCCCCAAGCAACTCTTGAGTTGGGGGTGCTCAGAACCGCTGAAAGTTGGGGGGTTCCAAAAAAAAGGCTTCCAACATCCCTGGCAGCTGAGAATGTAACCTGTAACTTATCAGTGCCTCAGTTTCCCCAGCTTTAAAGTGGGGATTGCTTTGGGGGAGCGGAAGGCAGCCTGCAGGCAAGGTTGCATTTTGCCTTCCTGGTGTTTCACCTGCATGGCTTAATTAACATGTAAAGGACGATGAATTTTCAAATGAAAGGCCCCAAAGGCTAATGATACATTTCTTCCCCCAAACTTCACATTTTTCCTGGTCCTGGAGCCAAACGGAAGCATCTCCCCCCACCCCATCCTTCCCTCTCTCACCCTCTGCCTTGCCTTGGACTTGCTCTAATTGAGAGAGACTCAGCCCCTACTTTCCCCTGGAGCTTCCCCTGGGGAGCACATTGTCTGCTCCAGCCTGGTTGATGTAATCCCCGAGCCTGAACAATACTTCCCCACCCCGCTCACAGGGAAAGGGCATTAGCCTCCCAATGAGATAATTACTCTGCAGGCCACCCTAATCACCTTCCAGTCCAGTGTGTGGATCTACTTTCTGCCAGCTGGGAACAGGCTCCTCGTCTCGGAGCCCAGCCAGCCCCGCTGCTCCACACCGATGCCAGGGACAGTTCAGACCCTGCAACTGCTCAGCTTCGTCCCTGCTGTCTCTTACTCCCTTTTTACTTGGGTCTGATCCTCCCCGTTACACTTGGGCAGAAGGGGCATAAAGCGCAGCCAGATCTCGAGTGTAGGGGCTGATCCTGCTCTCGCTCACACCAGTGTTACCCCGGGCAGAATGCCATGGATTTACACTGGTGCAAAAGACAGCAGGGAGCAGGGCCATAGTGCTTTACACACCCACTTTGCACAGGTGTAAAAAGGTGCAAGGGACTGGGGAATTGAGCCCAAGGACTGGGATAGTGGTGAGGGGGCTGCAGGTCAGGATTGAGGGGCATTAGAGCTGGGTGGGAGAACCCAGGGCTGGAATAACGGGAACGGGGCTGGAGGAGGCTGCATATCAGGATTGAAAGGCATCAGCAGAGGTGGGGGTGTGCAGCCCAGAGCAGGAATAGATGGAGACTGTGGGTAGGGAACGTGTGCAGAGAGACCAGCACTGGAACTGCAGAGGGCTACAGGTCAGGACCGAGGTGCAGAACTGCACAAGGAGAAAGGAGGCATTTTGCCTTATCCTGTGCTTTGCCTTGCCCATTTGGCCTGGCTCAGGACCTGAGTCTCGACCCTTCCTACAATTCCCCTTCGCTTCCCAGCTCACATCCTTTCCCACCATTTGCATTGTAATTGATAGTGAGGTCTCAACAGTCCCAGTTACCAAAGAAGAGCCTCTTCCCAGCTACTGCACTGCTTGGTCAGAGAGCGACCCGCTGGCTTAGTGAAGCTGGGTCTTTACGCAGCCCAGAGGAATGAGTGGCCACCTCTCTCCATGGCTTTGATTCGTCCAAAGTTCCAGGAGAAAGGTCAGTCCCAAGGAATTTGAGCATTACGGGGGAGCTTGGGTTGAAGCATCGGGGATCTCATCGGCTCCAGTAAAGCCTGGCTGTGCGGACCCAAAACGTTCCATATCCAAGTTTTGGTTATTCAGCGAAATCCCATCCAAAGTGTCACTGATGCTGCTGGGAAGCTCTGCACTCAGCACACTGTGAATGGAAACCTTCCCACAGAGTCCTTTCCCAGGGGGTTCTGGTGCTTCCTCTTGCCAATCGTCTAACAAGAGAGCCCAGGTCAGGCCTGGGCCTTATGGAGCCTCTGCTTCTGACTCAGCTGGGAGCTCTCGGGTACATCGATGCTGCAAAGAAGGAGTGTTCTTAACTCGGGTTAGAAGAGCAGTGAAGACACAGCAACTCAGCTGTTATCTCGGGTTAGCAGCTTGATTTAAAGTCTGTAGGAGTACCTGGGGTTGAATTCAAGCTGCTTACCCAAGTGAAAAAGCACCCACGTCTTCGCTGTTATGGGAGCCTGAGTTCAGGCTGCACCTTTGTAGCTGTGTAGACAGGGGGGCTGAAACAATTTGTATAGTGGGGGTGCTGAAAATCATTGAACCAAACTGTAAACCCGGTGTATGATGGAAATCATTTCAAGCCAGGGGGTGCTGCAGCACCCACCGCACCCCTAGTTCCAACCCCTATGTGTGTAGATGAGCCCCTAGGAGCAGACAAGCCCTGCAATGAAACACAGTGTGAGGGGGTGGAAGTAGCTACCCAAACTTTTCTCAACTTTACCAAAGATTAGTGGGTGGGATGGCACTCTGCTGGGAGCTTCCAGGTTTCCTGTTTTTGGCCAAAGTCATTTTCACCATGGTCCTGACTATTTCCCAAAGCCGTTTCCTCCTTTTCGGAGAGTGGTTTTTAAATGGGTCAGAAACACACAGAAAATGCAGGAGCCAATAGACCCCCCCAAGGAGTCTGCTTTGGGATAAAAAGTGGAGACTAGAGATTGGGTGGTCTCAGGGGCAGGAGCTGTCTATCATTATGTTTGTCCAGCATTTATTGCAAAGGAGCCCTGATAGTGACTAGGACCTCTAGGCTCTCATGCAAATAACCAATAACAATAAAGCCCAGAACATGGATTCCAAACTTACCCAGGATTTGGGGTATCCAGATCTGGACTCCAACATGCCATGAAGTTTTGGAGTCCTGGGATTTAGGGAATGTGATGCAGACCTATCTCTGACAAACTCTTCCCCTGACATTTGGAGCAAGCAGAGCCTGTCACTTGTTATTTTCTCCACCTTTCTCAGTTCTTCCTTTGCTACATTATAAAAAGCTGCAAAACTAACAAACTTTCAATGGGCAAACTTTCCCCTGAAAGGGAAACTTTAGCAGGCTCATTCTTCCAGGGTTTGGCAGAAAGAGGGGGATGTTTTCCAGCCTCTGGTGCTGGCTTTCCTGGAGAACAAGAATGGTTTGGGAAAGTGTCTGTGCTGGTGAATCTTCCCCCGGAGCTATCTAGCAGGGAGCCCCATTTGTCTGTATCCCCAGATTGTATTAAATCTGGAGCTGGTCAGAAAAATGTCGTCACCTTTTGGTGGTTGAAAAATGGCTTTTAGGCTAAATTGAAATTCTGGGGAGAAAATTTCCATTTTTTTTGTTAAAAAAAATCAGGTTTTCATAAAAAACGGAACATCTTTCTGAGGTTTATTGCGGGGGTTGGCTTGGTTTGTTTTGACAACTGAGATTACAAAAATTAACAAATGTTCTGTTCGTACCTAATCCGCCTATCAAAAACTGTCAACGGCAATGACCTGTTTTCATTTTCCTCTGAAATTTTTCACAGAAGGGAAACCACATTCTTTTGACCAGCTCTAACTGATTTTTTTCCCCTCTTACGAAACAGCATCCTAAATCGTGCTCAGAAACGGCCCTGGGATGTAATGCTTGGTTACGTAGGGAGAGATGAGATTTGTAATAGGTGTATGGGAACGTATATATTCATCCAGAAAGAGGCAGGGCCTGTTAGACCTTTGAAGGGGCGGCAGAAGAAGAAGTTTTGCCTGTCTCTATGTGTGACATCCGCCTCTTGGAATAGCTACATGCAGCCCTAGCATAGCTGCTGCCGCTGCTCCCAGTGGCGTGCAATGCACCGTCATCAAATCTTAGGAGGAAAGGGCACTGCATTTGTGTGCAGCTAGGAGGAAAAACATCCCTCTGCTACTGAGGTGCACGTGACATGACCGGCTGGGCTCAGCTGTCGATGGTTAATTTGGAGGAACTGGAGTTTTGCTGTGCATTGGCAGGATCCTTGTGTGTGTGTAACATGTGAGAGCCAGTTTGCACATGGCGTAAACACACACACACCCATCAGCATTGCCACTGCCAGTCTCTGATAATGAGACAGCTCTGCTCTGCCCCAGCCAAGCACTGCCACACAGACAGATTTCCCAGATTCCCCCACCCTGGCTCGGTCTGCATCATCCCCACAAAGCAGGGCTTCTCCAGGCAGGTACAGTTTGTGCTCCATTCATCTCAGAGAAAGCAGCAAGCCAGCCAGCAGCAGTCTGTCCTCACAGCCTGGGATTCTGCAGGCACAGGGTGTTCTGCCCCAGGTCAGCTCTTGCTGGGAGGCACCTTGTGCAAAGGGACCATGAACTGGAATCCCCCTCTCACTAACTTTGCACAAGGGTCACTTGGGCCCAGAGTGAAGGATTCTGGGTATCCTGATGCTCCAGATATTCTCTGAGCAAGAGTCAGGGTAGCTGTTGTCGTCAGTCCATACCTGAGCAGGAGCAAGTGTGTTCATGGGGAAGGAGGAGGCTGGTTTGGCTTGTCCTTCTGTAGGGCCTGATGCCATGAGGAGTTGAATCAGACAGGAGTGGATGTGGCACCAGATCAGGCCCTTATCTTGTCCCCTTAAATCAGAGAGAGCCCCAGGACTACCAGGCTGCTGTGTGGGCAGTGAGCGAGATGGGGCTGCTTGGCCAAGAAGTGTGGGCTCAGCAGAAGCATCTCCATCCCCTTCTGATCAATGAGCTAATCCCTTCCTATTTGCCAGGAGGTCAGGGCCCATCTCCAGTCACACCTGACATGCTACGAGCCAAAGGATAGAAGATAAGGAGACCCCCTCCCCTACCCCCACCCACTGCTGCCCGAACTGGAAAAGCGGATCCAACGGGCTGTGCGCTCAGCTGGGAAAACGTACCATGTTGGCGAAGCCCTGATCCTGCCACTCCCAACACCACAAGAAGCCGGGGAACCTGCTTTCAGCTGCCACTGACCAGTGCTGACAGGAGAGCCCTGTCTGGCCCGCTGGTTCATAGACTGGGCAGCCAGGACAGACCATGAGACCATCTAGTTGAAGTTCCTGCAGACACAGGTCCCAAGATCCCTGTACGGAACCCGCTATCCAGGAGCTGAGTCCAGGGCGTCTGTTAGAATGAAGCAGCCAAGCTAGATTTAAAGCTCCCTATGATGGAGAATCCACCACATCCTTAGCAGCCAGTTACCATTATCATTATTAGAGCGTCTTCACACTAATTTAAGAACAGGGTCACATGGGTCATCAGCAGGTTTTTAAGCCGGGGCCTGCAGATTCACAGCACAGCTGGCTGCCACTTGAGCTGCAGGAGGAGCTGAGCGCTAAGCAGGCCTTTTTTCTCCAATGTTCCGGTCTGGCCTGTCTCCTGCTCCAGTTGTGAAATCTCGGCTCCAAAGACTAAACATCCCTTCAGGACAGAGTCCCCTCAAAGTCTAGCTTGGAAAGGCATCCTAAAGCTTGGATGCTTCTCTGGATCCTTTGGGGCCTGATTCTTCCCGGCCTTGTTGCTGTGCTAATCTGTGACCCCTGTGCAGAGTGGGCACAGAAAGCTACCAGGGGAGTGGAGAATTTTGGTACCATTTTATGTGCACTTCACACCGGGCGGTAAGTGAGTGCACAAAAGGCCCAGCTCCCCTCTGCCCTGCACCTCCTGGAGTAATTCAGGCTAGTGCAAGGTGGGTATAACACACTGCCCAAAGCACAATAGGAACATTTCACGTCCGCCTTGCACTTATGTAAGTGACTCCACACAGGGCGAGGCAATGGAGAGCCATGGGAAATCGGGTCCGATAGCTTCCTGGCAAGAGGTTGGCAATTCTGCATCTGGAACTGCAGAGGTGGCCGTGCCGGGAGCCCTTGCCAGCTCGCATCCCTGGTGTGTCAGGCATGGTACAAGCACTTAGTAAGGTGCAGCTCAAAGAGCTTACAGTAGTTCTCACCGTGAGCCTAGGTCCTGCGAGAGAAGTCTGTGGACGTGGGAGGTGAGTAGACCAAGGCAAACCCGGCGTGTCCCCTTCAGGAGCAGCTACAGCCACTGCTGAGACACCCAGCTCTGGAATTTCCCTGGCTAACTTTTAAAAAGAGAAGTGACGCCATAGCTGGCTCTGGGAGGAGCTTCTCGCTGGCAAGCCCCAGGCCCTGGTGAACGGAGGCTCAAGGCAGCAAGCCAGGCTCCTGCTTCTTTTAACGGGTTGATGCTTTCAGAGAAATGCTGGGGAAGAGGGAATACAAGGAACCCAGCTACAGATGTCTAAATTAATGCCTGTTTCCCATTAATCCTGCTGTTTGTGGCTCTCGCTAGGACTGTCAGGAAGGGAGGGGGTTTTACCCACCTTTCCCCACAGGCTGGACGTTGTTACAATCAGAGCAATGTTGCAGGGAGACTTAATCCCCTGTCAATCTCTCAGATCAGATGAGGTTTTCAAGGAAAGGCAGCAGCAGACCCTGGAAGAGGGAAAGATGGGCAGCAGCAGAAGAGCTAACGACCCATCCTCTCAGCTCATCACCACCGAGGTGGGCAGCGGCTCTCCACACGCTTTGGTGCTGTGGGCAGTTTATTTTAGCTTGTTCCAGCGTTTCCTGGAAACACAGAGATAAATACACACTGAGGGCCATTTGCCTCCGGAACAGATGCGCTGCCGGTAGCCATGTCCATGGCCCTGCACCGTTCACGACAGTGCAGAGCAAGAGTGAAGGGCAGTGAAATCAGAACATGAGCACTGCCCATCACCATCACCTTTGCGCTGGTGCAGCCAACTAGGCAAGGAGCAGAGCAATGGAGAGTCAGACCCAGACGCTCCTGCCCTCAGCATGTCTATTTTCTATTCAGGACAGTCTCTTCTGGCCTTAATGTTTGCCCAGGGTTGGCTGGGGGGGGGCAGGAATGGCTGCTGGGGGATGTGGACAAAGGGGAACGGGAGTTCAGATGGGTCTGTCCATAGGGCGCCTTGTAATTTACAAAGCAGGGGGGAGTGTTCCCAAAGAGGAGTTTCCCTCTGCAGCGCTTTGAATATTTATAGCTGGGTTTGGGGCCTTAGAAGGCCAGTGTTGAGGGGGGTAGTGTTGGGAGCCAGCCCTGGCTCCTCCCTCTCTCTTTCTTGCCTGATCTCTCCTGACAGACAAACACAGTTTTTCTCCTAAACAAAGTCCTTGTCCAGCCAAGCACACAATGCAGTGCCATTATCCAATGGGGGACGGAAAGGAGGGGTGTGGGCCGGCTGCCTGCTGACAATGCACACAAGTGGTGAGCGGAGAAGCCCTATTGTGTCTGATCAGGCAGGGCTGAAGCCCATGTCTTTGGTCCAATGAATGGGACCATTGTGTCTGAGTCCTCCATCTTCTCAGCACCCACCTTCCCTCCTCCCCCTCTGCTCCAGCCTGCCTGGCCTTCTTCGGCAGCCTGTCCACGATGGTACCAACCCATGGCAGCCAAAATTGCCTTCTTCAGACCCAGATGATTCCTTTGCAACCTGGTTTTTTCCAGCCTTCTAGCAAGAGGAAGGAGCAAAACCTTCCTGTTAGAGGGAACATGGTGAAGGGCCATGGCAGTTCCATCGTGTTATTCTAAACTCATCACCATCAGGCAGACCTTCTTGGTACCTGTGGCAGATGCTATTGACCAGGGGAAGCAGGAGGGGATGGGTTAGGATATTGATTAAATCAGGAGGGATGATATTAGGAGTGTTGGAAACAAGACACAAGCCATAATTCTTCCTCTCTACTCCACTCTGATTAGGCTTCAACTGGAGTATTGGCACCTTAAGTGGGTTTTTTACCCACAAAAGCTTATGTCCAAATAAATCTGTTAGTCTTTAAGGTGCCACCAGACTCCTCGTTGTTTTTGTGGATACAGACTAAGACGGCTATCCCTCTGATAACTGGAGTATTTTGTCCAGTTCTGGGCACATCATTTCAGGAAGAATGTGGATACACTGGAGAAAATCCAGAGAAGAGCAACAAAAATGATTAAAGGTCTAGAAAACATGACCTATGTGGGGCAGATTGAAAAAACTGGGTTTGTTTAGTCTGGAAAAGAGAAGATTGAGGGGGGACATGGTAACAGTTTTCAAGTACATAAAAGGTTGTTACAAGGAGGAGGAAAAGAAATTGTTCTCTTTAACTTCCGAGGAGAGAACAAGACACAATGGGCTTAAATTGCAGCAACAGCGGTTTAGGTTGGACATTAGAAAAAAATTTCTGCCAGGGTGGTTAAGCACTGGAATATATTGCCTAGGGAGGTTGTGGAATCTTTGTCACTGGAGATTTTTAAGAGCAGGTTAGACAAACACCTGTCAGGGATGGTCTAGATAATTAGTCCTGCCTTGAGTGCAGGAGACTGACTAGAAGACCTCTCAAGGTCCCTTCCCATCCTATGAGTCTATAGTCTAGGAGCTAAGCAGGGGGATTGGGCCTCTCTGACTCATGGGTTCTAGGCCCAGTTCTGGCTCTGACCTGGAGCAATCACTTCCCCTCTGTGTGTCTCAGCTTCTCCCTCTGTCAAACGAGGATGGTTATACTGACCTGGGGAGGGTGTCTGGCTCAATGGCCTGGCTTTGTAAAGCGCTTTGAGATCCTCAGGGGAAAGGAGCTAAAGAAAACCAAATTATTTGGCCAAGATCTTAAAAAGTGCCTCGTCCCAGGATTTTAACAGTATGTCAGCATTGCTCTGCTCAGTTCCCATGTTCAGATCTTACGCTGGTGGAACTCCCTTGAGGTCATTGGAGTTATACCCTTGATTTGAGCCAGTATAAATGAGATCAAAATCAGGCCCACCAGCTCCTCACAGCTTCCTTTTGCTGCGGGCTCAGGAGCAGGGAATGTCTGTTTGGGCTCTTTGATCTCTGGGGAGCTCATGTTTTATTCTCTCAAGTCTTGCCCCACTCCCATTTACATAAAAGGAGTGAATGGGGGAAGGGGGGTGGGAAGAGCCCACCGCAGGCTGGTAGACACAGAACTTTGGGGTGCATTCCCCCAGTTCACTGGCTGCTTGTGCTGCAGAGTAAATAGTGGGATTCTAAGTTTCCAAGGGAGAGACCACCTCTGAAGCAAATGCCAATTGAGTCCCAAGGACAGCAGCCTCTGATTTTGCAGGGGTAGAAGTGGTGGAAACCTATAAATTGCAGAAGTTAGAAAGAGGAATCTGTTTGCAATCTGGAAATGTAACCTCAAGCCCAGTGGCCCCCGAGTGCTGGAACCTGGCTAGAATCTCGTCTCGTTGCCAAAACGAGCCTTTGAAGTCTGCCCAATCCATTTATTTGCTTTGCTTTTACCTGCTGATCTCTCTGGCTCAGGCTTGAGAAGTCAGGGTTCCTGCGAAGCACCTTAAGCCCTGAGTCACTCGGAGAGAAGTACCCTCTAGTGGGCCAAACTCAGGGCTGGGAACCAAGAAATTCTGAGCTCCAAATCTGAGCTCTGACCTTGGGCAAGAGTTGCTTCCCCTCTGCATGCCTCAGTTTTCCTATCTGTAAAATGGGAGAGGGGATGTTTATTTACCCACTTGAGCTGGGTTGTGAAGATTAATTAGTTAATGTCTGTAGGTCCATGAATGCTAGGATGATGGTCGCCTTTATGAGGACATAGCTCAAGATACCTACCGGAACTCTCCCTTCTCATAGGCCATGATCAACCTGTGGGAAATTCTGCACCTCCCTTCTGCTGCTGCAGTGCGGATAGACACATAGTCTAATCTTTGATACCTTAAAGGCCACATTTGGAACTGCTTTCTCCATCAATCTGACTCCTTTTTGCAACCCCCTTCATGGCTATGGCCTCTGCCCCCAAACCGCTGGATTGGCTTCTGCTAGGATTTCAAATCCCAGTCGCTCTGGGGTGGAGATTTGAACTCATGGCCTCCGTGTGCAGCACTGTCAATGATCTGTTTGCAGAGGTTTCCAGCTGGGTTGGACAATGCAGGAGTTGTGCTGTGGGTCTCTCAGGTGGGAGCGGAGTTGAGTCCTGCAGTCAGCAACAGCTGCTAGATGGTACCAGGCTGGGTGTGTCCAGATCTCTTACTGTGGGCCAAACTCAGGCCTGCTGCAAGCAGGTGCAAGTCCATTGAAGTTAGTGTCGCTGCACCCATTTACACCAGATCTAAATTTGTCCTTGGTCTCTTCCAAAACTATGCCTCCTGGTGAAAAGTTAAGGCTCTGGACAGACAGCGCCTGGAGGATGTTTTCCATTTAGCCCTCTTAAGCCTCCATCTCACTATTAGGATAGAAAGTGTTAGCCCTGCAAGGTTTAAATGCACAGTTCACCTCTTCACCTTCCTGTGAACACCATGGGGAGGAGGCTAGCCTCAATTCTGTGCTCTGGAAGGACAATCTGGGCATGTGAAATTATCTTCAGGTAAATAAAACAGGGGCTCATTTAACTGGAAGCCCTAAACTGCACGATTTCTGGGAAGGAGTCTCAGCATGAGAAACTGTCATTTGAGCTTCCCTGCTCTCTGACATCACTGCCACGGAGCAACACTCGTGAAGCATTCCCCAAAGAACTCTCCTCAAAATCCAGCCTCTGCCTGCCTCTTGAAATGAATGGGCCAAACGAAAGCCCTGTTCCAAAGTCTCTCTCTGTTAATAAGTACAGCAGATGTGGAAAAAGCCCCCATCCATAACTGAAGCCCTAATGTGAAACTCTCTCTTCTCCGGTCTTGTTTCCAGGCAGGGAGTGTTATAATGTGACCCCCCCACACACACACTCTGTCTATATAAAGACCAGCAACATTGTACTTTAGAGGAGATGGTCTATGCTCAAGGTCAGATGTTACCCTATGAACAGCTTAGGATTTAGCAAAACAATCAAAGCCACATATTTAATAGGGTGGGTAATCGAAGTATGATCCATTGATCTGAGAAAAGGAACATCAGGTATCTGACTCCCCGTCCATTTTGCTTTCACAAGAAAAGGACTACGCTTGTCCAATAATTCCCCTATTGCCATGATTTCCCCACTTCCCACTCATTTGGCTGCTTGTTATATAACTTTTAGGTGGCAATGTATGCTGGAGGCATTTTTTTTTGATTCTGCCAAGGCCTAACCCAGAGAACCTGATGGGGCTCATTGCAAAGTTTGGGTGACTCTTTTAATTTTTATGAAACTAGACACCAGGGTTAGAGTTTGGCTGCCTGAGGCTTGTGGGAGCAGGGGAAAATCTGCAAGACATCTTGATCTGATGGGCAAAATCAGGGTCCGCAGTATCAAGGTAGCTCAGCTGCCTCCCGTGTGGGGTAGGAGACCTTGCAAGGAAGCATCCTGATGCTGTAAAGTGTGATATCAGTTTGGTAGCAGGAATACAGGACTAGGTGAGAGGCACAGCTGTTATCTAGTGGATTGGACACTGGGCTAGGAGTCAGGACACCTGGGTTCTATTCTTGATTCCGCAGCTGGCCTGCTTTGCAACCTGAGGCAAGTCACTTCACCTCCCCCAACAAGACCAGGAGTGTATGTTAATCGCAGTGTCCTGGCCAAATTCCACTTCTAAGATTTGCATGTAGTTTCAGCTGGATGCAGTATTCTTTACTTCCTGACCTAAGGTATTATCCAGGATTCCCGCGCATTGTTAAACACATCTCTTCTTGAAGATGACTGCTTTTCAGGGGTGGGTGAATTAAGGCACCTATATCTTTTTGCTAAGACTGAAAAGCCCTTTGGGATCTTTTTGGAGACGAGGTGCTATGTAAATGTCATATATTCACTGTGAGAGACAAGGTGGGTCAGTTAATATCTTTTGTTGGACCAACTTCTGCTGGGGGAAGGTATAAGCCTTGGAGCCACACAGAACTCATCTTCGGGTCAGATTTATTGTATTGTTTGGAAATAGTCCTGATGGTAAGATACTGGACTTGGGAGAACTGCTTCAGTTTTTGGCTGTGCCGCAGATTCCCTGTGTGACCTGGGGTAAGTCACTTACTGGATCTGTGCCTCATTTCCCCAGCTGTAAAATAGGAGATCAGGACTCATTGTCTGTCCCATCTCTTTACATTGTAAATTCTTCAGGGCAGGGACTTTGTTTCTACAGAGCCCAGCACAATGGGGCTGTAATCTGGATAATGCCTAGAGACATAACTTACTTCTCATCTTCTACCAAGACATTGTTTAACCATCTTTTTATTTATTTGTTTGTTTTTCTTTAGCCTTTTGCAGAAAAGTAAGAAAACCAAACCACCGCCATCTCCGATGGATGCCGTTCTGCAGCAGTCCCAGCCAGGGAAGAGGGATGGAAAGAAGCATGCCTAGTTCAGGGGGGAAATAAAGAACATTGCAACACGCAGGCTTTGAATTTAACATTGCTGAGAGGGTTCTGTTCTCTAGGCTAGAATGTGACCTACAGCATGGCATGTAAGAACTGCCTAGATGCATCTGTGCCTGCAACGCACGGGCAAGATGCAAACTTTCCACAGGCATCAATGGGGAAAGGAGAAAACAAACAGCAACTTGGCCCAGGGTCTGCATAGAGACAGCGAGGGCTCAACAGAGGCAGGTTACGCCACCCCAGGCCTAAGGTGGGCTGAACTTTTCCTGCCTCTGAGGAATTGCCTGGTCAGGAAGAGATTAATATCATTGTCTTCTACCTGCAATGCTTTGAGTGGCTCTAGATGATTGGCTGGCTTGGCTGTATAATCTTTCACAAAGATGAAAATCTGGGGGATCCAGAAGGGAAGGAGCTACCTTACTACCCACATGGATGCTAGAGCCCCCTGGCTGTCTCTTGCAGAAGGTAAGCCTCAGCTTTTCTTGCACTCTTACTGCCCTACCCCACGCACCCACTCACATCTGCCCCTAGATGAGTCCCTTCCGCTGATCCCTAAACCCCCAGGAATTGCCCAGACATGTAGAGCCAGTGGATGCAGCACAAACACCTCGTGATTCCTGATGATATTAGGGAGGGTGAGTTTCTGCAGTGCAGAAAAGGGCAGACAAGACAGATCTGAGTTTCAGGTTCTATCAGCAATCTCCCGGGTATAAGCAGCCCTGGGTTGAGGGGCAGAGGAGAGCAGGAGAAGACCTGGGAGGGGGATGGGGCTACAAAGCAATGGATGATAATCAGAGGAAACTCTTGGATGTGTGATGGAAGTGAGGAATCCCCGTCAAACACCTGCGACTCTCTGGGAACTCTGTGCAGTGACAAAACTTCTCTTGTGTCGGGGGCCATTTGGCTCTGGGATCTTGGTTTTCAGGCTCCTCTCTGCCATAGAATGACAGCAAATTAGCAGTGGGGGCAGGAGTTTATCCTATGGAGACTGAAGTTGAACCTGGATGGGGGAGCAGGATTCTGGGAGTCCCAGCCATGAGTGTCAATGGGAATTAAGGGATGTAGGCCTTGTGCCAGCCTTCTGTCTAGGGGTGAATGTCACCTGGGAGAACTCATTATTATTATTATTTGTGTTATCATGGTGCCTAAAAGCCCTAGTCCTGGACCTGAATCCCATTGTGCTCGGCGCTTTACAAATACCTGAACAAAAAGACCGTCCCTGCCCAAAAAACTTACAATCTAAATATGAACCAAGCAACAACAGACGGAGACAGACTGACAGGGGCTTACAAGGAAACAAGGAGACACTGTTGGTCAGAAAACAGGCCGTCGTCTTTGTCTGTGGCCTGACCATCGACAGGTTTTTTTCAGTATCATGACAAAGGAGAGTCCTGAAGAAGGAGGATGGGAGGGGCTGGTTGGAAACAAGAATTCCGATTTGTGAAAAATGTCAAGATTTTGAGATTTCTTTTTGTTTTGATTGGAACAAAAACTAGCCCTTTCAGAGACAGACTCTCCCACCCCACACCAGCCAATAGCTTGATGGTCAGAGCAGTCATCTCATTGGGAGACTCAGGTTCAAGTCCCTGCTCTGACTCTCACAGACTCCCGCATCCCAGTCACCAGGCTATAGACTTAGTCTTTCTCATTCTCTCCTGTTTTCATTTTATACAAATAGTTAAATATTCATTGGGCCAGAGAGCGCGCGAGAGAGAAATTCCATCCTGGACCCAACAAAATTTACATCAAAACTGATACATTTCTGCAAAAAGTTTTGGTTTTGACAAATTGGCATTTTCTGTTGGAAAAAAAAGTTTTGTCAAAAAACTCCTGACCAGTTCTGGTAATGAGTTGGTTTTGTTTACAAGGAGCTGATTCCATGTGGGAGGGGCAGCATGCGAAGAAGAAGGAAGGTGCTTGTAGGAAGGTGCCCATCTGAACTATATAGAGTCAGCAAAACTGAGCTGGAAATCTCAGAATTAGGGCCAGAGATGCCACAGGAAATGGCCCCTCTGGATATTTTAATGCCTCTACCTGCAGCAGGAATTAAAGTGGAAGAGGAAGGACAATAATGACTTTAAAACAATGCAGCCAGTTTTCTCCAGGGTTTAAGGTCAGGTTTGGGTTTGAGGCCCAGATCTCGGGTTTGGTTCTCATTCCATCTGAATTGGTTCAGGCATTGCTCGAACCCTTGGTCTCTTTTAATCTGAATCTGGGACTTTCCAAAGAGTCTAGGGGAATTAGGTGTCTGATCCTGTTGAATTTCAAAGAAATTGAAATCCTCTATTGCTTAGGATCCTTCAGAAATCCCAGCCTGAAATAATAACGAGGGGGTGGCCCTTGCCCATCCTCCTGGGCTTAAGGGATGCCTGCTGCACCCCCTGGCCCTCCCATTGGGCACAAATGAAGGCCAGAATTTTCAGAAGCTTTCAGCCTCTGTTTAGAGATCAGACCGTGCCAGCCGTGCTCTCATTGAGTAGTGCTGCTCGTCTCAAATACCCATCGAATCTCACGGAGATCGCTTGCCACATGACGTATTGCTCAGTGGGAGTGGCTAAATGAGGGGCCATATTTTCTCACAGGCTGGGTGTTGAGCTCTCGAGCTGGCCAGGACATGATTTTATTTCATTTTTACCATGCACCAATTTCTATATGAAATTTTTTTTTTCATTTTTGTCAAAATTTTTATTTGATTTTTTTTTTTCAGGTTTTCGTAACAAAACAAATCAACTCTCCAAGGCAGTTTTGGGTGACTGGGAAATTTTGAGCCTTGAGTGTTTTTTGTTTAATGAAAACACAGAAATTGTCAATAAAAACAGACATTTCCGTTGAGTCAAAATGCCTTTTTTCCACGGAAAAACTTCTTAGTAGGACGTTACCAACCAGTGATCCTGAACTCTTCTGAAAATCTAGCTGCAAATGTCTCCGAGCGCTTTTTGCAAAAACTGGCAGCTGAGTTCTTTGAAAGGTCCAACCCCAGTTGTGGATGCTGAGTCTTGGTAAATCTGGCCCTGTGAAAAATTCAACCCCGTGTAAACAACTCAATCCACAGAGGAAGTTTCCAGAGGAGGAAAAATCATCAACTCCCCCTGCCCTAATGAGTCCATTTCCTCTTGCTCCCAGTGTCCTCATTTCTCTGCTGTGAAGTCACTTTCCATTGATCCTGGCTGCCTAAGAAACAAACAAAGCCCTAAATATATACATATATAAAGGAACATTTCTTCCTTGAGGCATTTAGCTCCCGATCCTTTACTGCCACAGAGGTTGCCAGTGCTCTCCATGCGAATGCACAGACCCCTCCTTCTACCCTGCACAAACTTCCTTTCACTTGTTTTCCATGGAGGAAGAAGTCAGGTTTACCAGCCGAGTGACGTCCGACTCCATCCCACACCCCATGTTGGTTTTGGTTTTGGTTTTGGGCTTGATGTTTTTAATTTCCAAGCTATTTGCTTCACACCAACGAAGGGGGAATGGAACATTGTTCTTTGAACAACAACAGATCCCTGGGAGTTAGTCAAGAGAAAAACTACACACCCTAAGGTCTTAAAAGCTCCGACTTTTCACATGACAGTGGAGCTGTCCAAAGCATTAGAAAAAGAAGTTTCACCTTTACTGGTGTGTCTCTAAATACAGAACCCCCGTTTGCAGGGTTTGCAGGCACTGTTATGTCACCCTTCATCAACCCCACTGTAACAAGGGTATTTTTTCTTCTTCTCCTGCTGTGCAACTGCAAGTGAGCCCCATGCTGACTGGAGAGCCAGAGAGGCTGAAAGTCCATGTATAATGTGGCAAGATTCCCCAGTACCTGAACTCACACCAATGTGTCTCCCCCTCAACTTGGAACTCACCTCTGCCCCAGCATGGTCTCTGTTGCCCAGTCGATCCTTGGCCGCTCTGCTGAGACTGCTGCTAAGAGAATAGTGGTTTGTGTGAGGTGGATATTTGTCCATTTTGACCTGGGTGTAGAACCACCAACTTGTGTTATGGAGGCGTCTCTGCTGCCATCAGCTAGCAGTGGCTATTTTCAAGCTTCTAAGACCTGGGACCTGACTTTCAGAAGCAGCTGAGCACCTACATCTCCAGCTGAAGGCCATGATATCTGTAGGTGCTCGTCTTCTCTGAAAATCAGGCCCCTAGAGTGGAAATCTGGATCTTATGAGGCAGAGGAGTGCATCCCTGAGGCCTATGCTCCACTGTTAGCTGCCGTCTTTAAATATGGCTGCTGCTTCGCCTGATTTCTACTCTGAAGGTGTTTGGTCAGTGTGGGTGAGTGACTTCACCGCCCTGTGCCTCGGCCAAACCAGCAGTGGAATGAGGTTAATGCTGTCCTACCTGTGAGGCTTGTTCAACTGACCAGGAAGTGGTTTGGTATTCTTGGCTGACCGGGGTCTAGACAAGGGTGAAGGATTGGCATCAGTCCAAGTCTTTGACATCTTTGTTTATTAGCCTTTTGCTAGGCTCCTGATCGCTGCCAGTCTCACAGGAGCTGCAGGCTCTGAGTTGAGTGTTTTCCAGTGGGGTGGCCATTTTGTCTTGTTGAATCATCTCCTGTGATGTTTCTTCGGGAGGTGGTGGTGGGGCTTCCACCTTGCCTCTCTCTTCTGGAGCACTGGCAGCCACTTTCGGAAACAAAAGATCTCTTCCTTTTCTAGGTTTAATCCCTGGACTCGTAGCTGAAAAACACATTCTTCTTCACTGAGCTAACAAGCCTCATCATAAGCCCAGCATTAATGATTCTCTTTGAAATTACTGCCTGCTCTGTCCCATCTTTCCTTTCCTTTTCAGATTGCCCAGTGCCGCAGCTTCTGCTTCCAAAATATGGGAAAGCATTCTTCGTTCTTGTCTGAGCCCCCAGAGCCAGGTTCCCAAGGGATTCTGTTTGAAGGTTTCATCTAAGCCCTGCCAGTGCAGAGCGGTGAATGGGATGCTCTTTGGGGGGGGTGGTGGTGGTGGAAGAGATGGAAGAGGTACCGAGCCCCTGCCCTCAAAATGAGATTTATTGGGGAGGGGGGAAATCTCCTCCCAGAAAAAAAGCTTCTGCCCTGTTTAGTGGAAAGGTCCTTCCTAGTTATCATTCCAGCTGGAGAAGAGAGCTTTCTCTGCCATTAAGATAGAGGTGGAAATGAAGAGTTGAAGCTAAAGCCAGTGAGGCCAATGGGAATCTTTCCATTGACTTCAGTAGACTTTAGATGAGGTCCTAGCATCTAGATTTTCAGAACAGATCACCCTGATGCCCAGCGAGCTAGGCTCTTTGGAACATCCAGCCCCAAGCCTTCATGGGAGAAGGAAATTAATTCTTCCTTGGAACCTACCTTGACCATCACTTTGACAAGAACAGGGTCTATTCCAGGAGACCCTTCATGCACACGTATCTGTATCCAGAAGAGTTTGTGAGGTAAGGATGAGTTCAGTGCCTAATGGGAACAAAAAAGGGGCTATTGTCTGGGACGGTATCTGCACTTGGGCAGATTTTAAAGCTGGAAGGGGGACTGTTGTGATCATCTAGTCTGACCCCCTGTAAAACTCAAGCCACTTTCCACAGTGTGTTAATCCAAAAGTTAATATCTGTTCTGAAGTGTAGGGCAAGTGAACTAGACCATCATGAGCAATTGGATCCTACTGGCTGGAAGTGCCTGGGCCCTGGTGGAAGGTGACCCTAATGTTATGCAAAATATTCACCAAGAAGTTGGAAAGTTGGAAATTTTTCACATTTCATGACACTGGTCTGATCTTCTGGGAAACCTGACAGATTATGCAAGTTTTCACTTAAAGCCAGGATGTTTGGTTGTTGTTTCCCAGTACTGATTCTGCTGTTAACAGTTGCCATTTGGTTCAGCTGAAGATCAGTTTCTGGGATATCAGGCAAAATCTGGCTTGCATCAGAGGCTGCAAACAGCATCGGCTCAGCTTGCCTTGAATTTTCCCTAAGCCAGTAATGTCAGCGGGGAAATTCTGAACACACAGAGCTGACCCCAGGTCTGGCATAAGTCAGCGTCGCTCCCCTGAAGTCATTGGCAGTCGGCAGAACGGCATCGGTTCACAGCAGCTGGGGGTCTGGCTCGAGATGTCCGAGCGTGCTTATAAAAAGATGAAATAACTCCCCCCACACCCCGCTAATTCTGGAGCCAAGAGCTGCTCCCAGGGAAATGAACAACAGAACTCTGCTCAGCCTCAGCAGGAGCAGGATGCGGCCTGTCCAGAGGGTGCGTCCATGTTTCCAGCTCCCGCGGAGCTTTGGCCTGGCTCCAGGACACTGCTGGTCACCCGCTGCTCCTGGAGGGTGGCCCGTAGGAAGGAGCCGTCCCAAGAGCATCAGTTTTTCGGGAAAGGAGCATTGCCCTCTTGAGACTGAGAGGGGGCATCTCGCTACCACACCCAGTGCCCAGGTGCTCACAGGCCCAGACAGTGCCCGTGTGGGTAGCCAACCAGTCCAACAGGTGCCACTCGGGCTGCTCTCACCACGACCTGTCATATGGCAGCCGTGGTCACTCTGGAGTGCTGAGAGCAGCTATGTCCGCCTGCCCCCCTGGTTTACAGGAACTAGTTTAGCGAGATTAATCCTCACGTCGACACTAACCCCTGGCTCCCCAGATGCCACATCTTCTCCTCTGAATCCGTGGATGCCGACTGCACTAGAATTGTGGGAGGGGGACAGTGCCCCCGTCTTGGCTCTCCAGCTGGCCTGAGGACATGGCTGGGTGCGGGAGATGGCGTCAGGAGCTCTAGTGGCAACTAATTAAATGTGCAGCCCCGTTAGCTTTGTTCCCCCCCCGAACCCTTCTCTTCCCGCTTTGCTGCCTGCATCATTTGTGTCCCTTTTAAACACCCCCGGTGCCCTGCTCCTCCCTCACCAACATGGTAAATAGGGGGCTGGCTCCTTTTCCCTATTATCCTGCAGAGACCTGGGGTGGGAGGGGACAGCCAGCTGAGCATGCTTCTCACTGCCCGACAAAAGTAGGGCACCCAGAGCAGATGCTCTTTGGCTGAACGTGATGGGCGAAGCCATCTTGTGCCTCCGTGCCTGGCTCTAAAATGGCCGCCTGTCCCATAATGGTGCTGAGCACAAGACGCCATCTGCAAAGCTGATCCCACGCCCAGCATGGCCTTTTTATGCAAAACGGAATTAATTAGATTTGAATATGGTAATTAAGCCATTAAGCCCTCCAATACTAGTAGTTTTGTTCCTTTCTTTTGGTGCTCTCCTCCCCCACTGTCCCCCACCCGCCTTCGCGCCCAACGTACCCTTCCTGCATCCTAATTAAATGTTTCATGTAGGAAATGCCACCGCTTTCTCTTCCCCTTGACTTCACCAGGCTCTGTTTTGTCTTGGGGATCCCTGTTCAGTTCTCTTTGGAAAATGCCCCTTCATCTCTAGCCTTCCTTACCAAGCCTGCATCTCCCCTTCCCCTGAAAAGTAGCTATACAATATGCAACAACCACGCCAGGGGGAAATTTCCAGCGGATTCATTTTAAAAGCCCCTTTTTTAAAGCAATATATTTGTATCAGAAATCACATCTTCAAAAAGGTAGAGCCAGATATTCAGCTGATGTAATTCTGCATAGATCTATTGACTTCAGTGGAACTATGTCAATTTACACCACCCGAGAATCTGACCCTCAGCCTCCATTTCTAATAATACAAAGACTTTTCTATCTTCAGTATCTTTCTAAATTGCACCTGGTTAATGTATTTGTATGAGCCAGATGTAGGTGGGGACCTATATTTATATCCATATTAATATAAATTATGTGCTGTAGTAGCTTTGATTTAAATAACGATGACTGGGATGTTCAGTATCATACGACTCAAGTGGGAAAAGGGTTTCTAAACTATTTCCCCACGTTTAAAACAAATTCAGGTGATATTTTAAACATCTCTTCTAAGTCCTTGCATCACTGACACCTCCATTTTCTTTCCCTTGCGCACACAAATCTTGTTTACCTGCAGCTGTTTGTCTCAGTGCAGCTGATGTGGCAAGAAAAATCGTCCAGTTGTTAGAGCAGCAGACAGGCAATCAGGACTCTCCGTTTATATCTGCAGCTATGAGTGGGCAGAGGGATTTAGTGTCTGGAGTGGGAGATTACAGATTGGGACTCCTGGGGTGACATCCTGGCCCCACTGAGGCAGGTGGAATTTTCCCACTGACTTCAATGGGCCAGGACTTCGCCCCGGGTTCTATTTCTGGCTTTACCATTGATTTTGCTGTGTTTCCTTGGACAAGTAACATCATGACTCTGTGCCTCCAAATTCCACATTATATCATGGTGAGAAAGACACTTGTCTCCCGGGAGTCTGAGAGTTAATGAGTGAATATTTGGAAGGTGCATTGAGATCTGCAGATGGAAGGAGCGAGCTATAGAAATGCAAAGCTTTATTATGTATTCATTAGAAGACCACACCTAATATTGAAATCCCGCAGTGTAGCTTAGTAGAATATAAACTCTTACTGTTACTATTATTACTGTCTTGTCTGATGCACACAACCACGTTGAATTTCTCTTGGATATTTTATAATTTACAAAGAAACAAATGGTGTTTGAATGCACTTTCATCCCTTCATCCCCCCCAGGGAAAGATTTTAACCAGGAATTATATTTTTTTCCTTTCCCTAAATTTCCTAATAGCTTATATCTGATTGATTCAGCTGCTCTGACCCTGTAGTCTGCCTGGGTGCTGTACGTTTTGGATATGTACCAGAAGTGCACATGGCTGGACACTTTAATACACTTTTACAAATCTGCAGCCTGCAGGGAATCTTTTTTCCCACATGAACATTTTGTTTTCTTCAAAAGTTTTCTTTTTCATTTTTGCTGAAAAAAATTGGGTTTTGGCATTTTCCAGGTTTTCATTGAAAACCCTAAAATTGATAGTTTTGGGGTTCAGTTGCTGAATACCCAAATAACCTTCAGTTTTTGAACAAAGGCTTCATTTTTTTTTTGGACAAAACAGGCTTTTTATTTATTTTTGAGAAAATTCCCGTTTTTCCCAACAAGCTGTTTTCCATTTAAAAAAAAAAAAAAAAGCCCATTTAGACATCAAATGTTTTGAGACTCTCTATGCAGATCACGGAGGTGAGTTTGTTTTTTTAAAGTCAGAAGAGACCATCAGAGCATCAAGTCTCTGGCCTACTGCCTATTAGGCCAGAGAACCTGGCCTAGTTTTCCCTGTATTGAGTCCTGTTGGTGAATCGAACCAGGTCAGACTCAGCAGAGAGGCTCAGCTCCCCTTGCTCTGGGTTGGGGCTGAGACACACTGGTGAACGGCAGGTGATGGAGGAGTTTGCCCTGCCACTGCCTGGTCTGAGGATAAAGTTGTGTTATCCTCAATGAGTCTTAGGCCTCAATACAGGCTTGAGCCTTGTGCTGGCTCCTCTATACAGGGCTGGAGGATTTTGCCCTGAGAGAAACTGTGCCAGCTCCCAGGGCTGTCAGAGCAGCAACTTTTAACATCTCAGTGTGGAGGGAAGTGGGGGAAGACAAAATGACATTTATAATTAACTAGGGAGGTAAAGGGCTTCACAGTGATGAAATGACAGATTTCTGCCCGTGGGACGTGCCTTATTGTTAAGGAATGAGGGTCGCCTGGGGATGCCACTGAGCAAATCATTTAGTTCAACTATCTTGGCTGCACTGATTTTTTCTGTTGAGGTGTGACTGGGGACAAGTGCAAAGCCAAGGCACCACTGACGATGCCCTCGCATGGGCACCTGTGCATGAGGGTGAATCCGCCCCATGTGGATTCGTCCCCAGTGGTTTGCAATCTCCTCTCATTTCTCTGTTCACCCCAAAATCGTTTGAACCCCACGGATGGCTCAGGCTGCAATTGTGGGAAGCACTGGGAGAGCCGGTGAACTCCTCCCCCTTTGAGCCCCCCCATCTTAAAGCGACCAGCAAAGGGGAGCATTGTCTGATGCTAACAAAGGTGTTATGGCACTGGGTGTCGCAGGCAGCCTGGCTTCAGGTCTTATTTTGGGAAGTGCCGGGGTGAGGCTCCGTCTTGCTCACCCACCTCTCCTGTCCCCTCGGCTGCAGCTGCACGGAGGAGGAAGGGAGGCTGTCATTTATTTCTCATCAATTAACATGGAAGCATCCATCCAGCAGTGTCAGGGCTGAGCTGTTGTGCCGATGAACTTGTTTGTCAGAGCCCAGCTGATGCAGGGCTGGTGACTGAAGGCCCAAGCAAAGCTCTGGTTGCCAGATGGATTTGGAAGGGTGGAGATGCCCAGGGCAAAATGTTTGAGAGCACAGCCCTGCCCTGCAGTATCATGGGGGACCCCTTGCTTCCCATCTCGCCTGGGCTCTGCTCCCCAGCTCAGCCCTGCCCTGTAACATACAGGGGCTGTCCCACTTCTGTGTCTCCTGATACCCTGGCAAAGCCCTTCCTGCAGTGACAGGAGCTGTCCAGCTCCCCCATGGGCCCCTGCTCTGACCTGCCCTACAAAGACACAGGTGCTTTCCCCACATTTCCCCCCCCACCACCACCCATTGAGGGTTGGGAAAGGTCTGCTGTGCCCTAAATCCCCTGGGGTGTTCCCAGCTTCCCAGCACACTCTGTGGGTCAATGGTGCTCTGCGGAGAGCTGGCTAGTGACATGGTGACAGATCCTTTTCCTTGTTCCCACCTGGCAGATTGTGTTAAAGAAACTAAGAGTCCACAAAATGGTTTTCCTAACATTACCGCTCCACGTATGCAATTGTTGTCGCTGCCACAGGGGATGTTACGTGATTGTGAATGAGAGGGACACGGCTTGAAAAATCCACTCAAGCACTCACCCGCGGTGAAGGAGAATCTTTCCTGGGTGAGTGCAAGGAACTTCTGCAGAAAATCTCCAAAATGTAGGCTCTTAGCCATTATTATTGGGGAGAAAACCTTCTAAGCATGAACCATGTGCAAGAAGTGCAGTGTGGTCTTCCTAAATCTGCAGAAAATTTGCTGCAGCACCTCCACGGCTGCTCAGAACTTTGCCAAGCTGCACTGGAGTGAAACCTGGCTGGGTTTTCAGTTTGCACTGCTGCTGTTTAGGGACCTGTGGGCTGCAGCAAAACTGACAAGAATGAAGCCCCTTCTACTGATTGGGCAAGCACTGATGCTTTTCCTGGGGAAGGATAGGTCAGAATGGAGCCTAAAGGGGAGGAGATGACCCTTCTCAAAACCAGCAGGCTATAAGGTGGAAGAATGGAATAGAAAGTAGCCTCATGACTAAGCCACTGTCCTGGGACACCTGGGTTCTATTCTTAGCTCGGTCACAGTCTCTCACTCTGGTCACTTCCCTTCTCTGTGCCTCAGTTTCCTCTCCCACCATTTGTTCATCTTGTCTATTTAGATTATGAGACCCTTGGGGCAGGGATTGTCTCTTACTATGTCTGTACATGCCTTGGCACAATGGAGCCCTGACCTTGGGTGCAGCCTCTAGGTGCTACCAGAATACAAATAGTTAATAGAGAAAAATGCTCCTACTATTTTTCAGAAGGGCTGGGGGTGTGGGGAGTGTCTCAGATTTGTCAGGAACCTACAGTATTGTGCCATAGAGGAAGTAGCCACACAATGTGGGGTAAGAAGGAGAGAGAAGGAAACAGGCACTGGGGATATGTTAGGGAAAGATCTGCCATGGTTTGTTATAGGGAGGAGAAAGGTGGAACAACACCAGGGAAAGAGAGATGGAGTGCAATACACTTTATGAAATCTTTCAGAGTAGCAGCCGTGTTAGTCTGTATTTGCAAAAAGAAAAGGAGTACTTGTGGCACCTTAGAGACATCAGCCACACTATCAGAGGCTCGTTCACCTGCACATCTACCAATGTGATATATGCCATCATGTGCCAGCAATGCCCCTCTGTCATGTACATTGGTCAAACTGGACAGTCTCTACATAAAAGAATAAATGGATACAAATCAGATGTCAAGAATTATAACATTCAAAAACCAGTTGGAGAACACTTCAATCTCTCCGGTCACTCGATTACAGACCTAAAAGTGGCAATACTTTAACAAAAAAACTTCAGAAACAGACTCCAAAGAGAGACTGCTGAATTGGAATTAATTTGCAAACTGGGTATAATTAACTTAGGCTTGAATAGAGAATGGGAGTGGATGGGTCATTACACAAAGTAAAACAATTTCCCCATGTTTACCCCCCCACACACACTGTTCCTCAGACATTCTTGTCAACTGCTGGAAATGGCCCACCTTGATTATCACTACAAAAGGTTTCCCCCTTCCCCCCTCCGCTCTCCAGCAGGTAATAGCTCACCTTAAGTGATCACTCTGGTTACAGTGTGTATGGTAACACCCACTGTTTCATGTTCTCTATGTATATAAATCTCCCCACTGTATTTTCCACTGAATGCATATGATGAAGTGAGCTGTAGCTCACGAAAGCTTATGCTCAAATAAATTGGTTAGTCTCTAAGGTGCCACAAGTACTTCTTTTTTTTTTTATGAAATCTATTCACTAACAAGCACAGAACAATCCAGCACAGATTGGCCTTATGCCTTTAAACTGCAATGGGCATGGCACTTTGTCTCTTCTCACTCTGGCTTAGTGTTTGGGGGTCGGGTCTGTTTTCCAGGAACTGGCAGGGAAGCTGGGGTCCATGTCATTGCAAACAGGAGGGGATGTCTCTGCAGATGCAGTAGCTCAGTGGTTTGAGCATTGGCCTGCTAAACCCAGGGTTGTGAGTTCAATCCTTGAGGGGGCCATTTAGGGATCTGGGGCAAAAATTGGGGATTGTGCAAGGGGTTGGACTAGATGATCTCCTGAGGTCCCTTCCAACCCTGATATTCTATGATTCTGATTCTATGAGCTCTCCAGTTAGATCACCCCTGCTATGGAAAAACCTTGAGGCCTCTGCACAAAGACAAACTGGCGGGACTTGCCTGAGGGAGATGGGATGAGTTGTTGTAGTTTAGGTATCAGGGTGGGGGACTGGCTGAGGTCTGCTGGCTGAATGGGATGTATTCAGAGTGGGTCCTGTGTTCCTACTTGGGACCTTGAAATTGCTGGTCTTATGAGTCCCCCTGGCTGCAGAGAAACCGATTAAGGGGCCTGGCAAGTGACTAAAAACAGTAGCTGATCTGACTGCTTGAGCCATCTAATTATTAATCTCCACCATATTGATCTGCTGCTGTGATACTTCACCCCAGGGCCTTGTCTGTGTCCATGCTTACATTACTGGCACTAGCCAAGGCAAGGTGGGCTGTGTCCAATACTACTGTGCGTTGGTAGCAATCTGTTTAAGCAATAACAGGTTGAGTTTACAGCCCAGATGGAGTGTCCCCAGTTCCATCCCAGGCCATTATACTCCTCTCTCCCTTTCAGCCTTATTTCCCCTATCTGTGCCATGGGCCCAATCTGCAAAGTTAAGATCCCTAAGTTCAGGGGTGTTTGGATGCAGAAGTCTAGTTGAAATTAGACTCTAGTAAAATGGGGCTAGTTCACCTTTGGAACCAAAGAAAATAATGGAATGAGCCATGTGTGTGTGCACGCGCACGTGCAAGCAAACCCCGCTATCTGGATGGAATCAGATCTGGACAAGTGTGTGTCATAGGCCTTACAGTGCTAACATCTGATGCAGATTCTCCTTTTCCTCAAGTAACAGAGGTCCATGCTTTTGGACCTCTTAGGTTAGCCTGGTGTCACTCTGTAGCTCTGAGTGTTCTTGGTGTGCAGCAGACTCTGTTGTCTTGTATTCAAGTAATCTGCTAGTCTTAATAATAATTCACGGCTAGTAATTTAACAACACGCTATTAGATACATAGTTAACCATAGCACGTGTTTTCAGACACATCACACCTAGTCCAGGTTCCCCACAATCTGTTGCAAATGGTGTTAAAATAGTGAAAAGATTACTAACAAAAGCTGAAGAAACGACTACTGATTTATACTTGACATTGTTAAAGTATAGAATGTCACCTTTACAACAAGCCTTTATTACCTGTACAGTTGTTATGTAATGGAAAATTTAAACAGATTCCCTAGGTTTTTTCCAGAAGGATATAAGGAAAGGAATAAGTATAAATATCAGTCAAGTTTGTATTAAAAGAATTATTGTGAGAGGATCGCAGAAATGACCTTATTTGAAACTGAATTATGGCGTACGTTCTATAATGGTAGAAATGGGGCTCAGAAGGTCACAGTGACAACTGCCAGCATCTAGGTGATGACAGCTTGTTTCTACATTTGCACTAAACCCCAGGGAGAAAAGCCCACTGAGACAGACAGGCTCTGATGGAAATCTCTTGGTGTGGGGGGGACGACTGTTCTTATTCCCATGAGGCTGCTCCACCAGGAACACTCATGGTGCAGTAAAACAGTCTGCCAAAGGGGTTGGTTTGCTTCACCACATTCCAAAGCCTGGGGCGGGGAGCCAATGACAGAATTAAACCTGGTTGTTTTTCATGCTGTTTAGCAATCAGGACCGTTAAATGCTTCCCCACTGTATTAAAGATCCTGAAAAATCAAGTGAGGAATAGATGGGATGCAACCATCTGATCCTTCCCCAGAATGCCCCTTCCGCCTGTGGATGACTGCAGCCCCTGCTCCGCGATGCATACTGCTGCAGAGGGACACACATAGCAGCCTCTATAAAAGGCATCCAGCAATTTAATACAAACTGGCATCTGCACCTGAGGGAGGGGGTTATCTTCTGACTGATCTCGAGGGACGAAAGCCCCCGACGTTCCCTCCGAGCGATGGATGTGACCTACATAGCTGGGCTCCAAATAAGACTGCCTGAGCTGCCACTGACACCCACTTAAAGAGACAACACCCTGCTGTCTGCGAGGCCCGGTTTGCCAGCGTGTGCAGGAAGAGGCCAGGGAGCAGTTGGAATCCCGGCTCACCTGAGCCCGGGGGGACCCTGTGCAGACCTGCAGGGCTGTCAGTCATCAGGCAGGGGCCAGGTGGATACCGATGGGAACCTCCTGGAAACTGGGATTTTAGAAAGGGCCTTGGAATTCCATCCCCCACCCCGCAAAGCCAAAACCCATCAGGGCACCAGGAAGGAAAAGCTTTTCTCCGTGGTGATGAGCCAGCGAGAGCCAGCTGCTCCTTAGTTTGCCAGCTTCATTAGGAGATTAAAGAATTGGGTGTTAGTCTCACATGGCACCTCAGGCCTGGGATCCAAGAGTTAAGCAGGGAAGGGGGGCCACCAAAGAACAGGGTGGCTCCTACGGGGTAGGGCTGAGCCAGGGAGCCCAGTAAGTAAAGCTGTGGAGATGGGGGAGAACAGGGCTCCTGTGATGCAGCAGATCAGGGTGGAGATGGGGACAAGCAGCAGGGGAGATGAAGGAGCCCCATAAAGCTGCAGGGCAGAGGGGAGCCTAGGAACCAGGACTTGGGAGCAGGATGCTGCGTGGCATCAGCACAGAGCCATGTCGGGGAGCAGATCCCAGCTGGAATGAACTCAGCCCTGCAGAGCACGGCTAATCCGTCCCTGGCCTGAGCTGCTCTCCCCCTCCCGCTCTGATCTCCCTGTCTCTCTCAGTCACCACATTGTATTTCCCTGCTCAAGTGAAATAAGCAAGAAATGTTTTTCTTTTTCCTTTAATTCCAGGGAAGGGCTGGAGCTCAGCTCCTGCTGCTGGGAAAAAGGGGGGAAAAGCCCAGTGAATACCGCTCCCTTTGAGCCCTGCCTGGCTCTGCAGCCCCTCCCCAACCTCTGCCCACCTTTCCCCTTGCCTTCAGAGCAGCATTAGCAGCATGTGTTTGCACTGAGTAGTCGAGGGATCCAACCAATAACCCGCGATGAGCCCCGAGAATCCTCACGAGCTGCCTCTGGGTTACAGCATGCACAGGCCTGCTAAGTTTTGTTCTGCTCCATGTGTGACATTTTATGCAAATTATTCAATTAGCTACTGTGCACATTTTGCAGGTAATTTGCATGTGGTCATTAATTTAACTTTGTGGTCAATGCACCCCTCCCATGAGCAGTGGTGGGGATGTGGAACTGCTTAAATCTTGGCAGCTCTGGCTGGCAGGGTGCACTTGACAGGAGAGATGATGAGCTCTGCCAGGTGCTGAACTTCCGCGAGGGGAGTGGGTGGAATTATTCTGTGTGTGCAGAGGGGGCCCACTTGGGGACTGGAATTTGCATCCTGGAGAGGCCTATGCATCACTCCTATGGGTCTGCACTGGCCCCTGCATGGGGTCACTTTCACTGGGCAGCAGAGTTTACTGCAGGTATGTGCAGGGGAGGGGGGCTTTGTTTTGGGGTTCCTGGAAGGACGGGGCACATTAGGAATTGCAGGATAAGCCACCGTTTACAGGAGTAAATCCAAATGAACAGAATAAAGTCCAGGCTCACTGGCGTTTAGAGAAGCTCTTGCCTTTGGGGTGATGGTGGATTTGGGGCAAATCGGGGTTGTTTTTTTCCCCAAACTTTAATGTTTTGAGAAAGTTGCATCTTTAAAAAAAAAAAACTTTAAATATTATTGTGGGTTCTAATTAAAACAAACAAACAGCCCTGGTGTTCCTGGTGTCACCAGCCCCGGGATTTTGATGTTCAATCCCAGCAGAGCCCAGACTCTCAAAACAGCTCCACTCCCACGTCCTCTAGGTGCTCTAGAGTCCTTTTGAAAATCGGACACCTCTGCGCTTTGCCTGTGTGCTCGCCCCTTCGCGCTGTGGCGGAGTCTGACAAGAGCTCTCTCTGCACTCCACAACCAGAGCTCGCGCTGGTTTAGGGTCAGAGCCAAAGACTACTGAAGCCATACTGAGACTCCAACCGGGGTCAGGCCCTAAAATAATGAGTAACTTGAAGGACCCGCTTCTCTGTCACACTGCCCCTTGGGAAGTCATTTACCCTAGTGCAAGGCAGGGGCAGGCGGCCTCCGTTCTGATACAGTAGCCCTTGTGAGCTCACTTGGTGCTGGGGTGAACGACTGCACCAAGTACCAGGTGATGGAGAAGTGGACCTGAAATGTTCTGTTCTGAAGCTAATATTGATTCCCTTGAGGGAGTCTTGCAATCATAATGAAGAGGCTGGCAGGGTTTAATACCAAAGCCCCAGCTCTGTGCGAGCAAGAGGAGCCACAAGAGGGCCTGAAAGCAATAGGACTTAACAGGCAGCATGGACTAGGTTTTCCAAAGAAGTTGGCACCCGGGGTGCTGAGCAAGACTGTCCATTGCTTTCTAAAAGGCAAGCTCTGGTGTCAGCCACAAGATCTGTGCCTGATGCAAGGATCACTGGGTGACATCTCATGGCCTGTGCTATTGGATCATAATGGGCCTGTCTGGCCTTTAACCCTATGAATCACTTTTGAAAATCAGGCCCATCAGCAGCAGCCTAGGTGGGAGCTGAGCATCTGAAAATCTGACCCTGGCTCCCTGGAAGATCTGGCCTTGTTTGCTTATACAAGGAACAGATTTTCTGTTCCTGGTCTGGTATCTGTGCTGTAGGAGTGCAAGCCCGAGCAGCTTCCCTGCAAGCCCCATCCCCAGTCAGGTGAAGGAGACAGGAAATGAATTAGAGAGAGAGAGCTATGGGAAAAGGAAACCAGAGAGCTCAAATAGCTGATAGATACATAAAGCGGGAGGGGCGGAAGCTCTAGAGAAGGCAAGATGTGTGAGAGAGATATCTCTGGAAAAGATAATAGAGAACAGGGGTGGGGGGAGATAAAAAGAGACAGAGCAAGTGAGAGTGAAGATAATTGAGAGGTTGATAGAATGATAGACAAATCGAGAGGGGAAGAGAGATGACAGAGAGAAGGATGGTGAGATAAAAGCTGTAGATTGGGAGGAGAGAGGTATTAGCAAGAGCCTGCAGTGCTGTGCATGGTCCTAGATGGTGAGATTCCCACCAGGTTCCCGTGTTCTAATCGCAGGCTGTGCATTAGCTTTCCTTGGTTTGTCTTGGAATCGGGCGGAAGCCGCCAATTCTGTTTCACAAAGTACTCTGAGATTCCAGTGTTTGTCTTTGTTCCGATTAGGAATGAAACCTGAACACTGGGAAATTATCCACCAGAGAAAACCCTGAAAAACGTAGTCTGGGGTCAAACGATCAGACCATTCCATTTGGGTTTCACCTCACTGATTTTCTATTCTGTCCAAGTGTACACTGCAAAGTCGTTCCAAATGGAAACCTTGCAACTTTTCATTCCTGTTATGTTGGAACGGCACTTTTCGAGTGTCAGAACTGTTCTTTTCCTCCAGAACATTACTTCAGCTAACTCCACACTATTTCAGGAAGCATTTGGACTGCAGTGAAACAGTGTTCTCTGGTGGAACATGGACCTATCCAAGTTTTACTGGCTTGCTCTAGTTTTTCCCTTTCTCCTACATTCACATGTTTGATGTCTAGCAGGAATGTTCCAGCTGGGAGGGGCTGTATTGTCACGGCTCCTCTTTGCTTTATGTGCACTAAGCCCTCATCTAGCAAGAGAAAGTACCCAAGGAATTAGATGGAAGCTTTAAGGTTTACCTTGTGGCCCAGTGGATAGGGTGTTGGACTGGACTAGACTGGATTCTGTTCCTGGCTCTGCCACTGACTCCTTGGCTGACCTTGGGCAAGTCATTCCACCTCCCCCATGCCTCAATTTCCCCATCTATAAAATGAGGATACTGATACTGACCTCCTTTGTAAAGAGCCTTGAAAGCTTCAGTTGAAAAATGCTGCATAAGAGCTAGCTAGGTGATATATTCACCAGTATTCCTTACTGGCAGGTTCATTTCTCTGCCTTGGCATGTGGAACCCCTTTGTGCTCATTTAAGTGCCTGATATTAAACACCTGGGAATTTTGAAGCTTAATTAAACAACATTTGCAGAGCACTTTGGGGTCCTGGGATGCAGAAATGCAAAGCACTGCTGTTAATTACAGATGCATTAGTACTGGGTGTATTTTGAGAGCCCCTAGAAGCCCCAAGCAAAATCAGGACCCTGACAAGCCAGGTACTGCAGAGACACAGAGCAAGAGATGGTCCCTGGGCCAAAGAGTGCACTGTCTAAATAGATGAGCCTACGGGTGGGAAGAAAGAAGTATTAATCACCCTATTTTATGGCTGGGCAAACTAAGTCACAGCAAGATCAAGGGACCAACTTATGAAGAGCTCTGCTCCCAGTTGGGTACCTAGATCAGGGGTGAGATTTGGCCCAGGGGTGCACAAAGGTGCCAATGACAAAGCTGCAAATCAAAGCGGATCCCCTGGGTCTCAGGACAGGACAGTGTGGTAACCACCCAGGCAGCCTCCCCCTGCCCCTTCAGCCTTCCCAACACAGGTGGGATATCCCTCCCTCCCCCACCCGTCTGTTCTGTCTCTCCCAGCGCGATGCTTGGCCAGCTACATAGATGTGCTTTTGGTTGGTCCAATTTCTTCTGGGAATGCTGCGAAAAGAATGACGCCTTTGGTGCCAGATGACACACAGACCCCTACAGATCCCCCACCAGCCAAAAAAAAAAACCCCTAACATGAAACAAATCAACCTAAAAATGTCAGTGAATAAAATGTAGAAAACCGCAAATCCCCCCATGTAGTGTTTTCACCCCAAAAAGACAGAAGAGCCAGAGGCTCTGTGGAGTTCACTAGTGACTTCACTATTGCTTTGTGGAAGGCATCCAGACCCTGGTGATGGGACAGAGAGCACCAAGACAAAGAACAGTGTCAGATGTGTCGTCCTGCTGGTTAATGCATGACTGGCAGGTGCTCAGACCTCGGATGATGAGCACGGTCTAAGAACCTACATGGAATGGAATGGGTAGCAGTTTGATACCCTACAACAGAGAGACTGACCACTGCTGGTGTCTCATGGCTGGGTGGGGTACGCAGGAGAGTCTTGTGGGCTCCGGTTCAAAGGAGCCGAAGCCTGGGACTTTAGTCCTGTGCACAGAGCTCCAACCAACAAATGCTTCTGTGATATGAAATGCTGGCATATCATTCCCGAGCACCGTTATTATCTTGTCTGTGAATGATGCTAATTAAGTGTTTCTTGTAGTCTCCGTCTGTAATTTCATATGCAATTTCCCCAGCACACACATGTATATACAGTCTAGGGAGAGTATGTATTTTGTGAACATGAGCATATATATCACTATGCAGCATAGAGAGACACAATAACAATGCTTGGCGCTGACACCAGGCCTTTCAGCCCTGCTACTAAAAGCACTGGACCTGATCCTGCCTGGCCAAACTGTCCTGTTTATACAAAAAAATGGATTGGGTGGTTGGAAATGCAGGATTAAGGGACCAAGAATGGGGGCAGGTTATCCCACAACAGCCTATTGCAAGGTCTCTTGCACCTTCTCCTGTACCATTTAATATTGTCCAGCAGTGGAGACAGGATACTGGGCTGGATGGACCCACTGGTCTGATCCAGCATGAGAGTCCTTATGTTCCCACTGCAGGAATAGATTAGCTCATTAATCAGGCCCACTAGCTAATTAATCCACCCAGCACCCCTGTGAGGCATATCAGCCATACAAATGTGTGCACGGGCGTTGGAATTACTGGGTTATAAATCCAGCAAAGAAGGAGGGAGACATAATAAACCAACAGTGAGATTATTTTTTGTCATGGCTTTTAGCAGCCTTTCCCCTCCTGACTTTATAAGCCATGTGAATTTCCCACGTCTCCCACGGAAGGAAAAACTCTCCTTTGTCTCTGTTGTCTGCCTGTTTGCGTCTCTCTCCTCCCTGATCTACCTTGCCCCCCGCCTCCCACCAACTCCATTCATAATCTTCTTCTCCTCCTGATAGTGGAAGACGAGGGACAAAAAATGGTAAAAAGCAATGTCAACTTTAACATAAATGTGACGGGGGTTGTGGCTGCTTCCCCCTCCTATAGCCGTGGGCCACTTGTAATTAAACAAAGGAGCCCAGCCTAGCACCCCGGGTTGTCTGTGCCAAGCCTCGTCCCATTGATTCCAGTGGTGCAGTGGGTTAGCCCAAGGAAGAACATGTGAGGGTTCGCCCTCATGCAGAGATGGACCCAGTTAACCTACCTAGAGGTGGCCTCTTCCCTTTCCCCAGACCCACTGGGGTCCCTACTGTGGTCTGTGGCCTGTGACCAGGCGAGATGATCATCGTGGTCCCTTCTGGCCTTAAAACTGATGACTAACCGTTGTCTGCTTGCCCTAAGATTGTTAGCTCCTGGGAGCAGGGCCTGCCCTCCCTGAGTGTTTGGAAAGACCCCACTGTGATGTGGGCACTGCCGTAATATACAAATAATTAATAAGGCTGTCCCAGGGGTGAGGGCCCCAACTGAACCTCACTTCCCCACCCCTGGCACATCTGCAAATGGGCCCCATGATAGGAAGAAGAAAAAAATGACCGATTCGAGATGTTGCGCTGCTCAATGTCCTTCTCCCAGCCCTTCCTCTGTTTATTTTGACAAGTGTCATTTTGTGTTACTGATCTGAGAGTGCGCTTCCCTGGGCCCCACTGAGCAGATTACACTATGCTGGTGCCAAAAAGTCACGAAGGCTCACTAAGAGGAATGCTGTCCTACACAGACTCTGCTATTTGGTGAGGTAGTGGGGTTGGGCATGAATTGTGCAGCTTATGAATGAAAGTGAGAATCAGCAAGACTCTGCACTGTTTATACCATCTGTTCATCTATCCCTAGCTCCTAGTGGATCCCTAGATCCCACATCTATCGATCGGTCCTAGATCCTGCTGCCTGTCTAATTATACATCATCGTTGCAAAATTATCATGAAAATGCTCCAGAGGCATCAGATATAAAACCCCCTGTCCTGGCCTTTACTATCACAATCATTTTACTAATGTCACTAATTTTTTAACAAAACTAGATTCATGCTTTACCAAAAAATAGACAGCAAAGTGGAATTTTGCAAGGCGGAAGGATTTAGAGGAGCCCAGTTATAGAGAGAGAGTGTGAGATACGTACAATGCTGTGCGTGTCTAACGGCTTCTCTGTACAGTGTACAAATAGATGTACTGTAGGTGTATATCAATATCTCCATGTGCTGTACTCTCACAAGGTAGAGTGTGTGTGTGTGTGTGTGTGTGTGTGAATGGGTAGATGTGCTGTGTCCAGTGTATATAATGTACTGCGGGGGAGGGTGTATATACACAGATAGATATAAAATATCACATGCAATATGCTTCCCGGCTGACCCGGGACAGTCCCTTTCATGCATCTGTGTCAAGTGGAGTTTTGGTGCAATAGGTGGGGGTTGCCTGCAGCTCAGGACCAGAACTCACTGGCACGCTCGGGGCATTTGTGCACTTACAGATGCCAGTGGCAATTACTGGTCCCTTTTTGTGCCCACCCTACTACTCAGAATTTCTTTGTTGGTGGAATGGCGGCCAGGTTCCCCACCGCCCATCCGTAGGGCACAGACCTGTCTCAGACAGGCTGGGGCGGAGGGGAGCGGGGGGGAAAGCAATCAGCCGGCGTTTGCATATTCAGAGCAGGTGGAGACCCATATGCCTAAAATGCACCAAACGAAATTAGCCACTATAATCATAATCAAATGTGCATTTATGCTGGGGGAAGGAAAGGGAAGGGCTGGCAGACGAGCTGGATAATTATGAAACCCAGCATGTGCACAGCGGTTTTGCAACAATTATGCCTAGCTCAGCAAGCCGGGAATGATGCTTGTTACAAGAACCCTCAATCTCCAACCTGCCCCCCACCCCACACACACACACCTAGGAGTTTGTTCCCTGGAGGGATGTGCTAGATGCAAGGTGCCATCCTGTTTCCTCCGTGAAGTTCCCTTCTTAAAGAGAGCAAGCACCCAAGGGGGGAGCATTGTTGGTCTACAGGATCTCAATGCTTTTACTGACCCCAAAGAACAGCCCAGCTTCCGGGTGTTCTGCAAACAGCAAATTATCGCTCGGTGGCAGAGGCTGGCTTGACTGCCCACAAACTATCTGTTCCCCAGCTTTAAGCATTCACTAATAACTTCATAGCCTTGCCGTATGCCCACCCCACCTTGCGCCCCCAAGCACTGTTACTGTGGTTTGCATTAGCGTTTGCTAAATATTATTATGCCATGTTATTTCCTGGCAGCTTTGGCTTCCTTTAAGTGGTTCCCTCCTTGCTAGGAATTCCACCAATAACTCATGCACACTCAGTGTGAAATAAACGGAACATGAGGGAGGAGTAAGCCCCCCCTCAAAACCTCAGAGAATAAGAGATATCTCAATGAAATGTCACCCCACAATCCAAGTTAACAATGTCCTGCCATTGCCACAGCATGGATAGTAGATTGAAGCTTTTACAGGAGGGATTTGTACTGTGACTCTGGATACACACATCCAGGTCCAGATATCCTCTTCCAGGATCATGTCCCCCCCGCATTTTGCCTATCTTACCCACTTCTTGTGAGACTTTTTTATTTCCATGGGTCTCTTCAGAGAGTGTGTTCGGCGTCTCCACTCCCTCTCAGTGCAGCAAGGGTTGTTGTGCCTGTCTCCTGTTATGGGGGGTGGGGATGGAGCTGACAGTCCAAATTCATCTCCGGACTCCCATGCTCGGGGGCTAATATCACGCAGCATTTCTCTGAATGAGCCCTGCAGGAATGGGGATGCTAACAGAGCACCGACTTCGGCACATGTCTCCACAGTAATGTCCACATACGCGTGTGCATCGATCTGAGGACACTGCATTGGCGAAATAAGGGAGAAAAAGGTGTGTGCGCTGGCCATGTGCTTTGGAGAAAAGCATTAGTGTTCGCTAGTTTTGTCACTAGTGTTCACTGCCTCTCACCACTGGGGCTTACAGTTTGTTGTGCAAATGCAGCCTGGTGCCAAGCAAACGCGTATGCAGGAAGCTACTCTGTGCATTTCACAATGTGCCCCCCTGATGAGGATGGTAATAGATTTGTTTCTCTCTTTTAAAATAACTTTCCCTGCTGCTTTTCCTACATGCTGGAAGGACTGAAACATTCCCACCGACATTCAGACCCATCAGGGTTAGCATCTTAAGTCGTCGTTGTTATTTATTTGTGTTACTATGTGCCTAGGAGCCATACTCCTGGACCAGGGCTGCTACGTGCTGCTGTGAGGGTACATTTTTGTCATGTTTCTAAGGTGCCCTGGTACCGCGGTGATGGAGGGACCAATAACGGGAGAGAAAATACCAAAGTTCTCCTTTCCTGTGGTCTTAATCAAAGAGTCATGCCCGGTTAGTTTGGGTTCACGGTTCCAAGTCCCGATTCCTTTAGGGAACAGCATGATCCACCGAAGCAGCATCTTTGGTCAAACTGCACCTCTGATTTTAAAATAATGTCTTCGCCTTGCTACATATGGTGAAGGGGCTAATTGGCTCCCCTCGCTTGTTTCACTCCCGCTTGGCCGTGGATCCGGTAGGTTGCCCTGTGCAATCCAGGAGGCAGTCAGCTCTCCAGCTAGCGGTTGATTATTTGATTAGCCTTTGTGCTGTGTCATTAGCCTGCAGATCCCGCTGCACTGCATGGCAGCCGCAGAGGAAAGTCAGCTAAGAGAGAGCTTTGCACCTATACAAAAGTCACAGCTAGGTTCTGCACTCACCCCCCACCTGCTTGCCAACCCCCACTGCGTTTTGCAACTAAGCGGTAATCTGAAGAGGCAACTGCTATGTCCCTTTCAGGGAAATAATTCCACCTTCAGAAGCCAAGGTGCAGCCTCTTCCCTAAAATCCTGGCCCTAGGACAGAGATGCCCTCAGCAAGGATATAAAGTGGGTCAAGTGGACCTTTTCTTCTTTGTATCACTGCATGATAAGCACTTCAATACCCAGAGTTACAGAAACGTCTCTGTCCACTTCAGATGTCTATCTTAGCACAAAGAAATGTTCTACAGATGCAAAAATACCTGCTTGTGTTTTCAGTCAATTATCCTGTTCAGGGCTGTAGATCAGCTGATGTCTATTTGGCTACATACTTCTTATAAGAACAAATCAAAGTCAGAGAAGGACCAGTTAGGTCCCACCTGGGTCCTCTGATCTGTCCAGAATCGTAACCTACAGCATTTTCCACAGGGCTCTGCAAAGTCCACTTTTGCATAACCGACCAAAGCAATTTGATGTCCATCACTTCCTATGCTGCTTGTGCATCTTAGATAATGTATGTGCAAACATACTGGTGTAAATCAGTGCAGCTCTACTGACTTGAATGCAGCTGTGCTGATTGACATCAGCTGAGGATGTAGCCCACTGTTTGTAAAATCAGTAACACCCGCCGCTGGGTGAATGGTGCAATAAAAACTGCATTTCACTAAGATCCCTTTGAGTTTTGTAATGGATTCTATCTGGGCATGTTTGCTTTCCACCAGCATTCAAGCACATCAGTGTTTGCTGGCCAAAAAACAAATAAAAAGGGTTGGCAGGAAGTGAACATCAATGCCATGTTCCCAAAAACTGAATGTCTAATTCGCAGGTACAAGTATTTACACTGGAAGTGCTGGGGAACAGAAACAAACATCATCTGACTCAACTGATCAATCCTTAGTCTGAAGGCTGAATATTTACCACCAATTCTTCCTTTAAAAAAAATCCAGTAAATAATGATGAGGAAATAGCTGGGAGTGATGGAAACAGGCTAGAATTGCTAAATGAACTCTCCATTGCAAGATTTTCTCTCCGCTTGAATAATATTGACAAGGAACCAAATTTTCCAACCAAATCCCCTTCAAATTGGTGGGAATCTTTCCCTTGGCTTTGTATCAGACCCCATGTCATTTTGAAAAAAGGACAGTGAACATACGTTGGAAATATATTTTTCTGGGTGTCTGTCTTGCTTTCCTCTATGGATCATGGTGCCATAGTAGTTAGCAGAATGTGTAAGGAGTTACTTTTGGGGTTGTATTTTCACTACCACCATGCCTGCTCTGCTCGGGAGAAGGCATCTTTGAGGCCCTGGTGGATTTCTCTAGCAGACCACTGGTGCCTTCCTCCGCACTGTGAACGGAGGAAGGCACCAGTGATTTTTCATTTCAGTGCCATCTAAAACCAGGTCCTCAGCTGGTACAAACTGTCATAGGTGTGCTGAAGTCAAAGGAGCTGTGACGATGGACACTAGCTGGGGATCTGCCCCAGATCAGTTGCTCTGCCAGAACTCGCTTGTGGTGAATTCGGCTAGAGTGATACGGGCTGTTATGTGGAGGGTCATCCTGGTGATTACACATTGAACAAATGTGCCAATCCTGCTACTAGTGAAATATTGGGGAAAACTGACTTCACTGTGGGCCTGATCTGTCAAACCCACACTACTGAATGTGGTGAGTGAGAACCACCCTGTACTGTGGCCGTATTGAATTCACTGGGATGGCTCTCACTGGTACACATAGGTGGCATTTGGAGAGTGACTTCACTTCATCTCTAACGATCCCTGTGTTTGGAGCAGTGTTGTACATTTACAGGGTTTTGTGGTAATGGGAGCTTTTGTGTGTTAAAAATGGATCTCCAATTTCTTAAAGAACCTGGATTTTTCTGCTTGGCATCGGCATGCCCCACTTCCGTTATTCCTGTGAAGAAAACAGTTGAGGCTTTCTCTTTTGTAAAATAAAGCACAGATGCACTTCAGTTGAAATAATAATTGAGATTACTCCATGGCTGTAACCTGATAATGAATTCTAGCTCTCATGCACCAAATCTGAAAATGGCACACTGAGAGTTTGCTGCACTCATTTTAAGGAGATGCTAAAAGGCCTGATTCTCCTCCCTCTTAAAATGTCAAAGATTTTACTCCCCATTTACACCAGAATCAGTGAGAGCACAATCAGCCCCGCAAATGTAAGTTGACTCACATACCAATCATCATCTCCGGTGTCGTGAGTATATGTCTTTTTAACAGAATGTTTTAACTGAGAGATTCTTTAGAATTGCAAATACCGCACTAGTGAAAATACATATTTGACAACCACAAATATCAATGGGAGCTAAGACAGAAAGCGATCCGTCACTGAGACTGTCCTATACAGAGAATACAGAACGTAAGTCAAACCCTATGTAGCAATTTCAAGACCCTTCAGATAGAAGGAACCATGTAAAAACAGTTCCCACTCCCAGGTTCTGCTATGCGGTGATACAGATTGAGTTTCTGGTTTGTGGTGGCTATTTTTCTGATCAAATTAATTTTTTGACAGATTGTGGCTCTCTGGTAAGAGTAAAACTCCAATTTTATTGGTGCTTAAAAGAAAATTGTTTAACTTAAATTCTCTCTCTCCCAGAGAGCTTGTGCAGCTGCGGGGAACCCTTTAGTTAGCAACAGCCCCACCATAGGTTTCAACTCTGCAGAAATTGTCAATTCAAGGGTGTTTCCTGTTTATATTTATACAAACCCAGTCTCAGAATTTGGCTCCAGTTGGGTTTTTATAGCATTTAACCTAAAGGCCACTCACCTGTAGTTGGTTGTGTGGCTCTGTATGGTCCAGTCCAGCCAATGAAAGGCAGCACTGTGTTATTCTTAGAGGATGCAATCATTCCAGCCACTTGGCCCAATTACAAACACTGCTGAGATGCAGAAGTTCAGCCCTGTTTTCTTCAGGGGTGGCAACAACTTAGAGGCGACATGGAATTGTGTCCATTCCATTTCTATAAATTGCCCAAACTTAAAATATGGGGCTAAACCCTCCTCTTCCTTACATAGGTGACATTTCCTTCTATCCACTCATATCACGGGGAGCATTTCATTTTGAAGTTTTGCACTGACTTTAACGGGGGCATTTTCAAAGACCTGTGGGAATTGGGGGTCTTTGTCCTTTGTGCCTTTAAAAATCTCCACTTCTTTTTTTCTTTAGTGTCAGACTCTCCTAGTTGGTCTCATTCTGAATGAATGACTTTCCAGCATGAAGAGGCTGATCCAAAGCCCACTGAAGTCAACGGGAGTCTTTCCATTGATTTTTCAACAGGCTTTGGATCAGATCTGAAATTCTCACATGTCTGAAAGAGAACCAGGCCAGCAAACCTTGTTCATCCCCATTAGCTTGTGCAGAATAATCCAAAATATTCCTTGTTGGCATTTTACTTTTGAGAAAAGCTTTTCTCGCCCTTATTTTTTGTTTTAATTGATGGAGGAGTTATGCAGTGACATAAAGCAGGAGAATCTTTTCCCAAAGCTATTCTTGTGAGTATAAAGTCATTGTTCCAAAGTTTATTAGAAGAGGCTTGCAGTATTTGGGAAAAGCAAGGAAAATATATGTCTGTTAGTCTGTCTGTCTGCTGGAGGGGAGGAGACTGGCTCCATGTGTGGGTGCAAAATCCTCTCTTTATGGAGAAAACTTAGAGAGCTGTGAAGAGGGGAAGAATTTAATAGAGGCATGTTACTCACACACATGAATGATACTAGAGAGGATTTAAACTAGAATTAGCTACTCCCAAATGTTGCAGGTCAACTGGCTAAATACCAGCAACTCTCCTGGCAATAAATTAATGAATTCTCCCAGTCTCACTAGGGGTGTCGGGTGAATCCTTCTTTTATTGTGTACCAGGCGGCAGCAGGGGGAGAAGAGAAATAAAAAGGGGAGTGGGGCAGAGAAGGTGACTGTGTACTCCATAAATATTATATTGGAACTTCTTTGCATTTTCGACTGGGCTGGGTGATAGTCGGGCCAGACAATGCCTGCATTGAACTGTCAGGCGGTGGCTAGACAGCCCAGCTGTTGTGAATGGGCTGCGCAGCGGGTGAAAAAGGACCCATGGTTCAAGGTCAGACGTAGCCCCTTGTGTATTATTCAGCCAAGCCCCTTTATTTTTGTCCATAAAACTAATAAAGTTAACTGGCTGTTACATGCCGAACATACCAACTGGCTGCCAGTGCCAGTCCAGGGCACAGGGGCCGGAACTAGGGGGGCTGCCGCACCCACTGCCTCGAAGTGGTTTCCATCGTACTGGGGGGAGGATAGCTCAGTGGTTTGAGCATTGGCCTGCTAAACCCAGGGTTGTGAGTTCAATCCTTGAGGGGACCATTTAGGGATCTGGGGCAAAAATTGGGGATTGGTCCTGCTTTGAGCAGGGGGTTGGACTAGACACCTCCTGAGGTCCCTTCCAACCCTGAGATTCTATGATATGCAGGGTTTACAGTTTCTCAGCACCCCCACTACACACATTGTTCCAGCACCCCTGATCCGGGGGCAGAGAGACTCACTCGGGGGCTGACAAAGACTTAGCTCCCACCCCACCCCCAATGCAAGTGTACACATGCACATTCTGATGACTCAGAAAAAGAGCCCCCAGCGTCTTTGCTGGAAGGTTAATGAAAGACGCGAAGGGGTAGAAGGAAAGGGATAATGCTCTGTGGGTGTATCAAGGTGTTGATGCCAAGGAGGGACCACGGTTCTTTAGACTGGGGTTTCCCAAGGAGTCAGTGCCCAAGTCCCCCTGATTGCTCAAGTCGAAAGTCCTTAGGAAATTCCAGCCAGGGTGTTGTACACAAGTGTACTACTAGGGGGAACAGAGCAGCGCTAAGAAAAGAGAAGCTTAGGGCCTGATCCTCAGCTGGTGTAGCTTGGCACAGCTTCACGGAAGTCACACCAAGCTGAGAATCTGTCCTGTAGGTTGAGTAGACATAAAACTTCCTGCTGGTGAGATGGATCTGGCTGAGGGGAGGGGAGACAGCCCCATCGCCCCCTGCCATGAAAAGGATCTACCTGGGGAATCATCTTCCCAGGGAAGCTTGGGACCAGACTGGGCAAAACAACAGAATGTAGCCAAGGAGCTGATCCTGCCTTGTCCCTGGGAGATGGGCATGACTGGGCTTAACAGGACTTCTCTATGCAAACCGCTCTGATTCTGTGAACATGATTCCAGCCTCCTGTGTTAGGTTTTTCTATCTGTTTGCATTTTTACGCTGTGCTCATCATGGCGGGCTGTAGAAAGCACAATAGACAGGCAGATCTAAATGGCTTTAGCCCAGCCCTAGGCTAGCTCCTCAGTGGCCCGGAGCCATCTCATGCTGCTCAGAAGTGGGGCTTTAGGGTCGCTGTGATTCTACACACAGTGCCCTGAAACCTGTGACTTTCCTTGAAAAATTTTTGCTCATGGAAAAAAATAGGAAAAGTTTTAGATTTTCGATATCTTCTGCACCCAGAAAACTGGGGGGAAATGGCAGGAACAGGCTCCAGTGCCCTGGCCAGGCCCAGAACAGGCTCTGTTCTGCGGCTGGCTCTGAGAGTCAGCAGTCTGGAGTTGAAAAGAAGTTCCTGGGAGTTTATTCAAACTGATCTCAATGTGTGGGCCTGGAATTCAAAGGTGCTGAGCACACCCAAACCCAGCTAACGCCAATGGGACTTTCCAGCGTCTCTGAAAGTCAGGCCTAGCAAAGCCTGCCAGGGGGAGGGGGAAGTGGGCGTGATTGGTGTCACCAGATAATACAATGGGGAAGCATATAAACAAAAGACAGTTGTTTGCGAGGGGTTTGGAGTGGCCTCTGGGTTTCTTTCCCAGGAGGCAGTGGAAAGGAGTCTCTGTCGGTGTCTGTCTGTCTGAGTTCCTATTGGAATGGGTACTTACAGCTTCTGAGATGTGCCTGTGTTCATGACGGAAGGGAGCCTAGAGCTTTGGATAGGCTTCTTGTTAGTATTTTAAATCTACATAAATGCTACATGTGTGTGTCTCTAAAGCTGCATTCGAAAGGGATGGAATTGTAGTCACAGTGCAGTGTGCCCCAGACCAGGGGGGCCAATGCTTCAGAAGCTCCATCGGGGGGCCAGGAGCAAGCCCCATGTGCAGCTGCCCAGGTCCACATTATTTCTGCCTAGAGTCTGTCCATTCTGCTCCCAGGGCTGCGACCAGGTCTGGGGGTGACCGGCCGATATCCACCGCCTATGCACCTCTTCTGACCTACTTCAGCCTTATTTTTAGGACTTAATGGATCACAGGCTGTGTGCTGCTGGCCCTCTCTGCACTGCAGTGATTCTTTCTCTATGGGTATAAACAGGTGGACCCTGCATTCCCTCCTGGCTCCTATTGGAAGAGACAGTACCCTGCAGGGGCAGCCGGCTTCTGTTTTGCTGTGTGATGGGGTTATTGCTTTTCTTTGCCTACATGCCACGCTTGCCAAAATGATGCCCTCAGGAGTGTGTGGACTGCTTTCCAGATCGTAGATATCCAGCGTGTGTGTGTGTAAGTGACTGGACACTTGCAGGAAGTCAAGCAATAAGACAGCTAGTGAAAAAGAGTGTGCCTGTATGATGCAGCACCCACACAGATGTGATTGGAAATACCCAGCCAAAGGCACTGGTATGCCCACCACCGCCGCCCTCCCTGGTCCCTAGCTCCTGCGCTCACAGACTGTAACCACAGCACCATGAGAACTTGTCTTTTAGAATATTTTACTACATATTAGTCAATCTCTTAGCAACCCTTGTTTCCATGGCAAAGAACCTTTGTGCTGATGCTGAGCTTAGCTTTAAACTGTAATTCTGTTAATTTCATTCTAGGCATCAGTGCTGCCACAGCTCCGTTCTGCCCCAGAATCCAGCCCTGAAATGCCAGCGGGCAGTAATCAGGGTGTTTAAAATCCAGTCTGGCTTGTAGAATTTGCCCTTGTTTGGGGATTTAAAACACAGATCGGGGGATATACCCCAGGTGTTCCAGCGGCACCAGGAGAGAGAGGGAAAGGGAGATTTCCCTTCCTATTTCTAAAGAAATTCGTAACATGAGGATCCTCTTCCCCAGACCAGTAGAAAGTTTATTTTCTCTCTCAAGGTTGCTCTCCCGCTGCAGTCTTTAAGCCGGTCAGTGTCTCTTCTGGGACCAACCTGGCTCACTTGCAACCTTGGAATTGCTCCATAGTTCACAGGATTTAGAACCAGGGTCATGTCCGGTTTTAGTTTAATGTAACAGCTCATGGCGAGCCATGGACAAGTGGCTGCAGCAGGTCGAAAATGAGCCTTGTGACTCAGAATGGCAAGTAGGGCTGGTAAACAGCAGTGATGCTCAGCTCTCGCAATGCACCGTTCAGCCCAAGCTCTCAAACAGAAAGGAATTAAGACTCAGGGTTCCCTGTGAGTTAGGTACGTGGGGGTAGCCCCATTTTGCAATGGGGAACCTGAGGCACAGAGTGCTGAAGTGACCTAAGGACATACAGAAAGTCAGTGGCAGAGCTCATCTTTGAACCCAGGAGTCCTGACTTCCACTCTCCCTTTCTAATCATTAAGGTACACTCCTCTCCCGAAACTCGCATTAGAGCCCAGGAAAGCAGCCTACTAATCTGTCCTGCTCTGATCAGCTGATCCACTTCTTGCAATGTATCTGTGGTGAGGAGGGCTGAGGGAAGAACTGCTCTTGCAGGGCTGTCTGGTCAATGAGGTCTTTCTCTTCCATCTGTCAGGGCCACCAGAACATAGTAGATGGCAACACATACCAGTGGGATCTTTGGTCCAGCTCCCTCCAGGGTCCACTTGGAGCCAGGGGACACCATCAAACTGTTACTGTGTGGAAGAAACTCTGGTCTAGCGGCAGAGGGCTGGTAGTCAGGACTCCTGAGTTCTTTTTGCAGCCCTCTGGACACAGATTCATTAAATGACCTTACTTCTTTTTTGGTTGACTCATCTGTACAATGGGGATAACACTGCCTACAGGGAGGACTGTGGAGACTGATTTTTAAAATATTTTGAGCTCTTCAGATAAAATGCAAAGTGGAGTTATTCTTTTCTCCCTCCATTAGCAGGTCGTTGGGTTTTGTTTTTAAATATAAGGATGTTTCTGAAAGTTGGGACTGTACCCACCCATTTGTTATGGTAGGGTTGCTTATGCAGAGCATATTATATTGCATTATTACTGTAGCATTGCTTAGGTATGCTGGGGGGTGTATCATATTAGTAGAAGGTGCCTTGAGAGCACTACGCTGGTAGCACTTATTGATTAGTTTATTAAAAGAAAACAGGGTAATTTAGAGGAGGGAGGAATATCCTTAACAGGACAATTTGGGGGTTTTATCAGCCTTCCCAGTGCAGCGAACCATCTAGTGCCTGCTCGTCTGCAGTGCGTGAAGAGGAGAGTTTGGGGGCTGGCGTGAGTCATGAGGGAGGAGAAGAAAAGCAAAGATTATTTGTGTCTTTAAGCATCACCAAGGTTTGCAGTGTGAGCTAATTCCCAGGAGAAACATCTCTTGCAGGGACATTGTTAACTGGTGCTTACTTCTACTACTACTAATAACAATTAATAATAATTACTCATAAAGATCAAAGGGGTGAGGGGTTGAAAACCAAAAAAAAAAAAAAAACCCAAACAACTCAGATAATGATCTTTTTTTCCCAGGCATCATCATCATCCCCTAAATACCTAATAAAGTAAATAAAGACGGCCACTTAAAGGGAATCTGGCAATTCTGCTTCGGCCACAACACGGCAGCTCGTGTTCACTTTGAAAAGTAAGTGTGGTGGTGGGAGGATTTAGGCTGGGGTTTGCACAGACATCTAAGGGAATTAGGTGCCTAGGTTTTAGGCTTACATTCTGCAGCATAAGCTCCTTGGGACTAGGGGCTGTCTTTTTGTTCTGTATTTGTATGCTGCTCTATGATTGGGGTTTCTAGGCAAAACCACAATACACATCAATAATAATAATATTAGGAAATGCATTGTTTAAAAAACTACGATGGAAATTATTTTTGTTTGTATCTCTTAATTTCAACTTTCCTCATTCTGGGAATCCCAGGGACAGAGTCTCAGCTGATATAAGTCGCTCTAGTAACATCAGAGTCAGTGAGCTATACTGATTTCCACCAGCTGAGGATCTGGCCCTGAAACACAGCAGTACTCCGTTAGGCTCAGTTCAGGAAAGCATTTAAGCGAGTGCTTTAATTTTAAGCATGTACTTAAGTCAATGGGACATAAGCACATCCTTCAAGTTAAACAAATGCTTAAGTGTTTCCCTGAATCGGGGTCTTAATGCAGCAGATCCAACAACTGAAATTGCTTAGAGAATGACAAGGAGCAGAATTCCAACTGACAAGCTGCTGTCCAGGCTGAGTGAAACCTTTCATCTCAGCTTTCCCCTGAGTGACAGAAATTCTGGGGCCAGATCCTCATCTGGTGGGAATCAGCAAAGCTCAGTGAAACTGACAACAGCTGAGCACCTACCCACGTCCTGCCACAATTGCAGGGAGACAGGGCTCCGTTCTCCTTCTGCTGAGCTCAGTGGCCAGGCTTACATTGATTGCAGTGGCACAGGGTGGGGTCTATGGTCTCCCAAAGGAGGATGTTTAGCCTGTCTATTTACAGAGCACCAGTCATCTCGGTATCTAGCCACCAATATATCAAATATTAAACCAGCATTTAATTTGGCCGTGATCCCACAAACTTCTTACTCCCCTTGACTTCAAGGGGAATATCCACAAGAAGAATAAGGAAAACCCACAGGATTGAAGGATCAGACACTCCTAGATTCCAAGGCCGGAAGGCGACCACTGTGATCACCTAGTCTGACCCCCATGAATAACACAGGCCAGAGAATTTCCCCCAAATAATTCTGAGAAGCAGATATTTTAGAAAAACCTCCAATCTTGATTTAAAAATTGTCAGTGATGGAGAATTCACCACGACCCTTGGTAAATTGTTCCAATGGTTAATTACCCTCCCTGTCAAAAAATTATACCTTATTTCCAGTCTGAATTTGTCTAGTGTCAACTTTCAGTCATTCGATTGTGTTAGACCTATCTCTGGCAGATTGTAGAGCCCACTATTAAATATTTGTTCCCTGCGTAGACACTTATAGACTGTGATCAAGTCACCCCTTAACCTTCTCTTTGTTAAGCTAAATAGATTGAGCTTTTTGAATTGATCACTATAAGGCAGGTTTTCTAATTATTCCCATGGCTCTTCGCTGAGCCCTCTCCAATTTACCAACATCATTTGTGAATTGTGGGCACCAGAACTGGACACAGGATTCCAGCCGCGGTTGCACCAGTGCCAAATACAGAGGCAAAATAACCTCTCTGCTCCTGCTCGAGATGCCCCTGTTTATATGTCCCAGGATCGCACTCGCTCTTTTGCCCACAGTGTCACACTGGGAGCTCATATTCAGCTGATTAGCCACTAAGATCCCCAAGGCTTTTTCAGAATCACTGCTTCCCTGAATAGAGTCCCCCATCCTGTAAGTGAGGCCCACGATCTTTGGTCCTAGATATAGACATTTCTATTTAGCCTTATTAAAAGGTATATTGTTTGCTTGTGCCCAAGTTACCAAACTATCCTGAGCACTTTCTTCTAGGTCATTGATAAAAATATCAAATACTATAAGTCCAAGTACTGATCCCTGCAAAATCCCACTGGAAATGCACAAGTTATATGATGATTCCCTGTTTACAGTTACTTTTTGAGGCCTATCAGTTAGCCAGTTTTTAATCCATTTAATGTGTGCCACGTTAATTTTATATTGTTCTAGTTTTTTTACCAAAATGTCTTGCGCTACCAAGGTAAACACTTTACAGACATCTAAGTATATTATGCCAACATTATTACATATATCAACCAGACTTGAAGTCTCATCAAAAAAAGATATCAAGTTAGTTTGATAAGATCCATAAAACCATGTTCAATAGCATTAATTACATTACCTTCCTTTAATTCTTTATTAATCAAGTCCCATATCAGCCACTCCATTATCTTGCCCAGGATTGATGTCAGGCTGACAGGCCTATAATTACCTGGGTCATCCTGTTTACCCTCTTTAAAAATTGGTACAACATTATTTTTCTTCTAGTCTTCTAGAACTTACTCTGTGCTCCACAACTTATTGAAAACCAACATTAACCAGCAAACTCCTCAGCCAGTTCTTTTAAAACTCTGAGTGCAAGTTATCTGGACCTGCTGATTTAAAAATGTCTAATTTTAGTAGGTTTCAGAGTAGCAGCCGTGTTAGTCTGTATTCGCAAAAAGAAAAGGAGTACTTGTGGCACCTTAGAGACTAACAAATTTATTAGAGCATAAGCTTTCGTGAGCTACAGCTCACTTCATCGGATGCATTTGGTGGAAAAAGGAGGCTTTTTCCACCAAATGCATCCGATGAAGTGAGCTGTAGCTCACGAAAGCTTATGCTCTAATAAATTTGTTAGTCTCTAAGGTGCCACAAGTACTCCTTTAATTTTAGTAGCTTCTGTTTAACCTCCTCCAGAAATACTCGTGGTATGGAAAGAGTATTGTCATCACCATATGATGAAATTATATCATCTGTTCCCCCATCCTATATTGAGAAGCTTCTATGCCCCTTGATCTTGCAAAGGCTGGACATATGTTTAACTTTAAGCATGTGAGTCAGCCTAACTTGTCTGAAGATGGAGTTTGATAAATTTATGAACAGAATTATGTGACAAGATTATCTGTAATAGCAGGGATTGGACTGAATAATCCAGGAGGTCCCATCCAGTGCTGTGTGAATCAACAAGACTACTCATGTACATCAGTCTTTGCAGGATCAGGGCCCTAGTTTGAATTATTGTGTTGTTATTTAAGATTTATCTTGTGGTGATCCTCAGGGCCACAACCAGGTTTGGATCACATTATGCTAGGCACCGTACAAACATATAGAAGGGTGGCAAGAAGTTTCACAACAAACACATGTATGATTTTTGGCCTGTTCACAGTCCTTCAAACCAGCATCTTTCCAGCACTTTTGTATTTATTGGAGCTGGTCAATATTTTTCATATAAGCAGCTTTCCTGTAGGAAAATGTTGTTTCATCAGAATTGAAACTTTTTGCAGGAAAATGTCAGTTTTAACATTTTAACATGTTTCCAATTGGGGAAAATCCAAGTGACATTTCTTTCTTCCGTGTAGACATTCTGAAATGAATCCACGTTTTTTTTGTTGTGAAACATTGATTCTAAATTAAAAATGCCACCTTGAAATAGCTGTCTCCTTTTGATCAAAAGTGTCTAAAAAACCAAACAAACATTTGTTTTGGGTGATTTCCGGTTCAAATGCTTTGGGAAATGTTTTATATTTTGACTTTCCATTCTGACGCCGCACAGGGAACTAATTCTGACATGGTGATGTTTCCTGACAGACAAAATTCCATTTGCCAACCAGCTCCAGTATTTATTATAAACTGGTGGGTCCGCATCTGCGGATGAACCCATTGGCATCAGGGCCTCTGATGGGATTCTGCCTCCATGAGCTGCATTCAGGGTCTGGGTGCTGCTTCAGCGCTCTGGTCTCAAACACACCTTAGCCACAAATTAAATGCAATTCTAAGAAAGAGACATAGAAAGAAACCTTTGTCCCCTTCCTACTGTTCAAGGACAAGCAGAATTCAATGTGATTCCAGTTTGATTTCCCCTCCTCTCCAAACTCTTGTACTTGGTTTAAAGGAGGGGGCGGGGAATGGCTCTTTCTTTCAGTCCATAATCAAAATATTTGCCATCTGAAGGATTTTGCCTTCACAGCACATAGAAAAGGAGCCTAAAGCGGCTCTAAAAGGAGCCTTGTCCTTCATCTGGGAGTTGAATCGACGTCTCTGGTCGCAGGTTTCATAATGAAGCACTGGCAGCACTGAACTGAAGGGAGTTATTGCAGCCCCTCGCTTTTCTTCTTCCGAGACCAAGAATGCAAAAGAAATCCCCCCCCCCCCGCCCATATACTGCTGTTTACGCGAAGCCCATTCGATCCCAGCCCCCGGGGGCAACTGGTCAGGGTCGGGGCTGCAAAGGAATCTTTCTTTACCCTATTTAATCTCCATAGTAGAGAAGCGGAGACCTCCTTCCTCCCAGCACAACGTTTATTGAATCTGTACTAATGAAAGGTCGGACACAGTCCAATGGCTGGAAGCTGAAGCTAAACACTGTCAGCCTGGAAATAAGACAGGGTTTTAACGGTGAGAATAATGGACTGACCGAGGGTCATGGGGGATTCTCCGTCACTGACTATTTTGAAATCAAGCTGGGATGTTTTACTAAAAGATCTGCTCTAGGGCTTAGTCTAGGGGAGTTCTCTGTCCTATGTTATACGGGGGTAGGGGGGAGACAGACTACATGTCACAGCAGTCCCTTCTGGCCTGGGAATCTATGAATCTAACTAATTCCTACAGCAATGGTGACTCTGAAGGAACCTTTGCACACACACTTTAAAGCTAACAATAAGGTGAAGGGGGTGTTTCCCTTGCTTTGCAGCTTCAATTTTTCACTAAATCTTATTTTTGAAAAATCTCTTTGCAATTGTTTTGGGGGAGTATTATGGGCTTTGAGCCCAAAATCTGAACTAGATTTGACAATGTTTTCATTTTTAATTTAGAAGAAGAGCCTTTATTTTTTACCAGCTTTGTTTTTGTTTTTAAAACCCTCCCTGGGCTAGGTCCAGCTGATAAAACTAATGCCAATAAGCACCCTCTGCTCCCACTGACTATAAGGTTACCCGACTTCTTATCTATCCTCCTCTCCCTGCTTCCTCCACTTATCTATGGTGATATTGTTTGGTTGTATTATGGTAACCCCAACTGAAAGCCAGACCCTCAGTGTGCTAGGCACTGCACAGATAGAGAGACAGTTCCGGCCTTAACAAGCTCACAGTCTGACAAGACTGGCACAGAGTGGGAGGAGAAACAGAGATACCCGTGACTGTGGCAAAGTCAGGAATAGAGCCCAGGTCTCCTGAGTTCTAGGCCAGTGCCCTGTCTACTAGGCCATGCTTCATCTAGCAGGTGCCATGACTCCCTGTCCCTTCATTTCAGCCCACTCTCCCTTGGGGATCTGCCCCCATTCCAGCCCTTGGCAACCAGTCATTAGTGCAAACCCCTAGAATAGACAAGCAAAGCTGCGATTTGCACCAGCTCACTCCTGCATGAACCACACTCAGCTGTACTGGTGCAAATCGTGGTTTACATGGAGGCATTCGTACTGGTGCAGCCACATTGATAGGTGGCCACTGGGGGCTGGAATCGGGGCAAATCCTGGATTGGAACTAGCACTCTAGTGGTGATAAGCCCCCACTATTCCATTTCCCAAGTCTCCTTAGCCAGCCTGGGGTATCTGATCCACTCCACCCTGGTGTGTGTGTCTAGGGCAAAACTCCCTCGAGAGGAGAACTATAGACATGGATGAAAAAAGAACTAGATAAATTCATGGAGGATAGGTCCATCAATGGCTATTAGCCAGGATGGGCAGGGATGGTGTCCCTAGCCTCTGTTTGCCAGAAGCTGGGAATGGGCGACAGGGGATGGATCACTTGATGATTCCCTGTTCTGTTCGTTCCCTCTGGGGCACCTGGCACTGGCCACTATCAGAAGGCAGGATACTGGGCTAAATGGACTTTTGGTCTGACCTAGTATGGCCGTTCTTATGTCCTTAAATGTAGATGGCATTATAGTATTTTGCTGCAGAACAGGCTTCAGCCTCTGGAACTTGCCCCAAATGGCATTTATAGTATTTTCAGGGCTTTGTCCTCTCTTGCGCACCAGTCAGAAGCTGCATGATGTTGACGCAGCACGTGCACCCCCTCCGGCCATCTGCTCTCCAAACCCCACACCCAACGTGGACCAACACAGGAGAGGCCCTCTCCCTTTGCTCCCTGATCTGGCCTCCTGCAGAGTGGTGCTGGTCAGTGTGTGTTTGAACTGTGCTTAGCACAATGGGGTACCGGTCCGTGCCTGAGCCTTGTGGATGCTACTGCAATACAGATACTAAATAAGAATTAACATTACGTTCTGCTGTCGCTCATGATCGTCCTAGTCAGAGGAGTGAAAAATGAGGAGAGCAGGCTGAGTCATCCAGCGTGCAGCAGATAAAGGGAAGAGAAAGCCCTGGGAGCTCCCCGGTCTTAAAGCATCAGCCTGTGAGATTTTCAAAGGAAAGACCTGAGCCATGGCATTCTCTGGGTCTTCAGCTCCAGAGTTACTGGGCAGACCCGACGCTCCCCAGCCCATCCGGGGGCTGTCCTGGAAAAGCAAAACCTCCCCTGGCTTGCCACACTGAGGCGTTGTGAGGTTGGAATAGGCAATTGGCAGGAGTGGTGCTGGAAGAGGAGGTGCTCTTTCCCCTAGCTAGACTAAATTACTCAGCAGCCATGGAGCATTTAGTAGTGAAAGGTCCTGATTGTAGCCCAGTGGGCATCAGGTTCTGACCTCTGCTTGGTGGCGTTATTCATCTGCGCTTGAGCTTCATTGGCTCAAGGGAAGAAGCTCCCGTCACGTTCCCCCTAATGTGTATTCAGGCCGAGACCCTCTGTGGTTTTGTTGGTTGGGGCCCAGTATGATGCTTGGAGTGTGGTGAATTGTAGCTTAGGAATGCCACCGAATGTGTGTGTGCGGGGGAGAGGAGGTGCGGAATCCATTCTTGATGCCAGAAAATAGTTCCCCCGCCATACACACACACTACTGGCATGGAGCAGTTGTTGGTCTCCATGTTAACTCTTCCTGAAGAGTCACTGCAGAAAAAGGAAGGAAAATTCCCACAAGCAAGCGCAGCGGGAACATGAAATAAAGACCAAGAAGCGTTTGGATGTGTCCATCGCAAAGGAGCTGGGCTGGGGCTCAGGAGATCTACATTCAGTTCCCAGCCCTGCCTCTATTTCCCTGTGTGATCGTGAGCCAATCACGTCATCTATCTAGGCCTCAGTTCCCCATCTATAAAATCAGACTAGCTGATCACACACACACACACACACACTGAAATCGATGAATCTAGGCTTCCTATCCCCCACCTTTTCTCTAGGTAGCATGGTGGAGCCCCAAGCTCGTCCATGGACTCCCACTACCCCCCCTCACCTCAGCTCAGGAGGCAAAATGTCTTCCCAGCCAGCTGTGGCTCAGATGATTCCAATGTCCAAATTGTTCCTCTGTTGTCGTGGTTCTTTATGATATTGTCGGTATTGAGGCCTTGACTTTCAGTAAATCCCCAACCGGATTTTTCCAGAATAGGGTGCGTGAAAACTGACCATTGCACAAGTTGATGCCTGGGTCCTAATTCAGCCCAAAGGCCTTCGTTAGTGCACAAGGAAACACACTCAAAGGAGATTTAATTCCCAATTGAAATGCAAGATTAATTTTCTTCGGAGGGGAGCTGTGCCAAGAAACCACCCCCTTCTCATCTCCCTCCCTGTTTGGAGCTGGTACAGCCCTCTCTGGCATTGAGCAAACTTGTTGTTACAAACCAGCTTGCTTGAGAATAAGGCCGACCCCCAAATCTTTTCCTGAGCTTGGAATTAATGTTGTGAAAGAAAGTTTGGTGGTTAAAATCTCCACTTCCCTGGTCCCTCAGTGCTTGCTGGTCTTTCCTGAACCCTGACCCTATATCCTGATGCCACATCCCAGGGGCCGGCCTGGTGAAAAGAATGCATCAAGATCAGGCCTTTCCCATTACCTACAAGTCTGCATGCACAGCTCTTCCCTCACCATGGAAGTCACATCTCATGACACAAACAAGACTGGACAAAGCCCTGGAGGGAGCAAACACCTCCTGGCCAGTGGGACTGAGCTAGAAAGGACCCGTGGGCTCTTTTCAGTCTGAGTCTATGAGCATTTGCTTTTTAATTCTTCTCACTGGAGTTTCCTCCATCACAGGGTCCTGGCCCATCCCAGAAATCTTTCCAAAGGTGGAGGGTGTGTGTGCAAAGAGTTAATTTTATGTGTATCTTCCCTCTGCCACCCCCACCCTCACCGGACATTTGCACAAATCAGCTCAGTGCATGGGCATTACCATGCACCGCTTGACACTGATTGTTCTAGTCAGGGTGGAACTGGCTTGACTGTTCCTTTGCAGACTCACCTGCTCCCAGCAGGCTGGCAGTTTGGGCTCACTCGTTCATAAGCCTTGAGCTACTTTGTCACCTCACAGCGGCCTCAGACGGGGCCAGTTCTGCTGTCACCCACTCACGACAGCTCTATTGCGTCCTTACCCCTCGAGGAGCGCTCGGGCTGCAGGAGCGAAAGCCATGCAAAAAGGCCTTGAGCACAGAGTCTGGCAGCGATAGAGAAGAGAGGCCTAAACCCCTGTGTTCCCACGGACAAAGGAAAGCAGCCTCCAGCCAGCAGTGAGAGGAAACTGCAGGACAGACTTGGGTGCAGAGCCCTCCAGGACTAGCAGGGAGTGGAAGCACCCACCTGACCCTCTTGGCCCTGGGAATAAACTCTAGCTTTTGGAAATTAAATCTGTCCCCAGAATAAGGGCAAGGAAAAGGAGTGACAATAACGTTCTGCCACAGGGCACTGACATGGGACTCGGGGGACCTGGGTGCAGTTCGTGTCTCCACCACAGACTGGGCAAGGCACTAAAGGCAAGCTTTTAAAAGGTCCTTGCTCAATTCAGAGGGGAAGCAACTGCCGCAAGGTCACAGAGTGAACCAGTGGCAGAGATGCGAATTAGAGCCCAGGCTCCCTGATACTCTGCCTCTCTCCTTGCTATAGAACCCATTACCCCCCATAGCTGGGGCTAGACCCCAGGAGTCCAGGCTCTCACTTCCCCCAGCCCCCATGCTGATGACTAGACTGCATGTCCATGTGTTTACATCAGTTAGCATCCCCTGTAACGCATGTTGCTGATGGTTTGAGGGTTAGTCTACACGACCAGTGACTTCAGAGTCCAGCAGCACTTTGCTAGCTGCCTGGCCCAGGGGGCACGTCACTAAAACTGCCTAAATAACAACAGGGGCCACTCTGCACAGTGGGTCCTGGGGTATTTTAACAAGGGTTCTTCTCCCTCTGGCATTCCCCTCATCCCTCTTCTCCTCAAAGGGCCCACTCAGTCTTCTCCACTGCCTCCTGGCTGAGAGGCTCTGAAACCACCTGGGTGAAACCAAAGCAGGTTTAAAGAACCACATGCCATTTTCCCCATTGTAGTGACCATCTTAACTCCCCCCTGGTGGCCATTTTACTCACATAGGGCGCGTTTTGCCTGTGCAGAGGCCAGCACAGGGTAGGTCTTTCTGTCTCTGGGTCTTTCTGTCTTTGTCTTCACAGTCGGTGAGGTTTTATCCTCCCCACCCCACACCCTGGAGAGGAAGGGAAGTACCAAACTTTCAAAGGGGCCAGTAATGTTGGCTGCTTCCGTGTTTGCAAACCTAATAATAATCTAAATACCTGGGGCTTATATTGTACTTTTCATCAGTAGATCACAAAATGCTTTACAAAGGAGGTCAATGTACATTATCCCCAATTTATAGATGGGGAAACTGAGGCACAGAGCCATGAAGCAACTTGCTCATGGTCACCCAGGAATAGAAGCCAGGTCTCCTGAGTCCTAGTCTAGTGCTCTATTCTCTACGCCATACTACCTCCCCATACTCATTTTCAAAGGGTGCATGTCCAGCACTTTCTGATCATCTGGCCCCTTTAAGGCAACTCAAAATCACTAGTCTTTTTTTTTTTAGAATATGGGCCGAATAGTGTGAATGGTTAAAGAATATGCACAGGGGCCAGGACACCTGAGTTCCAGCCTGTGTTCTGCCTTAGTCTCAATCTATGTTGCTTTGGGCAAGTCACTTCCTGCCATGTGCCTCAGTTTCCCCATCTGTAAAATGGAGATAATAAAACTGACCTGCCTGTGAGGCTAAATTCCTTCATGTCCATGAAGTGTTTTGAGGGGTCCTGGCACAGGAGGTGCCAGAAAAGAGCAAAGGTTGGTTGTTTCTCATTGGTGTCTGTTCAGAAAGTTTTGCATCCACTGAGTCCTGTGCTGAGTTTGTTTCCATATAGTAAAGCTGAGGCTCCAACCCATAGGCATGACTCTCTGTGTAGTCATGAGGTTTTGGAGCCTTGTTACAAAACTATAATCTCTGTCCAAGGGGACCCAAGACTCCCCTGCAATCCTTCTCATTTGGTAAAGATTCCAGGTACAATTTCACTTTTATTATTGGGGTTTTTTACTGCAATGCATGGCAGGCGGGGGGTGGGGGCTGTTTCTGATGCACCAGAATAGGAAGCACCATGTAATGAAAAGGCATCCACTTCTTATCCTCATTATTTATTATTAACTAGCCATGGGAGCGTCAGAGCCAAATCCTTAGACTAGAATAACTGTCAGGGAAGGAATCCCAATTCCAATCCCAGTCCAAAACCAGACCCAGATTTTCCAAATACCCTCTATCTTTATAATGGGAAAAACCAAAACCCTGGAGTCAAACAGCACCCCTGACCTTCAGGGAGATGGAAATCTAGAAGCGGGGTCAGAAATGTGTGGCGTGGGCCTGTCTCGGAGGGGGGAGACTGATTTGAGTGGCACTTTGATAAAGGGCAGCAGAGCTCAGGGTCTGGTTGGCACTTCAGAGCTCATCCCTTCCCGGGAGGACAGATTGCCCGGCAAATCTATTCCCTCGGGAGCATGAGATTAATAAAGCGGGAAGCTAGAAGCGGGGGGCCCACCGGTGTCCCCAGCAAAACACTCTCAGCTTTTCTCATGCAAAGCACCAGACCCAGCCGAAATGCCCACCCTCCTCAAAGGGCTCCTGCCATTGATCTCAGCTCCCCCCACTCCACTTCTCCTCCTCCATGCACACAGGGACACACACACACACACACACACACACCCCGCCTTGATAGCAGACTCCAATTCCCATGGCCGAGATGGGGGTGGGGGGAGAAATTAATCCATATGGAAATGTATGTAAATCAGGTCCCTGACTGGAATCACCAGCTGTTTCCCCAATACAGCTTTTCCCTGCCTGCGGGTGGGGGGGGGGAGAAATGGCGGGGGAGCTGCTGAAGGGAGGGGGAAGGGGATGAGCAAAGGAAGGAAGGAGACATAGGGGCATGGAGAAGGTGGAGAGTTAACTCCCCTTTTCCCTTCATCTCCAGATGCCTCAAGGTTCCTGAATCCCGGCCTGAAATGACAACATCTCCATCCCCTCCATCCAGCTCCACAGGATGCTCTTGGGGGGCTAACGCCTCAAGGCGCTTTCTCTGCCACCCCCACACATGCTGAGGCATGTGTGTGGGAAGAGTCAGCCTCCACCAGCACCCTCCTCGGGAGCTCCAGTCTGCATTCAGTCACCCAGCCAGGCCTCCGCTCGGCTAGCCAGCCAATTCCCCCTGGGAGCCCTAGCGCAGAGCAGCTGCTGGCGGCTTCTGGAGCTTTAGCCACCGTGCAAATGAAACGTGTCCATTAACTAATCATCACCAGAGATGGTTGGGCATTTTTTGATGAGATTTGATCGGTGGTGGAAAATATCCACTTGTCAAAATCGAACCTTCTCACAGGGACAGGTCAGTTCTGACAAAGTTCTTAACTCGAATAATTTTAGAGAGAAAAAGAAGAAGTTTAGAGATTGTCAAACCCCTTTGCTGTGACATTTTCCAAACAAAAAGTTCCACGTTTCCGGTTGAAAGAGCTTTTTTGTTTAGAAACGTAATCTCATTACGGCAAAAATCATTAAAAATAACAACGGTCAAAGTGTAAATGAAACATCTTGAAATTATGTAAACTACATGATCCGACTGACCCAAGTCAAAAGGTTTCTCGGGCTATTCAGTTCTCAGCAATGTTTAGAATTTTGACGTTTGGTCCCCATTCGCAACAGGAAGAATCTCTGAAATCGAAAAAATTTTGGCCAGGATGGAAGTACCAGAATTTCCGCTAATCATCCTCCTTTGTGTCCTGCCCACTTTGAGTCAAAGGCTACATGCCCTGAGGGGCAGGGGAGCTAGCTCAACCTCTCATTATTACCCTTATTTATTATCTGTATGCCCATAGGGCTTATGCCCCTCAGTCATAGGCCAGGACCCTGTCATGCTAGCCGCTGTACAAACACAGAGCAAAAAAACGGTCCCTGCTATGACAAGCTTACAAAGTCAGTGCAAGACGAGAGATGACTGTGGAAGTCCAAGGACACAAGACAAACTGCTCGGGGAGGTTTGCAGGAAGCTGGCCTGCTTGATGTACTGAGGGTGTGTGTATAGTGGATTATAGAATGGGACAGGCAAAGGGCTCAGAGAGGGATAATGGTAAACCACTTACACAGTAGAGCTGGTTGAAATTTTTTTAAATAATTGGTGAAAAGTTTTGAAATTTCAAACTTGTTTTCATTGGCAAGATTCAAAATGGACCTTTTTTGATTGGTTGGGTTGGGTTGGGTTGGGTTGGGTTGGGGGGGTGGGTGTTGAATTTTGATTTTGAAATATTTTATTAAAATGTTGATCTAAACTTTTCATAGATTCATAGATTTTCAGGCCAGAAGGTACCATTAGATCATCTGGTCTGACCCCTGTATAGCACAGGGCAGAGACACTCCACAGTTATCCCTGCACTGAGCCCAATAACTTGTGTTTGACTAAAGCAGATCTTTCAGAAAGGCGGCCAGTCTTGATCTGAAGACATTTCATTTACTGAAAACCAGGTTTGATTACCTGGCTATCGGAAACCATTGTGTTAATATTGACAATAAAAATTTCTGTATAAAATCTTGCACGAAATTTAAAAAAATTGTCAACTTTTTTTGCAAAAATACTTATGTTTTGAAAAACAGCCATTTTTGACCAAAAAATGTTTTGTTCAGGACTTTTAGCAGCTCTCGCATGCCCACACAGATGAACACACAGTGCCCATGTGTACACGTGATCATGCACACACACACACACATACACACAACTGTGCAGTGCACGTGCATATATGTGATCACATATGCAGCCATGCGTGTGCACACATGTGCATACACTCTTGGAGAAAGGAATAAATCTGTGTTAATTCCCTGCACGGAGCAGATCAGGGAACAATAGTGATGAGTACGAAATAGCCCAAAAGCCAAATTCTGATATAACCCAATTAGAGTCAGGGATCCAAGGGCGTAAATGAGCTAAGTAGCCTCAGAGCGCAAGTGCAAGTTGAGGGAAAAAGGGGATCTCCATAGAGCAATGGTCTTCTGCGCAGGGCTCGCTCTACATGAGCAGCAGGCGTGGCGTGAGATGAGCACCAAACATCACATCTTGGAAGAGATAAATACCCCGATGGGCCAATTAATCAATGTGGACTCCGCCCTGGGAAGCTGAATGGAGTGCCTTATAGAGGAGGGGCAGTGTCCGTGGTGTGGTGGGGGAAAGGGTCATGCTCCATGCTACTGGGGACAAGGCAGAAATCCAGGAAGAAATCAAAGTTCTACAAAGAAGTTATTAACTAAGAACAAGAGAGAAAGTACAAAGGAACCAGCTTCTTTCCAGATCCCGCCCAGATGCTAACATGATGTACGCATTAATTTTCAGGAAATTCTGCCATCCCACTTGCCTGACCCCGTCCCAGAGGGCTCCGCCAACCGATTCCATCCACTTCCGGGAGTCAGGCAGCCCTGGAAGGCAACTCACTTAGCGACGAAAGCTTATGCTCTAATAAATTTGTTAGTCTCTAAGGTGCCACAAGTACTCCTTTTCTTTTTGCGAATACAGACTAACACGGCTGCTACTCTGAAACACTTAGCGACGGAGATTCATGCTGCACATCTCACCCCACCACAACTGTGCTTCTCCAGGGGTGAAGTAAGGGATTTTTTTTTTAAAGCCATGGAAAAGAACTGCTCTAGGCTGGGATTTCCAGAACAGCTTATGGGAATTAAGCACTCAACTGGGAGAGGGGAAGCATGGGTTGGGGGTTCAGTGCTTCCTGAAAATGAGGCCCCTTCAAGTTGGGCCCCCAAGAATTAGGACACTCAAAATTTTTAGTTGCTTTTTAAAATTTTGCCCTAGGTGACTTGTCCAGGGTCACCCAGAGAGTCTGGGACTGATCCAGGAACTACAGCCAGGTCTCCTGAGTCCCAGGCCTGGGCTTTACCCACAAGGTCACCCTTCCTCTCCCTGTTACGCATTGACCCAGCCATGACTTGAGACCCCCTGTAATAATTTGTTCTCTGTTCTTCCAAGATTCCCTGGAGAGAGCTGGCCCTTTAGGTGCTCCCTGTCCCTCAAACACATGGCCCCTCACCCCAGCCAGACATCCGTGACATCTGCTAGCCCAGTAATATCCCTTCTAAAAACAATAAAGGGCCAGATTCAAATCCCATTGGAAATGCACTAGGCTCTAGATCAGGTTCTTGATGCTGCAGGGACTCTCCTGCAAGCTGCAGGGCTTGCAGCCACGGGCAGCCACTGGAGTTGATGCAATGTCCGAGTCACGCTGCGTGTGCAAAGTGGTCTCGCTCCTCCGGTGCCTTACACGGCTCTGTTTCTCAGAAAGCCAAGCAGTTAATACATTCTCAGCAGAATCCCTTTTAATGCATCGGCTCTTCCCACTCCCTGTTGACACCTGACCGGCGGCCACCTGTGTCGGATGAACGGGGCATTTGTAAATGACGATTTCCCATCAGTCAAATTAATAAGAGGGGGATTTCCGTCACTGGCCCACAAGTTCAAGGTAAAGCATAAAACCTCTCATTATCATCTCCTTTCCTTCAGATGGCTTGGAGGAACCTATTATTGCACTAGCTGCTTTCTGCAGGGGCAGAGGATGTTGTGGTTATTACTGTGTAATTTAGGTCATGGGGATGAAGGTTAACAGGAGGAGAACAAAAGGATCTGCAAACTTCCCGATAATCAAAAAGAAACAGGATCCAGGGGATGATCTGGAAGACCATTTCATGGAAGTTCCCCGATACACTGGTTTATTTCTTGTGTGTGGGCAAAGAGGTCAGAATAGACAGGCAAGCCCCAAGTGTGAATCAGAGAGTAGTAGAAATCAGAGAGGGGGGAAAATCTCGGTTAGATCATCCCATCCACACCGTGCACAGTCAGGGCCAGACTGCTCTCTGCAGTACAATGTGTGCAGTGGAAAATAACCAGTAAGCTTTCTTCCCTCTCCCCATCACTCTCCTTAGACTCTCTCGCTGCTTTCTGAACACCTAGGTTCACTGGTTGGTGTGTGTGTTACAGTGGTACTGAGAAGTCCAGCTGAGATTGTGACTCTAGTCACTGCACAAGCATGTAGTAAAAGGAGTCTCTGGCCCAAAGCTCCTACAGACACCAGAGACCAACCAGACAAAGGATGGGAGAAAGGAAAGAACCTTATCCCCATATCACAGATGGGGAACAGAGGGATGACGTGACTGGTCTGTGTCACACAGGGAGCCTGGGGCAGAGCCATGGACAGTCTCGTAAGTCGCAGTCCAGTGCTTTAACCACAGGACCTTGCTCCCCACTGAGCTAGATAAATGGTTAAATGTCAACAATCACGAGATAGAGGTTACTGCTGCAGAATTTGCTGTGACTCCAACAGGCTCTTGTTTGACTGTATTATCAAAATAAAGGTTACAATTGTCAAACTTGGGGCCTTAAGATGAGGTTCCTAAACTTGCCTTGAGATCCCCAAAGAAAAGAGGTCTGATTTCCATAGGTGCTGAGCACTGCTAGCTCCCAGGGACTTCCATGGGAACTGCAGGCACTCAGCACCTTCTCTTTAAATGGTTAAATATGGATTGAAGAGTTGAGCTGGGTGAATAATTGAAGTTTTGGTTCAATGGCTGAACCAAAAAATTGGGGGCAAAAAAATTGTTTTGGAGAGACCCGAAACAATTTTTTTTTAATTTTTCAGTGAAGCAAAAAAGTAAAAAAAAAAATCACATCAGATCTAACTAAACGTTTTGTTTCATTGCAGGGGGTTCTATGATAGGGTTTTTTTTGATAATTTTTTTAAAATAACATTTAGGGAAATTCTGGAACTTCAGTGAGGCAGGTTTTCCCGCACTGATTAATGCTGGAGTTGTGGGTTCCAATTGTGTCTGCAAATCAGCCCTTGGGGAGTCCATACTCCCAGCCAGACAGGGAGGAGGGAAATGTGTGCGAGGTCCTATCACTGAAACAGCTCTCTCTGACTGACAGGTGGCGTGATCAGAAGATGTGAAGTTGGATGACCGCGAAAGCCACAAGAATGGGCCAGTATTTGCAAGAGATTTCATTTGAAGATTTGTTTCGTTTCTCAAATAAAAACAGTGACTAGCGTGTGGAAAGCGTTGATGGAGGAGAGGAGAGGGTCATTTTTTTTGTAAATGGCAAAAAAAAAAAAGAAAAAAAAAAAAAGCCAGCGGCTTTCTCAGTAGTAAGACAAGTTGTGCATCTCCCCTCTGAGCAGAAAGGACCAAGGTAAACAGCCAAATCCAGTGTGCGGGGTTGCATTCTGCCTCCTAAAATTCCCCCTGTGGTTTCCACTGGATACCGATTATTCTTCTCTTCCTGTTCTAAGTGGTTGTATAGTTGTAATGAACCCCACTTGGGCCACTGGTGGGATTTCAACCCATAAACTGTGTTAATGCTTAAGATCAAAGATAAAATCCAACAGCTGGAAGCCAGGGCAGGCTCAGTCTTTTATGGTGCCTAGTCACTAGAGGGTGACAAAAGCCCCACAGCCTACAAGCACGGGTTACATTGCTGTGTGCTGTTAAACAAATGCTGTGTCCCACCCCAAAGGCATGTATAATTTGTGTTATCAGTTTGTAATGTGTCCCTATGGAATGAAAGACACTATTGGCCATGTAAGTTCTTACTGTCCTGGCTGCTGCTGGGTGAGATGTGTATTAAAAATATGAATTTGACTCATAGTCTGGACTCCTCTTTATTGATTTACTTTGCTGAAGCTTGTAGCATGGATGTTCCCATTTTCTTGCTGTGATAGCCAAGAACCCCCCCAAGCTTCTGGCTGGGGCTACAGCTCATATACATCCTCTATCACATGTGCCATATTAAGTGTCCCTTTGCCTTCTCAGATTGGATGGGGCTTTGCAAAAAGGATTATAAACCCAGAGATTATAAACCCAGGGATTACCTCACCAACCAATGGGCAGCCAGGATTCCCCAAGGTTCCAAAGCATGTTCATCTTGCTCAGGGGTTGATCTCGCAGGTGAAATTCTGATTGGCTGATTGAGGAGGAATGTTCCACTGGATTAAAGGTGGGGGAGAGGGTTTTTTTGTAACCAAATTAGATTTTATTTTAAGGAGGTGGGGGAGATGGGCCTGTTACTCACAGACTTTGGGGCATTCACAGTCCCAACCTAACATGAAAGTTGCAAATGGTCCCTTCCTTTAGGAAGCCACCCAGCCAACTCTTGGTCCCAGCCTTCAGAGTGTCCAAAATTCAGATTTTGGCTTTTGTTGTTTCAGCCCCTCTCTACTTTATGACGAATTACTCTGGTTATTCGCGTGCTGGGGCGCTGCTAAGAATCCCAATGGGCCTTCGGTGTGAATGCTAGCCACATGCACTGACACAGAGGCATTTTCACCCCTGCAGAGACAATGCTGCTAGGGGAGTGTGACACGTAGTCTGTTCTGCCTCCTGCACCAGCCCCAGAATCCACCTTTCTAGGCTCTTAAAAGGCACCCGGCACTGTAATATCGGAGCACCAGCCAAATTCCCACTGTGGTTCTTTATTTATGAAGGGAGAGGCAGACAGACCCCCAGCTCTGCTTAGCAAGTGGAGTTCAAGGTGCCAGCTGTTAGAAACACCTTCCCCTGACTTGTACAATGCAACTCCTTTCTTTTGGAAGCTGTTGACAGAGCATAAACTCGCCCCACCATGGGCCAGACTTTGAAAAGTGATCAGTGCCCTCAGCTGGGGTTCAGACTTTGCAAGGAGCATGGCTTCCATCTAGGCAGCAAAATAAAAAGCTAGGCACAGCAGCTGCACATGGGGTGCTGAGCCCTGGAGAATCTGGCTGTCAGCCCGTGGAAATTTGTCCCCAAGCTGTTTAGAGAAACTGGCCGCCTGGCCTTTTGACAGTCACTTTCCCATATCAGGGATTCCGAGGGCACCTGGCCCTTAAGCAGTAGCAAACTCCAGCCTTCCCAACCCAACACGCCCTTCGTACCTTTGCTGCCTTAAGAGTTTTGTTCCCTCTAAAGAAGAGGCAGCAGGATCTCTGAGGGAAGGGCTGGGGCGCTTTGGGCCAGCTGTATATATTCATTTCTCCTGTGTCTCGTTGCGCTGCCTGGCTCTGGTATTTTCACGGCAGCCCGTCTCTTGCTGCCCCAGAAGAGGTGCCCATAGAATGGGTGGTTTATCCTATGCCCAGGGAAACAAATTTTTTAAACTACAATAATGGAAGAAGTGGTTACAAAAAATATTTTAGGAGAGAGTGTCGGGGGGGGGGGGCGCAGGAGGAAATGTTCCAGCCCCGGAAGAAAATACTTCTCTGGCCTCTTTTTTTTTTTTGGCTGGCTGGAGGCATGAAAAGTCTGACCAGCCCTCATGTTAATCCAGCTTTAGGCCACAGACCACCCACTGAGGGAGCACTCAGCCATGATATATCCTTGATATAGTATAACATGCATAAAGAGTTTACAAGAAACTTAGGGCTTAGCCAGACTTCAGCTAGGAGGCAGAGGGACAAAAAGTCCCCCACCCACGCTACCTCCTCCCCCACCTTGGAGATTAGGTTTGCTTCCATTTTGCTTGAGCAGACCCACTGAATTCCAGCAGCCAGACTTTCCCAGCAGCTAGAGCAGCACCCACCTCCCAAAGGAACTGCCCTCAGCAAGGGCCTGACTTGCCACTGAAAGGCACAAATAATTATCAAGGAATAAAAAGATACATAAGGCCAAATTCTGCTGTGTTACATCAGTGTACATCCAGACTAATGCTACTGCTGTGGTTGGAGTCACTCCAGATTTACACTATTGAACCTGGGAGCAGAACCAGGCTTTCAAACATACACGCAAAAGACCCGCTATTCTTAGCATGCCAAATCAGGGACCCCTTTTCCCAATCACTTCAAATTTTACAGACAAATTCTAATTTGGCCTCACACCTAACCTACCAACTTTGGGGCTGATCTGACTTTTTTTGTAGCTTTTAGAGGTGTGCTAGGAGGCATCAAAACCAGCCCTACACTGGAACCTCAGCAGCTATCTGAACTCTGGAGACGCTGGCTTCACTCTCCGTGTTTGGGCTTTGGTAAGGTGAGCACCATAGCATCAGACAATCAAGACATACTAATTCACAGAGAGTAGCTGCTGTGAACTTTACAGATATCCCAGGCAATCAACATCAAATCCTGTCCCCATTTGAAAGATTTATGATATATCCTATTACGTATAGCAGGATGGAGCCATTCCCGATAAGACCAGTGCCCAAATGACCACTTGCAAAGATGGAGAAGCCAGTGGTCTCAAACTCATGTCTTTTTTGCTTGTTTATGCAAGATAAAGGTGCCCGCACGCACACACCCACCATTTCAGTCTCTCTCCCCACCCCCATTTTCAAATCCTCGAGGGGTGGGCTGGGACATAAACCATGCCAACTGTCATCATTGGATCCCGGCTATTTCAGACAAAGAGAGAGTGAATTCAAAAGCACTGGGGCCTCCCCCTGAGAATGCCCAGTCAGCAGCCCCCTCCCCTTTATATCAGCCTGGCACCAGCTGCTGCTCTCTGCTCTGGCACTATGATCCGGGGCGACAGGAAGGCACACCCTGAGCCATTTGGGGATATACAGGTGAAAATCCAGCACCTCCAACTGAAAGACAAATCAGTCACCCCTGCTGAGCAGCTGGCAGCTTTTGGGAGAAACCGAGAAGGTGGGATGATGGATTTGCAAATTTGCATGAATTAACCCTCTTAATTTAGGGCCTGATTTTCAGACATTGAGTGGAGGAGTCCCGACGCCCAGTTCTCTCTTGTAGCTGCCCTTCCCTGTCACATAGCCAGAGTCTGCCAGAGGACTGATCTTATACCGCTATAAAGGCAGCAAGGAGAGATAAATGTGTCCCGCCCTATCATAGCAATGTACCTCTGGAAGGGACCTCAGGAGGTCAGCTAGTCCATCCCTCTGTGCTGAGACAGGACCAAGTACACCTCAGCCATCCCAGACAGGCAGCTGTCCAGCCTCTTCTCAAAGTCTAAGGCTACGTCTACACTAGCACTTTTGTCACTATAATTTATATCACTCAGGTGTGGGGGGAAAAGCCTCTTCTCAAAGACTAACACAAGTTCTCTTGGAAGCCTGTTCCAGAGCTTGGCTACCCTGAGAGTTAGAACATTTTCCCTACCATCTATCCTGACTCTCCCTTGCTGCAGATTAGGACAAGCAGTAACTGGGGTATCTTCAGCGGCGATGGAGAACAATTGATCCCTGTCCTCTGTAGAACAGCCCTTAACAGATCTGACGACTGTTCTCAGCTCCCTGCTTACGCTTCTTTTCTCCAGACTAAACAGCCCAGTTTGCAGCCTTTCCTCGGGTGGCAGGTTTCTAACCCTTGAATCATTTTGGTTGCTCTCCTCTGGACTCTCTCCAGTTCATCCACATCTCTCCGAGAGTGTCTCACCCGGAAGTGGACAAAGGACAGGCTGAAGCCTCACCTTTAGGGTGGTCATTCGCACCTTCCTGGATTACTGGACTTGCTGGGACCAGCAAGGTCCTGCCTCTGTTGGTGTGACTCCGCCCGCCTCAGCGTGATTTCACATGCACAGTGCGTGCAAGGTCGCCTCACGGGGGGGGCGCCGTTCTGAGGAGCACGACACCCTGCCCCTGCCAGCGTTGTGTGAGGTGATGCCGGTGGGGGCCCGCGCGTCCCCCATCTGATACCAGGGTCTGTCTCAGTACTGGATGGGGGACAAACTTTAGAAAAGCAGGACTGGCTGGTTTAAAAGCAGATGAACGGCCTGCCACTCACCTGTGCTCAGTGCAGCGAGACAATGACCTCCAGTGTCTTACAGTTGACACTGCTGTGCCGTTAACACACCACAGGACTGATGTGTCGCTGAGCAAGCTAGTCTCATTTGGGGCACCAGAAATTCTGACATTGGCCTCTGTGGATGGGAAAAGGTGATGGAGGACTGGCTTCTCCCCTGGTCCCTCCAGTGCCTGGTTCCTTATGAAAGCCAAGGGCTGCAGCAGGCTCCATGGACACAGGCCAGCCCAAGAATCCAGTGCTAAGACCCAGCCACCAAACAGCAGGGCGGTTTGCAGTGTTTTCCCCCCATCTCTGATAGTTACCCCCGCAGCTCCTCTCTGAATCCTGATAAACCAGCCCCTCCAGTGCGGGGTAAATTTATCCCGCAGGGCAGCTGCTCTGTGCTTGGAATGGACCAGAAAGCCCCACATGGCAGGGGTACTCCAAACAGGCCTGGGGAGGCTACAGCCAGGCTCCCCAGGAGGTCTCCCCTCACGGGACTATATGAGCCAAACGGTCCCAGCACCAGATACAGAGCGCTAGTCCGGCCCAGAAAATCACTGGCCCAGTGTGGCTGCTGCACCCTCTCTGCACTATGCTGATGATTAAATGAAGGCTGAGGTTCCCCTTCCACACACACACCCCTTGTGCTGGCAAGCAGAGGGCAGATCGCCCACTGGCCAGAGGGCTAGCGTGGGAGCTAGACCCTGTTCTGCCCCACACACTCCCTGGTGCCCCTCTGGGCCTCGCCTATACAATGAAATAACAGCACTGCCCACCTCCCAGGGCGCTCATGAGGCTACAGACAGTCACGAGGGCGAGCGCTCAGTGCAGGCAGCCAGTGACGGCCACGGACAGACAGCACGCACGTGCCCCTGGGACAGGGGGTCCAGCCCAGGGGAGGGATTCATTCCACATAGCAGCAGAACATCACTGAGTCAGAGCCCAGCTCATGGCTGGTGGTATCCCCCCTCCCACACAAGGCCTCTGTCTGAGAATGCTGAAAAGCCCCCATGGGTGGGAGGGGAAAGCAGCCCAGACTCCCAAATATTGAGCTATCTATTAAATTACCCTGCTGACAGGTTGGGAGGGAGTCCACGCTGGCTTTGAGGGAGTGTGTCAGTTTGTTATGCTAACCGAGGTGGGGGAGGGTCCATCCAGGGGACACCGGGGAGAGGTCTGAAGAGCAAGGAGTTCACAGGCCCTTTCCCTTTGTCATGCTAAAAGTGCAACGCAGAAAATATATACAGCCAGCTGCTCAATGGAGCATGAACTCCAAGTGATTTCTGAGGGAGCCCTGGGTAATGTAATGCACGACTAGACAATGCCAGGCGCCGCCCCAGCCCAGCCTTTGTGCAAAATGGAAAACTTATTTGGGTGAATGGGCTTGTGGGCCAGGCCGGCGTTCAGCCTGCCAGGTGCAGGGGCAACGCGAGATCTAGGGGTGGAGAAGGAGCTGGGAAAAGGCTGCTGGGATGGGCCGGGGTGGGCTGAGCAGCTGAAGAGCACGGGCCCAGGTGTGAGTGGATGTAAAGCCCTGGAAGTCAGGGAGAATTCCTGGCCCTTTTTGTTCAGCTAAGTGTGCAAAGCTCCCGCACGCCAGGCTTGCCTCCTCTCCAGGGATGGGGCCTCTTATTCCGTCGTGGCACAGTCCTGGAGTGGGGGACTCTGCTTCTCTGCAGGTCAGGGATGGAATGGGCAGTGGCCGAGCAAGCTACACCCCTACCCTGTACCCCGGGCATCCCTGGCAGGGACCACCTGGCTATGGGGCGAGGGGAAGTTCGGTCTTTGAGACCCATTCAGTTCTTGTTCTCTGATGCAGTTGCCCGCAGGGGACCAGTGGGGACTGTGAACAGGAACTGGATTGCACTCACCAAACTCATGTCTCACAGGCCAAGTGGGTCAGGTGCCAGTGACTCTCATTTGCTGCTGACCCGGGCCAGGCTGCACGCCAGGCTCAGCTCAGCTCAGCTCAGCACCTGGCTCCCTCTCTCCCTTCGGTGTTCCTGGGGCCTCCCATAGCCCATTACAGCCACACCAGCCAGCCACCGAGTCATGAATGTGGTGGGAGCACCAGGGCTACCCAGTTGATAACCCCCTCCTCCTGAGCACACAGAGGGATGTCTGAACACAGAGAGGGCTCTTGATTTCTTAGGGGGGCCACCTCCCAGGCAGGCCAGTGGGGGAAACGCCACCCCCACATTCCTATCACACAGGGAGCTTTCCGTACTGTCTTTATTGCCAGCAGATGAAGCCCGCGATGACACTCGGTGCCTGGGTGCTGGTAGGGAACGTCTTGCCCAAGACGCCACTTGGATGGCCTCTGCCCCATGCCGAAACAGAGCTGAACTTGGCTAGGAGCTCCCTGGAACAGAGACTTCAGCCTCCCCCCCCACACCCTGCACAGACACCTTGCTTTCCATGGTACTCCATCTCCAGCCCTTAAACACCTTCTCCCAGGGCTATGCCGGGAGGGCCATGGGGATGGGGGATCCCTCGTTAATCTAGTAACTTACGAGGGCACCAACTACGGGCCATTGTGAGGCTTCCATTTGCTGATGCTAATTTATGAATCGTGGGGGGAGGAGAGGGGAGCTGTAAAATCAATTCTCAAAGGGGTTTTTGTGTCATGGGGGGCGGGGGTGACCAGGGAGGAGGGGTGAGCCTAAGCATCCATCTTTTTCTTTCTTTTTCTTTATTTTTGTCTCATATGAAATGAAATTCGACACTGTCTAGGAGCCTCTGGGTTCTAAGGCCCTTGAATTAGTTCCAGGGACACACAACTAACCTTTTGTGTATATTGTGTACTTAGAGCCAAAGTGCGCCAGAGACCCTGGAGGGGAGGGGCTCGGGAGCAGCAGCAGTCAGAGTTGTGCGATGGCCCAGCTCTGGGGTGACGCTATTGTTATTACTGTTGATTTGCAATGCCCCTGCCAAGATTGGGCCCTACTGTACCGGGCACTGCACAGACACAGCGACAGCTCCTGGCCTGACGGATTTAAACTCTACAGAGACACAACTAAATTATTATCCCCATTTTATAGCTGGAGACCCAAGGCACAGAGAACTATGCGATTTGCCCAGCCCAACATGAGCTCCCAGTGCAACACTGGGGCCAAAAGAATGAATGAGATCCTGGGCAGGGCAAACAGGAGAATCTCGCATAGGAGTAGAGCATGTATTTGACCTCTGTATTTGTCACTGGTGTGACCGCAGCTGGAATCCCATGTTGGTGAGGGTTCAGAGCAGAAACACAAGACTGATTAGAAAACGTATAGACTCAAGGAGCTCAATCTATTAGTTTAACAAAGAGAAGATTAAAGGGGTGACTTGATCACAGGCTATAAGTAGCTATGTGGGGAACAAATGGAACTAAGGCATATCTTTTTAATGGTGCAAATAATTAAACCTTGGAACAATTTACCCAGGCTCGTGGTGGCTTTTCCATCACTGATGATGTATAAATCAAGCTGGGATGTTTTCCTAACAGATCCGCTCAAGAAATCATTCGGGGCAGGTCTTTGGCCTGTGTTATACCATAGGTCAGACTAGATGGTCACAACTGTCCCGTCTCACCTGGGAATCTATGAATGAAGGTCACACAGGGAGGCTGTGGCCGAGCTGGGAATTGAAGCCGGCTCTCCCGAGTCCCAGCCCATCCTCCCCCTCCAATAACAACACAAACACATTGTGCCTCTCCAGCACTTTTCCTCCCAGAGTCCCAAAGTGCTTTAAAAAGGTGGGTCAGTATCATGACATCCCATTTCACATATGGGGAAACTGAGGCACACAGTGGCGACAGGAGCTGCCCAAGATGATGTGGCACAGTCAGGGATGGAACCCAAGAGTCCTGACCCCTAAGACAGTGTACTGTAATCACCCAAAACACGGGTGTGTGGCTGTTAGGGGTTGCTGCTACTGTAAGAAGAAAAGGAGTACTTGTGGCACCTTAGAGACTAACAAATTTATTAGAGCATAAGCTTTCGTGAGCTACAGCTCACTTCATCGGATGCATCCAATGAAGTGAGCTGTAGCTCACGAAAGCTTATGCTCTAATAAATGTGTTAGTCTCTAAGGTGCTACAAGTCCTCCTTTTCTTTTTGCGAATACAGACTAACACGGCTGCTACAATGAAACCTGCTACTGTAAGGTTGGTTTTATTTTTATTAAGGGCCTCTAATTCAGGCCACTAGGCCATAATTTACACTCTGTTTCCTGGCTGGGGATGTATCTTTTTCCTTCTGCTTAACCACAAACCCTGAGGTCAGGAGGGCTGGGTTTGAGACCTGGGTCTGCTAGGGACACCCTTTGTGATGTTAGGAAGGTCATTTGGGGACAGATTTTTCAAAGGTATTTAGGAGTCTAAAAAGTGCAAGTAGGTGCTTAAGGGGTTTTTCCAAAGCTGCTGAACAGATTACAAACATCAATACCTTGGCAAGCCTGGCCCTGAGAGCTCACTGTGGCAGCTGCATGATGTAGCCAGAGAACCAGGAACTCGATGAGCTCCTGCTGCCAGTAGCGGCTGCAAGGTGCTGAGCCCATCCAAAAATTCTCAGTGTCTCCAACCCGCCTCTGTAACCCGGGGGTGCCAGGGACACTTCCCGAGCTCACAAACCAGACGTGAGACTGAACGTGTTAATGGCACCAGAACTGCAGGGGATTTGCCGGTAAAGGGAGCTGAGCCAAAATGTGACATTGAAACATTACCCTTGACTGTTGCTACAGACTCCCAAACTCTGGCCAGGTGCATAGGGGAAAGGTCTGTGAACACTTCCCTATCTCGGGCAGCAGAAATTCCGGGTTGGGACAAGTGTGTGAATACCAAGCGCTATACTAGGACCCGCGCTGCTGGTTGACGACGATACTCAGCTGTAGCTGCTTGAATTTGTCTCTTTGGCACAGAACTGGTTGCTGCAAGAAAGGAATCAGTTCAATCCACCCTGTGCCTTTTCCTCACTTTGGAGTGTGGCATGTGAGCTGGGTAGTGAGACCGTGTCTCAGATCATCTGCTCTGCTCAGGAACTGGCTTCACTTCATGGCCTGCAATATCCTGCTGATTAACATTAGTGAAAATAACTCTTTACCATCAGCAGTCACTGTTAAAGGCTCCCAGCAAAGTATAGCACTGCAGGGCCCAAGCCTGCAAACACACAAGCCTGTGGAGATCTATACTCACGTGTGCAATCCCATTGGAAGTCATACCTACGGGAGTAAAGTATGCACATGCTAGATCAGAGCCTGGGTAGCAGTGTTATTGGTTGCACAGGTGCAGCTGTTAAAGCTAAATTTACGGGCCAGTCCCTTAGTTGGCGTAAATTAGCACCTTGTGCTGTTAAAATCATGGGTGCGCCACCGAGTCACACCAGCTGAGGATCTGGCCCTGGCTTTTCCCCTGGGTCCAGAAGAGGCCATCCATATGTGGTAACCTTCCAGGCAGGCTGCCAAAATGATCTGGGGGGCTGGCTGCTGCCTCGATGAGGAAGAGGCAGAAGGGAATTCTTGTAGGTGATTGGCTTGCGTCTTTACATAGAAAGAAATAACTAATATTTTTGACTGACCCATCTTGAACCAAAGAGAGAGACAGGAACTAGCTGACTTGCCCGTCCGGGCTGCTTGCCAATGCCCAAATCCCTGGGCTCAGAGTGCTGCGTTAGCACAGACCCCGGCTGTGTCCCTGTCTCCAGGCACTTCCTCTTCCATAAGTGTCCTAAACAGGCTTCCCACCCTCCTCATCTGCACTCCACAGGGCTACAGCCCCTGCAAGGAGCAGGGACAAAGGAAGGCAGATGTGCAGAACATGTGGATGCCAAAGAAGTGATTTCCCTGGCAACAGGGGCTGTATTGTCAGTCGCTCCTGTCTCCTACCACTACCAAGTGCTTTTAGAGAGGTATGGAGGATAACCCTTCCTCTGCTGGTCCTTCGCAGACTGGCTGGGGAATCATCAGCTGTTAATATTCATTGCCATAAGCGGGACACACTCTGACACACTCAGCAGCAGCCCCAGCACCTTCTACCTGGACGCACCTATTTCATTTCGCAGCACAGCGGGTATGTTCCAGATGCCCCTGGGACAGTCAGCAGCACGGCAGGGCCTCTGCCTAGACGTAACTGGTACATACACCCTATCTCAGCAACATGGCGGGGCGGTGGGTTCTGCCTGGCTGTATCTTCACATTTGGCCACAGGATGGGTCTCTGCCTGGAGTGTTCTGCAGAACCTGAATTGGAAAATAAGCATAAGAAGCAGAGCCCAATAGAGAAGCATCTGAAACTCACAATGGCAAAATACCTGGCAGGGGATTCTCTCCTTTACTCCCGAGACAGCCGGCAATCCCGCTGAATTCAGCATGCCACCATGCCCACTCCATGGACTCCACCCCCTTTGCCGCCTGCTGGGGGTACATATCCAGTGGATGCTGTGGGTGTAGAGAGATGCTCAGCTACTCCGATTCTAAGCCCTGTATAAACACCCAGCGAGGTCCGGGCGAGGGGTCTAGGAAGGTCTGGCAAAGCACAGGAGGTGACAGACAGACTACGTCATGCTTTGGCGTGTGGTCCTTCTCGTTCGGTCACCTCCCTCTTCGTTCTGGTTAGTTCCTTTTTCCAGAGTACATGAGGAATCTTCTGCCGTTGTGCAAAGCTCAGCCCTCGGCGTTTGCACTTCCTAGACTGAAATTCACATGATGCAACTCAAAACAGCCCTAGCAGGCTTCCGGGGGTGGCTGAATGCACCCCTCTCTAAAGGGCTTCCCCTATATGCCCTCTCCCTGCAGCCGCTTTGCCTGCACCCCCTCGCCCCAGCCCCCTCTAGGAAAAAGGCAGTCTGGGTCCCAGTCCCGATCCTAGTGGGGCCACATCACAAATCAGCACCATAGTGCCAGCACATTGAGAGTGAGCACCCCTCTCACGCTTTGGCTAGGCCCCTCCTTTGGCAGGAGGGCAGCACTGGGGGTGGGGAACTCACCCTGCCACTGGCAGCTTTGCAGGCCAAAGGAGGAGTTTGGTTCCTCAGAGCTGTCACCATCTTTCCCTGGCACTAAAGCCCCTAAAAGAAGTCAGAGGTAAAAGGCACCTACAGGCGGGGAGTGGGATTCCAGGCCCTTCTGTATCCATCCTGCTGCCTAGGATGATCCTCCCTCCGCCCCCAAGAGGTAGACACAGGAAGGGCCCAGGGGACAGGGTTGGAGGGGAGCAGCCTGTTTATAGATTGAGGCACCAGGGGGGAACCTGGAGCAGCCCAGGTGAGAACTCTGATGGCAAAAGGCCAGGTAGCAAGTGAGAAATTGGGGAAGCCCTGCTAGGATCGCTTTCCTTTGGATCAAAAACTTCCAAACCCGTGTTTGAAGTTTTTCCCCCAGCAGCTCAGTTACAAAATGGAATAATTAAAGGCAGTTTCATCTCTGCCCATGACAGTCATTTGCATGCCAAAGATACCGTTAAGACATTAGTCACTAGGTCAACTTATTTAGTGATTTGCAGGTGTCAGTTATCCAGGGCTTAGGTTCCCTCTGCCTTTAGCTTCCATCTGCCCGGGATCATGTCTGAACTACAAAGACTCATGTCAAGGCAATGCTAAAGTGGAGGAATAGCGTGTCTGAAAGTCGAGTGATTCCAGACAGGCTGCCTCTCCCACCAGGTTAACCTAGCCCTGTTACTTAGCCAGTATGGATTTTACGGCTTGCATTAACTCATGACAAAAGCTGGGGTGGTCAAAGGAGTTTAAGGGTGTTAGGCACCCAGCTGAGAGTTTGTTCTCTACTCTGCCACAGACTCCCTGTGTAACCTTGGGCAAATCACTTAACCTCTGTGCTTCAGTTCCCAGCTGTATATTAAGGATTATATTTAACAAGGAGGCAGACCATGCTACAGGGCAGGTTGATGTTGCAGGAGACATTTTAACTGTCTTGGCGTTCGATTGCTTGATTTGTCAGCATCACTGTTACATTCAGGCTGTGTTTTTGCATTACATTTCCGGGGGGGGGCATATTTAAGACATGAAGGAATCCGGTGGATTTGAGACAATGCGGGTGACAGTCACCAATGAACCCCAAAAGAGCTACAGCCCTGCAGCATTCAGATGCTCCACGGGACTGGGGCTGGAGGAACTAACAGATTTGCCCTTACTTTACGAGAGACATCCTTTAAAACACATGGGTAAAAAAAAAATCCCTATTGAAATATATGAAGGGGCATGCACAGAAGAGCTGATTTGTACACTCAGCATGTACAGCGCCGCAGCTGAACTGATTCCCTTCAAACATGGCTTGATTTCCCCCCCCCCCCCCCCCCGCCAGTAGCGAATGATGCCAACAAGCCAAGTCTGACATATCCACAGTGTTCCTGGAGTGATTCAAGCACAACCATTCGGACTGGGACGTATGCAGCCGTGTAAGATTTTCCCCTTTCACATCGCTCAGAAATTGCTGAACTGATTTTGATCTAACTTCCTCTCTCACATGCACCAAGAATTCACTATTGGGCTAAACTGAGCATGGCCAACTTCAGCAGGCTCTGCAGAAACATCCCCTGCTCTGGGGCCCCTCCCCTCCTGGAGACAGCACAGCCAGGAGCGACATCCTCTGCAGAACACCACCCAGGCAGCTCATGGCACCTTGATACCACAGAGATGGGTGCCACTGAACTACCTAAAGAGATTAGATGCTGTAAGAACAATTGACCCAAACTGGACAGAAAGGAATAGAACCCAGGCATCCTGGATCCCAGGCCTGTTCCCCTGCTCCAGTCCCTCCCAGGGCTGGGGCTAGAACCCAGGCGTCCTGCTCAGGGAGCATGGGCTGCACGGCCTGCTCTCTGAACATGCCCAGGGCGGCAGGAGCAGGCAGCGAAGCAGACGCTGCGGGGGCGAAGTTGGCACTGAGATGGGAAGCAGGGTGCAGCGAGCAACCCATGACGCCCCCCCAGACTCCCCCAGCTCGGAGGACTCCACAGCTGCCACCTCACAGCACAGCATACCCACTCCTGAGAGGGCCCCCGGGCGTCTCCCCCCAATACACACACGCCCCTCTCCCGCCAGAGCAGGCAAGCTCTGGAATGGACCCAGAGGGGCTCGGTCCTGGCACGCTCCCTGGGAGCCCCGGGGAACTCCTGGCCGGCCAGCTCTGCAAGGAGATGTCAGACCTGGGGAGGCTGGGCGCCCGCCCCCCGACCGCTCCGGCCCAGAGAAGGGTGCAGGTACCGCGCCCACCCAGCAGCTGCAGACCCAGCCTTGTGCATCCTCCCCATTTGCCTGGTTTGCTGAGCCCCCACCCCGGTGCATTTACACACACACAGCCCCCACCACCATGCTGGCCACCTTTCTCCCACTGGATGGACTGGGCACCCCCGCCTCCTTGTGCACCATAAAGTGACACCCCCCGCCTGCCCCCTGTACTGCAGAGCAGATGAAATGACACCGTGCCCATCGAACCCCCTCCCCAGCTTGGGAAAGTGCTCTCCTCCTTGGGCACCCATCCCCCCACGTGGGGCTGGAGCAGCTGATCCGCAGCCATTTCCCAGCAGCCATTATCTGTCAGGATGGAATTTAGGAAAATAAAATAATGGAGCTGGGGAATAATCTGGGAGAACCCCCCCCCCCCATCCACTCCTGGGGCAGTTCCATCCCAGGAGGCAGTTTCACGGCCTGCAGGCTGCAGAAAGGCTCCGGAGGTAGGCACCCTGCCCACCCTGGCCCAGGCGCGGTAGGGAAGGTTAGAAGCGACACCTAGTGGGAAAGGAGCATCTTGTCGGCCTCTAAGGGGGACTCATATCCATGGCAATATTCATGGCACAGGCCAGGCAAGCAGCAGCACGGACGACCCCCACGTGCCCAATGGCTGTAGCGAGATGACGCAAGGCGCCCCAGCCCCCAAGACGATCATGAGATTGGCTTAAAAATCACAAGATTCTGGGGGGGGAATAACAACGTCAGGGTTCTTCATGTGGGCCGTTCGGAGTCACGTTAGCGAGCCTGCCTCTGCAGCCAGGCAGGCGAGACACTTCCTTCTTTTTAATGAAAGCCCAGAGTCTCCCCTCACCCCATGACTCCAAGAGCTGGGGCTTTAGGGAAAGCACCAAATTCGCGAGAGCTGGTAACACGGCAGAGCCAATCCAATCAAGCTTTCTAGGATTAAGGTCTCAGCTGAAGTTGCTCAGCATCTCTGAAAATCAGGCCCTTTCAAAGTGTTTTAAACTGGCCCCAGGAGTCCTGATTCCCACCTTCCCTGCTCTAACTACTGGACCCCACTCCCCACCCAGAGCTGGGACTAGGACCCAGGAGAAATGAATCCCAGCCTCCCCTGCTCTAACACAGTGTCTTGCCTCACTCCCCTCCGGGTCCTAGGAATAGAATCCAGAAGTCCAAGCGCCACATTCACCTCTCCAGCTGCACTCGTCTGCCTTAGTTGAATGGAGCCCAGGAGTCCGGCATTGTAAACGCCAATGTCTTCCCTTGCCCTGCAGAAGTTCTGTTTACACAGGTTCCCCTCTGGGGAGGTCAGGGAACCACTTCTGGGGTAAGTTTGACTAAATGGAGGCCTCTCTGCAGCCCAAGGGGCTCTCTGTTCTGCTTTCACACACCCCATCGTCCTCACAACCCTTTTCATGCTCTTCCTACGAGACATAAATGCCATCAGGCAGTAATGGAGGGATAAATCCAGGCAGGGAACCCATTTATCTTACAAGGAAGACTTGGGCAAAAGGACACAGCGCGCGGGCGAGATTGTTACCATCCGTTCTGAAGCACTGTCGCTCCCATCTCAAGGTAACGCTGGGGGAAGGAGGCATAAAATATTACAGAAATTCGCATATTTAAAAAATGACATATGGCTGCCTCTCCCCATTAAACGGCCCGGAGTCCTGAGCAGAGGGAGAAAGGACTCTCCAATGCAGCGCCTCAGACACTTGGGGCCACAGGCTGCAAATCCAGCACCCGCCACCCAAGCAGTTAATTGATTTGGAGATTAATATTTTTGTTAGTCCCGGGGAAAGGGCCCAACCTGGCAGCCCCAGAGACTGGATTCTTCTGGATGTGGTTCTCCATTGCCCTGTACCTTAGGCAGTCATTTGCATTAGTGGACGTAAACCACAAGTGTTTCATGCCCACTTTGCACAAGTGTTAATGATTCCACAAGATGCAATGCCATGGAGTATCAAGCCCATCTCTGGGTATGGCACAAGCAGAAGCTCCCCCACCCAGCACTATGCTGGCTACCCTGCCCGTCTGATTCACCCCTAAACCAGAGGGATGCCCCTACAAGCTGGGAGGTGAGAGAGGAGTTCGGTTTCTGCCTCCAGCTCAGTTCCGGGTTACTTGCCCTCTAGAACTGGACTGAGACCAAACTAACTCATGACACCAAAGAGCCAGCACTGCCCACCTGGTCTAGGATTGACCCTGTGACCGGCCCTGCAGCCTGGTCCGGCCTCAGTCACCCAGCACAGAGATGCACAGTTAACTCTGCCTTTAAAGCATTTTTGGTGAGATTTTGTGGGTGAGAAGGGAATCTAGGGGCGCAGGGGGCATGAGTCTCTGAGTCTCTCTAGTCCTTTACAGAGGGTGGGGGAACCGGGATGGTATGGTCATTTCCAAAGCACATAGGCAGAATCATAGCTTGTAAGCGTTCTGCTGAATCCCTCCTGCTACCCCCCCCGGCCTGAGTCCAAGCCACCATCCTGCTGGCTCTCTTGAAGGCCAGGAACTCTAGCCTTTCTCTGATCCCTAAATGTGGCTTCCAGCTGCAGTGTTTATACTGGGATGCTCAGGGATGGGGACACAATGGGGTGTGAGCAATACAGATGCCTGCAAATACCGTGTGTGTCTGTGCGCACATGCCTGCTGCATGCCCAGTGTGTGTGTGCCATATGGGGGTGTGTGTGCACCATTCGTGCCCTGTGAGGCTGGAGTGTAGCTGTGTCTGTGTGTTTGCACAGGCTGTGTCTGTGGCAAGGTGGTGCGCATGTGCGCTTGTCTGCACTATGCACCCACTGCTCTTTGTTTCGCAACCTCTTGTCAGAGTCCATCAGCAGAGTGGGCTGGTATGGCTGCTGAGAGGCGTTTTCAGGATTTCATCTCGAGTGTACGGAATCTCTTTGGTTTTCGCTCAGAGCTCTCACGACTCATGGTTGATTTGCAGCCGGCTAGGCCAGCTGAGTAGCCCAGAGCCCAGAATCCCTTTACTGTTAATTAGGCAGAGAGGCATGCAAAAGTTCCTGCGTCTCGAAGCATGCTGCCCAGTGTCCAATCTGCAAAGACTAAGCGGGGCTTCCGGCTACACAGACTCACTGCAGCTTCTACCAGCTCAACCTGGAGAAACGCCTGCCAGCTGAGCAGTCCCTAAGCTTAGCCTGGGGGGAGCAACCCCACAGGCAAGACCTGCTCAGCACAGCTCCTACCAGCTGAACCCAAGGGCAGAGGATTCCATGCTAGAAGCAGAGTAGCAGCCAGCCTGGCCAGGCGTTCGGGATTCCCAGTAGCGACCTAGGACTGGAGGAGTTCCCTTTTGGCTCAGCTGATAGATCTGCTGCCCATGCACTAGCCGGGTACCCGGATGCAGTCTGGCCACCAGAAAGGTTACACTGACTGACCCTAGTGCATGACCCTGAAGAGGCTTATAATGCTGAAGAGCGAAAGACTCAACATCCCTAGGCTGCCTGGGGAGAGCAGCTGGGAGCACCAGTCTGACAGGCCATCCTGCAGGCTCTGAAATGAGGGCGGCCAAACTCCGCATGTTCCTCATGAAAATGCACACGGGTGGGAGTGCTAACTTGCCTCTCTCCCTCCACCTGGCCCCCCTTTACCATCCCAGGTTCTGCACCTCCCGTGATTTATATCCCTGGTCAGTGCTGACGAGCGGCTGGAGCAAGGGGCACTGAAGTCAGTCATTTCACCTCTCTGTCCCTCGGTAAAATGGAAATACTAATAACTCATCATAGAATAAATAACCCAGCCCTGCCTCACAAGGGGTGAATGGGAGAGTTACTTCATGGATGTTTACAAGACGCTTTGGGATCCTCAAGCTGAACGGTGCCTTTTAATGGCATCGGGTTGTAATTATTATTATTATCAGGGAACGAAGGTCACCAAGTTCTAAAGCACAATCGAAGTACATCATAGACCCCCCCCGGAGAGGCGGGAGCCAGCTGCTACAGTGTGGCCCGCCCACTGCACATCTGGAGAGGCGGCAGCCACGTGGGGGGCAGGGTCACCCACCCAGGACATCTCTGGAGGTGGCTGAAGTCAACTGGCTCCAGAAGCGTGACGCACGAGAGAGAGAAAAACTACAACCCCCGACATGCAACGCGGCGGAACCCGGTGGGAGAGGAGGAGCGGGGCTGCCTTTACCCAAGCACCTCTTTGCCCGGAGTCAAGACCCGCCCTTCTCCCAGCGACTGCGCTATCATTGGCTAAGCCGCTGGCAGTCACCCGCAGAACGGCCTGTGATTGGTTGTGGGGAGGGCGGGGTTCCATGCGCGGGCCAGCTGCGGGCAGCTGGTTGCGGGCGCGCTCCCCGGCCCCGGCATGGTGAGTCCAGCTGGGAGCAGCCCTGGCTTGGCCGGGGGCCCTCTGGGGGGGCGGAGCGGGGCCCTTCTGGGGGGGGGGGGGGCCGCCCTGGCGCCTGCGCTGGAAACGGGCCCTGGCTTGGCGGAGCCTGGGAGCGTGTCTCTGCGCAGGAGAGCGGGCGGCTGGGGCCCGCCAGCTGCGTTGTAGCGGGGCCTAGGCAGCTGTTAGAACCTCAGGGTCTGGTAACCTGCCCCCCCACCCCCACCCCCACCCCCAGCCCCTGCCAACCTGCCTCCCCCCCCACACCTGGTAACCTGCCCCCCCACACCCAGCCCCTGCCCCAGCCCCTGGTAACCTGCCTCCCCCCCCCCAGCCCCTGCCCCAGCCCCTGGTAACCTGCCCCCCCCACACCCCCAGCCCCTGCCCCTGCCTTCCCATCCCCAGCCCCTGCCCCTGGTAACCTGCCTCCCCCCCCAGCCCCTGGTAACCTCCCCCCCCACACCCAGCCCCTGCCCCAGCCCCTGGTAACCTGCCCCCCCCACACCCCCAGCCCCTACCCCTGCCCCTGGTAACCTGCCTTCCCATCTCCAGCCCCTGCCCCTGCCCCTGCCCCTGGTAACCTGCCCCCCCACACCCAGCCCCTGCCCCTGGTAACCTGCCCCCCCACACCCTCTGCCCCTGCCCCCCACACCCAGCCCCTGCCCCTGGTAACCTGCCTCCCCCCCACACCCAGCCCCTGCCCCTGGTAACCTGCCTTCCCCCCCACACCCCCAGCCCCTGCCCCTGGTAACCTGCCTCCCCCCCAGCCCCTGCCCCTGGTAACCTGCCTCCCCCCGGTAACCTGCCTCCCCCCCAGCCCCAGCCCCTGGTAACCTGCTTCCCCCCCAAGCCCCTGCCCCTGGTAACCTGCCCCCCCACACCCAGCCCCTGGTATCCTGCCCCCCCCCGCCCCTGGTAACCTGCCTCCCCCCACACACACTCAGCCCCTGCCACTGGTAACCTGCCTTCCCCCCCACACACACACCCAGCCCCAGCCCCTGGTAACCTGCCCCCCCACACCCAGCCCCAGCCCCTGGTAACCTACCTCTCCCCCCCACACTCAGCCCCTGCCCCCTGGTAACCTAAAGCCCCTGCCCCCTGGTAACCTAAAGCCCCTGCCCCCTCCCCTGCCCCTGGTAACCTAACCCACACACACACTGGTGCCCTTCCCCGGCTCTTTACCAGACCCAAAAGCTCCCTGCCCCAGAGCAGTGGCTGCTCTTCACTGGTGAATGAAACCCACTGGTGGGGGAGGAGGCCTGGGCCCCAGGAAGATCCTGAGTATCTGGGCTGCTCTTCCTGCTCCTATAAATAGGAGTTCGCCTGGTGCCCTTTCTGGGGCTTGGGAAGGCATTGCTGCTGCAGGGGCGGCATCTGTATCTGGTTTCCAGGCCTTATGGGCAACGTGAAATGGCTGCAGAGTATCTGCAGAAGTGTCTCGTGTCTCCCCTGATTGTTAGAGGGTCTTTTTCTTTCTGCTCTCCTCAAGAGAGATGTACAGCAGCACGCTGTCCTGGGTGCCGTGGTGCTGCAGCTTAGTGGTTTATGCATCGGGTTTGAAACATGCAGGCTCCCGTCAAAAACCAGGTTTGAATCCTGGAAGGATCTGCTTGGGCCCCAACTTTCTGAATTAAACAAAGTCCTTCCAGAGGCACCAGGACTAAGAAATTTGTGTCTGACTGGAACCAGGGGGTGGTCACGGGACTACACAAACCTCTATGCACCAAGTCCCATGTTGTGCCTAGCATAGGCCCTCTGCACTCAGCTGGGTTTCAGAGAGCACCAGCCATGTAGAGTGTAGCTTTGGAAAACCCAGACAGAAAAGCCACTGAACGCTCATTCATGTGCTCGGGAATCTGGGCAGGGGTGTTCTGGCTCAGAGGATGCGCTGCGATGGGCAGGAGCCCTGTTGCTGACTTCGCGGTTCGGATTGTCTTCGTTTCCTTGCCAGGCTGTGATGGGGGTGCAGCTGGCGGTGAGCCTGCTTACGGCGAGCATCATGCAGAGGATGTCCCCGCACTGCTCCTTCGCTCGCTGGCTGCTCTGCAATGGCAGGTACAGGAGGTTTTCCAGCCAGCTCCAAATCGATGCCCCCATTCTACTCTTGCATCTCTTCCTTCAAACACTGCCCCTCAATCCCCATCCCTTTGCTATTCCTGCCTTGAGCTCCCGCCAGCATACACACCCAGCTCTGCCTGTGTACCACATCTCAACTCTCGGCACCCTCCCCTGTACAGCCCTGCCAACGTCCTGCAACCCTGACCTGCAGCCCCTTTTCCAGTCGCCTGCAGTGTTGCTGGTTTTCACTCATCCGGTCAGACATTTCTGACTCTCCCCAGCTGATTGTTTATATTTTGTTCCATCCTTGACCCCCTCCCTTCAGCCTGTATCGCTACAAGCACCCTTCGGAGGAGGAGTTGTATGCCCTGGCAGGGAAGCAGAAGCCCAAGGCCAAGCGAGACCGGTGAGCGGAACCCCTGCAGTCCATGCTTTGTTATTGGGGGTGACGATGGGATGGTTTGGAGTGCAAATTAGGTCTCTTGTCTTCCAGGCCTGACTTCTTCAACCTGCCCCCATCTCTGGAGAGATATGGTGTGGTGAGCAGTCAGGGCAGGGGGGTGGAACTGGGGTTTAATAATGGTAGCACCCAGAGGCTCCGATCGGAGACCTGTGGTGCAAGATGCACACACACCCATCCGAAAAGGTGACATCTGCCCCCATCAGTCTCAAGCCTTGTCTAGATACACAAGTTCTGTTGCTTTACCGACACTGGTCCAGCTGAAGCAGTGCAACATGCACTGTGAGTGTGGACACAGCTGTGTCTGGATAAGTGTGCTGGCAGGGGAATAAGTTATATCCATGGTGCTCAAACTATGGGTCGTGACCCTGTTTTAATGGGGTCACCAGGGTTGGCATTAGACTGCTGGGGCCTGGGGCCAAAGCTGATGCCCAAGGGCATCAGCTCTGGGTGGCAGGGCTCAGGTTACAGGCCCCAACCTGGGGTAGCAGGGCTTGGGTGGGCTCAGGCTCCCCCTCCCTCCCCCCAGGGTCATGTAGTAATTTTTATCATCAGAAGGGGGTCGTGGTGCAATGAAGTTTGAGAACCTTTGAGTTATACTGATAGACGCTTTTATCCTGGGGTAAATGCATCTACATGAGACATTGTACCTGTATAACTATACCGCCCTAACTGACCTAGTTCTACCAGAACCAAATCTGTGTGCGGACCAGGGCTAAGTCCAAGGTAAGTGACAGCAGCTGGATACAACCAAGAGAGGCAGGGAGCCTGAATTCCTGCTCCATGGGCTGCTGTCCACCCTCGCTGTGCTCTGTTCCTGCCATTCTGAGCCTGTTTCTCTCTCGCAGGAGGCTGAACGGGGTCACAGAAGATAAACCCCTGTCAGTGCCCAAGGACATCAACTTGCATTTGGAGACCACCCCAATAACCACAGTGGATGCTCTTGGTAATTCCTACTCACCAGAATCAGTGTGTGCCCATCACCGCAGTGGCTGAAGGCTGAAGGCCTATGGGGTAGGGAGAGGGGCGTGACTGACCTGAGTTTTCTATGGCAGAGCCAGGGAATAGACCCCAGGAGTCCTGACTCCCAAGCCCCCCCTGCTTTAACCTACGGGACCCCAATTGCTTCCCAGAACCTGTTACAGAACCCAGTAGTCTTGATTCTCAAGCCCTTGTTCAGGCCAGTGGCCCTATGAGGACCAAAGAAGTTCAGATAGGGAAGTGTACCTCACTGCCCCCCCCCCCCCCACACACACACAACTTGCTGCGGGGGGGGCAGGGTGAGCTCACTTCTTGCACACTGGCTGGTGGTGACAGCCCCGTGTCTCGCTGCCCGTTTCCAGTGCTGCGCTATTTCCTGGAGTACCAGTGGTTCGTGGATTTTGCCGTCTACTCCACCCTCGTCTACCTCTTCACTGAAGGCTACTACTGCCTGGCGGACCCCCGGAAGGAGATGAATATTGGCATCCTGTGGTGCCTGCTTACAGTTGTCTTCTCCGTGTATCCTTCCTTTCCTACCCTGCCCCCTCTGCCTTGGAGGCTGGCAACAGGCTTCCCTAACCACGTGCCAGGGTCTGGAGGGAGAGGGATTGTCGGGGCTGGGAGCCAGGAAAGCGACCCTGATGGTGAGGGATACAGGGAGTATGATGGGGAGGCAGGATGATCTAATGGATACAAGAGACTCCTGGTTCAGTTCCTGGCTTGGCTGACGGCTCCCTGCGTTTACCTCGGACAAGGCACTGGCTCTGCGTGAGGCGAGGCTCCCGAGCTGGAAAAAGGGGGAGGCGTCCCAGAAATGAATCCAGGAATGACTCCCACGTGCTCAGATCCTGCAGTGACGAGGGCTGTGTAAGTACCTGGCCAGAGACTGGGTGAGCCGGGCAGAGACTGGGTGAGCCTCCCAGAGCAAGGGGTAGAATCCCCGTTATTTATTTACCGTAGCACTTAGGAGTCCCGGGCATAGCTAGTACCACCTTGTGCCAAGCGCCGTACACACCGAGAACAGGAAGAGGGTCCCTTCATGATAGACCTCCGGAGGTGTTCTCATCTGGATGGCTTTGGATCAGCTCTAAGATCCTCTCCTCCATGGGCAGGTCATGCCTGAATCCAGCTGACCTGTTCATCTCGCCCTCTGCTCAGAGCAGTGCAGGCTGCTCTATAAGGCTGCCAGCAACAGGCAAAATAACGGGGGAAGAAACCCACCATCCTCTTCAATTAGAAACCTGGCTAAGGCCGAATGGCTTAATTTATGGACTTATAAACAGCTCCCTGACAAGTTGTAAAGCTGCATAATGAGAGCCTTCCCCACCGAGAACCGGGCAGGGGCCCGATGAAGTGCATGCTTTATGAGGTGCTCATGCCGTGGCAGCTGCAATCAGTATGGATGAAAGGGCTCCCGGACACTTTTACAGGCTGCTGTAAAGTAGGGCCGTCTGGACCGTCTGTCTATCCCCATTGAAAGCGTGGCTGGCCCACTCCCCGGTGGTTTATGTGAACATCTACATAGCGCCACGTGAGCCTGCCTGTCCCTCCTCTTTCCCTGCGGCTGATTGATACAGGGCACCCGGGGATTGGCAAAATGGCCTGAGCCTTGAGGCCTGGCTGCTAATGGGGGTGGGGAACCAAACCCTGGCTTGGGGACCCTAAAGAAAGGCCTTAATTGTTTCTTTTTATTACCCATAATCACCCCCTTGCCAGCAGGTGACACCCCAGTGAGTCCCTTTGAGTGAACCCCTCAGGCCTTCTCTCCTCAGGTGCAGATGCTTCTCCTCCTATCCAGCCTGGCCCTGGGCTGCGTCACCCGGCAGATCGACCGCGGGCAGCCAGCAGATCGGGCCACCTCACCCATGGGCAGCTCTTCCCTTCAGAGCATGTGGCCAGAGGTGGATACAACAGCCAGGCAGCCTCCCTAATGCCAGCGTATTTAACCTCAGCAGTAGGCACAAAGCATAACGCCCCAGGTCCAAATTGTTCAGGGAACCCCTTTTTCCCCCCCGTACCCACACTTTTCTCCCCTGCAGGCTGAGGCAGGAGCTGTTCCTGGGTGAGATGTGGACCTGAGGGCAGGGGGTTGGTACAGAACATGTCACAGACACTGCAGAAATGAAGCACGCCCAGTGTGGCTGCTTCTGGGCTCTGTGGGGACCCCAGTGAGTAGAGCTGGCTGCTGGTGGGCCTGGGGAAGGATCACCCCGATTCTCCCCTTGGCAGGAGGCTGCACTCTAAACCCCTCCCTGCCAGAGTCACCTGAGAGGTGCTGCTGGCAGCCATGTCAGCCCTGCCTATGCTGTGATCACCCAAATGGAGAGGGGAGAATCCCCTTCGGGCTCGCCCAGTCCCTCATAGCTAGCAGGGGCTGGGCTGCGGGTGCCAGGCTGTGCTTCTGAGAGCCTGCCAGCTTGACAGAGAGTGGGCCCTGGGATCGGGCTCCAGTGCGTAACACAGAGTGATGAAACCTCCCCGGGCTGGGCCACCTGTTGCTTTGTTTCCCCCACATGCAAGGACCCCAGTGAGGAGGTTGTTACAGGAGCCCCACCCCCAAAAGAGATTGGAGGCCCATTGTGCCAGCTGCTCCCTAGGGCTGTGCTAACAGACAGACCAAGAGGGTGGGGGCTTCACCTCCCTGCCTTACAGATGAGAACTGAGGCCTAGGTTGGCTAAGTGCCTTGCCAAGGCTGCACACGGAGTGAGTGACACAGCTGGTCTCCCACCACAATGACTACAAGGGCCTTCCTGACAGCTGCAGCCCAGGGTCTCTCCCAGTCCTCAGACAGTGACTAGACAGAGGCATGTGTTGGTTTTATACTGGTTTGTATTCCCCGGTGAAAGGTGCCGGCTCCATGTTCCCAGAGGCTCAGATACACACGTCCTGCACACCTGAGCGCTGCTCCTCGTCCCTGTTGGGGGGGGGGGGCTCGCTGTCAGGCCCATGAGAGCAGCTTACTCTCTGTGGCCCACCCAGCCTTTGGCCTCTCTGCCAAGGCCTCCAGCCATACCCGCAGCAGTGGCCATGCATGAGAGGGAGACATTTCTCCATTAGGAGTTACACCAAGGCCCAGCAAACTGGCCTCACCCCGGGGCCAGCAGGCAGGAGCCATCCAAAGCGGGAGAACTGTCTTTAGCCATCAAGTGGGTCCCCTGGTGTGAGAAGCCTTTTCAGTGAACGTTTGGGGGCAGGGGGGACAATGTAAAGGCCAAGCCCAACTGGTTTCTTTAACACCAGCCCCCCTGTGCCTGCAGCAAGATCTTCTTCATGGTCATGCACCACTACTTCCGCTCAGAGGAGGGGGGCGAGCGCTCCGTCTGCCTCACCTTTGCCTTCTTCTTCCTCCTCATTGCCATGGTGGTGCTCGTCGTGCGGGAGGACTACTTGGAGTTCGGCCTCGACTCGGGTCAGCCAGCGGCGGGGCTGGGGCCGCGCCGGGTGCGGGGAGGGAGCTGGGGATCGGGCGGACAGGTGGATTTGAGCGCCACTGTGGCAGATCCCTCAGTAGGGATGAGCCAGGCTGCCCACGGACTTAACAGCTGTGGTTGGAACCGTCTGCAAATGTGGCTGTGGCAGGGGGATGTGTCTGGATGCAGTGACCCTGCTAGCATGCTCCTGCAGTTCTGTGCTTCTGGATCCAATTGTGGGATGGGGGCCCCTGTTGCCTCCATGTGTTCAGGTGTACTAGAGGGGGTCATGCATAGCACCGTTCTGTGAACGATCCCAGTCTATGGTAGATGCGAGTGTGTGGCAGGAAATCTGCCCTGTTTGGCCATCGTAGTATAAACCTGTCCCCATGCACGTTAAACTGTTAGACCCCTGTTTGTCGCAGGTGGGTTGTCTAAGAAAAGCAGCTGAAGTTAGTTTGGGATGAGCCAACTCATTCTGGCTAACCCAATCTCTCCCCTGACATCCGTGCAGGTTAACCCTTAACTCAGTCAGCTAACCCCACCCTAACGCTCCTCCTAGCTAGACAGACCCATAGACACAGGCATGCAGGTCCAAGCTGTTACAGTGCTCGTCCTGGTGTGGTAGCTTTTGCTGCAATGATAGGCCCCTAGCACTGTGCTACAGCCCAGGTGGCCACTTTAAATGGATAAAAGGAAAGTGCTTTCCTGTGCAAGGCACAATTAGCCAATGGAACTCACCGCTGTAAAACAGCGCTGAGGCCAAGAGCTCAGTGGGATTTTGTGCAAAAAGATGAATGTGTAGCACAAGATTATGTAATGTTATAGCAGTAAGGGTTAAAAAAAACCCAAGGGGTTGAGAAGGGCTAAAAATCCCCAAGCTTCAGGGCATGAGCCAACGCTAAGTAGCAGGGGTCAGGAAGGAACATTCCATGGGGACAGGTTATCCCAAAACTGATGGGTTTCCTGTGCCTTCCTCTGAAGCAGCTGGTACTAGCCACTGCTGGAGACAGGAGACTGGACTAGGTGGATACTGGCCATCCCTGTATTCAGATCGCTGAACAGCGCACAGGCCTGCTCTGGGCATGGTTCTGGACCCAGCTGTGAGCAACCTGCCAAAGGACCACCCCACCCCCCCAGTCTTTGGAATGAGGTCATGGGAAGCGATGTACCCCCATGGGCTCTGAATCCCGCCCTGCTCTTGTCTAGTTACGAGCAGATTAATTACTTTTACTGCTGGCTTTTGTCACCCTTGGCCAGCTGTGTTGCTGGGATGGCAAAGGAGCTTAGGAAGGGCTGTCTGACTGGCATGTGGCTCCTGGGAGCCAGCAACCTCGCAGGAGATGGCCTGATTCTGCTCTCGCTTATCGCCAGGGACGTCTCCTGACAGCAATGGGGTTATTCCTGATTTACATCAGGGGAAGTGACAAGGGATCAGGATCTCTCGGCCCAATTAACTGGTGTGCAGAAAATTGACTCCAAAACCACTCTCCAGATGAGCCGTTTAGGGGGCTGGAGGGTGGGATGCGCTTGCTTTCAGTCTGTGGGTTTTGTGTTTCTGATTCCCCACTGGTCCTCTTAATGGGAAATTGCCCCAACTCGTTACAACCCCTTAGACAGACAAATAAATAAAATATTTATCTGAGCCAGCTCCTTGCACTCTGAGGGATCTCGCAGGCACTTGCGCATGTGTGTAGCTTTAAGGCCTAGAGTCACACATGTCGGGAAGTGCTCTGCTGAATCAAAGCGCTCCCAGTGTGGGCACAGCGCACTCGGGCAGAGCTGCGCTTGTACCGGGATAATGTTGTGTCGGGGGGGGCAGGTTTGACTATGTCGGTACGAAGCGGGGCTTTGCCATTATGGCTACATCCACATTAGCAGCACTTTGCTGGAATAGTTCATAGTATGCTGGCTCTCTTAAAGTACACCAAAGTAGTTTAAACCACTTCCAAAGCAACATAAGCTAAACTTTAAAAAGGCCCCTTTACTGGATTCAGGGTGTCCACTTGGGGGTTGGACTAGATGACCTTCTGGGGTCCCTTCCAACCCTGATATTCTATGATTCTGATATTCTATGATTATATACTGGTGTTACTGCAGGGGTTTAAATTCACACCCTATCTTATACTGGTATAACTTTCCCATGTTGATGAGCCCTTAGGTGCTTTTGACCATTTCACCCTTAGTGACTTACTCTTAGGAACCTGCTGTAGCGATTGGAGTAAAGCTACACCGTTGCTTTCCCCGTCACTTGCTGCCTCTTCCCTTCCAACGCAATCTCTCCTACTCACCCATGTCTCTGTTTTTTGCAGGGCTTGCCAATGTCAGTGATAACCTGGAGATTTTCTTAAAGCAGCGAGGATGGGAATGGACGTAAGTCTGGTGGAGCAGATAATAGAAAAGCACATGGGATGGGGGAGGGTTGAGCTTTTTGAGTCTTTGCAGCTGATCTGGTCACCAGCCCTTTGTGTTGAATCTTTAACAAAGAATATTTTTCTCCTAAGTGTGTTTTGGACATTGGAGTTAAATGAATGTTAACTAAGCAGACTGAATTAAAAAAAAACCATCAGATTTCTCTTCTGTGATGTCATAGTTCCCCAGCCGCCCGTCCTCTTCTGGGGAAAACCAGGGTGAAAAAGGCCTGGAAAGATTCTCTTAAGGCTAGCATTATGGAGAGAATCTTTCCAGGCCTTTTTTTATCCATCAGATAGACGCATAAAAAGGGCAGAAGGTCTGTGTGTTTTCGCTTCTGCTGGTCCCTGAGGAAGAGCCTTTCCGGTCCTCGTGCTAACCCTGCCGCAGGCTGAATTCTGTCTGTTAGCATGTTGTAGCCTTATCTGACTCTAGATGATCCCTTGCTCCGTGTTTGCAGAGTTCCCATCACCAAACTGACCTTCAAGCTGGGGCTGGTGGCCCTTTGTTCCTTCATTGGCGCGTGTCTGACGTTCCCGGGACTGCGGCTGGCGCAGACTCACCTGGACGCTCTGAAGATGGCCGCAGACAGGCCAATGACCCAGTTGAGTAACCTCCCGCTTGTCTGTGAAGCAGCCAGAGATATGGGTGGGCTGCAAGACTGGCACAAGGCCGCCACCCCTGGCTGCTGTCTGACAGCGGGTGGGGAGCTCTGTTCCCCTGGGTACTGCCCCACCCCAAAGGTGGCAGCATGGCAGCATTGCGAGCCACGCACAAGCCCTGTGGCCTGGGAGGTGCTTTGCGGATGTAAAGCAGGGGTGTCATTCAGACACTTGGGGGAGTGTAGAGGGAGGAGCTCTGCCAGGAAATGGACCTCTGATAAATTTGGAAGGTCTGTGGAGGTGCTGACTGTATGCTGGGGGCAGGGCAGGGACCAGGCTACCTGGTTCTGTTCTTCTAAAAAACCCTCCCCATCTACCTCCCTCCCCTGAGATACCTGGAGGGTGTTGCTTTTCCCGGTGAGCTTTGCATGGTCCTTGCTGGAGGCGGACAGCTGGCGGTGCCTTCAGGTGAATGCCGACAGGAGCCCGTGGTTCAGGGTGCCGCCCTGTGGCAGAGATGGGGGAAAGCTAGGCTCTGACTCCAGTTCTTTATCCTCCCCCCGGCAGGATCCTGCTCCACGTGAGTTTCCTGGCACCCCTGGTCGTGGTGGTGATGTGGATCAAGCCCATTTCCCGAGACTTGTTGCTTCATGCACCCATGGGGAAACAAACGGTCCAGATGTGAGTGCACCACTGCAGTCAGCAGGCAGGCAAGGGGGAGGGGGTATCCAAGTCTGTTCCCCTCCCCATCCACCGGGTGCAGACACGGGTCCAGCCTTTGATAAACAACCGTCCTGTGCCCTGCGCTACCCTCAGCCATCGCAGCGTCTGCCAGTGCTTTATTAGTTCAGACTCGCCATCCCCAGTGAGGTCAGTGACATCAACCTTGCTAGTGAGGGGAAGAGACTTTCCACCAAGGTCACACAACAGATCAGTGGTTGGTAGAGCCAAGAAATAGAACCCAGGAATCCTGCCACCCAGGTGCCTCCTGCCTCTAACTGCTAGGCCCCACTGTCCTCCCAGAGCTGGGAACAGAGCCCAGGGGTCCTGACTCTCCATCTCTGTTCTGCTATTGGTAACATCCCCGACTTGTCTGGCAGTGCTGGCTAAACTCCCACCAGCCCCTGCTGTTTCTGATGTGTCCCTTGCTGTACAGTCCGTGCCCTGTGAAAGTGAATTCTGCCCCCTTCATGCTAACAGCCTCCTGTCCTCTTACCCCAGCATGTCGGACGCTGCCTACAACTCCACGCGCCTCTGGACTATTGTCGCCCTCGGCCTGCTGCGCCTGGCCATGGCGCGCCACCACCTGCAGGCCTACCTCGGCAGCAGAGCGCTGGGTGGAGCAGATGAAGAGGGAAGCTGGGCGCATCACGCTCTGGAGATCCAGCGGGGTAGGCGCCAGCCAGGCAGAGTAACTGGGCAGCTGGGGCAAAAAGCAGATTCAGGCTCCTTGCCCAGAGTCTGCAGCTGATCGCTCTCAGCCTCCTCGGAGGCTTGTGAACCAGCTCCATTCAGCTGGCCGTAGGGCCCTGGGTCTAAGCACCCCTCAGCTCCAGAGGGATTCCCCCTCCTGGCTGTAGCTAGAACTGTCCCCCCTGAAAGCACCAGGTCCACGACAGGTGCCTAGGCAACACGCACCGGAATCTAGACAGCACAGGCCTTGGGCAGAGAGCAGCTGGGCAAAGTTTCCTTTCCCAGCCCCTTCCCTCTTGGTCTCTTTCCTTCCTGACTCTCTTCTCTAGTACGGGTTTGACAGTAATAGCACCCCGCGGGCCTCATTCTGCCAGGCCCAGCACCGGGAGACAGTCCCTGCCCTGCCTAGGCAGGACGGGGTGCCAATGGGAGAGGCACCAAGAGGGGCAGTGATTTGCCCAGGCTTGCAGAGCCTCAGGTGTCCGGAGTCGCCATCTGGAATCACCGTCTGGTGCTGCCCCACATTGCTCACGTCCCTTCTGTGCTGATTCCTCTCCATTTCCAGGTCACAAGGATTTACTGCTACGTCACCGTGGTCAGCCTGCAGTACCTGGGCCCCATCATCCTCACGCTGCACTGCACGCTGCTTCTCAAATCGCTGGGTAGGGAGCCGGCTGGGGGGCTGGCTGGGCCGGGGAGACAGGCTCAGGCCAGGGGATGAGTTGCCCTTTGCAACTTGCCACCCCAGGAGTAGGGGCAGAGAGGCTTTCAGAGCCTTGCTTGGGGGATCAGCACCGTGGCTGCGATTTTGAGCACGACACTGGAGCTGCGTTTGTCTCCAGCCGCTCTTCCTGGTTACCTCTCCACTGCAGCTGAGGGGCCCTTTGTGAAATGAGTTTGTTGGGTCTCAGGCCACTACCTGATGGGCAGGTGTCCAGGGCCCAGACTGAACTGGGGTCCCTGCACCTGGGGCTGGCTGGCAGGGAAGGGTGCCCTGGCCCCAAACACCCAGCTTGGAAGGAAGGTTCGATGTCCTGTTTCAGGGGTTGGGAGGGCAGATTGTCCCACATCAGCAGAGGTCATGCACCTCCCCCTGCAGTGGCTGGTGCTGGCCCTGGTCTGAGCCAGCCTGGGGGGCAGTCCCTTGCCCGTTTGTAAACCGGGGCATGCCTCCCCCGGCCCTGAGTCACCGTTTCCAGTCGGCTGAGCAGAGCCGGGAAACGCCCCAACAGCTGGGTGACAGGACAGGTGCTGCAGGGAACCACTGGAGGGACCTGTCCCTGCAAGGCTAGCTGGGACTAGAGGGGTGCACTCTGCCCCTGCCAGGGGTGGGGGATCAGCTTGGCTCCCCCCATGCTCACCAGTCCCTCTTATCCCTTCTGTCTTGCAGGCAACTACTCGTGGGGCCTGTTCCCCGAACCCCCACCCGTCTCCCTGGTGGTGGGTGTTGCACCGGCCCAGCCCGCTGCTCCCTCGGCTGAGGAGGTGGGAGGAGAGGACATGCAGGCCACGGTGGCGCAGATCACGGGCGTGCTGGGTGCCATCCTCACCCCGCTTTTCTACCGCGGACTCTTCGCCTTCCTGACCTGGTGGGTGGCCCTTTGCCAAGTGATCACCAGCCTCTTTGGTCTCTACTTCCACCAGTACCTGGCAGCCTCCTAACCACAGCTGCAGCGGGGCCAAGGGGCCCCAGGACCTGCAGGGCCCTGTGTGGAATGGACTCTGTGGGCTACATGCCACGGGCTGGGGCCGAGATGAGTTCCCACCTGCCGGCTCTCTGCCCTGTGTCCACCTGGGTGACAGCGCAGAGCTGCCCTTGGCCCATCTCCTCACCTGCCCAAGCCAGCTGCCCCTGCTGTGTGTAGAGACTGAACCGGCTGCTGGCTGGTTGTCTCTGCCCGCCGAAGGGGCAGGAGTAACTCGCTGGGGGGGGGGGCGGCTCCTCAGCGTCTTCCCAGCCTGCATTGGAGCGGGTTGGGAGGTGTGCAGGGGCAGAGGGAGGGGCCCCAAGCACAGCCGGCATGGGGACAGCGTCTTCTAGGCGATCTCCCCAGCTTGCTTTGGCCGAGCCTCCCTCCCGCTCCATGGTGGGGGCTGTCTCACCTACACAGCTTCTTGTCCGTGGCCCACGTTCTACTGCCGGCACCCCCCTGAGAGCTCAGGGGCCCTCTCAGCCAGTGGTTCCTGATCTGGCCTCAGCCTCCTCCCCACCTCCCACCCAGGGAGGAGCCTGCTGGTGGGTAACATGAGATGGTTCATCGGAGGGCTGGGGTCTCTGGGGCCCTGCAGTTGCTGACACCAGTGCGGGGTGCTCCTATTCTGCTCTGATGACATGGCACGCTCTGTACGGCTGTAAATGGCCCCGCAGGGCAATGGAGAAATGGGGACTAGGCCTGCAAGTCAAATGAGCTTGGCCCCAGGTTCCCGGACGCAGCAGAGCTCTGGCGCTTGGTGCTGCAGGGAGCTTGGGGGTGGGGTGATGCTGAGGCTGGGAAAGGGGGGAGGGGAGGACGCTGGTTCATAGCCACGCCTAGAAGATGGAATGGAAATCCCACGGGCAGCCTCTCCCATGGCAGATACAGCACTGGCTGTGCAGCCATCTAACACCCTCGAGAGCATCCTTCCCTTGGCCTGTGGGGCAGGCGCAACCCGATCCTGGCTCTTGGGCTCCTGCTGCTCTAGGGGCCGGGCCCTTTCATCGCTCGCCAGCAGGACCCCAGAGCAAACCCCATCCCAGTGGGGAACTTGCAGCCCTTCCCTGGTGCTAGGCCAGGATTGCACCAGCCTGCCCTGTGCTGGGGGCTCATGGCCTGCAGGGCACTGGGTGGGTGCAGGTGGGAAATCACTGGATGATTTATTAAACGAGCTCTTTTCTGGTAGCTTTGTTCTTCCAGAACTCGGGTTCTACCAGGGCCGAGGCACCTGCTCCCCTAGGGAGCTTTTCTGCGGTCCTAAAGAGTGATTCCCCCCAAGACTGGCCGAAGGGGTGTTTTGTGGGGGGTTTCTGTGGCCTGAATTTGATTTAATTTCTCCTCAGGAAATCATCCCCCTCCTCTGTGTAAAATTACCTAGCCCCGTGGCCTTATTAATTCTGACTTCTAGAATAAATGCAACCAGGTACAAGGATATTTTATGAATAAACACATAGAACTGTAACCCACTTGCTGGTTAGATTCCTGCAGTTGTAGCAGGAGAGAGGATTCTTCAAGTCACCATCCAAATGCATGCTGCAGTGTTGCTGTGCGCTCTTAAAGCATCTGTTATGTTCCACCCAAGAGGTGGCTGCATTTGAGTAATGTGGGCGGGGAGGGCACTGCCTCTAGAAAGACCTTGGAACAAGCCTGAGGAGCAAAGCTCTTGCAGCAACCTAAGATGAGGCAGGAACATGACCCATTCAAGCAGCAGCTCAGCCCCTGTGAGGGGAGGAGGGGCAAGGACTGCAGGCCTTCCGGTGGGGGGGGGGGGGGGCAAGATGGAGACTAGAGCTACCCTGGCAGGAGTGAGCCAGGCTCACAGCCGCGCTGAACATTTTGGAGGGTGGATGGGGAGCTTTTTGTAACATCTCGCCCCTGGTGTAACCAGTGTCTGTCCCTGAGGCTCCTGGGGGGGGGTGCCCCAGAGATACCCTCCCAGGCCCCAGCAGTTGGGCTCCCTGAGATGGGCTCCCTCTGCAGACTGCACTATGTTGGGGGAAATTCCTTCACAATGGTGGTGGGGCAGCGGGGCGGAAGTTAAGTCCTGGCTGTGGGGCTGGAGGTGTGTTCCCATAAATCCTAGTGCTGGCTGAAAGGGAGTTGTTCAGCCTTCGGCACAGATCCGGGGAGAGCTGGACAAGCTGGAACGCCTCTACCCTCCCCTGGCCATTGCCAAGGTGACTGACGCAGCGGCTGGAGCAAGGGCCACCCGTGAGTTTGGCCCCCCCCAGCCATGAGCTGAGGACAGTACGGAAAGCCAAGCTAAGCCCCTGCACCTCCCCATGTCACGCTGAGGCGAGACCCCCCCAGGAAAAGAAGCAGATCGTAAAGTGGGTGAGGAGTGGGCAGGGTGTACGTACGTGTATACACCAACACACACACACCCGCTGCCCTGCAGCTGGTGCAGTCACTCACAAGCACAGCAAGGCTGTGAAACCCAAAGTCTGCCCCAGCCGAATGGCAGCCGTCTAGGCCAGGGTCACGCGCCTGTCCCTGACTGGAGGGGGGCGGGATGGCTCATGTAGCCTTCAGCTGAGCAGCGTGCCAGGCCCCGTCCACAGACCCACGGGTGCAGCTGTCCCAGGGAAGGGGGTTGCTGGGGAGGCTCCTTTCCATCCCCTTGCTGGGGGTTGGGCCCTACATGTGCTTCACAAGGAGGGTTTGGCTCCCCTGACCCGGGGTCACTCACATCACGAGCTCCAACGCCCCACTCAGCTGGGTGCATTTGCCAGGTCTGGCCTGTGTCAATAGCTCACCCCTACCCCCTAGGCCTTAGGATCTATTGTAACAGCTCCACAAGGGTCCCTCAGCCCTTCCCTTTATCATAGGGACAAATGGGGCTAGAACTCAGTCCCGTACCCCCCAGGCGCCCCTGGAGCAAATGCAGCCCCTTGCCTGAGCCCGAGCCAGCCAGCAAGGGCCTTGCCCTGTGCCCTCTCCCACCGCTGGACTCAGCTTCCCCCTTACTCCAGCCCCATAACAGGTGCTCCCCGCCCAGCAGCAGCTGCATCTTTCCACAGCCCCCCAGCAGGGAGAATAGACACGGGTGGAAAGCACAGACAGAGCCTACAAATCCCCCGGCAGGTGCTCGCTGGGACCCAGCCAGGCAGGGAGGGAGCCGCAGCTGGGCCCTGCTCCGGGAGAAGGAAGGGCAGGGTCACTTTTTCAGCTCAGTTTCAGTTAAGCCACCCCAACGCCAGGAGCGGCCATGGGGGCTGGGACTCCGGGGGCTGGTTCCACCGTCCCCTACTGGCCTGAGAGCTCATTTGCCTAATTTTCCCTAGGGCTGGGGGCCAAGTGCCCAGGGAGGCATTTGCAGCAGGAGGGCAGTTGCTAGGGCCCTGGGTTGTGCTGTGTTCAAACACGCAGACAGTCTCTCGCCGGAGATGTGCCCAGATGCGAGCCCCAGGCTGGAACAATGACTGATAGACTTGCCCGGAAAGGGGGGAAGAGAATTCACAGGCACTGTAATCGGGCCACAAAACCAGAAACCCACCCAGGCCCCGCTGCAGAATTATTTGTAAAAAAAAAAGCACAAAATGCTAATGTGGGAGCATCCCCCCAGGCCTGTCCCAGCTCACGCAGGGCCCCATTCCCCAAGCTCAGCCACGAGGAGCAGCAGTTGGGATCAGTTTTCTTCGCTTGGAGTTGGAATTGCTGGTGAAGGGAGCCAATGGGCCAGTGGCCAAATCCACTCTTCAGCACTAATTGCCCCTTGTGCACAGAAGTCCCCCACTTCGACCCATAATTCTCCCCCCAGGAGAAGAACCATCAACACGGTTAAAGGATTTGAAATTAGGCCTTAGAACAGGGGCGAGCCACATATGACAACCTTCAGAAGCTTAAGAGCTGTGGCATCTCTGCTGGGGCTCGGCCTTTCAGCCCCATTCCTGCTGAAGCCCTGGCAGGCATGCCTTGGGGGGTTGAAGCCCACCTAGCCCCCTCCCTGAGGGGCAGCAGCCCCTACCCCACCACCCCGCTGCAAGGCAGAGCTCCTGAGCTCCCCTCCAATCTGGTAGGTGGAGAATGGGGGCTGGGAGGGCTCCACAAGCTGCCCTTAAACAAGCTGCATGCGACTCCCGAGCCATGGTTTGGCCACCCCTGCCTTATAGTGACAGATTCCAGAAGCTCAACTCATTTCGCTTACCAAGGAGAAAGGTAAAGGGTGATTTGATCACACGCTACATGTCACTACTTGGGGAACAAATATTTAATTCTAGGCTCTTCAATCTAGCAGGGAAAGGTCAAACACGATCCACAAGCTGGAAGTTGAAGCCAGACAAATTGAGCCTAGAAATAAGGCATAAATTAACTATTGGAACAATTTACCACAGGTTGTGGTGGATTTTCCATCCCAGACAGTTTTTATATCATGTTTGGACGTTTCTCCTGCAAGCTCCGGTCCAGGAATTACTGGGAGGAGGTTCTCAGGCCTGTGTTAGACAGATCGACCCTTCTGGCCTTAGGATCTATTGTAACAGCTCCACCAGGGTCCCTCAGCCCTCCCCTTCATCAAGCACAGGGACAGATGGGGCTAGAACTCAGACCCCTCCCTCCCGAAATGTCTGCACCCCCCCTCACTTAACCTAAAGGCAACTCCTCAGCAGACCCTGTACTGTTGATACATATGACACACAGTTGAGCAATTCCTACACTGTACAGCAGAGGGCAGTGTCAGGCACACACAGCAGGGGTCACATTCTGTGACTGAGCTGGAGGCCAGAGTCTGGTTCAGGGCCAGCGCTGTGGATGGAGCAGAGCACCACTCCCTGCATGCTGAGGCTCCTGCCTCCTGGACCTTGGCCGGTTTGATAGGAAGGCGACGGGCCCAGCCCAGAGAGAACTCGTTCACCTTATCAAGGCAGCACGTTGTTACTTTACAGCACACACAGCTTAGAGCTTCCTGGGAGCTCACGCGAGAGAAAATGGGGCATTTTGCTGAACAAACCCAGGGGCACTCGCTCCACTGCCTTGGGCTACAGCCCATGCCCTGCAGGCAAAGGCAACTGAGGCTGATTTTACCACCCCCTCCACCCCCACTCGGCTCGGAGCTGCCCCATAGCTAAAGCCAGCTGGCCAGAAAGGGAATAGGAAAGACACAAGAGAAAAGAAAGTAAACTAAGCTGTCCCTGACCCTTCCCAGACACGGTCCCCACAGCCTGGCAGCCTGTAATTACACATTTCACTGAGGACAAGGAGGAGCATCCCAACCTGCCCCCAAGGCGAGGAAGCAGCAGCCCTTAAATGAAGAACACAGAGCCCAAACCTAGCCCTGCTCAGGAAGCATGTAAGGGTGCTTGGTGCTGTACAAACCACCAGGCTCCAATCTAAACAGCCAGACAAACATACTCCATAAGGGGCAGCTGGCCCTAGGAGAGTAGAGGGACAGCACAGTGGTTAGGGTGCTAAACCGAGAGACCTGGCTTCAATTCCCTATTTCCCTGTTCTGCCACAGACTTCCTGTGTGACCATGGGCAAGTCACTTCGCCTCTCCGGGCCTGGGAGCCACCCCCATCTAATGGTGAGACCAGCACCGCCCTGCCTTCCCGGCAGCACTGAAAGCCGGGCAAGGATCCAAGAGTTAGAAATTGATTCTTACAGTGCAAGAAACCAATAAATGAGAAAGCCGTTGCCGTCTTATCGGATGCATCTTGCAAATTCAGCTAAAGAATTGTGAGTCCTGCCCACTGAATGCAGCACTGAGGATTTTAGCGTCCTGCCTGCACCTTGCAAACTTCAGCTCAAGGCCTGACTGGGCCTAGCCCATGCACCTTTCCCAGCTACTGCAGCTAGCCCTGAACTTCTCCCTCACAAAAGCCACAGCAATGAAAACTAACCCAGCAGCGCCCTCTTCTGCCAGAATGCTGAACAGCGCCCTTTTCAAACTCCTGGCCTGCACACAGCCGGCTCAGACACTCCTGCAGCAGCAAGCAGGTTGGGCTTCTCCTCTGTGCCTGGCCAGGAGGCTGCTGCCCTTCCCCCAGATACAGACCCTGTTACGGTCATTCCTGCCGTAGGCACGTCAACCTTAGACCATTGCACCTTGGGAGGGTGCTAGGAAGTCTGGGAGTTGGGTGGTTGGACTGGGGCGTGCGTAATGCAGGGTGAACACTGGAGCGCCAGGTTGGGACCCAGGATTCACATGGGGTTACAAATGAGAGTAGACGCTCAAGTCCTAGGTTAACAAACCCAGGGTTTGCCAGGGCGAGTTCTAACCAAACCCTTGGCTTACGCTGCAGTGTAGACGTGTCCTCAGAGGTCGGTCTTATGGCTAAGGCCCTGTGCTAGGACTCAGGAGATCTGAGCTCTGCAGAGATTCCTTCTTGGGCAAAGTCGCTCTGTGCCTTAGTTCCCCACTTATTTTAAGATGATCCCTCCTTTCTCTCCCTCACGTCTCTCTAGACTGTAGGCTCATTGGGGCAGAGATTCTCTCTCACTCCACGTGGGTACAGCACCCAGCGCAAAGGGATCCTAGCAACAGAACTAGAAAGACCTGGGCTGAGAAAAGCCACATCCCAGAGATTTAAGGGTTTCCTACAGATTTCAGAGTGTCCTTTCAGATAAGAGCCCCCATTGGTGAGGGGGAGGTTTCTGACCCCACAGAGCCAATAGCTGCAGCCAAAACAAACTGACCAGCAATTTTCCTTCCATGCAGCTTAGCCGGGCATTGACTGCTGAAAGAAAGTTGCAATGCTGTAGTTTCAGTGAGAGGCACCAGCCCATACCTCCCACAGACCAAAGTCCCCCACGCACCCAGAACAGCACCAGCGGTCGCACGGCTAATAGCTGCCTGGGCTCAGCCCAGAGCCAGGGGAAGTTCAGATCCCACAGCCCATTCAGTCCTGGACACCTGAGCTAAGAATTGCTAAAAAGGGGCCCAGTTTAGTAGTCTTTGGAGGTGGGTTTTAGAAGTCCAGGCACCATGGCTGAAACCCTGGCCCCCTTGAAGTCTCTGGGAGTTTTACCATTGAAGTCAGGGATTCCCTCAGAACCCCAGGGTTTTGATACTAGATCTTACCGACTGTAGTGGTGTATTGAACTTTAAACCGTGTGGTATTCTGGGATTACCCTTTATCAGAGAAGTCATTAGATAGAATACTAGTTCATCGTTTCCTTACTGTGTTGACCTCCCAGGCTACCGCAGCAGTTGCATTTATCCGGAGTCATGGCATCCCTGTCATACGCTGATGCTCCATCCCCTTGGAGAGGGCTGCCCACCGGGACTCTGTCTCCGCAGCTGTCTCCTCAGCACAAGCTGGGCTCTGCCTGCCCCGTCTCACGCTGGCTTCCTCTTTGGGGTTCTGTAACTGTTCTGAGCAGAGGTTGTTTAAGAGGCTAGGTTATTGACCTATTGCTCATCCCCAGCCTGGAGGGCCAGCAGGCGGTGCTTCCTCTGGTCCCTGCCTTTCCCATGCAGCTCCCAGGTCAGTGGAAGAAATAAGCGTCCCCCTGCATCACTGTGCCATCCCCAGGGACAGTAGTTCTGAATGCAGAGCCAAATAATCTTTCAATACCCTGAATACTTAGGGGCATGCTCCTGTGCCAGTCACTTTAACTGTGACCAGGGTGAGGATGGTAGGAGGTTTCTAGGAGAATGTATTTGGGAAAGACATGTGGGGTGGGGACCTGATATTTATCTGGGAGCGGAGAGTCAGAGATGCCCCCCTAAACCTACTGCGGGAAGCTCTCCCAGAGTGTCTGGCGTCCCTGCCAGCTAGAGCGGGAGTCTGCTGTGTGTAAGAGGCAGCACCTGAAGTGCCCGTCGTGCTGGGAGAAGGGAGACATCTCTCCTTCTGCAGGACTTGGAGTCAGAGATTTGAGCAGGATCAGCGTGCGCTAGATTCAGAGGAGGTCATTCAGTGTTGAGTGCTTTTCCAGTACGGGACACTGTTGAAAATCCAGTGCTAAATGGGCCCAATGCTAGTGGCTACAGCTTCCGCTTTCTTCCCCTCTCAACGCTGGCCCCAGTTCTGTTGAGTAGAGACAAGAACCCCCATTTTGTCCTGTAAGACGTATTGTGAGTGCGACCAGCGCCTCCTGATGGTAGAGATGCAACACAGAGGACACCCAAAGAGAATCCAGAGAGTCAGTTAATTTTTTATTAAATATACTCCTCTCTTGGCACCAATTTTAAAATATATATATAAACATTATACAAGTGTCATCACTGCATTAAAATAGAACTCCAGACCAAAGGAAAACAGTCAAGTTTGACACACATTAATGGGCGAGAACATCTTTACAAAAGGCATTTGTGCTCCGTGCATAGACAGTCAACAAGAGTCCCTGCATAACGTGGCATTAAAGGATACAGGGTGGGCAGGAGGAACCAGACATTTCAATGAAAAAACCGTTTAATAAATCAAGTCTTTTCCATTTCTGGCTCCAAGCCATGGACTGAGCCCAAAACATACCACATTAGCCCTAAGATAAGAATTAAGTAACTACATTCAGGTATTTACTGTTTTTCATGCAACTTTTACTCATCTCTTATGATTTATGAGGAGAGGCTGAGGAAACTGGGGTTATTTAGTCTGGGGAAGAGAAGAATGAGGGGGGGATTTGATAGCTGATTTCAACTACCTGAAAGGGGGTTCCAAAGAGGATGGATCTAGACTGTTTTCAGTGGTAGCAGATGATAGAACAAGGAGTAATGGTCTCAAGTTGCAGTGGGGGAGGTTTAGGTTGGATATTAGTGAAAGTGGTTTCCTAGGAGGATGGTGAAGCTCTGGAATGCGTTACCTAGGGAGGTGGTGGAATCTCCTTCCTTAGAAGTTTTTAAGGTCAGGCTTGACAAAGCCCTGGCTGGGATGATTTAGTTGGGGATTGGTCCTGCTTTGAGTAGGGGGTTGAACTAGACACCTCCTGAGGTCCCTTCCAACCCTGATATTCTAGGATTCTATGATCTCCAATATTTCGCTTCCCCTTTGCCACCAATGCCGGATGCCACAGACTTCTCAGATTGCATGGTAGCACCAAAGTCCATTTATCAAGCACTTCTTGTTAAAAAAATTTCTTCTGACTGCTTCTGGGTTAAAGCAACCACAGTGCAAGACCTGTAATACTTAAGCACTGCCAGGTCCATGGATGTCAGATGGAGCTACAGATGTACCAGCATTTCCTCAGATCAGCTGCTGGACTGGGCTTCTAAAAATATACCATGAAAGTTTCAATGGATATTCCCACTCCACTGCATGCCTCGCAGGGACCGTCACAGCCAAAGAGCTAGGCACAAGCACTGGGAGGAGCTGCCATTTCACATCCAGTGGGAAAGGGGAAGGAGTCACACTGGACAAACGATACTCAAGGACTTTCCAAAGGAACACACATCCCTGGTATCTAATCCTCATTAGAAATGAAACCTCTCACCCCTGCATTCGACAAGGAGGGTTCTGACGCTGGACTGTTCTGGGAACCCAACATCAATCCTGCACTTGTGCCAGTTTAGCTATTCTCAAATCAGACCTGCCTTCGCCGAATAGCCCATGGTGGACCCAGGGCACTAGACCATGGTAGAGGGGAGTGGAAGAGAAGGAAATGCAAGTTAATAGCGTTTGGCTGCTAATTATCATAGTAAAATAGCTGACCATTTAAAAAAAAGAGTCGCATAATTTGGGATCAGATGGTCAACAATTCCAGAGAAATGGGAGGGGAAGAGAGAAGATTTACACGGGACTGGTCTCCTTTTTGAGCGATACAGAATATACTCGTGGAAGATTCCTGAAGCAAACTGAAGGTCATTCCATTAGACACAGTGGCACCATCCCCTCCTACCCAGCATGCTAGAGAAGCTTCAGGGTCCCTCATTTCAGGCAGCAGATTTGGAACAAGTTTTTATTTATGCAAGAAAGTAAAAGAATTAAGCTTTTTGGGTTTCCCCCCTGTACATTCCAACAGGGGGAAACGAGCTATTTAAAATGTACACACACACACACACACACACTTATTTTAAGAACTCTTTTGTTCAAGAAACCAAAGACAACTGCTAACGTAATTAGACTGAAATCAGGTCTGCTTCTCGACTAAACACAGTTGGTAAAAAGGTTTGTCTAAGAGATTTTTAAATTAGCTGCAGTGCTAACAAAAAACCCCACCCTTTCACCTCTCTGGGTCCAGCACTTCCACACTGACACTTCCCTAGAGTCTCACTTCTCTCCTTGGAGTTTTTGGTACAGATACCCCAGGCTTCTAGATAGACAAATCTCGCCACCCTTGCACTGGTCTCACTCCTATCCAAGTGGGCACCCCCCAGGAGTTATGTGACTGAAGGCTACAAGCCCATCAGGACTTCTTGGTTCCAGTCTCTCTCCAGACCAGTGCTCACATTTAATACAATGGGTTGAGGGGGAAGACTATTGATGCAGGGAAGATGTCTCAGAAGGACTCATGCTCCCAACTCAGTTCCATCTCCGAGTCTGGGGCTTTCCCCGCAGATGCACCCCCTTTTGCCAGAGCCAGGGTCCTACAAGGAACTGAGCACACACCACTGCTGCCAACTGCGGTGGTGGGCTGAGGGGCTTCAGCACACAGGATCAGGCCCCTAAACGAGAGTCCACCTTTGAATGGCAGGTGCAGCTCATTTGCTACCTGCAGAGCTGGGCGACCCCCCCTCTAGTGGTTACTTCACTGCCCAGCAGGATGCGGTCTAACCCTGACCATAGCACAGACCAGGGAAACCAGCCTCCTCTTGCGTGCACACAGCTCCCATGCACCACAATGCTGCACCCACCACACGGGAAACCTCCGCACATCGAGAGCCTGATAGCGCTTAGACAATAACACACACGCCACTGGTATGGGATCTTCATTCAGGGAGTCACGCTGCCAGCTTGATACTCCCTCCCCTCCCCCCGAGCCCCATCATATAATGGGGACAAAGAAGTAACCAGTTTTTCCACTGGGGAAAGGAAAGCATCAGAGTTCCTGCAAAGGTGCGTGCCACCAATATAAAGAACTTCGCCCACCGGATGCTGGCTGAACAGATGTCTGGACTCCCCTCCCACCAATGGCAAGGGCTGTTCTTTTTGGGCTCGTTTGTCTCATTTGTCACAAGCGTTTCCAGTTTCTTAAAAATCTTTTAAAAATTGAATTACTTTGTACTTCGATGATGTGACCAGAGACTTTGAGTTTACACTGGATATCGTCTTGAAGCCAGAAGTGTCAGGACATCTCACAGAGGTTATGTCCTATCTGTGCACCTGCTGTTGGCACAATACTGACACTACCCTTTCTAGCAGAAGAATGTGCACAACAATACTCCAGTATCTAGAGACTCTGGCCAATCCCACAAGAGGTTTAAGAACCCAGGACCAGAGTAAGTGCTTGTCATTAATCACTAGGAAAATATTTGGCATTAGAGGCACGTTCTGCTCCAAAGAGTGAGTGCAAAGACTATTATTAAAAAATAATAATAAAGAAGAAGAGGGGTTTAATTTTACCAATTGCGATTATCTTCATTCTGGCGAATGAACTCTTGATACAAGGTTTGAGCAACAATAATGAACATCTGTGTCAGGAAGGGACAGATTTTAAATACAACCTAGTTACACCCTCTGCTTCCTCTCTGTTCCACACAAGCAGCAGTCCTGCCACACAGATAGGCGTGTTTGAGGGGTATACTGCCTAGGAGGGGGGAGACATTGGGGTCATTAGAGATGGCTGGACAATTTCTTCCACCTCTCTTGTGCTCCAAGTTTAAAATAAAGCCACTCGCCCTTCCAAGTCTCTCAATGCTCTGTTCCCACAATATTATCAGCGTTGAACTGTCACACTCAAAGGTGCCTTACGGTTCATTTCACCCTTGCAGCTGGGAAGGACTGGCACACCTGGCATGATTCCCAGTGGGTGACAATTACATTATTCTTGGTTAACCGAGCCTATTTTCTATGAGCCAAGTTGGTCCAGTACAATTCTAGAATAAGCTAATGGAATCAAAGTTAATCAGCTGAGGTGACGACCTATGGAGCGCGCTCGCACACAGAGGGTGTTCCAAAGCAGGGCCGACAGCTTTAGATAAAGATGAGGTTGAACCCATTCAAAACAGCCACCTTGAAAGGTTATTCATAGGTGTGCCACTGCCCACCCTGACCAGAGTTTATTCTCACATTGCAGTTTAAGCAGCAACCACAATAATGAAGGATATAATTCATTAAAAACTGAGTATGTAACACTTCCCCCTCTTAATCTCCAGTCTTAATACTACAATTTGCTAAATCCTTCCAAAAATGCTGTTTTTAAAAATACAACAACTCCAGATAAGGTGGTTTTTAAAGTAGTCTGAAAGCAACACTGAATTGAATCCAGGCAGTGCTGATGGCAGGCACAGGAATTCCAGATTGAAAGTTGATCGAACTCCGAGTCTTGGTAATTTTATAGAGGGACATTATAATGTTTTGTTCAACACAAAGTAAAACCAGAACTGAGCACACATCCAAATTCTGGAGTAAAAAATTATTTTTAAATAAAAAACTTAAATCCTGGATGTTCCATTTCAAAGGCTATTAACCCTCTCAACTCACATGTGAAGTTCATTGCAGACCGACTGAAATACTGCTTGCCAGGGTGCTTACCGATGTGTAGTTACTAAGAACTGCGTAGCAGGAACAGCTTTCACCTCCCGGATTTCCAGCTCCACCCAGGCAGTATGGCGTCCCCTCTTCTATAATCCATACCACCTCATCAACCCAATGAGCCCAGGAGAGAAGCCAGCAATAGCTTAGTATGCATCAAAGAGTTAAAACACAAGACAGAGGCAGCTACCCTAGAGAAGGCAGCTCTGCCGTCATCCAGAACCACAGGGAGAATTCCATTTAGTGAAGGTTAGTTGCATGTCTGGGTTTGGAGATAACTCAGAGGCTCATTAAAAAAACAAACAAAACAAAAGCAAAATCTCAGCAGCAGGGGGTAGCACTAATTAAATGGGACAATGCTAGTGTTTGACACACACACACACACACACACACACACACACAGAGTACTTCTCCCCTGTAATACTTTGGGAATGAAGCTACTACCTTTCAATATTAGTGCTGATCTGTAATTTACGGAGAAGGATCTGGGTAAGGTCAAAGGTCGTGAAACTTATTCCCACTGCGATTGGACCTTTGACCCAGTTCATGCTGAGTCCTTTGTACAAGCCTCGGATTAGTCCCTCTTCTTTTATAATCTCTCGCATGGTGGGTAGGATGGAACCGTACACGTGTCCCATGACCCCGGCCGTCTGCATTCGCCGGCGCACCACATCCAGAGGGTAGGAGGCCGACTGGCCGATCAAGCCTGCGCAGGCACCAAACGCGAGACGTTCCAGGGGGTATGGCTGGGCTCTCCCACTGTGATCTGGAAGAGGGAGGAAGAGGCAGTGTATAAATAGCTTCCTGGAGTAAAGTTACATGGTCTAATGGTCAATACAACAGAGAGGGCATCAGGAATCCTGGGTTCTCTTCCACTAGCTGACTCAGTGTGACCCTACGGAAGCCCTTGAGTGTCAGTTTATCCAGCTATAAAATGGTCACAACGTACCACATCCTGCTGCTTCCCAGTCCAACAGAAGTGAGGAGAGAGGAGACGTCCTTTGGTGCAGGACCGGGGAGGCAGCTTTAAGCCTTTTATGACTAAGTGCTAAAGCTCTGAGAAGCGGTTCTGCTGCCAGCCTGAGCTGCCGTCACTAGGATGTCAGCATTCTGACACAGGGAGCGCTTTACCTGCATGCAGTTTCTTCAGTGACTCGTAGGTGAAGAAGCTAAGCCCGGCGTATGGGATCACCCCAAGGATGGTGGGCGCAAAGCCCCTGTACAAGGTCTTCAGCCCCTCCTCCCGGGAGATTCGGATGAAGACATGGAGGATATTGCTGTACCTGTCGAAACGCAGACCCCCAGACATTACCAATGGCCTTCTTGCGCAGGCAGTAATGCTTCCAACCTGCCTCTCAGGGGGGACCTACAGGTAACCTGCTTGCTCAGCTGGAGAAATCCGCCAACATTCAGCTGTGAGCGTACGACAGGGGAGCTCAGAAGGGACTTGCTTAAGATGCAGTTTTATAAAGCCAGCTCTTTCCGATAGCTTTATTGTCATTTTTCCATGACCTGTGGACCTAGCAGAGGGCGTCAGGTTGGGCCTCTCCTGAAGGAGCAGTGTCAAACTGGCCTCTTTGTCCCAAACCAGCACACAAGGTACCCGTCACTTGTGAGCTGATCACTATTTGAATACTGACCTTGTGGGGAAGTCTCTGGCCTGTGTTACACAGGAGGTCAGACTAGACGGCCTTGGAATCTATTAATCTCCTTCTGGAGAAGGAAGGCCACTGGACCAAATGTAGCACCCAGGCCACTTGCATATGTTAGACTTGCTGATTCCCAAGGCTGAGCCATCAAACCCAGAGTTACACCAAAAGCTTAGAACAAGGCATGAGCCGGAAAGATGGATTAAAAATCATGTGACCTTCAAAACCATCCACCTCCATCCCGTATGCTTACACTCATTCCCATTAGCCACTTACATCTCCTTCGGCGTGACAGCCATTCGAGCTCGCACCAGGTCCAAAGGGTAGGTTAACATGGCAGCTGTCGTACCAGCCAGCGAGCCAGCAATGAATCTGGGCAAAGGAGTCAACGTTCTAAAAATGAAAGGGAGACAAAACCAAACCAATCACACCTGCACAGAATAAGGATGGTACTTTTTCTTAGGCTTCCTCCCACCGCTACACTGAGCTGGCTTCCAGCAGCTACTTATACTGAGAGGGGGAAGAGGGGAGCTTGGTGCTGGTGACAGGTTGGGGGCTGCAGCAAGCCTGATTTGGGTCTTTCAGGCACATCTGCCCTACAGCATGGAGAGGGGAGTAAGAGGCCATGCACTAAGGTGCAGGGTGTTTCGTTTTCAGCACTCTGGGGAGGCTGCGTCTCATTGCTTCTCTTGGCAGTGCTAACCCCAGATGCTATCTGGGCCACTCCTTGCTCACCCCTCTAGAAGGCAGGAACTTATCAACCAGAGGGAATTGGTCTGGGACACAATGCAGACTCTAGGCAGCAGGGACACCCCAGATTGTTTAGCTCCTGCCCCACGGTGCTCTACACAGCTGCCCCCTATCCTGGGCTCTCCACCAGTACAGCATTCAGCTGAGCAGCGATAGGATTGTTATGTAGGTGATGGGTGCCTCTAGGCTGTGGGAAACCAATTCCCACAGGCCTCCAGTCCATACAACCCCTCCCATCCCAACAGTCAGACTCTGCTCCTACGACTAGGCTCAACACCGGCGGCATCTTACTTTCCATGAAAGCCGTAGTAGCTTCCCAGGAGTTGCTTGTACTCTTCATGTGCACAGAACTGGATGGCAGCGTATGGGATCACCCGGACCATCGTGGCTGAGTTCCCGCGCCATAGACTCAAGAAGCCATCATTGAGGTAGGTGCGATAGATCAGCCTATAGGCTTCCTGCATGCAACAGAAAATGAGAACAGAGTCAAAGGTGAGAGGAGACGACACTTCCCACTCTTCACCTAGGATGGAGCCAGAACGTCTCCCGCGGGAGGAAGCAAGTCCCAGCAAGACGGCTTCCCTTGGGCCCCCAACCACAATGAGGCGGGAAGACAGTCGCTATTTACATTCACTCCTTTGGGCTGTGCCCTGAATACACAGAACAAGAGCATCAGCGTCTCTCGGATAGGAAAAGTGTCTTTTAAAAGAGAATTGTACACAAGCAAAGCTGGGAAGAATCAAAGGGCTCAGAGCTGTATAAAGACGACATGCCTTTTAGTTTCCTCTTCCAGGGCTGGAGTGATGTCTGCACAGACCACTTTTCAACCCAAATCAATAGACTCATTACAATGCAGAAGGTTTGGGGGATTATAAATATTAGCATGTACTATCTGTAGCATCAACCTAGCACATACATCATAAAGCACTCTACAAACCATAGGGAGGGGTGCCCGCCCAAACTCAACTGTGCAATAATTTTTTAAAGAATTCCACTGCTGGTTGAGTAATAACATTGGGCGGAGGAAATATGCAATATCGCATTATGCCCAGCAAGATGGAGCCCAGGGTGCCACCAAATGAAGAACTGATTATCTGCAGTACAGTAGCACCTCTAGGCCCAGAACAAGTCTAAGGCTGCCACTTTGCGAGGTGCTGTGCAAAAAGTATGATGAAGACAGCCTTGCCCCAAGGAGCACTATCAGTTACATGGTTACAAATCTTTTCCTCTGTGCTAGTTCGCTATAAACATTGCTAATAAAATTCAAGCCAGATGGTTAAATACAACAGAGCTCTTTTATTACTATTCCTGCCATTAATCAAACCCTTTACATCAACAGGAGACAGACACCACCTCACCTTGGCAGAAAATCTGTTTGCAGACACTAAAAAAAAGAAAAGAAAAGAAAAAAGAACATTAGTGTGAGGACTTGCTACACATTTAACTAGACAGAGTCCGATGGCTATGCAATTTAGTGAGTAAAATCTATGGGGATGAACTTGGCACCACAGTAGCTGCAAGCTGTTATCAAGCCTTTTTTATTTCTTAAGTCATGAGTTGCATAAAGGAGCAACATAGTGAAAACTTGTTTGTATGTGACTGTTGCATGGCCTTGAGAGGATTACAAATCTGTCAGAAATTAGAAAGCAACCGTAGAAGGTGTCGGATTGCTAAAGAAACAAGATTTTGTTGTTTGTCTTGTTGTAGCCCAGCTTCATACCTGCAATAGGAGTGTTATTAGAACGGAGCATTTAAACACCCTGTAATTTCATCACCAAATACCTTGCATATCACACAGTTAAAGGAAAGCTGTCAAAACTTTGTGCAGTTGCAAGAAAAGAAATTATGCCTTCCTCCTGCATGGAGTCCCGTTGAAGTCCTGCCCTGTGCAGGATGGTGGCCTCCGGTTGTAACTTGTGCGTGGAAGGGATCTATTAAAATATGCTCGACTCTTCACCTGAGAGATCGGCTTATGTGCCATAGGATCTGTGAGCAGCTGTACAGTAACTAGCAGGCGCCATATGCTTGCTGAGGAAGAAACCTTCATCTGCTGAGGGCTGTCTGGAAACTTGAAACCGTTTGTTTCAAACGTCCACTGCAGCGGAACCAGCTCTTCTGCCCTCCCAGCAGCAGACCGCCACACACTTACTAATTTACAAGGGAACTTTTGTAGCCCAGATGGCCCAAGGCTGCTTCCAGCTGCCTGGATAGGAAAGCCACTGCCAGCTAAAACCCCCAGACAGTGAGAAAGATAAGGAAACTCTGCTGGATGCCAAGAGATCAGCCAGAAGTGGTGGTTTCTAATCAGATCATTCATCTCCTCTGCAGGGAGTTTAACTGGACAGAGTACTTGGCTATTTATAAAACATAGGCCTGTACAAGTTAATGGTGATTTGTACATATAGCTGCTAACTCACCCCTATTCTCCAGCTCCCATTACATCTTTCAGCTCTCAATTTGGATCTCCTATGGAAAGTCTTAAATGGGAAGTGAAGGGCTCATTCCAGTGAGGTAGACAGTGAGGTGCTGTGCTACACACAACTCTGCCAATGCCTCTCTATCCCAACCTAGAGTCACCCTAGCTATCGTAGCTCGCAGATCTCTCCCCCACCCACCCACATTAGCTCTGCTGACGCACTTCAGTCCTGTCCCGCAGCCCCCTGCTATTCCAGAATGGGGCTCTGCTAAGCCGATATTGATGATCAAGTCAAATCGCCTCAAATGAATCATCTAAGGGATTAGATTAAATCGAACTCATTTAATCGGAGATGCAAACCAGATTTAAATCCTTGGCCTCTCTAAAAGTCTACTACATTAGGCTACTGTGCACGCACGCACATACACACTTACTTGTAATATTTAATATTCCTGGGTAGTTCTGCCCTGAAACAGGGATTTATCAGCCTATAGCTGCAATCTGACAGATAAAAAAGCTCCCAGTTCTGATCAAGTGCATGAGGATTGTCTAGTCAAAGCAGCTGAACTTGGGTTTTCAGTTATGTACATTTAGCATATGGGATATGAAAAGGGATTTGTAGTATAAAGCCAGATATTTTGGACTCTACTTCATTGACTCTTGAAGCAGTCTGTATAATTGATTTAACTTGCAACCAGAATATTTTAACTTAATAATTAATAATGTAAGTTTGAGTAAATATGTTCTCCTTACCCATCCTTTAACAGGAAACCCCATGTGTCTATTTACTTCCTTCTAATTTTCAGCATATCCCCATTCCCTCCTTCCCATATTCCCTGAGGTTAAGAAGCCCAATAACATCTTTGTACTTTTCAATGTATATCTCCAAACTGAACCATCTCATGAAGAGCAGACATGAAATCCAAACCACTATGCCAAGCCTTCAAAATGGCACCCTCCCCCCCTTCAGTTTTAACTGCAACACCTTACAATGCATGGTTACTATATGTTTCGAGAACCTCCCTCACGCCCACAGACGATAAGAGCATGCAAGACCCACACTCACAAGCTGCGCTCATCTTCCACTGAGAAACAGTGGGCTCAGTCCTACACCATGGAAGTAAGTGGCAATATCCCTATGACAACAGGAGTAAGATCCAGAAATGTGGGCATAATCCTAGCAGATTTGTGGCTGATTGTCACCTCTCAGGATCAGAACCTATATCCCAAGCAGGAAACAAAGGTCCCATGCTCCTATCAAAGCCACACAGGGTTTTCTGCAGGTTTAAGAAGAGCAAAACGTCACAGCACAGACCAGCTGTACTGCTGACAGGGGAGAACAGGCACTCTGTTCTTTTAGAAGCTGGCTGCTTTCTCAAGGGCTCACAGCATTCACCTTGAAATATGATTTTCGTCCTATCTAGCGGGGCTACTGCTGTTTTTGCAACAGCGCCAGCCAATGCACCAGACATCAGGGAGTTGATCACTTTCCTTTTCTCCGGGCTCCCCTAGGAAAAAAGAAACAAAACAAAACACATTACATTGCTCAATGAAGGGACAGAGTTGGGTGCCTGGGATGCAAACATACTTTCCTGTACACAGCATCTAAGCATATGCCTGCACAGCAGCGGTCTGGGCACTGAGATAGGGGAACCAGAGTTAGCTACACTGGGTGCAACTGTCCCTGCTGCTAAGCAACACTCAAGTTATATCTGTAGAGCTGTATCCATGCTGGAGTGGCACTAAACCAGGTTAGCCCCAGACCATCCTAGCGCCTATCTCAAGGTTCTTAATGCTGCACTAAGCTGCTCTATGAATTGTTTCCTAGTGCATTATGGGAGAATTTGTCTGTCCTTCCTAACCCCTGGAGGGCTATGGGCACCCACGTTCTGGAACCCAGGTTACAACCTGCACCCACCCTGCAAAGCAGATAGGTTAGAGCCTGTGTTAAAGTGAAGTCCTGGCTCTAATCTATACACCCACCAGGTAAGGAAGTCTGGATTCAAATCACGTATAAACCCAGGTAAAAGCTGTGTGCGGGTGGACAGTTTATGGCTAAAACCCAGGCACAATGGGGACATTCATACAGCTGTCTCAGGACTCTTGGGAGTACATTTGCTTAAACACTATTTCAACATGTGAGAAACAGCAACTGGCAGTTCTTTGCTGCTCAGTTTCTTTCATGAAGTCTTTTATTCACAGGGACTTAGGACAAATGGAAACCAGTGTCAGGGCTTCGGAAACTCAAATACCATCCGCAAAATGCCAGAGACTCCAAAGCAGAAATTCAGCTCTGAGCTGGACCCTCAAGAACAAAGATTAAAACTAGCCTAGCAGAGTACAAAGTTCCAAAGTCAATGAACTCTTACCCATAAGGTGGCCTATCCCTTCCCTGCTAAGATTACAGTGAAAAGCACTGCCCCCTCCTGATTTAAGCCAAGTACTGAAAGCAAGTTTCTTGTTTTATTTTAAACCAGCACTTCCAGGGACACCACGGCCTTATTTCAAAATGGCCCCAACACCACAGAAGCATAAGGCAAGACAAGTTTCTCCTGCAAGATAACTGCAAAGAAAATAGCTTGGTTTCTTATATGCCTGTCATATTTCAGATTTAGAGTGCAGTTTGCTTTTCATAATACATGTGCAGAAAGCAAGCCAAAGTGTTAAATGACACATTGAAGGCAACAAACTGTCAGGAACGCAGAGATTAGTCTTGCCCATGTTAGTTTTTAAAGACATTTTTATGTTTGCATGGCATGTATTATATGTTAAGAGCTCTTTTTTCTCAGATGGATTTGCCCAATTATGACTGTACCCCTTGGTAATGTTGTTTCTGTTCCCCTCAACCAAAGATATTTAAAAAGCTACATTATCAAAAATTCTGCTCAATTGTAGTCACCTTCTGACATCTGCCTGCCCAACCCTAGATGCAGGCAAGAGGTGGGCTCATCTTCAGCCCAAGTTCTGGACAAATAAAGTAAGGAGGAAAAACAAGCCGTAATTACTTCTTTATTTGAGGCCTGTATCAGCCACACGCAGCCCTTGTTAACATTTGCGGAGTTCTTTAAAACAAAATCTGCCATGAGACTTCTGCAAGGGATCAGCCCATTATCAAAGGCAGCAACACATGCTGCCATAGGTAGGAGTCCCAGGTGGTGCCGCAGTGCCCAGAGGGCTGGGAGCTGACAGTGCCCCACTCTGGCTCCCTCCCCTGCTCTCCTCCACCCACAGCAATCTTAAAGTGACTCCAGACTGAGCTACATCCCAGACAGGGCAGGAGAATGTGTTGAGCTGGCTTACCCTAAGCCTTTGGAGGGGATGAGAAACAGAGTGAGCAGCTGGGGGGGGGGGGAAAACATTCCCAACCCCATTTAAATAGTTCAGTATATTTCCGGAGGAGTTGTATGGAAGAGTATCAGGAGAACCTTGCTGGAAAATTCAGGAAGCATTTCCAACTTTAGCCGCTAGAGTCCCAGATAAGCAGGAATTGGAGTTGGCAAAATTGCGTGGCTTGTTCTGTTGATTCTCACTAACTCTGACCTACACAGGGACTAACCCAGGAAGGTTGGGAGCAAGCAGCTTCTCCGTGCACTGGCTAGTTCTCAAAGCGTCACTTTTGTTCCTTTTCTGCCAGTTCCTTAGAACTGCATTTAAAAAATCTGCTACAGACACTCTTGCTTCCCAATCATTTTCCTGATGCCAGCCAGGGACAAACTCATACATACCAGAGAGTTTTCTCCTCTCTTCCCCAGATTCTTAATGTAATAAAGGAAAGAGAGGTTCTCGTGAATTTCACTTTGCCCCCTAGGCACACCAGGCTTAGCAGAACACTACATTTGTAAAAAGGACATTGGGAACAGATGGTTTGACCTTCCCATGGAATTTAAAATCCACTGATTCTGTTTAATTATTTCCTATTCAGTACTTTAAATACTTTTCCTATTTTTACAACAGCAGCTTCATCACTACTGATACAACACAACAAACATGCTGACCTAAGGCAGAAAGAGGAGATGCTGTTTAAGAGAGCAAAGGCAGGAAACCAAGACTTGTGGCTTCTATTTCCAGCTCTGCAACCAAATGCACAACCTTGGACATGGAACGAGTTCTCTGTGACTCGGTGGGATACCCATCTACCTCCCAAAGGGTAGGCAGGAGACCGGAGGCATTTCATTGATGTTTGTAAAGTGCTTTGAAATCTTCAATGAAACCCACTGTTGTACAGCAGAATATTTGTAAGCACTACAGCTGTTTCAGGGCTCCCCAAATCAGAGGTCATTTATTTTTCCTTTGTGGAATAGCAGCCAGCGAAGCCAAATTTCCCCTCCTCCCCCTGCAAATCCATCACATACCCCCTCTAGAATTGCCCGCTCTTACCTCAGATAGAACATGGGTCGGTACAATTGGCTCCACGCCATTCTGTTTTAAACCCACTTGACCTTCCTTCACACCATTACCCATACCAGTCGTGCTTACTAGGCAGAAGATTTGTGGCTCCTACACTTTGATAAAAAAACAAAAACAAAGCAGTGGTTACATGAGAGTAGAAATGAACATATAGGTATTGTTACCAGCTTACACTGGAGTACACAACATGATCTGCAGTAGAGGCACCTCCAACTGGTAAACCCCCGTCTTAAATCACCCACTTTAAAAGTACCTCAAAAAGGTTTCCAATACAGTTATCCCCACAAACCAGCCAGCTTCTGTTTAGCAGCTGATTTCCAATGTTCCCTTTGGTGTGTGGTTTCCCTCTAGTTAAATACTGGGCTGTTATCACTCTGTTTCCCCTGTAAGACTAGAAAATATGAATTTCACTTTTGGAATCTGATTTATTATTTCCTGGGCCTTCACTGATGTATGTTGGACTTTCAGAGAGCTCTAATCTTTGGAGCCATTGACAGTGTAACAGATCCATGCTCTAGTCTATTTGACTTCAGTTGAAATACATAATAATTGCATCTTTATTCCTTAATATTTTAATAGGAGGGAAGTAGTAATAGTCATTATGCTTGCTAATATTACATATTAAGATTCCAACTGGTACTGAAGGTCCTGGAAATCTGACCTTTAGAATAGGCACCACAGCATTTCAACTGTTCTAAGAACCAAGATAGAGACACAAAAAGGGTTCAAAAGGAGATTTTTAGATTTATTCCCTGTATTTATTTTTGTCTTTACCACCATCTGGCACACGTGTCATTGACATCCTCCTATTAATTTTTGATGTTCTACTTCTTCCCACAAAGGATTTCAGTTGTAAATTGTATTACTCTTGCTAAGGAGTCTTTAAAATTGTCTATTGCATCTCTCCTCCAGAACGTATTTCTTCTCTGGCCACTTCTAACATCCCAGCTCTTGATGACAAGATCAAAACATGCATAATTTCCAGGACCTAAGAATCAGATACTAAAACTGCTTTACTCCATCATTTGCAGTGAAGCATCCAAGTTGCCAATCAGTCCGAGCTTCTAGATCACATTGGACAAGGCACATTGAAATTTTAGACATATGCATGGAAAATGGAAACAAAATTGTCACGGCAATAACTTCAGGAAGTCTGGCTTGAGCAGCCAGGTGCTATTTTAGGAAAGTGATAGATCCAATGCATCACATCTGCCATAGAGACTATTCTGACAATGCCAATGATTTAAGTGCATAAATATAAATACACAAGCGTCTCCAGAATTTCGTTTATTCACACTAGTTTCAAGTATGTGTGCACTGCAGCTCATTTAACATAGAAGGTTTTTCTCACTATGATATGCTCTCCAACTACTCTCATCAAGGGAAGGGTTGCCCAAACCTTTGCTACAGAAGCACATGGATACTATAGATAAAGACCTGAAATACAAAACAAATTGTAATTTCAATTCCTAAGCTTCTATCAGCATCTCAGCTCTTGTATTTTGAGTTTTATAATTTTCTCTACAATGAAAAAGAGATTCAAGGTTACATTTAAAAATTCTCAGCCAGCAGCTTTTATCTGAGGCAGCAAGTTACACTAGATCTCTTTGAGTGGGTCAGAGCTTTCCTAGGGGCATTACTGCTCCCACATGATGAGCCTCAAGTGGTCCCATATGGTTAGTCTCCACTGCAGAGGGGTCCCAGTCCCAGCTCTGCCAAACTCACTGTGCCCCCTTAGGCAAATCGTTTCACCTTTGCCCTTGTTCTATACATGGGGAAGGTAAGGCACACCAGCGGCCCATCTGAGAGAGGTGTTGCAAGGCTCTCTCAATTAGACTGAAATTTTTTTTATTTTTTTAAATGAAAGGCACCGAACAAGCATTCTTATTGTGCTATTTTAATCACATCACGGCCATGAAACACTCCCAAAATCCCTTGGTCACTGCAGCAACACTAATTAGTCAGGAAGCTATGCATGACCCATGCACTCACTTCACGGGAAGAGAAACAGCCCTAAGTATCTTCAACACCAGACACTACCTTTTTGATAGAGCCACAACCCATGGAAGCACAGCGATTTGGAAAGCTTGTGATCATGCTCCCTTAGGGTTCAGTCTGGGCAAATGCAAGCTGGCTGTACTTTACACAGCATATGTGTGTGTGTGTGTGTGTGTGTGAGGTGTGTGTGTGTGTGTGTGTGTGTGTTGTGTGTGTGTGTGTGTGTGTGTGTGTATTGCAGTAGCACATAGGGGCCCCAAACAAGGACCAGTGCCCCCACTGTGCTACGGGCTACACAGATTTGTAATGAGAAGACATTCCCTGGCCAGGAGAATTTATAACCTGAAAGAAAAGCTTTTGGCCAACATGGGCTTCAAGACTGAATAAATTTAGCGAGTAACACACACATCGTAACAAGAGTCTAGCCGGCCTGCAGGAGAGTGTAAAAAGAGATCATGACATCAACCAGTTTAAAATCCTGTGAAATCCACTCATTTTCCAAGGAGCAGAAGAAATTTCTCTATGGTCTAGCCAGATGGAAGGTGTAATTTAACTCATTAGGATTCTGCATCATTAGTCAGCAATCAAATGCACAATATATTTTCATTGAGCACCCTCAAAAGAAGTTGGCTCTCAGTCACTTTTATCCACATGTATGTGTTACAGACAAGTGTGTCATCTGGCAATTTTATAAGCCACATATCTAGATTCTTTCTAGGCATCCTAAACATATTTTAGTAAATGTGGAAATATTTATGTGAGCTAAAATGAACTGTCTGCCCCATGTCCATTACTGGATGCACAGTACAGTCTACATATGTTAAAAAATTAAGCAGCACTGTTTGACTGCCTCTTTAGCTCTGCTCATTGAGTACTTGAGCACACTGCAGCTCCAGATTAAACAAACTGTAAAATTAACCCTTCAACAGGTCAGGTGTTCTGCTTTCTTAGAGGCTAGTTTTGGTAGCTCTCCCCGATTAAAGGAAGAGCAAAACAGAGCCAAGTTCTTCAAATAATGCAGACAATTCACTTGGAGAGATGTTGCACAAGGAAGAATTTAGTTCATTGCCCAGACCGAATCCTAAGGGAACATGATCATGAGCTTTCCAAATCGCTGTGCTTTCATGGGCTGTGGCATGAACCCTAAGGCATCAACAGCTCTTTCATTTAAAGAATTGATTTTTTTTTAAATATTTCAAACTTATACCACAGCTCATCACATAAAGATGAATTCACCAAGATATCTATTTTTGCAACTTGCAGGGTGACAGGAAGGGTTAAGCCTGAGTTTTCTAGATACGGAGACAAAGTAACAGGGTTACGTTGCAGGTTACTATGAGTTCCCTTTAAACTGACTTCTCAATTAAACCTACTTACAAATAGTTTGACTTTATATAATCTGATCTACAGTACACAAAATCTTTAGCTTGTCACCCAGCTACATCCTTTCCTGGGGCAGCCTGCACGACAGCTACAGCGGGCAGAAAACAGCAACTAGAACAAGTTCTCTCTTGGCCCCCGGCAAGAGCTAATCCTGCATGATCACGAAGACACTCACATTGCATGGATGTTTATTCACTGCTTCACTAATGCGGTGCACAGATTTTGCAGTGCCCAGCTGCTCTTAAGCACTCTGACACCCTGGCAATCATAAAGCAGACCTAGTCATTCCAGTTTACACATTTACTACTGTGGTCAGAATATAGCAGAAAACCAGGCATCCAGCATCCACAAACTGGCTTGCAGCCTGTCATTGCCAAAAACACATTTGCCCTAAAAATACCACTGGAATTTAGATCTATTGCAGGACACCAACATTTCTAGTAGAATGTCAATTACTCCATTGTGAATGGCCAAGATATTACAAAGCAAATGTCAGCAGGTCAGCTAGTTGCGTGTCAGCTGTGGTTATTTTCTAAGAAACATTTGCTTTCAGCTTGGAGAATGCCAGTGGTGACTATGGAAATGGTTTAGAACACTGGACACAGAGTTCTGACCGACAGGCAGTGGCCTAACCACACTGCTCTGGCCAACGGAGGCATGCGTCCCATCTCCGTGTGCGTACCTTCCATTTCACAACAGCAGAGGGACAAGCAGTGCATTTCAAGTTAGTTGCATTTTTCCAGCAGATGCAGTTAAGAGTTACTGTGGCTTTGTGCCACAAGAAATACGCTATAAACACCCAGAAATACAGTTGTGATTGATCCTTAGTAGGTGCATTGGTTGAAGAGAAGCAGGTCTGAAGGTGAACAGCTATTAAGAGTAACAGGTACAAGGCATGCAGGGACCTGGAAGGCATTTCATTCTATAATTAAAGCTCAGAAGTAGATGGCCAGTGACAAAGGGAGATTGGAACAAAATTGCTGCTAGTTTTTCAACACACATTTACAGCATAAAATGGAGTCTAATAATTAACACCTACAACATGACCATTCATCCCCAAGGATTGCAAAGTACTTTATAAATGTATATACACAGACACAGATTATCTTTACCCCCTACTGAGATACAGGTACCACAGCATAGACCAACACATTTTATATTGGCTCCATATTAGCTTCTATCAAGAAATTGTAAATACTGCATTCAGCTGAATGCTGCAGAGGAATTTGAAGGCAGGAGATAATTGCCAATGTTAGATTGGCATATGCACAATGTGCCCAGCCATTTGATGGTGTCATCATCAGCCAGGCGGAGAGCTGGTAGCCCGCCGTCAGAGTAAGTCCATGGGGCACTCGCCAAGGATATGAGAGTCTGAAGTTGACCACAGCTGCATTGTGAGTCGTCAGAAAAACCCTACTGAAAGAGGCTGGCTGCACAGCTGCCCTTTCCTGTTCAAAACTGGGTCAAAGATGACCACCGGTGCCTTGGCAGATCAAAATGTGGTGGACAGATGGTTGGGTCTGTGATGAGAGAGTGATTAACGACTCTCGTCACTGACCACTCATTGCGCCAAGCAGATTCCACCGTCATGTCGCGTGGTGGCATAAGTGACCATAAAGGGCATCTAGAAGACAGGTGAGCTGGTGGGTGGTTGAAGAGGTCTGCATACAAAGGCAGATCACGGTTCTCATGGATCTTGGCCAGCAGCATAACAGAGGCCTTCTCATGGTAAATATGGGGCAATGCTATGTTACTAAGTATCCATAGCCGTGGCAATGAAGTTGCCCATAAAGTCCTGGTAACAATATGCATGGCTTTGTTAAGCTCTACATTGACCAGTCTCCTGTGAGATGAGCAACACCAGACAGGAGAACAGTACTCTGCTGTTGAACAGCAAAGGGCAAGGGCTGATGTTCTAAGCGTCCGGGTGCTCACACCCTAGGTTGAGCCAGTCAATTTTCTGAGCTGGTTGTTCCAAGGGCTGACCTTGGCTGCCATCTTCCTCAAGTGGTTGCAGTACATTAAATGACCTATCCAACATCACACCAAAGTAAACTGGGTTTGAATCATGCTGCAGGTGTTGGCAGTTGAGGAAAACGTTTAACTCATGGCTTTCGTTTGCGTTATGCGGATTAAATATACTAGAAACCATCTGGGAAAAATCTTAGCTGCAGGTGCCATCGACTACAATGGTCTGCCATGAGCTATTTTGCCTACTAACACCCGTTTTTACTAGAAGTATCATGTCTGCATCTCCTCTTCTCCTATCGCTTTGCGCTAGTTGTTCAAACTAAGCTTCTCAAGGAGGGAAGCTCATTCCCTTATATGAAGATACAGTATCGAACACAACAGGACTCCGTTCCTGATTATGGCTTCTAGGCACTACCATAATATAAACACTATCTGAAGTAGGAATTCACACCAGGGTGGAATTTCAATTTGATGCAAGGAAAGTTAGATACATAGCTCCCACTGCTCCCAGGTCCATGCAAGCTCCATTCAGAAGTGTCGGTCTCACTCATTGACCAATACCTACTTAGTTCCTCCTGTTCAATTTGTTCATCATCTCACTAATGATCATTCCTCCCCATCTTAGTTTATGGGAGATCACTTTGCACAAGAGTTTTTACACATTTTCCCAGGCAAAGTGAACATTTAACTGAAGTTATTCAACATCAATCAAAAAAAAGAAAAGGAGTTGTAGCACCTTACAGACTAACAAAAAAAATTTATTAGTCTCTAAAGTGCCACAAGTCCTCCTTTTCTTTTTGGGAATACAGACTAACACGGCTGACTCTGAAACCTGTCCAAATCAGTCAGGAAAGTCAATTGATTAAATTTGCCTCAGTTGTTAAACTGAGTGTGAGCTTGACAGAAAAAGAGGTGTGATAATAGCTGAGACTCCAGAGGCTGAGGGTTTGTCTACACTGGCACTTTACAGCGCTGCAACTTTCTTGCTTGGGGGTGTGAAAAAACACCCCCGAGCACAGCAAATTGCAGTGCTGTAAAACACCAATGTAAACAGTGCCCCAGTGCTGGGAGCTACACCCCTCATGGAGTTGCGTTTTTTAGCGTTGCCAGTGTAGTAGACTAGCCCTAATTCTTCCTTCAGATAAAGCCGCATTGCTTTTCACATTTGTCAAGCCAGTTCTGAAAAAGCTCACTCCATAGACTTGGATTGCAGAATCAGTCCAAACACAGATTTATGTACAAACTTGACCCTGATGCATAAGGCCTGAAAAGTTCATGGAATTTCATTCTTTTAGCAGTTTGCACCAATGTTTTTTAGCACAATATTAATGCACACTTCAGTGATTCATTAATGAATCACTGAACGGACCTTTCGTTACCAGAAACGTATCTTCAAGTTCAACATGTTTTCCCAGTTCCAAAGTACAGGCAAATGCTGCTCATTTTCCCCTAAACCCGAAGAGACAACACTATTCCAACCAGCACAACAACATATAAGAAAGGAGATAAAAATTCCTTGAACTGAGAGAGAGTGTCACTGGCCACTAGGGAGTGGTTATTTAAAAAGCCCAGTAATTAAGCCAACTGCGCTAGTCAGTGCTGCCAGGCCCTATGGTTTGACCTGAGCTCAGAATGCCTGTTCCACAAAATGGAAAAACTTGGCAACATCAGAGACCACAACTGATTCTCTAAAGTGCAGCTGGGAACTCCTCCACAACACCTTCTATAGCCAAAGACTGGAGACCAGTTCTTCGCTGAAAGACAAATAAGCAACCCTGTTGAACTGGTAGTGGGAGAAATTAATTGATTAGGGAAGTCTGAAGAGCCTGACTATCAAGATGAGGGAGTACACTGCCTCTGACAACTATCCCTGCAGCAAAAAGAGAGAGAAAAGGCAGTCTCCTAGAAGCCTGCAACACTCTGGTCAGGCAAATGCAACCTACCCACTATTGATTTTCCAGCCAATCGACCTCAGTCCTGACTTACAAAACCCCTGCCACCAGGGGCACTGGAACAGGGAGGATCTGGGGGCCATGGCCCCATCACTTTTTACCGACTGTAAGGGTGAGCAACAGGGAGGGGGCGGAAAGGAGCGAGTGAGGGGCAGGGTCTTGGAGGGAAGGGCGATGTGGGGGGTAGGGCCACAGTTTGGGTATCGATGCCCCCCCCCCAGTTGGGGAGAGCTTCCGTTGCCCCGCCTGCCACCCTAGTGCAGGGTATTTCCTTTGCAGAAGGCACTGGATGTTCAAAAATGTACAGAGACAAGAACACCGTGAGGAAATTTATCACAGGTGACATAAGGCAGATATGATGCAGAGCTGCCAACAGATATAATGCCAGGGTCACTCACTCAACATACCCTGAATCATTACCACAAAACAAATGAGGCTTTACAACTCCAGAGGCACGCCTGGTGCTTACAAACCCCTGGCCCTGCAGAGCTTACATGCAATGCAAAGAGGCAAAAGCTAAAAGACATTGGGGGAGAAGGAGCAAGTCACGTGATCAGTTTGTTTCACATTTATCTTGTCAGCATCAAATCTCTGTCAGTGAATTAAGCATGAAGCCAGGTACAAGCAGAGGATGGGAATGGAGGCAGCAGAAAGCTAGCCTGGAGTGAGGAGTTTTGGGGAGAAGATGGAGGCTGTTGGCCCATGGGATGCAGTTTCAGAGACAGAAAGGGAAAGAGGCATCAAGTGCCTAGCTGGGAGGAGGCAGAGGGTTTGTTAGAGTGAGCAGTGATGGCACAGAGGGAGAATACAGGCCGGCACGATGTTACAAGAGTGACACATGGTTAATAGGCATGGTACCATCCTCACAGCTGTCTGTACACAAAAGGTCTGCCGACACTTGCTTTTTACCTGGTCCATCACTAGGGTTCCTACAGTAAATATAAATAATACTTGGTGTTCTAGGCTTAGATCAATTCCAATTAAAATGGCTTAGAACGTGGCTGCATGGCTTTTGGGAGAAAAATTTGACAGGGGGGATGATGCAGGCAGCCATTGTGGACTGACAAGGCAGGAGTCAACATTTCGATAGTGACCAAGAGTGACAGATAGCTTGGGGACAGGCTCTGAAGGGCTTTGAAAGTGAAGACAAGCAGCTTACAGTTTGAACCAACAGAAAAAGGGGAAGCAACGGAGGGGTGCAAAGAGAGGGTGACATGGTCAAGGCAACAGGCTGGGAGAATACTCTTGGCGGCAGCATTCTGAACATAGCAGTAATCAAGCTGCAAGATGCTGAGAATCTGAATGAGAACTTTCCCTAAGTGGATGGAAAGGAAAGGTCGTATCTTAAAGGTACTACACAGAAAGAATCTGCAAGGTTTAGACAGAGAATCTAGAGGTGAGGGACTAGACAAGCAGATCCCAAAATAACTAGAAGCAAAGTTTTTCCCCTTTCCTTCCTGTTACTGATTGGAATACAAGCATTGCTAGTCCGAATACTTGCAATCTTCACCAGGAGCTATTTCAGGTACAACAGCTTGATCACTATAGGCCTCTACCTTAAAACCCACATTTATTTAAGGGGTCAGAGCTCAAGATGATAAACATTAACTCAGTCTTACTTCATTAAACCAGAACTGAAGTGGATGTGCCTTAACAGAAACATTATTTTTCTTATTTCTCAATAGTGATGCTCTTTCATGTTGCATGAACTTGGTCTGAACATGGTCTGAACTTTAGCTGGAACTATCCAATTATTTCAGTTCATTTTAACCATGCTACTGCACATCTTATATTAGTTGCTACCATGAACTTAAGCATCCGTCCTACCTAACCAAAGCACTTTGTACAACGCTGTTAAGATACCCCAACTTGGTAGGCCCAAAATTTGACATAATGGCACATATTTTGACTGTCGTGTATGACACAAGGTCCAGTGGATTAAGAGTAGATCTGGGAGCAAGGAACTCAAGAAGTCTAAAGTAAATCAGCCTGGGTTTTGGGGTTAAACAACTTACTCAAAGTTGCACAAACTGTGTTTCTGCTCATCCCCTCTGCAAAGCGGGGAAAATACCTTCCCTTCCCAGCAGAATTGCAACAATAATATTTCTACAGCAACTTGAAGAAGGAAAGCACTAACATCAGCATTAGCGTATTAGTGCCAGTTTCACATGAGAAGGAGAGATACATCTAAAGGGTTGGTGGGTTGGGTATATTTAGCAGCAGAATTACCAAGGAGAAGGTGACTGGTTCCTGTACCTTTTCTAATACTAATTTGTTTGGCCTAGTATGTACTAAGCCCATGGTAATCTGCTTCAAGAAGTAACAATACACTCATTTCAAATCAGCACTGACCACCGGCATTGTATTTTCCTTAACCCTTGAGGTCCGCACGCCAGGTACTACACTTGACTATGAAACACCTTCCCTCCAGGTGGCCATGGCCCTGCCTAAGTCAGCGTACAGCCATTGTGAACAGCTGCTGCAATATAAAGATGCTACTGTGGCAGAGGCTGTGAAACTAACCTGGGGCCAGCAAGACCTCAAAGCTGGTGCTCTCTCTGCCCCAAGGACCCAGTCCTTCTGTATACAGAGTTCCTGCTGAAGTAAAGGGAAATATTGAGGGAGATCTAATTGAGAGAGACTGCGAGACAATAAGACCAAAATCTGAAGGGCGGGTGGGGGAGTTCAGTGTGAATGGCGGATTTCCAGAAAAAATGCTAAGCACCCACAATTCCAGCTGAAGTCAATGAGATGTGCGATACTGTGTACCTCCGACAATCCAGCTTTGGTGTTTCAAACCAGGCAGCTAAATTCAGTGGCACTTTGTTAACATAGTAATTAGGCCCAACATTTTCCAATCGGGTCATTTTAAGCTGCATTCACTTTTATGAATCATGCCAGCCCTCTAGAAACCCTTACAATACAGACTCTCTTCTCACCATATTTTGTCACACCCACTGACTATAGATACCTCCGGTTCCCCTCATCACTTCAGCCATTAAATAAAAAATAATAATGCATATTTCCAAAACATTCCAAATTACCCAGGGGGTGTTTGTGTGGTTGGTAAAACAATCTCCAGAAAAAGCTTGCATATTAAGAGACTGAGAAGATAAGGTTGCATCCTTATGCTTCAAAGTGAGGATGAACTTCAACCCACATTTTTTAGAGTAGCAGCCGTGTTAGTCTGTATTCGCAAAAAGAAAAGGAGGACTTGTGGCACCTTAGAGACTAACAAATTTATTTGAGCATAAGCTTTCGTGAGCTACAGCTCACTTCACTCGGATGCATTCCGTAAGCTGTAGCTCATGAAAGCTTATGCTCAAATAAATTTGTTGGTCTCTAAGGTGCCACAAGCACTCCTTTTCTTTTGTGAATACAGACTAACACGGCTGCTACTCTGAAACCTGTCATATGCCAAGGCACTGAATTTAGCCGTATAGAGTGGAAATCTGTCAACTTCATGGAAAAAACTCGTACAGATACAGACAGACATCATCTTCCTCTCCAAATGCAAACACATTTTTAGCTAGCTGACTAGCATATTCCTGTGTAACTGCGTTCATTAACTTCATTGCCATCTTTAAACCCTCAGCACTACCCAAGAGAGCAATGGTCTAGTGCAGAAGCTTGACATTTTATAATATAATAGCAGTAATTACTACACCTTTAGTGTAGTAGCTGGCATATTCAGCAAAACTATAAAATGGCACTGATTACTTACATGACCCTTTCTAGCATATTTCGTTTTTGTTGTTTTTTTGTTCCACCTTTAAGACTAGTTGGAGCATGTTTTCCCACTTCCATGTTTGGAGGCAGAGCCAGGGCAGTGGCTAAACTAGAGTGGGATAAGGGAGGAAAGATTCAGAGCGCTCAGTACTCCATGTGTTACTTTCTAGACCTCCTGTATATATCCCTGAGCAACAACATCCAACCCCATATTCTTCCCACAGTTATTTCAGCTTACAAAAATGCACTTTATCTAGTGGTCTGGAAACACAATATCTGAAGGAATATTTGGCTTGAACAAAGCCTTGAGATGATCATATTTAAGGAACAAACACCTGATGCAGAAGATTTCTGTACTGAATGTATTGTATTTTCATATTTGGTTCTAAAATGTTAAACGTGACATTCACAGGGAAACTGTGCCCCTTGAACACATATTGTTTGTGCAGAAACTTGATGGTGGCAGTACAGGAATAGCAAGTAGGCTTTTACCATCAGAAGATCATGGGGGAAGGGAAGAGAAACGGAATTATATCAAGTCACTATTAAGAGGAGATATTTGCTCAATATCTCCTCTGAATACGTTACATCTGAGAAGTCCACTAAGAATTATTCCTAGTTGTTGGCCAACTGACCAGCACAGTAACTCAGCTTTACCCTTCAATTGCCGGAATTTTCCTCCAGGGCAGATTGGAGAGGCCCTGGAGGTTTTTCGCCTTCCTCTGTAGCATGGGGCACGGGTGACTTGAGGGAGGCTTCTCTGCTCCTTGAAGTCTTTGAACCATGATTTAAGGACTTCAATAGCTCAGACATGGGTGAGTTTTTCGCAGGAGTGGGTGGGTGAGATTCTGTGGCCTGCGCTGTGCAGGAGGTCGGACTAGATGATCAGAATGGTGCCTTCTGACCTTAGTATCTATGAATCTATGAATTTGACAGGGAAGTTGAAAAATACTAGGCAGCTTATCACCAGATCGTTGACCGAAAGCCAAAAGGAGAGGGAAGAAAAGGGTGGGTGGGAAACATTGCAAAGCGTCCCCTAATGCACACCAAGAGGCTTTACCACCACCAGAAAGACACCAACAAACAGATCGGAGCTTGCATGCTCCAGGCTGACAGAGCCTGTGACCAGATCCCTCTAACCCACAAGCCAGCGCTGTCCCCTAACGCGGGGCACCAGTGAAGGAGCGTCAAAGGAATATTTACACAATATCCCAGAGCTAATTCAGGGGGGCCGTGTCCCATAATGAGGGAGGGAAATGGGGGGTGCACCAGGAACACCCCTAACCCACACTTCAGGGTCCCATGTAACTCAGGAATGGGAGGGAGAAGGTTTCAGGTTTTCCCCGACAGCAGGGCGCTGGGACGGGGCGCAACTACCCCATCCACGGAGAAGGGCTTCCCCATGACGGTGTCAGATCCTTGGGGGTGCTGCTCCCCCTCATCAGCCCTTCGCATCCTCTGGGCCCCGGCTGAGCTGGGAGGGGACCTGGGCCGAGACCAGAGGGGAACGAGGGGGCCCCCGGTGGACAGCTGGGGCTGCTGGGCCAGTGAGGAGGAGGAGCCCCACCGCGGGCTGCGGCCACCCCCCAAGCTGGTCAGGGGCTCTGAGCCCCACAGGGCGCTGCGGGGGGGGGGGACTAGACAGTTGGGGGAGGTTACCCCGGGGGGGGGCCTCCCCTCCAGCAACAGGGGGCAGCCGGCACCTCCCCAATACGATACCGTGGGGGCTGAGCCCCCTGGGGGCTGGGGGGCAGCCGGGGGTCCCCCCGTTTCGGGCTGGGCGCGCCCCTCCCCCGGCGGAGGCTCCCACTCACCGGCTCGGCCCCGCGCTGCCCCCGGGTCTCGCCGCCGCTGCTCCCGCCGCGGCCTCTGGGGTCCCCCGCGCCGCCGTAAGCGCTGGGCGGGGCTCCGCTCCCAACCGGCCAATCAGTGCTGGGGCCGAGGGGCGGGGGCGGCCTTCTGCCCGGTGAGTGGCGGCGGCCCCAAAGAACCGACCGCTTCGTCAGCCAATCAGCGAGGGGATGGGGGGGAGGGGAGTTGGGAAAGGGGGGAGTTGGCCGCGGCGCTCGCCTCCGTGTGCTGCGCGCTGCCCCCCCCCGGGACTGGCCCCTCCCCTCCCCTCCCTGCACTGCCTGCCCCCCACTGCCATTTCACTGCACTAGACACTGCCCTCCCTGCACTGCCACTTCACTGCACCGGGTACCGTCCCCCCCCGCACTTGTTACTGGCCCCTCCCTGCACTGCCACTTCACTGCACCGGGTACCGTCCCCCCCCGCACCTGTTACTGGCCCTCCCTGCACTGCCACTTCACTGCACCGGGTACCGTCCCCCCCCCGCACCTGTTACTGGCCCCTCCCTGCACTGCCACTTCACTGCACCGGGTACCGTCCCCCCCCGCACCTGTTACTGGCCCCTCCCTGCACTGCCACTTCACTGCACCGGGTACCGTCCCCCCCCGCACCTGTTACTGGCCCCTCCCTGCACTGCCACTTCACTGCACCGGGTACCGTCCCCCCCCGCACCTGTTACTCTGGCCCCTCCCTGCACTGCCACTTCACTGCACCGGGTACTGTCCCCCCCCCGCACCTGTTACTGGCCCCTCCCTGCACTGCCACTTCACTGCACCGGGTACAGTCCCCCCCCCCGCACCTGTTACTGGCCCCTCCCTGCACTGCCACTTCACTGCACCGGGTACTGTCCCCCCCCGCACCTGTTACTGGCCCTCCCTGCACTGCCACTTCACTGCACCGGGTACCGTCCCCCCCCGCACCTGTTACTGGCCCCTCCCTGCACTGCCCGCCCCTCACTGCCCCCCAACTGCACTGAGTGCTGCCCCCCTCACTGCACCAGACATTGTCCTCCCTGAACTGCCACTTCACTGGGCACAGCCCTCCCTACACTGCCCGCCCCTCTCTTCCACTTCACTGTACCACACACTGCCTCCCTCCCCCCCAGTCCCTGGCCCCTCCCTGCATTGCCCAGCCTTCTCTGCCACTCTACTGCACTGCGCTCTGCCTGCCCTACACTGCCCACCCTCACTGCCACTTCTTTGCACCGTGTACTGCCTCCCTCCCCCCAGTCCCTGGCCCCTCCCTACACTGCCCATCCCTCACTGCCAGTTCACTGCACCGGGCATTGCCCCTCCAATGCACCAGACACTGCCCTCCCTACACTGCCCGCCCCTCATTGCCATTTCACTGCACTGGGTGCTGCCCCCCCCACACCAGACACTACCCTCCCTGCACTGCCACTTCTTTGCACCAGGCATGCAGTCACTGCACCCTGTACTGGGCCTTGCACCTTATACTGTCTGCCCCTGACTGCATCGTTGACTGCCCCCATTGCAGCCTGGACTGCCCGACCTTCCCACGGCCCATCCCCCACTGAACCCTGCACAGGTACAACCTGCCCTTCACCCCCCCCTCCGCACTGGGTACTGCCCACCCCCACACACACTGCACCAGGCACTGCCTGCCCTCACCCACCCTCAGTGACCATCTCTCACTGCACCAGGCATTCACCTTGCGCTGGGATTTCCCACCGCTCACTGCTCCAGGCACTTCAATCCTGAACTGGATGACTAGGTTACTGCATGCTCTTCACAGGATCTTACTCACTACATGTACTCCACTGCATCATGCTCATGGTGCAAGTTTGCACCATACAACGGATCACGGTGCCCACTCACTGTGACCTGCTCACTACCCTTGCTCATGGAGCCACACTGTGCTGCACCCCACTCCCTAAGCTGTGCTCTGGTCATTCTATTTCACAAGCTGTTCAGTGTCTGTGCTTTACTGCAGTGTGATGTGTCATGCAAATATCACACTAATGCTTTACAACTCAGACAAAAACAAAAAAAGAATAACTCCAGCTTAATTCCAGGAGAGGGGCATTCAAGTGCTTGGTATTGTTATTTATTTGGTTTGCAATAGTGCCTAGAGTCCCCAGTCAGGGCTTCATTGTGCTAGGCACTGTCAAAATACATAATAAAAAAGTAGTCCCTACCCCATGGCAACAGGATCTGGTAACTTTATTTCAGTAGGTTTTTGTCATGTGAGTTTCTTTCACTTGATATCTTTTGTTTTCTGCTATCTCCAGAGGAAATTCAGGTAAAGCTCAGTGGTTTGAACATTGGCCTGCTAAACCCAGGGTTGTAAGTTCAATCCTTGACGGGGCCATTTAGGGATCTGGGGCAAAAATTGGGGATTGGTCCTGCTTTGAGCAGGGGGTTGGACTAGATGACCTCCTGAGGTTCCTTCCAACCCTGATATACTATGAAAGCAGAATTTAGGACAGAATTATCTTGTTTTTTCATTTATGGCCCTCCTGACTCACCCTTCAATGACGTACACATTCTCTCACATCAAGCTGCAAGGTCAGGTGAAAACAATCGATCCAAATAACAGCTGCAGTGCTGACTTCAAGTGTGGAATTGCAAATTCCACTCTGGATTAGCCAAGAGCTGGTGTCATTTTGACCTGATAAGATCTTTACAACTGTGCTAGGACAAGACATGGAGTACAATTCAATGCGGCTTCAACAGCATGACAAGATGTACAATGTTGCCAAATTGTAAAAAACTGTCAGGTATCTCAGGACTCTGTCAGAGGCAGATACAATCCAGCCAGGATGGGGTTAAGTGCTGTATTTTGGGGGGGGGGAGGGGGGAAGATACCCTGTATCTAGCTAGAAACAGATAAAATCTTTGAGACAGGGACTGATCTCAACCATTGTAATACAACATCAGTAAGCTTGGAAGATTTCAATTTTTGTCAGTGAATGTCAATTTCACTGTTCACACATAAACCAATAATAAAAATATTTCCATCCATGATAATAGAAATTTACAGATAGGCAAAGTAAGAAAAATGCTGCTTGAGTCTGATTGAGGATAGTTACTTGCATATTTTGATACATGATGCTGGCAATTTGTGTTTCAACCATTACAACTTTTGAATCTCAGTGCCCACTGTCATTAAATAATTGTCTGACCCCATTCTATTGTCTGATCGCCCCCATAATTTCCCACAATTGTGCAAATATAAATCAATAAAAATGGGGGAAACATCCATATTAGCCCTCAAAATTATAACAAATAAAAATCAAATTCTGCCAGGCCTGCACATCCATAATAAATAATAACAACAATAATTTAGAACTGAATAGGATTTAGCTCTGCCACAGACTCACTGGGCAACTGACTTTACATCTCAGTTCTCCATCTATCTGAGGGGGGAAGCATGGTCCAGGGGCTAGTGCACGGGGCTGGGAGCTAGGACTCTTGGGTTCCATTGCTGACTCACTGTGTGCCACTAGGCAAATCACTTTCCCCACTCTGTGCCTCAGTTTCCCATAAGGATAATGGCACTGACTCACTTTTGTAAAGTGCTTAGAGATCTCTGGATAAAAGATGCCTATACAATTGATAAATACAACTATTTTATTTATTAGTAAAAGCGTGATAAGAATCCGGGTCTGACGAGGCTGCTATGATGCTTTGTCTTTGCCAAGTGTGTGAATAGCCCAAGGTGAAAGGTTCAGTGTAACAAGCTGCTAGTCTCACTGCCCAGGCAAGTGAGCTAACTGCTGGAAAACAGAACAGAAAGTACCCTCCATATTGGACAAACAATTCCAAAGCATGTTGACATCCCACATGCGGTGGAGCATTGGAAGATACCATTCAATACCAGCCCTGAAAAACTAAGATAAATGGTGAGCCTGGGAGAGAATTAGCGCTGATAACAAAGGGCTTAATATGGAAAGCAAATGCTTTCAAAGCTGAGGTCTATGGACTGGATGCAAAGCTGGCAATCAGTTCTGAATCAGCACATCACTGCACAATGCCTGGAATTCAGGGCTTCCTTGGGGGCTTTGTACAGAACCAGTATCTCAGATTTCTATAGTGACTTTCAATCCAAAGCATTTTTCACTTCACACTTTCCCAAAATGCAGCCACCCCTGCCTCCCCCCTCCTCCTGCTGGTGATGGCTCATCTTAAGTGATCACTCTCCTTACAGTGTGTATGATAAAACCCATTGTTTCATGTTCTCTGTGTTTGTATATAAATCTCCCCACTGTATTTTCCACCAAATGCATCCGATGAAGTGAGCTGTAGCTCACGAAAGCTTATGCTCAAATAAATTTGTTAGTCTCTAAGGTGCCACAAGTACTCCTTTTCTTTTTGCGAATACAGACTAACACAGCTGCTACTCTGAAACCCCTGGGGGGTGGAGTACCAATTAGGACAGCAAAGAAGAACACTGCTTCAGACTTCATCTGCAAGAGGACGTAGGGAGGCAGAACTCGAATTCAGTCAGGATGCTGGGACCAGTACCTGAGCTTCTGTACCTGAGAGATAAAATCCCTACAAACATGGTCACATGCTATGTTTCTGGTTATTCCTGCCATTTACATATCTCCAGGAGCACCTCTGAGATCCCCTGTTTGAGACAAACCCTGTAATCAGAGCAAAGGAGACACCTCTGCTGGCGTCTGTGGAACCCTGAAGGCCAGCACTGTCTGTACTTACTTGCCTAGCATCACAGAGACATTTATTAACATCTGAAGCCAGAGCTTGGGCAGGAAGGGCCATTCAGGACAGGTTTCAGAGTAGCAGCCGTGTTAGTCTGTATTCGCAAAAAGAAAAGGAGTACTTGTGGCACCTTAGAGACTACAAATTTATTAGAGCATAAGCTTTCGTGAGCTACAGCTCACTTCATCGGACGCAGTTCCTATGACCTTCTCAGGGACCTAGGCTGAGTCAGCAGAGCTTGTCCTGTTCCTTGGAGTGCCCGCTGCCTCCTACCCCCACATACTCAGTCACTGACCAGGGGCCTTGTGGCGAGGCTGGAATTTGCAGCAAACGCAGCAGGCTAGAGCAGTGAAATTGCATAGGAGGTGGGCAGCAGTGAAGCCCTGCACTGGGGCTCCCCATCAGGATAGAGAAGGGGAGCCTAGAGCGTCCCTCACCTGCACTGTGGGGCCCCAGTTGCCCTGCTCACCGCAGTCTGCCTTGGCTGTCGCTTAGCTTCCAGCTGCAGCTGGAGGAGTGGTGTCTGAGCTATGTAGCTGTGGATGATCTAGGAGCTGCCGACCTGAAAGAGGTGAGACTGCTGCAACTGCAATCAGTGGAGGCGCTGGATCTACCAGCCCTTCCCTTTGAAAAAAGGGAGCTAGTGGCAAGGGGTTTCCCACAGGGGGTTCCTGGGTTAGGCCTCGGTCCAACAGAGGCTAGATTTGTCACCCGATAAGGCATGCTGCAGAGCCACTGATTTCCTCAGGCTTTAGATAAGGGGGTGGGGGAGTGCATGGACTGAGGAATGTGAGGTGGACAGGTGTCAAGGATTCTGTCATTCTGGGCCTTATTTCTAGAGCCCTGCAAAGCTGAGCTATCCACGGGCCATGTCTGCTGATTGCGGATCGGATGCAGATACAAATTTTGTATCCACGCAGGGATACTGGTCTAGTTTCTTTGCCAGTTCTTTGGGCATCATCTAGATGTTGTACTCCTGTTTTTAGTATACATGTTAAAGGCCATGAAAGCAGCTGTGTAGACCCTGAAGTAAATTAAACTGGACTCAGAGGGTAGCCCCCAATAAATAACACCTAGCTCTTACCGAGCACTGTTCACCTGCAGGTCGCAAAGCACTTTACAAAGTAGTTCTTATTGCTGGGCCCATTTTAGACAGGCACACACAGGGGAAGTGACTTGCCCAAGGTTACTCAGTGGATGAGGGCTGATCCATGTCTCCTGAGTTCTAGTCAAGTGTTCTACCCACTAGGCATCACTGCTGCAAACAGCTGGTGGCTCATGCAGCTCTTGTTTGTTTGCATTCTGGGAGGTGCTTTCCAATAAATCCAGCAGTCTGCAAACTCTGACCTGAGGGGGATGTACTTTGGCCAGATTGTCGAGGAATCTGACTCTAGTAAAACTAGAGCAGGAGGAGGAACAGTGCAGCCAGGAAACAGGGATTCCCCGTTTGCTTCAGGAGTTTGTATAATTGCTTTCCTCCTTTCTGAGCACAACTATCTGCATTTTTGCTGTCAGGGTTACACGGCGCCTGTCACACCAACCCCAAATCATGAGTTCCACCCACCTCCCCCAAATCGTGAGATTGGTTTAAAACTTATGAGATAATACATTTTGGATTCAGTGGTATCAGGGCCTGGAGAGGACACCATTTCAAGCTTTTCTCTGCCACCAAGGGGACTGGAAACTTACTGAAACAAACTGAAAGCTGAGATTCTCTTGTAATCCAATGACTCTGGGAGCTGGAGCTTTAAGGACAAGACCAAAGATCATGAGACTTGCAATAAAATCATGACAGCTGGCAATCTTGGGGCTCTAAAAGGAAGAACTGAAAGTGAGGAGGACAAAGAGACACAGCAGGGTGGAGATGGGGCCCATGCCCCCGGAGAGGCCATTTCAATGGCCAAGTTGCTTTGTTGATGATTCCACATTTCATTTCAGCAGGACTTCTCACCAGAGGATCTCAAAGTACCTTTAGGCCTCCCTGTTATGAAGTAAGGAAACAGTATTATCCCTGTGTTACAGATGGGGAACCAGAGACACTGAGTGACTCTCACAAAATCACACAGCAAGTTAGAAGCAGAGGTAGGAATGGCACCCAGGGGTCTTACCTCCCAGCCCCCTGTTTTGATCACAAGATAGAGTTCCACTTGATTTGTTCCTAGCCTTATAAATTGTGCCTCGTTCTCTTTAGCCAATAACCTGACAGATCGATCATCTCTTGACCCTGAAGATCCTTTTGTTATCTGGCATAAGGCAGGAGCCAGTCTCAGACACAGGCCCCTTTCCCCTTTCCTGACTCTGTCTGTAGGTCTAGTCGAGTTGATTTCTCAGGTGACAAATTTAACTTCTCACATTCCCAAGGTCTGAAAGCTGCTTCTATTTCCTTCCTCCCAGCTGGGGAATATGAGATTGTCGCTCTTTCCTTGTTGTGAGAAGAGCTTCCACACAAAATAAACTCCCCATCACCTAGCGAGGGAAGGGGTGAAAGCCCTTAGGTAGAATAAAGGCTTTCTTATGTGTCCCGGGCGCCCCATGGTCAGAGATGAGATGGAATTCCTGCAGGAGTGCCCCAGAATGCAGGGATGGGTCCAGCTGGGCTAAAGGTCGTGTGGCTGCAATGTCATATCTAGTTCCATCCCACATTAGTCCCATTCTTCTTCACTGGATCGTGGCCAGGACTCACTTTAAAATTCATTTTGTGGCTGGGGAAGGGTACTGGCTTGGGAGATTTGGAGCCTGATGTCCTCTGTTTATCTGTTTATCAGGGGCAGCAGCAGGGCAGGCTCCTCCCAAATTTATCCCCATCCGTGATTAGGCAAGGTGATGGTAATAACATCCCACCCCATCTACAGCTTCCACCACCATTCAAGGGAGAAGGGGGTGACCAAAGGGAACTTACATGTCTGGAATTCCCCAGGGTAGATTGCACCCTGAGGGGAACAGGCGTTCAATCTCCATGGTCCATTCAATCTGTGGCCTCTTTGCACAGCCTGCCAGTGCTGGTGGGGATTTTAGTGTGTGATGTGGGTTTCAGTCCCCTAGGAAATAGACTGAGACGCACTAGCTCAGTTCATACAGGAGCCACTGAGCAGCCAGCAGAGGGAAATGACCTGGGGCCTCTCACAGCCCAGGTGGGAAGTAAAATGGCAACCTGGAAAAATAACGCTGCAGATTCCATTCTTGATCCCCTGAGCCAGCCAGTCCCCTCTGCCCCGAGGTGGAGAGAGTTATACTGGGTCTCCACCCCGGTTCATGGCCTTGCGCTATTTAACATTTTTATCAATGACCTGGAAGAAAACATAAAATTATCACTGATCAGGTTTGCCGATGACACAAAAGTGGAGGAATGGAGAAATAACGATGGGGACGGTCACTGATACCAAGCTATTGGTAAACTGAGCGTAAGCAAACCATGTGTGTTTTAATACGGCTACATGTAACTGTGTACATCTAGGAACAAAGACTGTAGGCCACATTTGCAGGATGGGGAGCTCTGTCTCGGGAGGCAGGGAGTGGGAAAAAGGTTTGTGGGCTGTAGTGCAAAGACATCTGAACATGAGCTGCCATTGCAACCCTGTGGCCAAAAAAACTACTGTGATCTGGGATGTATAAAGAGGCGAATCTCTCAGTAGAGAGGGGTTTTATTACCTCTGTATTTGGCACTGGTGGAACTGCTGCTGGACTACTGTGTCCAGTTGTAGTGCCCACAATTCAAGAAGGATGTTGATAAATCAGAGACAGTTCAGAGAAGAGACTCAAGAATGATTAAAGAGTTAGAAAACCTGCTTTAGGGTGATACACTCAAAGATCTCAATCTAATTAGCTTAACAAAGAGAAGGTAAAGGGGCAACTAGATTATAGTCTGTAAGCATCTACATGGGAAGAAATATTTAATAGTGGGCTCTTCAATCTATCAGAGAGAGATATAACATGATCCAGTGGCTGGAAGTTGAAGCTAGACAAATTCAGACCGGAGAGAAGGTGTACATTTATAACAGTGAGAGTAATTAACCACTGGAACAACTTACCCAAAGGTCATGGGGGATTCTCCATCACTGGCAATTTGTAAATCAAGATTGGATGTTTTTCTGAAAGATCAGCTCTAGGAATTATTTTGGGAAAGTTTATGGCCTGTGTTATCCACAGGGGGGGAGAGGGTTAGACTAGATGATCAAAATGGTCCCCTTCTGGCCTTGGAGGATAGGGCCATCAATGGCTATTAGCCAGGATGGTCAGGGATGCAATCCCATGCTCTGAGTGTCCCTAGCCTCTGTTTGCCAAAAGCTGAGAATGAGTGACAAGGGATGAATCACTTGATGATTACCTGTTCTGTTCATTCCCTCTGAAGCACCTGGCATTGGCCACTGCCAGAAGTCAAAATACTGGGCTAGATGGACCTTGGTCTGACCCAGTGTGGACATTCTTATGTTTTAATTATTGTCTATTTCCCTGCTAATGGATTTCCAGAGAACTTTTGACAAGTACACTGAGTTATGGTTCTCAGAAGCTGTTGTTTGTATTGTACTGTTGCATAACTATATTGGTTGTGCATTTCAGCAGAGGCACAAGGACTCGATCAGCAGGGTCCCTGAATAGTTGCCTAGAAATTCTGTGATTCCTAGGTGAGAAGGGCCAGACAATGTGGCTACTCCCTGAAGGTCCATCTCTGAAAACCCATTGATGCAACCACTGATCCCATTTGAATGTATAAATCTAACAATAAACCACATGGCTGGGTCACTCTTGGGTTGGAATGAGTTAGGTTTATTCATAATTTGATTTCTAGAGATGGCCACAAACCAGAGCCTCCCATCCAAATACTCCTGTGCTTTGGATCCAAACCTGGATCCAGATCTGAATTTTGCAAGTGGCCCCTTTACCTCAAATACAGGCTCAGCCAAAACCCCAGATCTGGAGCATCCCCAACCTTTAGGCTTTTTGAAATCTGTCTCAAGACCTACATTTTGGGGGTGTGAGCCTGCCTTTGCAGGTTTCCATAGGAACATCTTGCCTGACATCTGTTTACTGTGTCACCCACCGGGGATGCGGTCAGAACCTTTATGATGTCATGTTGGAATTTTCACTCAGTGCTCCCCTCTGCAGGCTGGACAGAGCCTGGAGGGGAACTCAGCCGGGGGGCAAAGAGATGTTGACTTCTGTTTTGTAGACAAAATTAAAGGGTGGGCTGCTTCAAGGAGTGAGCGAGAAACAAGCCCCACAAGAACATTCCTTACAGTTGGACCATTTTAAGACCAACTCCCACAGTCCCCTCAGAGGCATGGCTGGAAAGCTGGTAAGTACATTGTCTATTACATTCAACCTAAAACAGATACAGAGACTATTAACCAAAAAACCAGCAACCTTTATGGATGTTTGACTAGAAAATTCTGCGTTTTAAACACTGTGGGTCAAATTCCTCCCTAAAGTCAGCAGAGTTTCTCCAGGCATGAACATGGCTCTTTGTTTTTAAGAGGCAGGTGGAAAGCCAGAATAGTTGTTCCCCACAGGGTGCGTGGGATCAAGCAAAGGACAGTCCCCTCATCCCTTATTCGCCCATCTTACCAATGTAGTATTTAGAGCAAGCTGCACTTTAACAAACACAATTGGAAATGATCCCTGTGCAGACTGGGATGGACACTTTCTCCACTCTGTCCCCAACAGGACTTTACAGGATGATAAACAGAGATGGGGGAACTTCAAAAAATTGCAAGGTTCTGTAGCCAACCCAAATTTATCACAAGCTCCTTCCCATAGAAATAAGGCCATGGGCTCCCAAGAACATGGCTTTGTCCTTAGGCTTCCAGTTCTGACTTGGGACTACGTAGTGACTAGCCTCTCTGACAATATTTCCATCCTTCTGTTCCTGGTCTTGCCTCAGCCCAGGAGATGTAGCCAGAGGTGAAAATGAAAAGTTAACCAAACTGTCTTGGCTCTGGGGAATACTATGGTTTGAGTTTTGGATGAAAGCTCAGGTCAGTTCTTTATTCTAATTGACATGGTTCCCTGTGTCCTTAGCCATAATGGAGCAAATTTAGCCCTTGAGTAAGTGGATGCAACCCTGCCAAAGTCAATGGAAATTGCAGCCACTTACATAAGAATGACCATATTTTACATTGGATCTGAGATGTTTTGTGTAACCCCAAATCTTCCTGGTTGGGATGCAATCCAGCAGTGTCCTCTTTCATTCTGTCTCACACATCTGGGAAGCATATGGAAAAGTCTTCTCCCAGAGTATCTCCTCCAGGCCTACGTAGCTGATGCTCCTAATTCCTCTCCCTACAGTTCCCTGAAATATTAATAGGTGACTCTGAGGACATTTTCAAGAAACCACCAACTGGAAAAAACACCAATGGTACCAGAAGAGATGTGAGGTTGACAAGCCCATTAAGTGCAGATGAAGAATCCCATCAGAGTAACAGTCTAGCAGACTCTGCAGAGAGAAGAGAGGTACTGCTCCTTTCATAGAAGCCCATAAACATCCATCCTCCTTTTCATTTAGTCTGGGATCTCTGGGTTCTAATTACTTTACATTGGTGGCCAAAACTCCTTCACTCAATTCAGCTTCAAGGTCCCATGAGAGGACTCTGCCCATGATGCTGGTATCTCACTGGGCCTTGCTGCTCCTTTGCTGAATAGCTTACCTGGAAAAGACATCCTGCAGAATCACTCCACTGGAGCTGCTGGACCATTCGTGGTATCGGTTCTCTCTGTGTAGAAGGGAAAGTGAGGCAGGGAAAACACTGGATGATAAGAAGGGAGGAGGCAGCTCTAGATTTAAAGCAGGGCGACTCTGACACTGTGTCCTTTGTACGTCAGGAATTTGCTGCTGAATACAAATGGCACAAGGATGGAGATGGTTATGGCCGTAAAGAGGAGCCTGGGAGAGAGAACAAATGCAAGCTCCATGAGGAAAGCGGAGCATGCAAGGAGGGTGAAGGAAGCCAGCCACAGCAGATGCCAGTGTATATATATCTTTGCTTGATTTTGGATGGGTAGGTGGAGCTGTATCTCTTTATAATGCAGCATTGGGGAGGGAGAGCTAGGCAGGTGCACGCTCAGATACCTCAGCCAGGGAACAAGGAAAAAAGAATAGCCAACCCATCCCCTGGGGAAGGATTCTCTGGGGAGGTCACCAAAGTGAAGCAGACAGTGGTTGGGGCTACACAGCGGTTCATAGAAATTCTGTTCCCCAGCATCACTCCCCCTCACCTTGACAACAGAATGGGGAAGAGTAAGAAATATTTCAGAGACACATTTCCTCTTTGCTCCTGTACCGTAGCCCCAGTGCAAGAATCCTCTCTATTCATGGTGGGGTTTGTGTAGCTAATGCAGAGAAAGTCCAGTCATCCCACAGATGGGAGGAGCTCTGCCTTGGTGGAGAAGACTAGATGACCTCCTGGGTCCCTTCCAAGCCTGATATTCTATGGAGAGGGAGTAGCAGGTGCATTCCTTTGGGCATTGCTCATGTCAGGGTATTTAGGATAATAAATACATATATAGAGATTACAAGTGAATAGCTGAGCATCCACATGGTTTGGAATTTTCCCCACTGTGACAACAAGGCCCCCGCCTTGCCAAACAAAGCTTCCATGGCCAAATTTAAATCAGGGTGGGGGAAGAGAAGGGGCGTCTCAGTGAGCCTGAGCTTAGATCTGATTTCAGGGGAAGGCCAAGTGAAACTGGGGCTTAGACTGAGCTTTGTTTTGAGGTTTCTGGTTCCAAAACTCATGGTGAAACTTAAGGGTTGGAAACCACTGAAAGCAAATAAAAGAATGTTGGGTCAATTCCCTACAAACAGGGGCCTCATCCTTTTGCACAGCCCTCCGAGGAAGCTGTTTTGCTGCTATTTGGCAGAACCACGCACCTAGAGACTAATCCCAGCGAGAAGCCCTGACATCGTCTTACACTGTTTGTGTCTGGACGTGGTGTGGTGGGGATAGGACATATCTGCAGATTGCTGGGATGTCAGGGTGCAAATGTTGCACTGCAAAGTCGGAGTGGGATCACTCGGTCTCTGTCTCTGTAGTTATCTACCACCTGACTGCTGGGCAGGGGATTGTTGAGGCCCCTTTGATCATCTCCATCAGGAAAGATCCCAAGTTGCTTCCACAGCACTCGTTAGTTTGCTCAATGCTTCATATGCAGTTTACCCTTTGTGCGCGCGCGCATGCACACACACATACATACACACACACGCACACATACACACACGTACGCACTTCACTGACCTTCACAGGAGCTGCATATCAGGTCCTGGAATTGAGAGCCATGGGCTACGAGTCATTGCTCTACCCATTCTCCTTCCCTTGGATGGTCATGGCAGTTCTCAAATGTGCGGGAAGGTGGATGGAATGCAAAATGGGGAAAGGATTGGTCTGCAATTCTTATCCTTCTGCATGTTTCTGTTCCATAGCTGCATGAGGTGGGCGAGGAAGAAGAGGAGGAGGAGGAAGGGGAACCACACCAAGCTGTCCCAGGCAACATCACTGCAGACAGATGTTCAAGGCTGGCAATGAAGGAGATTTCTGGTGATGGTGCACACCAGGAGCTTTGGACACCATTCACTAGCAATACAGAGGAGCAGCTGGAGTCCAGAATGAGTGAGGTACCCTGTTTCTTTTGTGGAGGTGCTCAGAGACTTCACTGAGGAAAGGCAGAGCAACTAGGTAGGGAGGAAGGAAGATGTTGGTTGAAGGCTTCAATACAATCATGTTTGGCAAAAAATCCATCTGAAAAAACAGGCAAGAAAAAAAATAGTGTCTATAGGGTTATGCCCGTCCCATGGAGTATATATGGATAAACTAAAGAGAAGGCAAAGGTGATCATAGGGTTAAAGACCTGCCCCCATGGGGACAGCACTTCCTTAACTCACAGGGGCGTTGCAAGGATAAAATGCATTAATGTTCCTAAGGCACTGCCCTGATCAGATAGATATGAAGGAAGTTCACCTAGTCTACAGGAACGTAACTCTTAATTAGTGAAGGGAGATTATGGTTGTAACAATAAACCCCTAACATTTAAATAGCACCTTTTGTCTCAAATGATCCCAATCAGCTCTACAAGCTAATATGCAAGTTACAAACAGGAATCGTTTTGCTTACCACCCTCAATGTAACCACCTCTGGGCTAAACCAGTTTCACCATCACCTTCCCCATCAGTTTAGGGCAGAAAACAAAGACTGGAGTTATCACTGGTCACAGCAATGGTGAGTCTGACCCACAGGCTTTCATGTGGTGGTGTGTGTAGTGGGTGATAAAATTTGCAGGATTAGGCCTAATGAAAAGGAGAAATAAGTGTAGTGCTTAGCCAATATCTTGTCAAAGGCAGGTGAGATTTGAGAAGGATGATTATATTGTCTGAGTGGGCTTGTTTCTGCCTTCCAGCTGGGCTCGATCTCACACAGTTTCGAGATAGAGGGTAAAACTACCCCTCCGTTCTCCAGGCCAGAACACCCTGAGAACAGCCCTGAGGACTCGGAGAGCTACTGCCTCTTAGACGAGGATTCCAACCTGAGCGACTCTGCTGTCTCCACCGGCTACTTCCCCTGTTACAGAACATATGTCGAGCTCCCACGCTACAAGCCGCCCCGCAGTGCCAGTTCTCAACCGGGCAATGCAGAAGGGAGGGCAGGAAGCAGTTGTGATGCCAGTGTCCAATGCAGCAGGTGCTCCGAGGAGGACCCGAAGGTCTCAGATACAAGAGCCAATGACGCCACTCAGGGCCCCAGGGATCGAGGCGAAGCATTGACCTGTGAGACCATCCCCAGCCATCCCACTGCACCAAGCAGGGGACCACTTGCTGAAGGCAACAGACACAGAACATCTGGGAAGGAATTAGAAGGTCAAAAGGTCAGCGATTCTAGTCAGCAGCATCTAGCATTGGAGAAACGAAGGGGATTTGGTCCAGAGGTGAGTGAAAACCTGAAGGAGCCTGAAGAGACCCTCACAAAGGAGGCTGCCTCTGAGCTACTCGTGCAGGGGTGCACACCCTCAGTGTCTACGGGGAAAGACTTGGGACAGCTGCCAGGGGCAGAGCCTCAGAGCAGCTTGTTGCCCAGCAAAGGCAAAGTGCCCACATCCTTACACTCTGCAGCCACCACCAAAAAATCCCCCATGAAGAAACAGCAAAAGCAATGCAGAAAGGAGGAGGAGGGCCAGTTTGCAGAGCTCGCCCCGCTGCTGGGCCCAGGGGATGCAGTGCCCGGGTGGAAAAGAGGTTTCCATGTGGGCGCAGCCCAGAGACAGGGCACTGTGAGGTACGTGTGAGGTTGAGAAGCAATGTCAGCTGGCCCTGGACACCAGTTTTGCTCCCAGCTTATGGGACTTAACTTGGTTACGTTTTCAAATACGCGCCTTTGTGCCGTCTCCCTTGCCGCCCATCCCACAGGGGAGACACTCCCAGTATATGTCCACAAAGCCACCTCATCGTCCTCCTTCAAACTCCTCGGTGCTGTGACACTTGTGCAAAGCTCGACAACAGCCCAGCAGCTGGTGTGCTGCGACTGCCAGTTATCGTGCAGCAGCATCTCCTGATACTCCCCCTTTCTACCTGGCGTTAGCCACTTATCTCATACTAACTGCGTGAGCTCTCTGGGGCAGGCAGCATCTTTGTTCCAGTGGTACAGTACCTAACACAATGGGGCTCCAATCCACTGCTGGGACCCGGAAGCGTCACCACAATAGAAATAACTACTAATGCTCCCTAGGCCCAGACACCATTTTTGCTTCCACCTTACCGTACTTAATCATTTGAGTGCTGGAACATCTGTGCTGTCAGGGGCCAGCCTGCTCTCAAACTGGCCTTAATCTGAACAGGATGGGAGGGTAATGCCCCATGGTTGCACATTCTCCACCCCGAGAGCATGGAAAGAGAGCACTCTCATGGTTGGAGCAGCGGAAGAGGAGACAGAATTCCTGGGTTCCATCTCAGCTCTGGCAATGACTCCGTGAGTGATTTTAAGGAAAGTACAATCTCTCTGTGCCAATAATATTTCCTGAGTGGTTCTGCGAGGAGTCATTTGTTAAGATATAAGTGATTTAAGATCCTTGGATGGAAGAGGCAATGGAAATGTAAGGTAATATTAACAAATATTAAGCACATCAAGGAATAACAACACTTTGCATTTCTATAGCACTGTTCATTCACAGATTTTGAGTGCTTTAAAAAACACGGAATGAGCCACCCAGACCATTCTGCAAGGTAGATAAAAGATAGAGGGGTCACACTAAACTCCACTGCCATGTCCCCTGTGGAGCACAGCAGCTGTTGAGCAGTGCTGAACAGTTCTTCTGGGGCAGGAAGTGAAGAAAATAGCACTTCAAACTGAAAAACTACCAGAAGAATTGAGGGAGGCCCAGTTTACTGACCTGAGTCAGAATGTGGACCAGCATTCTAAGGGTTAATACCCTGACTCTTTTTAGAAGTGCCATGATCTCATTCATAACCAGACGCAATCAAGAGTACAGTTGGGAGGGAAATGGTTTTCCCATCCGCTAAGAATTTTTGTGTTTTCAAAAAAAAAACAAAAAACAAAAAACAAACAAACCCATCTTCCCAGGTTGAACCAAAATCATATCATCAAAATTTTACACAAACCGATCATCCAAAAACACTTCTCACAGGTCAATTAAAATATTTCATTTCAATTTGAACTTTTAAAAGTGTAAATTAAGTAAACTTCCAAAACAAAAATCATTTTGAAAACTTTTTTGTTGGATTAGGACTAGGGTGACCAGATGGCAAGTGTGAAAAATCGGGACAGGGAGTGTGTGTGTGTGTGTGTATGGGTAATAGGAACCTATATAAGAAAAAGACCCCAAAATTGGGACTGTCCATAGAAAATCGGGACATCTGGACACCCTAATTAGGACAGGGGTTCTCAAACTTCATTGCAATGTGACCCCCTTCTGACAACAAACATTACTACACAATCCCTGGAGTGGGGACCCAAGCCAAATTCCAAAGACTTCAGCCCCACCATCCATGGCTGAAGCCCTCAGGCTTTGGCTTCATCCCCAGAAAGTCTAATGCCAGCCCTGGTGACCCCATTAAAATGGGGTTACGACCCACAGTTTGAGAACCGCTGGATTGGGAGATTTTTGTCAAAACCAACCCTTTTCCAGACAGTTTCAGGCCTAACCTAGTGTTGGGGTACTGTTGCCGAGGGAAGACTCCTTCTTCTCCAAGTACTGACCCAGCCCAAGGCTCCATAGTTGGTGACATCTGACTCCCTACTAGAAGTGCAAAATCCCTGCCATGTAGCAGGATATTAACATTCTGTAGCCCTAGCCCCTGGCAGGTGACATGGACCAGGAAATAAAGATCCCTTTTTTCACTGCACTTCTCTGTTTTCACATCTTTATTACAGAGGATCAGAAGAAAACTGATTCTGTGTCAAATAAAATAAAGCCCCCCCCCGGAACTCCTCAGTCTGGAAGGGCCCTTGGCACTGAAATAAGGGGACTATAGTGCTTCTCAATCTCCTGAAAAGCAAGGAAGATTGCAGAGAAATGCAGGAGCATGAAACCTCCCCTGCTGGTGCCTGTGTCCAGCCCAAATCCATTGGGGGCACTAGGCTCCTTTCCAATAGGTACTGCTAGAGGATGGCTACGGAATATTGTAATGGTCCCACAAAACCCTGCTGTCAAGACCGACAGCTGACAGTCCTGCCCATGTGCAGGAGACTCCTCCCACCAACTCCTCCCTGTCATTGGTATTTGTAGATTGAAGCATCAGGAAGCAGAGAGGAAGGAGGGCATGGGAAGCTATCACCACGCTCTCATCCCACGACCTCTGGCAACCGGGCTGGTGAAGAGCCACGATCCACCCCCTCCCGGCTCAGCCTGCGCTCCTTGGTAAGCTGGGTACGAAAGATCTTCAGGAGGTCATCTATGATGAAGCCACAGGCTGGCAGCAGCCGGGGGACAGAGGAGGCCAGGGGACAAGCAGGGTAGGCTCAGATGGTGGATCTCCCGCAGACGGAGCCGCATTCACCCCCATTAAAGCACCTCACATCCGCCTTCCAACCAGTAACTGGCCTCTGTGAACTTCAGGAAGACGAACGCGTACTGCCACACACCCAGGGCTGGTATTTTTAAAAATATGTTATTTCTGTAACAGCTTCGGGTTCTCTCTGCTTTGCTTCTTTTTAGGAGGGGCCTGGGTATTCTCTCTCAAAAGCCACCCTGGATCCAGGGCCCTCATGCGCTGCTAGATGCACTCATTCCCCAGGGAAGTGTAATGCCTCATGTCTGGAACCCCCTATAGCTAAGCTAACACAGGGCAGCACAGACGCTGCCTAGCCCTCCTCACTTGGATAGGACCCAGGGACTCAGACCCAGGAAGGAGTAAGGGGAGAAAGATTATGGCTACACTGCAGAAGAGAGTCATCATACCAACACTTGTCTAAGACAGGAGGAGAATTCATATCCATCCGCATCCTTCAGGGCCAACCCATCCTCCCTAATTCCGTGCAGTACTCAGATGCAACTCTGGCCCTTCCAGCCCATCCCAGACTCATTGCTGAAGCTGTATCAAAAGGGCAGGCCAGCATCAGAGAAATGCCCCCTCCAGAATGCTCCCAGACCCACTTTCACATGCAGAATGTCCAGGTCACCATTGAATTCTGGCCTCTTTGTTAAGCCCAGTCACTGCCTGCCCTATGGAGAGATGATCAAATGCAGCCTGGCAGGGTTGATTGAACTGAGATTGCAGAGAGAGAGACAGACAGATGGATGCAGCTTTTGCCAGAAAAGCAACTGAGAAAGGAATGTAGGCAGCTTATTGCAAACACACACTGCACATGGAATTAGCGCCTTTGGGGCTTTCAAAGCTGTCAAGTCTTTTGCTGCCTTACAGGCAGACATCACACAGCTACAGCAGCATTTACTTACACACTTGGCATAATAAGTTTAAAATGCCCAAAAGCATTAGTCATCTTCTCCCCCCTCTCCCCTTTACAAATTGGCCTGTCTGGGGCCAAGCACCCTTTATGTTTTTTATAACATGAATTTAGTCACTCAACAATGAAGCAAATGGCAATAGAACAGAGCGTGGAAGCTAACAGCTGGAGCGGAACTAGAAACCACTGAGACAGTAAGAGGATTGAGGATTCACAAAAATGCTTCCTCTTGGCTGGGGAGTGAGGGGGCTATTTAGCATATGTGTAAGAGAGAAGTCAAGAGATTTCAGATTGCCATATCCTTCCACCTCTTTTTCCTCCAAATTCTAGTGTCTTCCCTCTCCAAAGAGGGCCATGGCCTGTTGATCAGAGCAGGCAACTACAATACAAGAGTCTTGGCTCTGGGAGAGAATGTCTGGTGATCCCAGCAAAGGACTCAAAATGTGACTGGCTCTCTGGTGGCACAACACTGTGGCACACCAAGCTATTTTTTCCGCGCCGCCAAAGCTTTCTCACATCTATCATTTGATTGTACACATTTGGAACAGTCCTATCATCTTACATTTATTTCTGGAAGCTCAGCAATTATAAACGTGACACACTGGGCCATGATGTTTCCAGCCAGTACCTTGCATTTATTTAAAATGCTGTATCGGATGGAAATGGATATAGCCAACACAGTGAGACCATGCACAGCATGCTAGTAACAGCACTGGGATAGGATGGGACATTCACTAGGTTGGTGTCATCTCCCCCAAATAGTATTTGGGACGGCTAGCTACCGGGGCACAGAGCAGGAATCAGGAGGTAGGATAAGGCTGGTTAAAATGGTAGATGCCAAACTGCTGCAGGAAGAGATTGACTTTGGATCACAATATCGACACACACATATGGGAACAGCCCATACTATAAATAAGTAACACACAGCAATGGGGGGGAGGGGAGAAGTGCGAAGTAGGTCTTTCCCAGGCATCAAGTTGTAGCGAGAGTAGATCACCACAAGTTCTGTATATCTGTAACCTATATACACAGACAATGCCATCTCAGCAACAGCTTAGATGCCCCTCTGTAGTACAGCCCACACCACAGGCCAGTAATTCTCTTCAGCTGCTCGGGACTAGTTTTAAGTGCAGATTATTTGATGCCACGTTTGCCTGTAGATGCTGCATAGTGAGATGTTCCAAGCTTCCAGGGCTCTCGGGGACAGTGGTTTAGGGAGCCAGGCTTCCCTTTTGGCCTGTCCACAGCTCTCGGAGCTCCACTTTACAGCCAAGGTCTCTCAAGGCAGCTTTGGCTATGTCGTCACAATCCTGGTGCACCGCACGAGCCTCCACAATCAAGTTCTCAGCTCCCATCTCCAGGATAGCCTGAGAGAAGTCCCGGTTCCGGGAGACCAGGTTCCGGATCAGCATGCAGGCTTGTTTCTGAGGAGAGAGGGAGAGGAGAACAGTTAATGCCTCATGGAGGCAGCATGGGGAGGAGCATAAGGCCACCCAGAAGGGAATCACGCACAGCAAGGCTGGGCTTAGTCTAGTGCTCCCTTCCTATTTGAGGGATTCCAACGTGCTTTGCATGAGTTGGCTCCTGGCTGGGTAGCAGCCACAGATACAGAAGTGGCAGCCACTTTGCATTCAGGTCACAGATTAAAACCTGCTTTGGTAGGAAAACTGGCCAGCTGCCCAAGGGTCATCCCTGACTGCCTCCTTCACCACCCCTAGGATCTTTCACTGCCTCTTTGGCAGACTCAAGAGATAGGCACAGGGGGCTGACCACACGGTTAAATCCTGTTTGAACAAATCCTTCCATTAGCACACAGGACCCAAACATCCCCAAGTGACCTCCTAACTCTAGATCAGCCACCCTCAAACAAGGAACACAGAGCATGAGATGGGGAGCTAGGCCCAGGAGCACATTTCCACCAGAGACGTTAGCTCATTGATTGCCACATGGGCAAGGACATCAGACAAGGAGGAAAACAATCAGCCTTCCACTCTGGTTCCTGAATTCACTGAGTGCTGGGAATACTTTTGGAACGTGAGAACTCATTGTCAAGGGATGTTGTGAAGGACAAAAATATAACTAGGTTTGCTCTAGGTGTCCCCAAACCTCTGATTGCTAGAACTGGGGAGGGGAAGGCAGGTGGATCTCTTCAAATTGTCCTGTTCTGTACACTCCCCCTGAGGATCTAGGACTGGCCACTGTCAGAGACAGGATACTGGACTGGATAGACCATTGGTGTGAGGGTTTTATGAGGGTTTAACAAGCTCTAGTGCACAAAGATTTTAAATAAAACATTTTTAAATGATGTAAAATATTTAGTAAAGCTGCAGAGCAGGTACAGGATTCTACAGGGTTTAGGGAACGAAACGGGGGCTGATTTTTTCCTGTGAAAGGGTCTCACTTAGTCTTGGGGGACAGGAAGTTTGCCTTTCCTGTGACCAATTTGAGCAGTACTGGCAGACTGGAAGGAATGTAACCCCATCCTCCCTCCACCCAGCCATTTTTTCCTTAAAGGTCACAAAGATTCAGTAAAGCCGGGTATGAAGCGGGAAATGCAAGAGGCCTCCTAATGGGCACAGAACCACCATCCACGGGGCTGGGCTCAGGGCTATATTTATGCAGGCAGGAAGAGGTGTTAGTGACAGGTACAGCTTGAAGAATGCAAACTGCAGAGCAAGGTCTTTGGGACTGAACACAATCAAAAGGACAATTTCCAGTCCGAATCTGGCATCAAGCAGCTCAGACAGACAGATGCCTCTGAAAGAACTATAGAACACTGCTCCACCCGCAACTTCTTCATTATCTTCACCACACAGCTGCAAACTCCGTACAGATGTTGGGTGAAAGACAAAGAAACCCAGCGAGGTCGGGAACCCTATGGTACTGAATTAGTAATAAAGAGCTCCTGCACAGGTACCTGCACAGCCACTTCTCTTGGATGCACCTTCATGGCCTGAAGAGCCACCAAGGCCCCTCCGCCTTCCATAATGACTTTACAGTTCTCTGGCTTGCGCAAGGCCAGCATGCTCAAGGCTGCACAGCCCTGCTCACAGATCTGCGGGACCAAGAGGAAGAAAACTGCAACCACAAAAAAGGCAGCATCCCCATGAAGCCTCCCTACCCCCAGTTCATTCCACCAGGGAGAAAGGAGGCTAGTCTCCCACTGAACCAGCACACCAACTCCCAGGGCAATTACACAGCGAGTCTGGTGCTGGTGTGAGACATCAGTTTGATGGGCCTAGAGAACGACAGCCTCTGTTCATCACAGAACAGGTACAGTGTGGCCAGCAGCCAGGCAAACACCCCCTTCTGACACCTTACGGGCTGCTACCTCTGTTGTCCACAGAGACCTCAACTTTGCCAATACAAGAGGCAACCGGAGAAAAACATGGGGCGGTTTGATGGTAACATTTGCTGCCTGGTAACTAGTCTGGTGTATTCCTTTGACATAGAGACCATCAGAGAAGAATGATTTTCAGGGATGGCTGGATCTGAACTATTGACTGAGATGTGTAAAGCTCAGGATCCAGTTTCCAATCCCCTGGGCCATCTGGTCCAGCACAATAAATGTACTAGTACGGTAGAAAATGGATAACTGTTTGGATGTCATACAAACACTTGCAAAGTACACATTTAACCTATCTAGAAGACAGGAGCGTTCAAGGGGTTAATGCATGCCTTGCTACACTGTCCATGCTGGGAGCAGAATTCTACTCACTACGACTGCAGCTAGCACAGTTCTGCTCCCAGCATCAGCAGGGCATTGTTCCAAGTCAGAAGTAGTTACATGGGTTGAGAGTAACACTGCCTGGGGTGGAAACACAGGTGAGCACCGTTAATGCTGTTATCAGAATGAAATAATGGGCCAAAAATCAGACCTCCAAACCCAGACAGACACAGAACTCCAAAGCACAGGGAGTCCCCAGCACACATACTGGTGTATACCTGAGGGCTGGCAAGATGATGGCTCATAGCCAGCACAATGAGGTCTGTTCCTCCAGTGTTGACTATGGCGTCTTTCACATCATCGTTCCCTGCAATGGCCCACATGGCGCTCAGCACCTGCTTCACCAGCTCCTGCACTCAACAACGAAGAGAACAAAGAGAAACAAAACCCACCAGATCCCATGTAAGCAAGGCAAAATGGATCACAGCCACTCAGTCTGAAAGGCAGCACCCTCCACCTCACTCCCAGCCCTGAGACTCGAACTCAGAACCCCAGGCAGGACCAATGAGGGGTCAAAGACTCTACCTGAATAGCAACATTTTCCTCAGGACTCCCAGCCCCTCACATCCCAGATGCCGTTTTCCATTGGCCCCAGGCAGAATGGCCAAGTTGCCCTGTTCAGAGTATCTGGGATTTTCAAAGAACCCTAAGACAATTAGATATCCAAATCCATAGAAATTCAGTGGAATTTGGGCACCTAACTCCCTAGAAAAATCAGAGATACTATGTAGAGGATAGCCAATGTTCCAGCTTTCCTGAGAACTAGGAAGGCTCTATTCCGAGATCAGGAAGGCTTTATAGAACAGAGGCTAGAGCAGGGGTGCTGGGTTCTGATCTTGGCTCTCCCTCCAACTCAGCACATGCAATCTTGGATTGCGTGCCAGAATGTAGAAGGTGGTAAGTGGGCATCAGCAGTGCCATTTGTGTGGTAAGAGCCCAAGGGCAGAGGTTACCAAAGCCTAATGCGCGTTCATGTTTGGAAAGTGCACTGAAGATGAAAAGCACCATGTTACGTACTAGGCCATGTTACCCCAACCCCCACCCATAAATACCTTCTCTTCCAGGAAAGCATCCCACTCACTGAAGAGGGTCAGTACCTGATGGTCAATGCAGTCAGCCAGCAGGGCCACCATGAAATTCAAGCCTCCAAGGTCCACAATCTCTTGACAGAACTCGTTCCGGACGGACAGGCGAGCCAAGGTGGCACAAAGCTCACGGAGAACGCTGGAGTCGTCTGTGAACGCTGCAGGAGGAGGAAAACAAGGGAAGAAAATAAATAGGAGCTGGGGAGGAGGAGCTGGCAGAATCAGTTTCACATGGGTTTTAGAAGAAGGATCAAACATGAACTGGTAGGTTTCAGTCCAGTTCTTAGTGGGGTAGGAGTCCCTGTTCCAAAACTCGCCATCATAACAGACACTGACTGAGACTCAAAAGACGCAGACTATGAATTGAATGAACCATGGAGCTTAACCTCTCTTTTGACTCACAGGCCTTTTCAGGCCCAGGGAGAGGCACACTGGCAGGATGTCATGTGTGGAATAAATTTACACTACAATTGCCTGAGTTGTTAACTGCTCTCTAGCCAGGTGACTGTTAGCTCTGAAAATTGAAATCCTGACCCTTCAGCTGCCTTTGGAGCAATTACCATACTCTGCCCTTCTGCAGTACCTTTCAGAGGATCTGAAAGCATTTTAGCAGCAGCAAACTTCAAAACCCTCCCGGGAGGAGAGCAAGTTGTTACCACCATTTTATAAAGGGGTAAACTGAGGCCCAGAGAGATTAAGTAATTTGCTTAAGATCACACACAGCGAGCTGGCGGTAGATCTGGAAAGAGAATGCAGAGTCCTGACTCCCAGTCCTCTGCTCTGACCACTAAGCAACCACATAAAGAACTAAAAATTAAACTTGGGGTTAAGCAGCATGATTTTGGGGTAGGAGAGCACAGAGGGAGTGAGATAAGAACCAGAAGTCAAAGGGTTAATACTACCTTTGGCAGCCTCTATGAGGATCTTTAAACCGTTGTTTTCTGATACAATCATCTTGGCGTGATCATGGGCATGGCCAAAGGGCACACGGATGTCATCATCAAATGTCATGACCCTGAGCGCTGAGGAGGCCTCCCGGATCACCCCGGCACAGTCGCCATGCCGGACAATGGCACCCGTCAGCAATGGCAGGATGCCACCTTTCACTAGTTCCTGGCGGTTCTGCTCATGTTTCAGACAGGCGTGTCGGATGCATCGGATCCCAGCTAGAGTCATTTCAGTGTCATCTGCATTCTCCTTCAGCGTTTGCAGCAACAGCTCTTGGCCAACAGAATCGAGCAGGTCTGGCTGCCCATCCATGAGGGCAGACAAAGCATGCAGGGCCTTGAGCATGGCACTTCTGTCTCCTGAGGCCAGCTTGCAGGCAGACAGCACCACAGGACAGGCACCTTTCTGCCCAGCCAAGTAGCGGGCACCCAACTGTTCTCTGCATTGCTCACTGAAGCGCACTAGATGCTCACCGACCTCACTAAGTGCAGAGTCAGCGATGGATTTCCTGAGTGAGTCTAATGTCTAAGGAAGGAAAATGGGGGTTAATGTTCTCCCTACCAACTGATCTCATGCGGGGGGGGGGAACTGGATCATCACATCTGCATATTAATAATCATTTCTCCCCTTAAATTTAAGCAAATTTGGCACGATGAGAAACACTAGACAGCCCAAGAGATAGACATTAGTCTTTCAGCACACAATGGGGTAGGGATGTAAAATACTAAATGGTTAACCCCATTAGTCTTTCAGCACACAATGGGGTAGGGATGTAAATACTAAATGGTTAACCGTAAGCATTAGACTTACCAGTTAACCAACCCTAACCGTTAACCCCCAGCCCCAGCCCAGCCCGCTGACCCCACCCCGGCCCGAGCCGCCCAACTCCTCTTCCTTTAATCGTTTAACAGACTAAGACAATTTTAGTCATTTAAACAATTAACATTTTTAACAGATATTTACATCCCTACAAGGGGTCAGAGGTAGCCTAGCACTGCTCTTCCCCTGCAGCATGCCTCACTCCTGAGCTGCAGGAACCACCTCTAGGGATGAAAGGGGAATTTAGTCCCCACGGCCCTTTCAGCTCTTGGCCTCTCTGCAGTGTCTGCCTGAAAAGTGCCTCTTCTACTAGTGATTTTTGTAAAGTGGACGAACTTCCCACTAACTTATTTCTCAGGCCAATAAACAGGCACCAGTAAATAAGAACATAAGAGCTGCCATACCGAGTCCGAATATGGTCCATCTTGCCCACTATCCTGTCTCTGACAGTGGCCAGTACCAGAGCTTCAGGGGAGTGTTTAGAACAGGGCAGTTGTGGAGCGATCCACCTGTTATCCTCTTCTGGCAGTCAGATGCGTAGGGTCTCCCCGAGCACGGGGTTGCATCCCTGGCTATTTGGCTAATAGCCATTAATGGACCTATCCTCCATGAACGTAACCAGTTTCTTTTTTGAACCCCATTTATACTTTGGCCACCACAACATCCATGGCAAGAAGTTATATTCACAACAATTTGTGCGTTGTGTGAAAAAGTATTTCCTCTTCTTTGTTTTAAACCTGCTGCCTACTAATTTCTTTGGGCGAGCCCTGGTTTTTGTATTGTGAGAGAGGGCAAACAACACTTCTCTGCTCACTTTATTTTTCACACCATTCATGAATTTAGAGCTCCATCCTCCCCCCAGTCATTTCTTTTCTAAGATGAGCAACCCTAATCTTTTTAGTCTCTCCTCTCATGGAAACCATTCCCTCCCCTTGAACGTCTTTGTTGCAATTCTCTGAATCTTTTCCAGTTCCACTATATCATTTTTGAGATGGGGAGACAAGAACTAGACAATATTCAAGGTGTGGGTGCACCATTGATTTATACGGGGCATTATGATACTTTGTCTTATTTTTTACCCTGTCCTAAAGGTTTCTAACATACTGTAGCTGTTTTTTTTTTGTTTGTTTGTTTGTTTGTTTTTAAAACTACTGATGTCCACTGAGTGGAAGTTTTCAGAGGACTATCCGTGATGACTCCAAGATCTCTTTCTTGGAAAGCCACAGCTAATTTAGAACCCATCATTGTATATGTTTAGTTGGGATTATTTTTTCCAAAGTGCATTACTTTTCATTTATCAACACTGAATTTCATCTGCCATTTTGTTGCCCAGTTTTGCAGTAATAACGGTAACCCGGTAACCCCTCACAATCTGCTTTGGATTTAACTATCTTGAATAGTCTGCAAACTTTGCCACTTCACAGTTCACTCCCTTTTCCAGATCATTTATGAATATGTTGAACAACACAGCTCCTTGAGGGACCCCACTATTCACTATACCTCTTGGCAAAGTTATACTCACTGCTGACCTAGGGCTAGATTGGAACCGAAGAGGAGAGGGGAAAGGCTCCACATCATATTATCAATCCTCAGACTGGCCAGTGATCCCATTTATGTTATTCATGCCCTTTTCAGAACATCTATAGAGGTTTCATGTCAGGCTGACCCTTCCTTCTGGTCAAGAGGGAGCTGCCTGAAAGCTACTCAAAGCACTTCTTGCTCCTGCTGGCCAGGAAATATTATTTTGCACTTACATAGCGCCTTCCATCTGAAGTGCTTCAAGAGCTAACCTGACATATATAGCCCCATTTTACAAGTGAGGAAGCATTAAAGCACAGTGAGGTTAGCCCTTCCTCGGGGCTCATAGAGAGTCAGTGGCAGAGTTAGAAGTGGAAGCCAGAGCTCACGATTCCCAACCCCTTACTCGAACCACTAGATCACACAGCTTGTTGAAAAATTACAATTAACATTTCCTACCTGCAAAATTTCATGTTTTTGCTCTTGGCCATTTTCAGAGGTGGGTTTCCGTGAAGCTTTTACAATAGTACTCAGATCAACACCTAAAAGGCAAGAGAGAAGTAAGGAGGCAGGGGTCCAGGAACTCTGGTGAAAACTATAAAGAACATTAGGCTGATGTCTTTTTTACTGAGGGTTAACTTAAACAGGCATGGATTATTAGGATGTTTTGTACATCCTTTGGAAGGGATACAAAACCAAAGTCTTGACCATTTGTGATCAGAAAATACCGTTTTTTGTTTTTGTTTTTTTTTTTTTTTTAAAAGCAAAGGGCAACTCAGGATAAATTCCAGCTTGGAAAAAGTTAATTCTGCCTCTCTAAATTCCCTCCTGCCGTTTCAGCTCGAGCAGTTTTTCCTACCATGACCACTCCTTAAAAATGGGGTTTGTTATTGTAAACAACATCGCAACCCATCTCAGAAGAGGTTGCATTTTAGAGACAGGCAACTGACCCTTACATGAAGATTCTCTGAAGAACTTTGGGATCTTTCAGACTGAAGTGCCATAGGAAAAAGAACAAAATAGTTTAGAGAAGTGCTTCCCTTTATTAGCAGTCAGTTTCCAGAAAGAACTGAGCACATATTTTGGGATTCTTTAACACCTATAACTGGCTTATATGAGAACTAAATTGGCATTTCTAACACACACCCAAAAGCTCAGCAGACCTCTGATTTTTAATATATTGAAAGCATTTTAATTACATATCTGTCATATCCTATTGCTTCAGAGTGAGAGGAATTTGCAATACCCTGAGATTCAAATTGCTGGACAGCTTCTTTCACAGCCTCATCTGGATCCATTTCAAATTCCGTGATGTTTTCTTGCACCACATCATCAAATGTTTCCTGTGTGATCCATTTGGATGCCATTTTATTTGGTTATTAAACAGGGACTGAATGGCTTCTTGACCTGTCATCAGGAAACCACAGAATTAGACTTGCTCCAAAACATTATGAAGTTTTTGACAGCGAGAAACAAAAATATTACCCTACTCTCTGTCAAAAGGAAAGCACAGAACACAGAATCAGAGAAGTGTAGGACTGGAAGGGATCTCAAAAAGTTATCTAGTTCAGTCCCCGGCACTTAAGGCAGGACTAAATAATAACTAGACCATTCCTGACAGGTGTTTGTCTTACCTGTTCTTAAAAACATCCAGCAACAGAGATTCCACAAGCTCGCTAGGCAATACGTCCCTGTGTTTAACTAACTTGACAGTTAGGAAGTTTTTCCTAATGTCCAGCCTAAACCTCCTGTGCTCTGATGAAGATGGCTAAGGGGACTATGAATAGGATGTAGAGCCCGTCTTCAATTGTATAGGTCTTCAATTCAAATCTGACCCAAGTTGGTAATGACCAGAAGGTATTACTAGCTGACACCAATTCAGTGGCTATGGTTGAAGGGAGTTTGAGGTTTTCATTCCAGGTCCCAATGGAATGGCCACAAAGCAAACCATCATATTTGGAGCCAATTGAGGCCCCTTTGTTGGCAGTCTCAACCGAGGCCAAGTTTATTAATTGACCATGGAGACTGAACTCCCATCTCTCTGTTAGAGGGAACTCTTCATGCTCAAGAGCAAGGCATACTGTCAGAGAGAAGCATGGAGAAGCTTAATTTGCTGCTGCCTATTCTGCATCTATTGCAGAGAAACACAAAGGATTTCAGTCACCAGTGGTTCTCAATCTGGAGCCAGCCCTAATCTTCCTTTACCAGCCTGCCAATCCTGGTATCACCCCAACAATTCATGATTTGTTCTGTGTTTTTTTTTTTTTTTTAAAAAAAAAGGCCACCATCAACTTGAAAGCTAATTAATTAAAAAAATATTTAAAGTACAATTCAGGACTGGGAGCCAGGACTTCCTACACTCTATTTCTCACTCAGCTCCTGAAGCCTCCCAGCAATCTGTGCGGTTTTACAATCATATAATCCCCATTTTTTCAAACATATTTTCCCTCCTGTTGCTGTGTGAAAACCTCATGGAAACAACTGGGGAAACTGACTATACCTAAAAAGACTGCGCAGAAAGCACCATTAAAAGTTCAAGACAGAGAGAAAAGATCTCTCTCTTTTCCTTTATCTCTTTTAGTTACGCTGAACTTGGACGTAACACTGATGGATCAAATTCATGAGTTAAAAATGGACAGTGTCAATTTACAAAAATTAAGCATTAAAAAAAACAGAAGCAAAGAAGATAACTGACTTGATCAAAGCCAGAAAGGTTCTGTATGCAATACCTCTGATTCAGAGCCCAAGAGTGTCTTTTTTTTCTTTTAAAGTAAGTATTGTGGCAACGTTTGTGTAGTTTAACATTCCATAAAATATTTTTAATTTGATTCAGACACAGAGTCAGAAAGAAAAGGAGTACTTGTGGCACCTTAGAGACTAACAAATTTATTAGAGCATAAGCTTTCGTGAGCTACAGCTCACTTCATCGGAACTTGAGGGGCCCTGGTTCTCAGTCCTGTATTTTAGCCATTTCACCATGGCACCAGATCCCAGCAGTTACAACATTATATATTTTAAACATTTGCAGTGAAACATGTCTGTCTTGTCGATTGTATGCTCTCTAGAGCAGGGACCAGGTTTTCCTCTATGTTTTGTATAGTTTCCATTACACCGTGGCACTCAATAGATAAAAGAGTAATCTCCAAAGAGAAGCTGTGCTTTTATAATTTATTATTTAAAATTCAATTAAAAAAAAAGAGAGAGAGAGAAATTAAAAGCCACAAGACTTGGAACAAGGGGTCTTTGTTCCTGACTACAGATGCGAAGGTTCCTATGGCACTGACGTCACTGCAGCCCTACCTGCTCACAGCTCTGAACAGAAACTGCTGAGTTAGGGCAATAGCGATTTTGCCAGGGTGCGCTGGTGAGACAGTCATGGGAGAAAGCGTGGACCGCATGATGATATGACACAGCATTCAGAGTACCTGCCTGGGCAGATATTTATATCATCAAAAAGGCAGGTGCATCCACCAGGATGCAAAGGATGGTCGTGGAGAACTGCGATAAACCAGTACTTGTCATTCCCCAGGGTGTGTCCCGGGACTGGTATTGTAGCCACTAAGAGCAGGTACACTCCCCTTTTATCCTTAGTTTAAATATAAGCCTCTGTGCTAGGCTCCAGCTTCCCTACCTGGGTCGCCACCATCTATCTGGCCCTGTAGCTTGGGATGGATGGGAAGGGGGTGTTGGCTAAAATGCAACTCGGCTGGTCGGTAATGACGGGCAGCTCACAGCCTTGCACAGGAGAGGATGCCCCCCGGGGGCGGGGGGGCAGCTTGAATGGAAGCAGGAGAAGAGCCAGGCCCATGGGGAGAGATTAGAAAGAACAGGAGCCAGCCTAGGGGCGCACGGGGGGACAGAGGGGCCCGCCAGGGCTGTGCGCCAGGCAAAGGACGCTGGGCTGGGGCTTGTGGGGGGGTGACACCCCCTGGGGGAGCTACCCCGGGGAGGAGGGGGGATCCCCCATGGAGGGGGGACCACTGGCCTGGGTCCCCTGCTGAAGCCCATCTCAGTCCCTTTCCCCCTCACCTCTGGGCCTCGCTGCTTGCCGTAGCTGGTTCCACCCAGGTCAACAAAGAACGAGAGACGCTCTGAGACCGCGGCTACCGGACTGACCCAGCTCGGCCACCATACGCCCCCCGGCAGCGCAGACAACCGCCCCACACTGTCCCCGGCCCGGCTCGGCACCACCGACCTCAGAGTACGCATGCGCACCACTTCAGCGTGAAGAAACCTCCCCCCATCCCACACTGCACAAAAAGAGCACGGAGGCTGCGGACTGTGCAGACGGCCGAAAGGGAGATCAGTGCGCGTGCGCGTGCGCCACACACTCACGCGCGTTCTTCCACCGTTAAAACGGATCGGTATTGCGCACGCGTAGAGCCGTCGGGCGCGTGCCTATTCTCTTCCGTGCTCTCCAGCGCATGCGCAGTGCGCGACCGTTCTGCCCAACCAGGCGCCCTGTGGAGAAAAGTCGGAACTTGGACGAGCGGATCGGAGCGGGTGGAGAAATCGCTGCTGCCGGGCTTTGGCGAGCCGCCGTCCGCCCCGCCCCGGGGGTGAGAGGCTGCGCGAGCTCTTAGTCAGTCCCGTCACCTCGGCTACCCGTGTTGGGGGCGTTTCCTGGGGTTTCAAATTTTAAAATTTTAAATCAAAAATAAAATTACCCGCAACCTCCGAAATTCGTATCGGGGAGGGGGAGTGATTGCGCATGCGTAGGGAAGGGCGGGGGGTGAGGTGAGCAGGGCGCATGCGCGATGGGGGCCTGCGTCAGGTGACTCGTAGAGGCTGCTGGGAGCAGACTGTACCGCACCGAGCGCGAGCGGGAGGCTGGGTGCGCCCTGCCTGCCGGAGCGGGCCGAGGTGAGGGTAGGGCTCGCGGTGGAGAGACCTGCGGCTGGGGGAGGGGGGGTTTAGGAAATCCCCCTTTAGAGAAGCGTGACCGGCGTTCCTCCCTCTGCCCCGCGAGAGTGGTGGCTGGAGGCCTCAGCCCGGCCGGCGGCGCTTGTGGGGGACCGGGGCAGCCTCAAGGAGTCGTGGAGCGATCGGTGGGAAGCCACCCAGGACTGCTTTGGAGGCACTTACCACTTTCCGCCAGGCTAGCAGTTCAGTCTGTATTTAATTCCCTTCCTGTATTGGGGCCTCACGCTCTGGTAGGCCAGTTGGCATATTTTTGTGCCCAAGGGGAAGAGAAACGCACACTGTTCTTATGAAAATGCTGCCCAGCCACTCCCACAATGGAACATGCCACTCTTCCGTGGCACTGTAAATGCATCTGGCTTAACCCTGCCTGTACAAGAGGCAGCTCGTTCTCCCTTATGCAAAGAAAGTACATTTGCAAGCCGTGAATGTATTTCAGCCAGAGATTGAGCATTTTTCTTGCTACAGAGTAAAAATGGCCTCAAGACGAATTACGCGGGAGACTTTTGATGCTGTGGTGCAAGATAAAGTTAAAAGGTATCGGATGGACCGAAATGATGCTATAGAAGAGACAATCCATCATTTTAAAGGTAAGGCCCAAATCAACTCTCCATTTGCCTCACTTGTGGATTATGGCACTTGCTGTACAGATCATAATTTTTTGGTATCTTTAAATTTTCTACTATAAATTTGCATTAATATAGCCTTTCCCTGTGGTTTTTTTGTGTAAGGGCAAAGAGGCGTGGCTGACACACTTTATAGTGATAGACTCAAGGAGCTCAGTCAGTTGACCTTAACAAACAAAGATAAGGGGTGACTTGATTACAGCTTGAGTATCTACACAGGGAACAAATATTTAGTAATGTGGTCCTCAGTGTAACAGAGAGAGGTCTAACATGGTCTAATAGCTGGAAGTTGAAATGAGATCAATTCAGACTAGAAATAAATAAATTTTTAACAGTGCAAGTAATTAACCATTGGAACAACTTACCAGCATCGTGGTGGATTCTCCATCACTGACATGTTTTTAAATCAAGATTGGATGTTTTTCTAAAAGATATGGTCTAGGAATTATTTTGGGGAATGTCCTAGGCCCTGTGTTATATAGGAGATCAGATTAGATGATCACAGTAGTCTCTGCTGTCCTTGAAATTTATAAAAAGAAAAGGAGTACTTGTGGCACCTTAGAGACTAACAAAAGTGAGCTGTAGCTCATGAAAGTTTATGCTCAAATAAATTTGTTAGTCTCTAAAGTGCCACAAGTACTCCTTTTCTTTTTGCGAATACAAACTAACACGGCTGCTGCTCTGAAACTTGAAATTTATGAATCAGATATGTTAAGTAATTATTTCTTGTGCAAAAACCCAGACTTTTTTTCAGTGTTTAGTGCTTTTCTGTTAAAAGGTGGAAAGTACAAGAAAGGAGAGAAATATTCCAGAGAATTGGACTTGGGTTCTAATTCGAGGGGATGTTTAGGAGTGCTGGTTGCTCAGATTTCTAAATGTGCTTGACCTCCTAGTACATTAACACATTTATGTTGTACTCATTTCTTCTTTTAAACTATTCCTTGCAGCTCATTCAAGATCGGTTTCAAGACCCAGGTATGAAGACAGTTTTCATGATGATGGAAGATATTCACACGATGGTCCCTCCTCTCATGACGATTGGAGAGGAGATGCTAGAGAGGACTATCCAGGGCCTTCTTATAGATCTAGTAGCCCTCTCATGAGGAAAGATAACTACTACCATGACCACTATGGCCGCCCTGGCTCTCGGGACCGGGACTATGGCCGCCCTGGCTCTCGGGACCGGGACTATGGCCGCCCTGGCTCTCGGGACCGGGACTATGGCCGCCCTGGCTCTCGGGACCGGGACTTGGAATTGAGGAGACACCTCGGGACGCGGGACTATGGCCGCCTGGCTCTCGGGACCGGGGACTATGGCCGCCCTCACCCTCGGGAATCCTCTCTAGATTGCATGACACTGACTTGGCTCTTCTGAGCTCTTGGGTGATTTTAGGTCACCCGGACTTTGGAAGAGGAGTATGGGAACATAGAGATCAGGATTATGACCTGGAATACGGACTTCAATCTGAGAGTGAGTTCAGAACCGTGCCAGTACGCAGGGCAACATGAGTAGAGGAAGGATTCTGCGAGGAAACTATTACAAGACCTGATTAAAAAAATAGTATTTAAAGGAGATACAAACTCCCTCTAAAGAATGGACCCACCAAAAACACTACCAGTGACTAATCAGAAGTCAACTCTGCAACCTGATCAGATGCCAGAAACTACAGAACAACCTAACCAGAGGTCTGCAATTGCCCAGCGCCTTAATCAGAAGCTAATCCTACGACCTAATCAGAGGTCAACTTTGACAACACAAAGGCCTGTCATCCGAATTCGTAAGTCTGAGCATGTTCTCAGACATCTTAATTTTGATCTTGTGGACAAGTCTGACTATTCCACCTTTGGAATAGAAAATAAAATGGGCTGGATTTCACACAATAAAAATGATGCAGAATTTCAAACAGCTGTTTGGGGCTCTCTCGACTGGAGACCGAAACGTTGCAAATGCTTGCTTCATTCAAATGCTCACTAAAGCCAACACAGAGATTATTGTTTCTTTACCATCAAAAATTTACAACATGCTGCTTTGAAGACTCCCAAGTAGACAATGAGTTCTTAAATAGTGTTGTTGGGCAAGGGTGCCATGAAGACTAAGAACTGCTTCTTTGAAATAATAAAGCCTTTTGATAAGTACATGATGAGGCTCCAAGATCGTCTTCTAAAGAGTGTCACACCTCTGCTTATGGCCTGTAATGCCTATGAATTAAGCATCAAGACAAGTGGTTTCAGTAATTCTGGAGAAATGGCAGGTGCTTTTGAGACCACCATTTCTCTGTGTCGTAAGTCCTTGGCACTTCTGGGCCAAACCTTTGCATTAGCTTCTGCTTTCAGGCAAGAGAAAATACTTGAAGCTGTTGGTCTCCAGGAAATGGCTCCAGCACCAACGTCATTCCCAAATTTTGATGATTCAACATTATTTGGAAGAGAGTACATAGAGAACTTGAAAGCTTGGCTTGAGAAAAGCGGCTATCCAATTCAGATGAAAAAAATAGAACCTGAGTCCACAATACAGCTTAAAAAAACTGCTCCTGATACAAGACCTAAATGAAGAGTAAGTAAAATGCCATAAAATATCTTTGATACATATTTGAGATTTTTTCCATATAATCATAGAATTTAGAGATGAAAAGGCCTATTAGACCATGTAGTCAATTCCTCTCCAGTGCAAGACTATTCCCTATAATACACTCATTAGTGCCTTGAGTGACAAATAACTTGCATTTCACATTTTCATAGTAGTATTCAAATATAACTAGTCTTCACAACACCCTTTTGATGAATACAAGTAATTTTCATTTTGTATATGACTTAATTTGCCCAGACTATGTAGGTGGTCAGTGACAGATCCGCGATTAGATTTTGCAGGGTCATGGCTCCAGCCCCATTTCAGTCCCTTAATCCACACTGCTTCTCATAATGACACTGTTCCAGACCTCAGAGATACATCTTCAAAGTTTTTCCTCATTTGTTTTTGGCCTTAATTTTCCCTTAATGTATTCTCATTAATTCTACTTACATTTTCCTGTCTTTTAAAATATTAGCAAAAAAGATGCAACTAAAACCACAAATATTGAGAGGCAGACAGAAGTAAATATAGTAGCTGAAGCTACTTTTGCCTTTTTTTTTTTTTTTTTTTTTTGACTTAAGTTTCAAGTTGGACTAGATTCCTCTAAATAAAATGAAAAGGAGTACTTGTGGCACCTTAGAGACTAACAAATTTATTTGAGCATAAGCTTTCGTGAGCTACAGCTCAAAGCTTATACTCAAATAAATTTTAGTGTCTAAGGTGCCACAAGTACTCCTTTTCTTTTTGCGAATACAGACTAACACGGCTGCTACTCTGAAACCTGTCTAAATAAAATGAGACCTCACACCAATCCCTGCAGCATCCCAATAGACGCTTCTCACCAATTTATTACACTGCTCTTTGTCATGACCCTTTGTTTATGGTTATTCAGAGAGCCAGCCTGGATACAAAATTTGTATCTGCATCCAATCCGTAATATGCAAAAATGGTTCATGGACATAAAGCAGATAGACTCAGATTTGCGGGGCTCTAGTTATTCAGCCAAATATCAGTTCATGTGACACTTCCTATCCAAGCAAACTTGAAATAATTTTGAGTGAGATTCTGAGATGTTTTCTGTCAAATGATATTCTAAAATTTGATTATATTGCAAACAGTAGTTTTTCTGTTAAGATAATTTTATCTTACTAGTTCTGAAAGATTTGTTCTTTACAATGCCAATTGCTGTTGATTCCATCATCATAGATGTATGGTGACTTTCCTCAGTATTTGCTCCATTATTTGACTGGGAATTGAAACTAGACTTAACGCTAGTAATTGTCATGCTATAAAACTAATATAATTAATATGATCCTGGCATGTATCTCCCAACCCTACATTTTTTAATTATTACATGATCACTTCCCCCTTTTATTATGCTGATTACACCTAAAATGTCAGTCTTTTGAGAATTGGCCTGTAGTATGTTAAGAATACCTGGCTTACTCCTGGAATATTGCTGTAAACCTGGTTGGACATCTTTACATCTTATGGACAAGAATAATACAATGACCATGCTTCTTTGTTGTTACAGTTCCACAGCGAGCTGATCGGAGAGTTGTAGAGACGATTGAAAAGCTAGTGAACAATATTGTTACAGGTACTTTGTCAGCAAAAGAGAGAACTGCTCAAAAGAGCTGCCCTGAATATTGGTAGGTATTTTGGTGAAATTAGTTCCAAATATACAGTAGAACCTCAGAGTTACAAACACCTCGGGAATGGAGGTTGCTTGTAACTCTGAAATGTTCATAATTCTGAACAAAACATTGTAGTGGTTCTTTCAAAAGTTTACAACTCAACATTGACTTAATACAGCTTTGAAACTTTACTATGCAGAAGAAAAATGCTGCTTTCTCCCCCCCATATTTTTTAGTAGTTTACATTTAACACAGTACTGTACTGTATTTGGTGGTTGTTTTTCCTTTGTCCCTGTTGCTTCCTGATTGTGTACTTCCAGTTCCAAATGATGTGTGACTGGTCAGTTTGTAACTCTGGTGCTCTTAACTCTGAGGTTCTATTGTAGCGTAATACTACTTTGCCCTGTTTAGTGTCTGATCCTGCTCCATTGAAGTCAGTGGCAACTTTGCCATTGATTTCAATGGATTTAAAATCAAGCCCATAGTGGATATTTCATCTGAATAGCTAAAAATACTTTATAAATGCTAATTAGGCTTTTTAACATACTTGGAAAGTAAGTGATATCTGCCCAGGAGTTCTAATTCTTAGTCACCTGCCTTGTCTAGTAGACTAGACTCTTTTTGATCTGTCAGTCCACATGCAGGAGGGCAAAAACAATTTGAGTAGAAAGCCATAAGACATTTAGGTATAATGAATGCATGTTTGTATGAATTAGTATTTAGTTCCATACTCAGTGTTTGAAAACAAAACTTGACTCATAATTGCATAAGCATGCTATAGTCTTAATTTTTTTCAAGTAAATCTCATTTTGTTCCAACAGCGATTTGGGTGTGAAATTTAAGTTGCAACTTGCATTAAACTGAAATTGAAAAGTTTTGTAATGCTCTATTAAAGCTTGTTGGTCCAGGTTAAAATCCTATTATATGAAGTTGATTTAATTTCAGTAATTTAGCATGCATATTCTTTTTGAAGATGAAGAGGGCTGAGATCCTGATCCAGCATTGACCTCAATGTGAGCAGATCCTTGTGCCCCCATGACTCCAGACAGGCACAGGGATGTGCTTTCAGGGAGCTCACTGCAGGGTTAGAGTCTAAATTACAGAAGGTTAGAAAAGACCTGAATTTAAATCCTGGTTTAAGTTTCATATGAGCAAAAATGAGCTTGAATCACTTCAATCCAGTCAGTTTGTCCAGATCTTTAACAATACCATTTTATTTTAAAGCAACACTGTCTAGTTGAAGGTTGTTTAAGAATTGGCTTCTGTAGTCACAAATTACAGCTAGAGAAAATTTGTCTATACTTTTCCAGTTTGTTCACTTTGCAGTTTGGACAGCACTTTGGCGCTGATTCTAGAAGTTTCTTAAAAGACGTGGTTAACTTTAAGCATGTGAATAGCTCTAATGTCATGCTTAAGTACTTTCCTAAATCCAGGAAGTATAGTTTGTGTATAGTTAATTAACTGTTACTTCTGTACAGGCACTTAGTTTCTTTTCTTGCTGAAAAGACTTTTTATAAACATTGAGTGAAGTAGAAGAAAACTTCTTTTAATCCGAGACGTACTCTTTAAAGAGCATTCTTTCTGAAAATGGAATTATTTAAATTATTCAACTTTGAAAAAATTAATAAATCAAGTTGATAGCGTCACTTTGAATGAGCCCTACAGTATAGCTGTTTCATTACAGGCAACTTGAGCTCTATCTTAAAGCAATCTGTGATTTTGCAGCTTGACACAACTTATCTTTGCTTACTGCTTAGGAAATGGAACTACTGCTTATCTGAGGAAAACCCAAACCTGCAGGTTGTTTTTACCGGGATAGGGCATCCTATATACTATCAACTACCATGATGTTCTTGAAATATTGAAGGTTGCTTTCAGTATATGTTTTCCTTACACATGCTGCATTTATTTTTCTTTTCTAATGTAGGTTCTTGTCTGAGGAGGATAGTCTAGAATACAAATATTACAGACTGAAGTTATCAGAGATGCAAAGATTGACATCATCTACAAAGGAGGGAGGCAGAGAGGGGAAAACACCAGAAGAATCTGCAACAGAATCAGTGAGGGCAATGTTGTATGCGAGAAAAGTAGCAAGTATCAAGAAAAGGCTCTTTAAAAGAAAAAGACTTGGAATTTTTACACAACATGGAGTTAGAGGCAGGAAAGTGAGAAAATCAACCATAGGGACACAGACTGTGCTTTCAGCTGGTACGATGCTGAAACGTCAAGACAAGCTCACCCAAGGTTCAGTTCAGTCAAAACCTTCCATATCAGAAATCAGCATGTCTGAGAAGAAATCTTCATTGGACACAGCTGGATCCTCACAGCATGCCACCAGTCCGGAAGTTTCTCTGTCGCTGGAAGAAGTGGCAGACACTGAGGATTTATCGGCATCCACTGGACATTCCCAGTCACAATTGTCTCAATTTCCTGATGGTAGGTGAAGATCTGAAATTAGATCATTAATGCTCTAGTAGTATGAGCAAGGCATTAGTTCAGATGTCAGTAAAATGTTCTACTTAGTATCATTATTTACCATGTCATAGTGTCTTGAGACTTCAGTTACTTTAGGTCCCATTGTTCTAGGCACTGTACAAACATACTGTTTTCTCACTTGCAGTGGATGCTAAAACAATGGAAACTGCTGAGAAGCTGGCCAAGTTTGTTGCTCAGGTCGGACCAGAAATTGAGCAGTTCAGCATAGATAACAGTGCAGATAACCCAGATCTTTGGTGAGTAACCTACATATCCATTTGTGTAAATGGTCTAATAAGAGAAATTACAACACCAAGCTTTTAATATAGAATTACTGTTTAACATATAGATCTGTCTTTTGGCTATTGGTAGCATTAAATTACATAGATCTTTGTTTAATATCACTGTCTTTTGGTCCTTAAAGAAGTTATAAATTGTAATGTTTAAATATTTTTAGGAATGTAGGATTTGGATTTGTTTTACCAAGTCAAATTATTTGTCCATCTTGTTTAACTCAGCGGTTCTCAAACGAAGGTACTGCAGGAGGTCCGCGAGTCATGTCCAGGGCTGCCAGCCCCACTGATCAACTCCTCTTCCTCCCTCCCAGCGCCTCCTGCACGTGGCTGAATAGCTGTTCCGTGGCATGCAGGAGGGACGGGGAGGAGCGGGCACAGAGTGCATTCGGGGATGGGGGCGGAAAGAGGTGGGGAAGATGAGGGAGAGGGGTGGATTGGGGGCTGGGGCTGAGCAGGAGTCCAGCAGCCCCGGGGAAAATTAGAAGCTGGCTTGGGGGTCCATGAAAAAATTTAAATCAAAATGGGGGTCCTCGGGTTGCTAAAGTTTGAGAACTGCTGGTTTAACTTATTGACCACTAATAGAGACAATATCTGAAGCTTGAGAGGAGGCCAAAATCTCTCCAGAATGCACAGTTGTCGTGATAGATGGGAGATGTAATTTTTTTTACATCCACAGCCAGTCTTCTTGCACCCCAAAGCAATTCTTTGAGGGTGTCAACAAATGTGGACAAGAGTGATCTAGTGGGTACAGTGTACTTGGACTTTCAGAAAGTGACAAGGACCCTCATCAAAGGCTCTTAAGCAAAGTAGTCAGTCAACGGATAAGAGGGGAAGTTCCTCTCATGGATCAGTAACCATCTAAAGAGTAGGAAACAAAGGGTAGGAATAAATGGTCGGCTTTCCCAGTGGAAAAAGGTAAATAGTGGGGTCCCCCAAAGATCTGTACTTGGGCTTGTGCTGTTCAACGTATTAATAAATGTTCTGGAAAAAGGAGTTAACTGTGAGGTGACAGTGTTTGCAGATGATACAAAATTAATTAAGATAGTTAAGTCCAAAGCTGACTGTGAAGAGTTACAAAGGGATCTCACAAAACTGGGTGATTGGGCAACAAAATGGCAGATGAAATTCAATTTTGATAAATGCAAAGTAATGCACATTGGAAAACATTATCCCAACTATATATACAAAATGATTGGGTCTAAATTTGCTATTAGCACTCAAAAAGTGATACTGGAGTAATTGTGGATAGTTATCTGAAACAATCTTCTCAATGTGTAGTGGCAGTCCAAAAAGCTAACAGAATGGTAGGAACCATTAGGAAAGGGATTGATAATAAGATATCATAATGCCACCATATAAATCCATGGCACGCCCACATCTTGAATACTGTTTGCAGCTGTGGTCAACCCATCTCAAAAAGGATACGTTAGAATTGGAAAAGATACAAAGAAGGACAACAAAAATGATTAGGAGATGGAACAGCTTCCATAAGAGCAGAGATTAGAAAGAGTGAGACTGTTCAGCTTGGAAAAGAGATGACCAAAGGAGGATAGGACAGAGGTCTATAAGATTATGAATGATGTGAAGAAAGTGAATAAGGAAGTGTTGTTTATCCTTTCACGTAACACAAGAACCGGTGGGGTCACCCAATGAAATTAATAGCCAATACATTTAAAACAAACATAAGGAAGTACTTCTTCATACAATGTGCAGTCAACCTGTGGAACTCATTACTGATGGGATGTTGTGATGGCCAAAAGTATAACAGGACACCCCAAAAAAAAAAAAAAAAAGGTTCATGGAGGTTAGGCCCATCAATGGCTATTAGCCAAGATGGTTAGAGATGCAGCTCCATGCTTTGGGTCCCTAAATCTCAGACTGCCAGAAGCTGAGACTAAAGAACGGGATGGATTGCTTGATAAATTGCCCTGGTCTGTTCATTTCCTCTGAAGCATATGGCATGGGAAGACAGAATACTGGACTAGATGGACCATTGATCTGACCAACAATGACCATTCTTATGTTCTGAACTCTTTTTAGGACTTTAAACAAAATGAGCTAAATCTTCTGATGGCGTAAGTTGGCACGGCTCTACTGCTTTCTGTGGGGCTGTGCCAGTTTGGGCCAAATCTTTTGTTGGTGTAATGTCATTTGTGTTTGTCTAGTTGGACCAAGAGACACTTTTTTACATGTGATTGGGAGTTCCTATAGCATTTCATAATAGTACAAAAGTACCAGTATAATGACTACATCTAATCATTTTTACTAAATCAATTTTTAATATCTAATTTTATGGCAACTCATAGGAATTTTCTTTTAGTTGTTGAATTTAAATGCTTTTCAATGCAATTTGTTTTCCAGGTTTCTACAAGACCAAAACAGTTCTGCTTTCAAATTTTATCGAATGAAAGTCTATGAATTGTGCCCATCCATCAACTTTAGTGCTGTTTCGGAAATAGCTGTACCTGGGGAAAGTGATAAAGCTGAAGAAAGAAATCTGGATAATTTAGAAGAAGAGGAGGAGGAAGACGAGGAGGAGGAAGACAATGAGGAGGAAGAGGAAGAAGCTGAACTTGAAGAGAATATCTCCCAGACCTTGGAAGAAGTGGAAATGGAGCATGCAGAGGAGGGGGAAGCAGGTGGCGCTGAGGAGATCGCCTCCAAAGAGATGCGGTCGAAAACAGGAGATGAAACTTCAACAGGCGAAATGCAGCCAAGCTCAGCTTCTGATAGTACTACACCAAATTTGTCAACACAGGTGCCAGCTTCTGCTCCTGGTATCCCTTTTCCTCGCAAAAGAATCAGCAGCAAATCTCTGAAAGTAGGCATGATTCCTGCATCTAAGAGGGTCTGCCTCATAGAGGAACCAAAAGGTAAGTATCATTTCAAGGATGTTTTCTGGCCCTCGGCAAGAGTCCCTGAATTCCTATATATTTGTGGTTCTTGGTTTAATAAACTGAATTAAAAAAAAATACGGACTTCAGATGTCTATTCACTAGTAGCCATTGGCACATCCCAGTGAACAGGTGGACAGTCATTGCATTCTGGTGCAATAGTAAAACTTGTTTCTAACTTGTGTGTGTTGTAAGGTTGACTCAACAATGCTTGTATACAGTGAGCATATGTAGATATTGCATACCCACACTCCTCTCTGCTGTTGATTAAACAAAGTGAGAAAAAGGTGGGTTGGTGGGGGATTTCCATCACTTGTTTCTAGTTTTGAGCAATGTCTCAAATCTGGCAATGAACATATTTAGAAAGTCAGACTAATACTTTCATGTTGTAAAATGTTCATAACAGTAAATCAGGAAGTATTTTGGTTTGATATTTGTATCTCAAAAATTAAGTGGAATTTGTCAAGTAATTTGACAGTGTGGCCATGTTATCTCTTTTGTGTTCTAAAAGAATAAATTCTAACAGTTGAGTGATACTTCTGTTGAAAACTGACTACTGCACATGTTCACTAACTACTTTCATGAGTGTCTTTACCACACATAAATAAAAATGGTCTATGAATAGATGACTCCATATGTGCTGTGGGAACAAGACACAATGAACTGATTTATGTGCCAGTCGTGACTTGGCTTTCCACCAAAACATTTTCAAACTCAGTGGAGCTGAAACAGATACGAAGTCCTTGCAGAATATGATCTTTGGACTATAGTACTTTCTGGGGAGATTGTCAAAGGTACAAAGAGCAGTTGGGTGCCTGATTCCCTTTGACGGTGAATGGGAATTTAGTGCCTAGTTCCCACTTGTGCCTCTGAAAATCTTTGTTTTTTGTGCACTCTAACCTTAATATCCTTAGTAGTAGTATTAGATTAAGACATTAAATGGGAGTCATGCATATGAAAATGTATTTTGCTATTTCCATATTAAAATTGGTCATCTTTGTGATTTGACTTTTGTCTTTGCTTTAATTCCCAGTTCATGAACCTGTCAGAATTGCTTATGACAGACCCCGAGGCCGCCCGGTTACAAAGAAGAAGAAGGTGAGGAAACTGAAAGTGAAATTACACACAGTCTTGTGAAAATAGTTCTTTTGCAGTTTCTGTAAATGTCTGCCATTGATTTCATGGCAATCTGAACCTTAGGCCTGAATCCTGCAAGGAACAGAGCACTGTTTGAGAGTAGCCAACTTCCCTCCACACACAGGGCAGACAGTGGAAGGTGACAAAGCTCAGCACTCCCACAGGTTAGGGCTCTTATTGAAGAATTAAATCATTTGTTAATCTGATAGCTTTCTCTTACCTCTTCAGAATAATTTTGTAAGGCTAATATAAATGTGTTCCAATGAAGTTTTTGTAATAGTGACTGGGTTAATGTTTCAAATTTTTCATCCTGCTTTTGTTATCAGAAAACATGGCTATTAAAAAAGAAAATAGTGTGCTCTAACGCTTTCCTATTTTTGATGGTGTGATTAAACAAACCCATGACACACAATAAAAGTAGCTTGTCAGGTACAATTTACTCTGTAAATTGGCTACACAAATGATTACTCTTCAGCAGACATTTTCCATCCCAGTGGAGAAACCTGTCAATTAAACATATATACTTTTTAAATCTGTTTCTGTACATTCAGGAACTTGGACACACTCAATTTGCAGAAGGTTTCTGGTGAAGAGATCAAATCGGTGGCTGCTTTCTGTATCAAAAACTCTCCCCCTGCTTTCTCTCTCTGCAGAAACCAAAAGACTTAGACTTTTTACACAAGAAATTAACAGTTAAGAATGTGGGTTTCCAGATGCTTCAGAAGATGGGCTGGCAAGAAGGACGTGGTCTTGGTTCACAAGGAAAAGGAATCAAAGAGCCTGTGAAAGTGTATGTAATGGGAACAAACTGCAAAAATATTAGACATATTTGGAAAATACTATGCTTCTAGTAGCAATTGTGGGTCCCTGTCCTGTCCTGAGGGGATCAGTCCTGTGTATTATTCCCATTCTTGGTCTGCTCCTTGGGCTGGTCAGAGTTGAGACTGGAGGCCTCACGTCTCTACTAATCAGATTGGGTGGAAGTTGGTGTTCTAAGGGGAGGCTGTTTCCTGCCATCTGAATGGACATTGCTGAAGGCTGGGAGGAAATGCTTCCTGAGGCGCTGTATTTACACCAACTAAACTCTGGAGAGCACACTGCTGTGTGTGGAAGCCTTGTAATAACATAGGGGTGCCCTGCTCCGTTAGAAGGAAAACAAATAGGTTTTACCTTGCAAGCTGTCTGCATGCAGAATTCCAGTTGGTGCCTGGATATTGCGGTGATGTGTGCATTGTAATTTATAAGTAGAGTTCACAGGAGTTCCACACACAGTACTTATGTGTTAAGGTAATACACCGTCTCCACTGTAAACATAAGATTCTTTCCACTGCATCCTGCAAAGAGGTAAGTGCATCTACTAGAAGGTAAGCATGCTTTTCTCTTGAAATGCTTACATTATTATTTTACTATCTTTTCTAAGTTTTAAGGATGTCTTCTCCAATGTCCTCTTCCAGCCCAGATAGTAGGTTATAGTTCTTCCAAACTGCAGATAGAAACAAAGAGGACAAAAAAACTTGTGATTTCACTCCAACTATATGGGAAAAACTCTGGCTGACTGAAGTACTTTGTTGGTTTACTCTTTATTTTCTTAGGCAAATTTTTTCCCATCTTCCTCTTCAACATAATTTAGTTAATTTAGTTGGGTATCTTTTAGCCAAGTGTATGTTTCTTTGTACTTCTGGGACACCCTGTGGTTAGGTGGCCTATCGCCTTAGTCTCCCACCTCCTTCCTTCAGAAGGGAATGCCCTATGGGAAAGTACCCCATCTGGTCTATAGCTTTCTACTGTCTACCAAGATACTGGATCCTTAGCTCCCAGAACTCCTCATCCCAACACACTTGGAGAAGCCAAGAGCACATGCAGCCCCTTGGTTTCCACAGCATGCAATTAGTAGTTGTGTTAAAGCCTGTTTGGTCAATCCAGCTGTGAACCTATCAGGTTCTGAAGAAGGTTTAGATCCTCTCTAAAGGGAAGTGTTTTAGGTATGAAAATATGCTGTTGGTTTTTGTTTTTTCAACTAAAGTTAGCTGCTCTGTCACTTATGGAAAGGCACTTGCCCATAGCAGACAAGTGAGAACTGTTTGTGCACGTACTCCTTGTACACAGCTCTCAGGAAAATTGTGCTTTTGTTTTTGGTCTAATGTACAGAGGGAGTTGCAGCTATGTCTTTAGGTAACTCGAAAGCACTAGATTCTTTAATGGTCTCCAGGGCTCTTTCCTTTCTCTCTGGAAGCATGTCTCAGGCCCAAATCTGAGATTATCTTAATGTGAGCGAGGCTGTCCTGTGCAATCTACCTTTTTGTGTATCGCTGTAGTGACCTTAATTGCTGTCTGGTGCAGCTTTTCATTTATTCAAGGTGATCCATGGCCCTCTCTTTGGAAATGCTGCATGCTTTAGAAACCATCAGCCATTCTGTGGACAAGTACCAGTTGAGATGTGGTTAGAAGGCCCACAGATTGGGTAATTCTGTCTCAAAGAGAAATGGACAGAAGTAATATGAGTGAGGGTTTAGAGACAGTCCAATGTAACGTTAGCATAGCCTTTGATTGCTGTGTTACAGCAACAGGAGCATTTGCCTCCAGGATTGATGCACGCAGACATGTCAATCTTCTTGTATGTGGAGATGGGACAGAACCTTGAGGTCTGCCTGTGATAGGGAAAAGATAATGGCTAGTCTTGTAAATGTTGAGAATAACATCCCCTTTCTCCTCTTGGGTTTCTCTTCCTTCTTCCATAGCAGAGATAAGAGATGGGGAACATGATGCCTCCTGCTGGAGCCAGTAGTTACAGAAAGTTCAGTTATAGGAAGCCCCTACTGGTCTTGTGTTCCTCTTTCCATTTCAGAGAAGTGATTTGTCCCAGCTGTGGAACCGGCCAGTCCTGAGATTGAATTGAGGGAAGGAAAATCTGAAGGTGGAATGGCTTCAGATGATCACTCTTATAATCAGTCTAATCTTGAACTTTTCTGATTAGTCACTTGTACTCTTGCCCGGAAAGTTATCCCAGAAGGGGGACTCTACTTCTTATCATATCTACAATAAAGTCTTCCTGGTTCATGAATCCATTATTACCTAAGCACCAATGGTTGGCACTGTACAAGACAGAAAATGAAGACAGTCCCTGCCCTGAAGTGCTGACAACCTAAAAGATGAAACCGAAGGAATGCATTGGGAGGTCCAGAGGAATGATTAAGCTATGACACGTTACAAACACATTTATTTGTTCCCTATTGTTCCCTATCACAGAAACATCTTTGGGAAGATTTTTAATGCAGTGAGAGTGGTGACTTGGTGAAATAGGATGAGAGAGGCACTTTTTGGAGAGTGGCCTATCCTGCCAGGAAGCCACAGAATTGTTAGATGGTTTTATGCTCTTCCTACAGAGTTTTTAACTTGACCTTGCAACTCCCAAGGGAGATTCTAATACTGCAGGAATTGCAAGGGGAAAAACATCTTCCTGGGACTTGGTTGCAGCCACAGAAGTCCCTGCGGACTGCAAAGGCTCAATCTTCTATTAAGATTGTGCAAATATTCCAGGGCTATATGATCATCTACTTGGTTTGTGTGGCCACGGCTATATAGTTACAGAAATCAGATAATGAGGATGGTTTCTTTCTTGATGCCACTTACGGCTTCTGAGTTTCCACTTGGGGCACAGCAAGCCCCAGTTATAGCTCACCAGACCCTGTGATTGTGTTCACGGCTGATAACTTACCCTCTAATTGTTTTTTCTCCAACATAAAGGCAGGGGGCTTAGTTCCCAAGAGATCTGGTGGTTTCTGTGCCATTTTGGATTTTAGAAACAATGCTACTTTGGGGTGCCATCATTTTGAATAGGGACCATGTGTGTCATAAATCAGGTGATCAACCCAGAGGAGTTTATGTGAAATTGATCTAGATAACTACCTATATTTCCATTTACTCAGCAATATCACATGGCCTTGGCTTTTTTCTGTTTCTGTCTGCGGGGAGGAAAAGCTATACACAGTTGGCCTGGTGTATTAAGGGACACAGAGGAAACTGAATTGGATCCTTACTCTGTAACTGTCTCCCTTTGAAACTATTGTTATTTTACATCTTTTCTGCACTTTGTCAAATAATGTATTTGAATCAAATTGTGCTAACTATCCATTTTACTCCCTAGGGGTACTACCTCTGCAGGGGAGGGCTTGGGTGCTGCAGGGGAAGAAAATAAAGAAGATACATTTGATGTTTTCCGTCAAAGAATGATACAAATGTACAGGCAGAAAAGAGCAAGTAAATAGGTATGTGCAATGGACAACTCTGGTTTATGAATTCCTGCAAACATTAAAATACTGCAGTTAAAAAGCCTTCCTTTGAACAGAAGTGAAAGTGTTACTGTGTTTCCACAAATGCATCTGGGTTTTTATTATTTCATGAAAATCCAGAACTACTTTGGACTGCTGAATTACCCAACATCTTACTTTTTAGGTTTGACGCAAGAGACTCGTTTGCTAGAAAATGTGGACATGCAAAAGCTGCAGTGTGAAAGGTTTTCGGCATGCTGCCAGTATGAAGAACACTTTGTGCTGTGGCAGTGAACTTTGAATACTAATGTACCAAAAACATTTTCCAAGATTAAAGTTAGCTTTGCACTTAGATGTGCAAGCTGACAACTTGGATGTCATCTTCTGAGGAAGAAACAACTGATTTGCTCTCAGACGTGCCTGTTTACCTTTCTCTTTGGCCAAGAATGCCTACTATGTGACAAGATGGCTTGCTCCAAACAATGTAAGCAGCACAAAAAATATGAGCTGGAAAACCAGTCTGCTCCTTTCTCAGGCTGAGAAGATTTTCAAATTCAGATCTCTTTGAGAGACGGTTTTCCTCAGTACCAGATGTTGCTTTATTTTACTAAGCTTTTTTTGAATGGCTGCATCTTTTGAATTGCTGCTGTGATCTGGACAAAGCAGTTCTTGATATTTTTTTTTCCATTCATAGAACAATTTAAGAACAAAACCTTTTAAAATAAGCATGCAGGCATGTAGGAATCCATGCCTACCTATGTAGGACTAACATAATGAATCCATATAAGAACACCCAACTGTACTGCCTAACAAAAATTTCAGCTGCTCAGATTTTCACTGTAACGAGCAAGCAGTACCAATTTCAGGTGTACTTGTTTTTATGTGAATTTGCAGGTCTTGCTCAATAAAATCTTGTAAAGTTTCGTTCCCTCAAAGAAATAAATCTGCAAACAAGGTTTAACTTGGGTTCTGCAGAAGATTGGTACTATGTTTTAAAATAGCATTGGAAGTCAAATATAGAAGATCTGGAAGCCGAAGATCTGTTTTGTAATCAGAGCATCACTTTAGGGAGTCAGCTTATTTTGAATCCTATTAAATATTGGTCTTCAGAAGTTCTTTGACTGCAAACTCCAGGAAAATGAAACAAAACCTGAAATTAAAGAACTTTGTATTCCATTGTTCTCTCTTTAATTAAATCAAAGATGATACATACTCCGAGTATACTCTGTGCTTCAGTAACAAAAAAAAAAAATGGCATGCTCTTGGTGAAGCAGTTCCGAAGAAATGATGGAAAACCTTAGCAGTAGTATTGGGAGTACCAAATGTTCACCGGTCTAGTTGATCATTTATTCTGTTCACCAGGTTTGCCATGTCAGTAAAGAATCCATGGACTGATAGCTTCGAAGTGACAATTTAATAATATCACTTGCACTTTTTAGCCGGCTTCCTTTTTCGCCATCCTTAAACACTTCTAAAAAGTAGTTGAGGCCTCACTTTTTTATGTGAACAATAGCGATGTACTGTCTCTTGGAAAGAGATTTGTCTTGATCGTGATGTATGGTTTTGGCGTGAACTGCGGCAACGTGCAGCTAGGCTTGTTAATGCATTCATCTGGCGACTATGCTGCTTGTAAGTGCAGACAGCCTTACGGTACGTCCAAGTAACAAGTACCTTACAGGAAAAGCAGCAGTGTCTGCAAGTTCCTAAAGGAAATGAATAGCAAGAAAACTTGATCTCTAATTATCAACTCACCTGTGCCTATTGGGCAAAGGACAGTCATCTCATTTATAAAAATAAATAAACTTGCCAATTGAAAGGGAGGGAGTATCTTAATTTTCATTCTTTAGCACCAAAACCTTTTCATTCCTGTAAATCAGTTTATTTAGTTTATGAAAGCAAGATTTCTCTTTCCTGTGTGTGCGTGTGTGTTTGTTTGTGTATGTAAGCAATAAGCTACGATATCATGCCACAGTGTAATTTTTTCTGGTCACTCAATTTTAATAGCTTGAAAGCACATGGCTGCTAAAAACAGTAAATAGCAGATATAGAAATGATTGTCATTTTGGTACAGTTAAATTTTTCCATGAACGTCACACTTCTCCACCTTTAACATTACAAGAAGTTAGAGCATTCAGGACCATAAATACAAATGTATTTTCTCAAAGCTTGCCTGATTCATCATACTTTATTCAAGATATTTGGTGATACTACAAAGATTTATCCCATAGGCTTTGCTTGGAAATGTTTAGAAGCATAAACATCACAATCAGGCTGCCTTTAAGTTCAACTGGTACAGTATTTGGCAGTATTACACTTACCTGATAGATCCCTATTTGGAGATGTTTTCCACTGCACTTTTCCCGTTTCCCATGCTTAATTGGACATTATGTTGAATGAAAAAACGGAGTCTTTTTTTTTTTTCTTTTTTTTTTTTGTAAAGAGGATTCCACCATTCATGGTCTGTTGTAGAATGATGCTCTGGAACCAAAAGTGTTGGACCCAGAATTATTTCTCATACCCACTAATATGGGTTTAACTTTCCTTTTAGTTTCATTGATGAAGCTGCCATTGTTGCTGTTTTACAATTATTTTATTTTATTTTATTTTCCCACATGCTTCCAGTTCACCTCTTCTTTCACATTTACATTTTGGAAGAAAATCTCTTGACTACACGCTGTGCTATTTGCAGAAAAAGACACAAATCAGTGTGTGGCTTCACACTATGTTGGGATGGATTTTCTCAGCCCCCTCGACCCTGATCACCATTCTGGGCTGTTCTGGTTTAAACAGATTGGGCACAGTACCTTTTAGGGTACATTTGCTGAACACCTACTTACCCAGTCTGGAAAAATTCAGTATCCAGATTGGAAAATGGTACATTCCCTGCTGATTTCAACTCAATTTAGAGCAATTTCCTTGAGTATTATGCACTCTTGAAAATGAATGTGAACAGTAGTTCCTAAGGGAATCTTAATCTGCTGCCCTGGATAACTGTAGTATGGTCAATCTTTCTTGTGCCAAACTTTAATTTTGGACAAGATATCAGCAGAGCAGCACTGGTGCTAAGATTCCAGTGTTGCTCTCAAGTGGGTTTCTGTATACCACTTTTATCTTGTTTTACCAAGAGATGACCTTACTCTCCTTTTGCAAAAGGAATTCCCCTCCCCCCTTTATTTTAACCTGCTTTTGCAGGCAGCTCTGATTTGAAAATTTAAATACAGGTACTTATGTGAAACATTGTGCAGATACATTGCCTTGTTTACTAGTTTCTTTTCTGTTATTTTAGTTTCCAGGCTCTCTTCCATGAAGACTACAAGCATCAGTGAACATTTTAACTAACTTCAGTGGTGTGTCTGCTGTCTTTTGGTTGTTTTACTGTTTGATGATCTTGTAGAGCAATTTGCTAGTTTTTGTTCTGTGCAAATTGGCAGTAGTGCTAAGCTAGTAATAAATGCTTATATTATTGGATAATTGAAGTTTCTTTTTAGTACAAGTAAATATGTTAGCATTGTTAATCTTTTTAAAATCTGCAATAAATGTAGAGGTAAACAGTTTCCTTCTGGTTTCAATGATGTTTTGCTTGTGAATGTGGGAAATATGACCACTTCTTTGGTACTGATACATTACATTGGGATTATATAGTGTTATATCACTACGAAATCATCCATTTATAGGGTTGCTTTTTGGATTATTTCAGAGCTATTTGATTTTCCTAGGGTTCCAGTGCATTAAACAAGGCACCATGGTGTTATCTCTGACTTGAATGCCAATACCAGTTTGTAGTAGCCAGAATGTGAGAGTTAAGTTCCAGGCTCCTACATCCCAGGAGCCAAACCTTATCTCTATGACTATCACTGGTACATTGAGCTGTTTCAAACAACAAGCAAAAATAGCTTTATATATATAATATATAAAATCTGACCATTTGGGGGGAAGGGTGGAGCCACAGCAAAGTGAAACATTTTATCAGTAACAGTTGCTGTACACGAGTCATTAGAGAAGTAAAGCCTATTCAGTGTTTGTTAATTTGGGAAAGAGATATAAACCCAGTATAAGAGCTGTCCCTTGCTCCTGTACTGACCGCACCAGGTAGCTGTATAGAGGTGAGGGTACTAAGTGTAGAGTCAGGGAAGGGAGAATCCTCATTTGTTTGCTTGAAAGGTTCCCTAATGGAGCGGAAGAATCTCCTGTGCAAATAATGCACTGTTATTTGAAACAGATGTGTTGGACTAATACAACTGTTCTTATTCTGTTGCTTGCATATCTTAAGTGGTATGTAATACCAATAATAATTTTTTCTTCCTGTTTATAAAATTTACAAAAATCTATAGCATCTTTAATATATAAACATTTAAAAATGCAGAAATATTAAGCTTCTTAAATACAGCACACAGTGTTTTTATTTGTATTGATGTTCTGTTCTGTTCTGCTGTGGCTAAAGTTAGTTGTAGTTCATTTTGCCCAAAATAAGTCTGGACCCTTTCTAAATATAATAAACTTTGATGCATAAAAATACATTCTTAGATGTAAGATGAAAATTATTTTAAAATGCATGCATGAAGATTCTGTACTATCCTCCTCATTCACCATATCTCATGGCTGTGGCTGGTGAGTCACAGCCAGATTGCAGGGTTAAGCAATAGTAATTTTAAATGAGAATACATTTAAGGACAACATAAAGAGATTACTTTTGAAATAAATAGCTTTTGTAAAACTTGCTTGGGTAAACTGCTAAATGAGGGCAGGTGTGAAAAATGTTTGCATTCGCTCTGGGCAGTAAAGTCATTGCTGTTTAAAAAGCATTGACATCTAGTGTGTTCTGTTTAGCTTTGTGCCAGAAGAATGTATTTAAAAGATTGCAGTTTTGCCCTTGAACTACTGCATGAGGAAAGCCTTAACTCTGAAGGGCTAATAGCTAAGGGAAGCATTATCCAGCTACTATCTCGCTGAGTATTAATAAAAGAATAAAAAGATGCATGCAAATCATTTTGTCACTTTGCCTACATGTCCTAGTTTTAAAAAGACCAGCTCAGACAAAAGTGGCAAAGAGTCCTGTGGTAACTTATAGACTAACCGACGAATTGGAGCATAAGCTTTCATGGGTGAATACCCACTTCGTCGGATGCATGTAGTGGAAATTTCCAGAGGCAGGTATAAATATGCAAGCAGACAGAAGCTCAGGGTGGAAACATCTTAGAGAGTTGGAATCATCTAGCATTCTCCATTTAAAGGAATTGTAGGACCTGTTATTTCAGCAAATAAAATCATTTTTCAATATATAGTATTAGGAACATAATCTATGTTAAAAATGTCCTGACTTTTATCAAGGCTACGTAGTCAAATCACAGTATAATCAGTGGAAAACAGGAGCCACCTGCTATGATGTTGTGTTAAGTCTGAACAAAAGCTAGGTTATTTACATATCTTTTTCCTCCTTACTGGTAAGTGCATGGTCAACTCAAACATGCAAATTCCGTCCCTCATATCAAATACAAATTGCAGATGTGTTCTGTCCTGTTCTGCCACACATTAGGTCTGGCTGACCAGGAGTATCTAAATGCATAACCTATGCACAAACAATTTATATGTATTTCTGTAATCTACAAAAATGTGAATGGTGTAAATATTAAGGAAGAGAAACTATTTCAGGTGTATAACCTGAGATGGGATAAAACTGAAAAGGAAATGTGCTAAATACTAGGGAAAACTTTTTCCACTTCATCTACTTTACTTGAATAATATCTTGCAAGAAGTGAGTGGGAAAATACCATCTCCTAAAGCACTTAACTGGAAGAGCCAAAACATTAGAAAATGTAGTGCAGGGGAGAAAAAATCCTGCATTATTAAGTCAGTGGAGTGGATGACTAATAGGTCTCTTATCTGTAATTGACTTTCCTAGGGTTCTAATACAGCACATTTTTAGGGAAACTTTGGTAAATATAGGTTTCAGAGTAGCAGCCATGTTAGTCTGTATCCGCAAAAAGAAAAGGAGGACTTGTGGCACCTTAGAGACTAACAAATTTATTTGGGCATAAGCTTTTGTGCGCTACAGCTCACGTAAATGCAATGGTGTTAGTTTCTCCTGAGGGACTCCTTAGTTGCTCTATTATATTTCAAGTGGGAGAAAATGTACCCTTTTAGTTGATTGAACCTTTGAAGGTATTTGGATTTATCAGGGGAAGAGGAGTGCTGTGTAGCTCAAAAGCTTGTCTCTCTCAGAAGTTGGTCCAAATAAAAGATATTTCCTCATCTACCTTATCTCTCTTATAGCTGGGGGCCAGCATAGCTACAACCACACTGCAAACAGCTATTAAAGTAGGTTTTCCATCCAGTGGTTCTTCTGAGATGAAGTTTGAGTGGATAAAAGTTTATTTCATCACATTTGTATTTTAGTTGCTTTCCATGAGTACTAAAAAAGATTATACAAAACAGTTGACAGTCTAATTTGCTGTCCCCATTTTGTTTGTTTCTTGATATAATTCCCCTGTGCTTTTCTAGTTTTCTTTCCTACAGAATGGGTATAGCAACCAGGCATGAAGGAGGAAAAAAGGGTATTTAAAGAATTATGAAAAAAAATTCCCACTCCCTTAAGCAAAGCTCCACTTAGTTAAATGTAAAAAGAAAAGGAGGACTTGTGGCACCTTAGAGACTAACAAATGTATTTGAGCATAAGCTTTTGTGAGCCACAGCTCACTTCATGGGATGCATTCAGTGGAAAATACAGTGGGGAGATTTATATACACAGAGAACATGAAACAATGGGTGTAGTATGTTACCTACCTCCCCTCCCTACAGTGCTTTAGCACTGATCAATTTGATAGTGTCACCAATTTAAAAGTGCTGACTAAAAGCAAAAATTGTAGCTGAAACACCTTTGAAACCTGCAGGTGCCCTAAATGTGGGAGTTGCAGCCAGCAAGCGCCCCTCCCCCCAAAAAGTGAATCTGAAATGTTAACAGAAAGAAAAGGCGGACTTGTGGCACCTTAGAGACTAACCAATTTATTAGAGCGTAAGCTTTCGTGAGCTACAGCTCACTTCATCGGATGCATTAGCTGTAGCTCACGAAAGCTTATGCTCTAATAAATTTGTTGGTCTCTAAGGTGCCCCAAGTCCTCCTGTTCTTTTTGCGAATACAGACTAACACGGCTGCCGCTCTGAAACCTGAAATGTTAACCTCATTTATGATGCTGCTTGGGGTTAATTTTGCAAATTAATCTTTGGAAACATAGCTCCTTGCCCCTTGGGCAGTTCGTTTGCTGGGGCGCTGAAACTCATTCAAGTTCTTAGCTGTACTACACCGCCAGCGACCCCTCCCGGCTGGGGTTTGCGAGGGTTTAAGGACAATGGTAGGCGGAGGGTCGCAGGAACCTTCAGTCTTCTCCCCCGGCACGTGTTGGGGGGAAAATATTGCCGCGGGCGCCTCGATCTTGCTTTGGACGGAGGCGAACGAGTCAGTTCCCGGGGAAGCTCGCCCCGGCTGGGGCGCGCTGGGCGAGCCCGGAGCGGCCGCCGCCGCCGGTTCGCTGGGTCCCCGCGGGCTGCAAGGCGGGCGGGGGCGGGGCTAGGGCGAGCGGGGGGGGCTGCGAGCGGGGATGTGGCGTGGGGGGAAGGGCGGCGCGGGAATCTGGGGCGCGTGGGGCCAACCGTCTCCTCGCGGGTAATGCGTCAGTGGGGGGGGGCGAGGTGTGGCTCCAGCGCTGAGGTGAAGTGGGCTGGGGCTGGATGGGGGGGGTCCCTGAGGGCTGGAAGGGGAGCTGGGGGGCGGTCCTGGGGCAGAGGAGCCGATGGGTGGGTGCTGGGGTTTCCTGTAGGGAGGAGTGGGGTGGGGTGTGGAGGTTCTGGGAGGATTGAGGGGGGTATTGGGGTCCTGGGGAGGGGTCCTAGCAGGCTCCATTGGGTCCAACTTTGCTGTGTATTTGCTAGTCACTGAGGCGCCATGACCATCTACCAGCCCCGCCCCCCCCAGGAGCCGTAGAAGGGGGTTGGATTGGGGGAGCTGGTCGATGGGGAAGGCCCCCCATGCACACCGGGCAGTGTCCTGGCTGCTGGAAGGCAAGGCCAGAGCTGAGGCCCCCCCAGCGGGTGCTGGCCTTCCTTTCTCCTGCTAGGAGAAAAGTGTGTTGGAGGTGCCCCCACCCTGGGGGCGAGCCCGAGGCAGGTGTCATTCCCACAGCCCAGAGACCTTTTCGGGGGCAGCGCGGTGCCTGGTGAAGGAGTAAATGGGTGGGAGAAGGAACTGGAGGCTGGGATCATTTGTCATAACTTCTACTGAGTAACTGAGACCTTGTGGGCTTCACACAACATAGGCTTTTGAGCTCTGTCCAGTGATGCCCTCCTACCAGGGATGGCGTTAGGGGGTAGAAAGTGGGGAAATTGCCTCTGGCCCCATGCTACTAAGGGCTCTGTGAAACTAAGTTAGATGATCAGGCTTTGGTTTGAGCCCTGGGCAGCGGGGCTCAGGCTTGGACTCCTTTGTTTCTGGCCTGGGCACCAGCAATCTAATGCCGGCCCTGCCTCCCACCTACCCACACACCTTTCCCTTCACTTTGGTACAACTGCAAAAAGAACATATTTCAGATCCTTTCTCTCCCAAAAGGAGACCATGGATTCAGATAGTCTACCACTGTGGAACAAAGATCTGAAACACAGCCGAGGCAGAAACACACAAGCAAAAATCATCTAATGAAAGCTGCACACAGCATTATTAGGTTAGCTCTGTTGTGCCTACTTATTGAAGGATGCAGTAGATCTGATCAAAACATTCATACATACAGACAAAGGTTGACTAGTGTCAGGTAGGAATGGCTACTGATATACGAGGTAGCTATAAAATACAAACGAAAAAAGACTTTTAAGAGTGCAGAATACATTTTTGTTATGAAAGCTAAGGTAATCAGTTGATCTTTCCTTAATCAGTTGAAGGTAATCAATCAAGGTAATCAGTAGAATTGACCTTAAACTGCTTTTAATTTTAGGGTATGTCTATTGGATGTTAGTGGAAAAGTTTATTTGCAAATAAAACAATTTAAAGGGCTATTTTGATTTGCACAAGCTTCATACAATGTTAAAAGCTATAGATATCTACATCTGAGACCTCCTAACAAGATATTTTCAAGCACCATGCAGAAAATGCTGACTGTAAATATTCAAATTTCAAGGAATTAAAACTGGATAGATTATATGCTAACTGGATTTCTGAAAATGAGTGGCACCACTGCTGTCCTCTGTCTCTATCTTGTTTATGGATTAATGCAACAAATGGAAGCCTCTATCCTGAGCTGCATTCCCAGAAAAACAGTAACATACCAAAGTAAGTGTGATAAAACTTTTGTGTTAAAGATACATGCTGCAGAGAAGTAGGGTTCCCTCTGTGTGGTAGGTGTGTAAGAATTGCCAGCTAGACTGACTGAAACAACGGTTACTTTATTTTCAATTAGCTTTTGACCAGGATACTAGTATTATGAACTCCAATCTCTTGAATGCTATGATATCCTATCTTTAATCCCCACAAGAGGTTTTCACATTTTAAGCTTTATGTGTCATCTGAAAGATGGTACTTTCAATTACAGTGTCACCTAACACCAAGTTGGGGCATTGATTTTCAGCAAAGGCTCAGAGAAAAGAATGCCATCAACTGCATAACCAACACATCTTTTGTCATTCCTTAGCATTTCCCCATCCAAGTACTGACGCATCCCAAATCTACTTAACTTGTGAGCTCTAATAGGTAGAAGAGTTTTGTTTTTCATGCAAAGAACCCTTTGTGATATTTTGAAGACAACACAGTTTCCAACACCATTGGTCACTCTTCCTCCCAGATTCTTGTATGCATGTTCTGCTGTGATTTACCCTAACATTAAATCTAGTGGCTGGAGACTGGCGTCCAGTTAATAATTATTTTGTGTGGGTTATTTTTCTATATAACAGTGGGAATAAAATATCCATATATAACTGAAAATTATTTAAAACACGATCCTGGAAAATGTGAATAAAATATAAGCCTTTGTCCCACTGCTATCCCTTTTTCAGACTGATATTTTTGTTTCATGGCAATGGTATTTTAGCAGCAAATAATTTTTAAAATAACTTTATAACTTGTATGTTTTTAGATGGAAATATAAAAACTTTTATGAAACCAGGATTATCCAATTTTTCCACACTCTTGGTGAGTGAAGAAACTGATAGCTTATTTGTTGGAGCCAGAGATGCTATATTTGCACTTGACTTGAATGACATCTCAAGAGAAATAGCCAGTGTAAGCTGAACAACTATTTATCCCTTCTTTTTAAAAAATCTGTCTTGCTTAAGGTTATATTTTTTTCTGAAATAATTTAACTTTCAGATCTTTAAAGACAACAAAGCAATGTCTTGCAACTGTTAGTATGAGATAGATGTTCAGTCCTATGATCTGGGGAATTACAACTCTCTGTGAAGTTTTTCCGGTAGGAATATTGGTTACTGTACTAATGAGGTTACAAATTCAGTGTAGTGCTTGGTGATGATAATGGACCTTTCAGATCTGGGAAAATGTAGACCAAAGGCCAAATCCTTACTCCTGTGACTGGCCCTTATGCAAGTAGAGAGTTGAAAGCAGTAGGACTGTTTAGGATTATTCACTTGAGTAAGAGTTTGCCGGAGTGGGATCAATGTGCTTAATGCATATGAGTCCGTGTTGTAATGACAATAAAAGTAAGGCCCTTTTTGTATGTTTAGCTTCTTGATGCTGCAAAGTGTTGAGCATCACTTAGTTTAGTCGGAAATGAGACTGGTCAGAAACTCAGTTGATTTACTCTTGTCCTTGCAGGATCAGGACCCAAGTCATCTTAATTAGTGATAAAGCTATGGGTTATAAAACCTCAGGGGTGCTGTTAGCAGCACAGTAATTACCACTTAAAATCTCTTAGCTCTCTGACTGTAGATTGCATCTCAATCCACCTATGCCCTCATGTGGAACGATGACCTAAATGACATGATACGATTATTATTTTTGTTGAAATATTTTCATAAATCCAAGGCAAATAGATACCTCTGTTCAAGGTGGTAATATGCATCAGTCATTGCCTGCTGATCTCTTTGTAATTCCTGTTTTTAAAAATGAAGACACAACTGTGCCATGAAGCGTCCAAATCTATAAAGTCTGCAGCCACTCAGAGTTAGCTCTGCTGGATAGCATTGTATTATTTTTTTCTGTTGTACAGCTCTGTATCATACTGATTTGTGCCTTTAGACAGTAATAGTTTAACTTTTAAGGTGCTGTGTACCCACAACTCTCATTGACTTCAAATGAAGTGGGTTTAATGATTGTTTTAGGTTCCTCTCTCATGAAACCTGTTTTGTGATGTGGCATTTTTTTATGTAAATAATTTACAAGAATAGAAGTGAAAGAACATCAAGATATTATGAGTCAAATAAATTTAGATCCGATGTGAAAGACATGCCTTCTGAGGAGGAAGTTGCATATTCTGTGGGGTTTCTGTACAAACTGGGGCCCTCATCTTGTAAACTGTTCCACGTGGGTGAATTCTACATGCCTCTGCAAAACCCCAATGAAAGTGAGGCATTTGCTCAAGCACAGCAATTTACAAGATTTGGGTGTGACTGAGCACGTTGCAGAGTCTGTAGGGTAAATGGCCTGCGCTTTATGACATTCACTGCAATATTCTAGTGATGTCATTGGATGTAATTCATCTATAAAATGTGCTTTTAGCATTTTGTGTCCCATGTGACAACCCAAAGACCTTCAGTAAAGGACAAATCCAGGAACTCATTGCCCAGCCCAATCAGAAAGCCCCTGTTTACTGTGTTCTCCTGAGGGCACTTACCCCTGGGGTAACCCCTAAATCTAGCCCCATCTCCTCATTCAGTGGCACCACACCAGCCCCACTGCTAGGGGAACCTCCATGGAGGTGGCAGCTGGATTTGCTCCTTAAAGCAAAACCAAAATGTAGATTTATTTTGGTTTTGATTTTACATTTAGAATTTTTGACGAAAAATCACAGTGTGCTAAATACAGAATATGTTTTGGGTTCTAGGAGGACTGGTTTGCAACAAGGGATAGACAATTGGAATGCATTCGCAGAGGAAAGGACAAAGTAGGTAAAGTGTTTGTTTTCACTACTTAGTTATTAAATAAGTTACCATATTGAATAGCTTTTTAAAAACAATAAGCAAGTATATAGGAGTCTGGTTCTGAAACTTCTGTTCTTTTACAGTGACTGCACTTCTGATACACCCCACTCTGCATGCACTCTGTCTTGCATTTATTTTCAGACTGTTGTCTCTTTGGCAATACCTTCTATCTGTATAGTGCTATGCATATTTAAGCCCTGATCCTGGAAAGCACTTTTACGTGTGGACAGTAACACTGAAATCAATTGGGACAATGAAATCAATTGGGATGCTCTTAACTTGCTTTTCTGGGTCTGGGCTTTGCACAATTATATACATGATTAGTAATTTCTATAAATTTCTGTAAACATACTTTTAAGATCTGATATTGAAAATTGTTGAATATTAAAATTTGTATTACTCTTTAATTTATCTGTTGAGCTTGAATTCAATGTATTTGGACACATTCTCTGTGTTTTAAGGTCTTGTTTGCTTTTTGTGAGGGCACCTGGAAGCCTTCATACACTTGCCACTGTGGTATGAAAATTTACTATTATTTTTTCTGTTTCAGGTAGATTGCCGAAACTATATCCTCCTCCTTCATAAGATAAATGACACTAACTTATATGTTTGTGGAACCAATGCATTTTACCCAGCTTGTGATTACATGGTAAGCATTTTATATACTTAAATACACCCTTACTGCATGTGCATATAATTGTTTGAATAGTATGGTAGATCTTTACGCACCTTTCCAAGTAATGTTCCTATGGAAAATTAGTATTCATTATTTTATTGTAATTATTTTTAATTTAAAAAATTAATTATTTTTAATGTATGATTGGTCATAATGAAACAAATTTAGCAGCAGCATTAAGTGCTTGCATTACGACTTCTGTATTTTTCATCTTTTGCTAGAAAGCTTTATTTCTGGAAACAGTCATTGTCGTTTCTTATTTTGTTGCCTTATCTCTGTGCATATATTTCTGAATGCTTTTCGTGTTTACTTACTGTAAGTATATTTCACTATTCTTAGTTCTTTCCTTTGTTCATCTAATCTTGTTTTTCTTTGAACAAATTTTGTTTAAAAATAAAAGTTAAAACAGGATTACATTTCAGTTGAGTGCCAGGAACACCAGTCGGGCTATATAAATAATAATTAATAAATGCTGACAGTAGCCTGCAAATCAGATGAATGCTATATTTTCACCCAAATGCACTTATAAGAGCCTAGCTTTTATTTGAAGTTACTTTCTCACAAAGAGGCAATTTATAAAGTCTGAGAGCTTCGCTGAAGTGGCACTTGTACCAGATTTTAGAGAATTTGCAGTGTTACTCCCAGTAGAAGAGCATGCATTGTAAAAAGAAATACATTTTCCAAACCAAAATGTATTTACTTGGTTTCTTACCCTCCACATAATCTCAGCAGATTTAAACTCCGACTCTGGGCAGAGTGTTTCAACAGTGGCCAATTAATTGAAAGAGGAGTTTTCATAGTAGTTAATTAAAAACAAAGAAGCCCAGAAACAATAGACTGAATACATTTCGATTTGTACAAATACTCATATTTCCATAGTCACTCCATGATTATTCTCTTTTAAAATAAATTGTTAATCATTTTATTTTATCAGATGTGAGTCTTGCTTTCAGCTTGATAGAATGATTGTTTACAACAGGTCATCAACAGTACAGATATTCATCTGCAAGGGAAAGCTGAAGAAAGCAGAGGAAGATGTCCTTTTGAACCTACTCTGAAGTATGCTTCTCTGTTAGTTGGTATGTTTTGGGAATTCTGTGTAAGCCTAAATCATTTTTCACAGCTAATCACAATTGTCAACTACTATGATCCTAATTTGATGTCTGTGCATGTTCATGAAGTGTTAACCTCTGATCTGTTGTTTAAAAGTTGGAAAAGAACACAGATTAAACTATTATATGAAAAACTAAATGGAGCCGTTTTTCGTGCATTGCTATATGTATCTCCTTTTTGGCCTCTGCTAGCTCATTGATAGGGACTTTTTCAGAAAGATTAATTGCTAATGATTTTCTTAGTATGACTATTGCATCCATATCTGATATCCTTGAATCTAGCTGCTTACTCTTGAATTTCTTAGATTTCAGATGTTTGAAGGTCACGCAGGCACTGGTTAATCTTTCAGAAAGCCACATGGAAAAGATTTTCTTCCTTGTGCAAAAACTACCCTTGAAACCTTATTCGATGTCTCTTAGCAACGTTTGAGATTACCAGAATGGTCGTCTGGGTCACTTCTCTGAGAGTCCACCTAGCAATTGTTGACTTTCAAATATTCATTGTATGTTTTGTTCTTTGCCTATTAAACCATGTTCTTAAAGTATTCTTATATTTATCCTTTGATCTTACTGGAACTTTAAATTCATGTTGCATCCTCTCCATGTCAACCCATTTTGGACCTGTGCACAAATTCAGAGTGAAATCTGTTTTTAAGAGACTGCTCAAGGGACTGACATAAAGTTGCTTAAAAAGAGGAGACCTTCAAATAATGATAAAACAGATTTATACTTGATAGGTTTTGGGGATATTTGGCTGTTTCTTAAGAAAACAAGCTGCCTAACAGGACTGATGTCTGGTGTACATAGTTCACTATGATTCATTCCAAATGGTGATGAGGATAAATATAGAGCTCACACAGCAATGTTCTTCACATTTTCCTGTTAACTCTTCTTAAGGTCCACTCTAGGGTCCTATAGATACTCTGAACAATATCAGTGTATAAAAGTTTCACATTTAGAGATTTTCAGTTACAAGCAACATGTAACTTCCAGCTAGTTGAGCCTTGATTCATTTTAGACGAATGTCTACAAAGCCAACAAAACAAAATACCTTTCTGCCCCAATATCTTACGCTCTTACGGACCTAATTCTGCATGGTGCTATGTGGACTCAACTCCTAATCAATTCTGTAGGAACTGAGGGTGCTCAGCACTTTGCAAGACCAGGAGCCTAGACTTTTCAGCAGGTAAAATCATAGCTATACCTGCTCCTCAAGTTAATTTTGCTTTAAATATTTGCATGTGATAAATACATATAACTTACGACCATTCCTTTGCATTGTAAAAAAAGTATTTTTTGCACTTTTATTTCTTTAAATGCTTCACAGATAGTGCATTTTATTCAGCCACTTCAAACAACTTCTTGGGCACTGAACCTATTATACTTCGCAGTTTGAGAAACCATCTAAGGACAGAGTTTAAAGCATCTTGGCTAAATGGTAAGATGTTTTTATACGTATTTTAGCCCCTGCAGGGCAAATATTCCATCTTGCTTGATTTTTTTTTAACTCAAAATTAAGAACTGCACCGATATTTCTTCCCAGTGCGGAGTTCTGGAAGTCTAATGTGGGATACTCCCCCTCGCCATATATAAACAGTGACATGTAATTTAAATCTTTGTTTTTAAATGCAGCTGCCATTTTTAAGATGCCTGCTGAAACATGACATAGTTTATGACTCTGGACGCATGGGAGCCAAATGTTAGATCATAATTATTTTCAGTCTTTCTCAATACTGGTATAAAATTCAGTTGAATTTTATTTTATTATGAAACTTTTTAATACGTTAACCTGTAACATTTGTTGGTTACTGAATAATATCACAATAAAGCAGAGGCTGGTTTAGGATCTCATCCCAATTCTGTCAGTATTGTAACTAACAACCCTCTTTGATAAGCACAGGCAGCAGTAGATTTAGCAAAACAGATTGTTTGTGTGTGTGTGTATTTCAAATAAAATTTATATCTTATACACAGTAACAAGTGCTTCACACTGTGTGCCAAGCAAAAACTGGTTGGTGCAGCTTTTTTTCTAACCACCTTCCATGGCATGCTAGACTCCACTAATTAATATAGGAGAGGCAAACAAAATGCAAATAGACAAGCATCAGTAATGGATTTCAATATTTCTTTAGTCCTGTTATTAGTAAACACCATGGATCTTAAGGCATCTTTGTAGGAATTGCTACAGTTTATTATATCAACTTTTATACAGGTCCTAAACTTAAAGACAAATAAATTGCTAAAAAAGTCAGATGTTGACTTTGAATTTTATAGTTTCTTCAGACTTAATTCTGTCACTCCCATCTTTAACTCACTTCATCTTGCATGTCTGTATTGCAGGGTCTGTAAACACAAAACCTATTCTAGGCATGCTCGCTTTTGTGAAGTGTTGCTTTTTTACTTCTTTAGGCCCCTTTATTGTCTATAAAATGGTTCCTCTCTCCATACAAATCTTATTCTGCATAAAATTGGAAGGGAGATAGATGAGCATTAAACTTATCCATAAATCTTTACTTTATGAAATTTTCTCATTTAGCGTTGGTGGTAATAAATTTCATCTCCTGCAAAAGGTTTATGTAGGCATCAGTGTACTTCTAACTATCTGTCTGAAATTAATATTTATTGATTTTCCTATGTCCAGAAAAAGCAAGCTCCTAAATTGAGGACTAAAGATAAAAGTGAGCTTATAATTAAGGACTATGGTGAAGAGGCAATTAGTAGTCTATTTTCACTTATGTAAACATATTTTTAACCCTTTCATAGATCCTTTTTTAAAAATTTTGTACTAACTCATAAGCTCTTTCCAGTCCTTTCCTTTCCCACTGTTCTAAGAAAACATTATTTTACTACAGTTTTTTTAAAAAAATAACTTTTGATATGTATGGTATTTCATTGCCTTTTGTTCTCTACATTAGAAAAAAACTGTTGCATTACGTGTGTTTATATATTCCAGAGCCCAGCTTTGTCTATATGGATATAGTGCAGGAAAGTGAATCTAATCCAGATGGAGATGATGATAAAATTTATGTGTTCTTCACTGAAACAGCTGTTGAATTTGAATTCTATGACAAACTCCTGGTGTCAAGAATTGCTCGTGTCTGCAAAGTTAGTATTTGTAGTATAGTAATTTTGTTTAAAGTATGTAAGTAGTTTAGATAAAGCTTCATGGCAGAATGAGCAAACATGGTTCCATCTGCATTGTCTATCGTACCAATTAAAATTCTACTGCCAGGCTTCTAAAATTGAACTTACTTCTTCCTCCTTCCAGACTCTTCATAACCCCCTGTTCAAACCTCCCTATAACATTCAAATCTTTTGGCTTTGAAAATTCAGATTTGCGTAGGAAGTCAGAACAAGCCCTTGTGTGACAGTGCTACCAAATCTGTTTATGTGAGAGAAATCAGCCTGCTTTATAAACTCTAAAGTGATGACACTTTCCCTTCATACAGGGTGATCTTGGTGGAAAACGCATATTGCAAAAAAGATGGACATCATTTTTAAAATCCAGACTTATCTGTTCCGTTCCAGAATCAAATTTCCAGTTTAATATTGTTCAGGATGTCTTTTTACTTAAGAGAGCAGACTGGCAGGAAAGCATGTTTTATGGGATTTTTACTCAACAATGGTAAGATACAAAAAATGCATCTATTACTAACGTTTTGAAGTAGTTTTTCAAAGCAGAGGTTGGGTTTGTGTATCTGAATTGTTTTCAGATATTTTGTAAACCTAAATGTAAAAGCTTTCTGGTACATGAATTGCTGCTGCATTAGATTCAGCCCCCAAGCAAAGCTTTTCTATTGTGGTTCATTCTATAAGAAAGTTCTTCTTGGAGTGCTTATCTATATATATTCCACTCTTAGTGCTTGTGCGCCCCCATGCACTCCAGGTCAGTATCTTTTGGCTAGCAGTGTCTGTTGGAGTTGTGCATGGGCTATGCATGTCTTCATGCTCACATAGTGAGAGCATAAAGGTCAGAGCAGGCCAACCACCATTCAGTTCCTTCTCATTACCCATGGTGGGGAGAGAGAGCTCCCGAGTGTCCATGTCTTGATGCATCGCTTTTTTCTAATCTTTACTTAATTGTCTATATAGTTGCCTGTTGGAAAACTTTGGGTAGTTTAGGGAGTTTTTATCTGCCTTATTTGCTGTTTCATTTCCTCATCTTCTTGGTACTGTGGCTTGGAGATGTCCCATTCTGAGTCATTCGATTTTAAGTATTGCCTCTCATGAAAAGCAGCAATTCCAACGTAGAGGAAGCATCAAGATCTGATGCTTCTTTTGGTAGAGCTGTACTTCAATCTTTGTCCAAGTAGACTTCAAGCATCTGCCTCTTTATATCAGGTCACTGTTTCAGATCCACCAAGAGTGGAATATATATGGACAAGCACTCAGAGAAGATAGAAAAGTTACTTACCTTTACAGTAACTGGAGTTTTTAAAGATGTGGTGTCCCCATATATACTCTACAATCTGCTCTCCTTCCCCGCTATTAGGGAGTGCTATAACACCTGGATTCTGCTATGGCGATGGCAATTAATGGCAGTTGGGTCCGTTCCACTCTTTATGTCTTCCCCATGTATGGCTCCAACAGACACTTGTGGCCAAAAGGCTCCGATCTTGAGCACATGGGGCATGTGCACACCGAGAGTGGAATGTACATGGACAACACATCTCAAAGAACTCCAGTTACTGTAAAGGTAAATAACATTTTTTCCTGTGGCTTTGAGGTGCATTGTTTAGTTATTTGCATCATAAAAGCTAAAACTGTTTGTTTATGTTTTTCTCCTCCATCCCCTATCAAGTCAAACAGCATTTGGAAATTGATTTCACTGAAGATATAATCTTCTCTCTTCATTCTGTTCTCTTTTTGTTTTTATTATATGAGGAAATTATATTATAATAATTAATATAATAATAAACGGATTATGAAAGTACCTGAAGGTTACTATTATCATCAGAATCAACAATGAATTCAAATCCATCCTGTGTTGTAGAGTTTCTGAACTTTTTGTCTCTCGTTACAACCAAATTTATGTGAATTTGTGAACCCTTCATATAGACTGTAAACTCTTTGGGGTAGGCGTTGTCTTTCACTGTGTGTTTGTACAGTGCATAGCACAGTGCGACCCTGATCTTGGTTGAGCCTTCTAGAGTAGACAGTACTGTAATACTAAAGTAAATAATTACAAATAATGTAATCCTTTTATAATGAAACTCATCATGTAGCTATTTAGCCTGTCCTAGTTATTTATATCCTAGGTTTATATCTATCACTTCCAGCTGGTGAAGTAGCCATTCCAGGGTCTATATGTTCACTGCCTTCCCTCCAATGGTAACTTGTCTCTAATGAATGCAGATTAATCTCAGAATTCAGAAGTGAGCTCTCACTTCAGTGTTAATGGCCTGATTGCAGCCATTTGTCAGGGACTCAGAGTAAGAATTGATCATTTATTGCACATATTTAAATGGAACAGACTTGTTTAGTTTGATCTGACTGAGCCAACACTGCCATTTGCTGAAGCTAGATGTTTTCAATCTCTGGGCTAAAGCTTTTAGTTGAAGACTAGCCAAGAGCTTTGCCAGTCCAGACACTTGAGTTATGCATTCTCCGTCAGGCTGGTGGAAAAATTAAAACTAACTAAACTTATATTGACATTGCTTATCACTTAGGTAGACCAAAACCCTGACTTCTTCCTTTGTTGTTTCATCTACCAAATGAAACAGCTGGCTTTCCAAGATGCAGGATAAGCAGTACCCTCATGAGAGGAAACCACTGCAAGTTGAAGTACCCTTCTTCCAAATGCAGCATCTGTCAAAGCCCACTTGTCTAATCTAGTACTTTCTGAAAATAAAAACAGGACTCCAAGCTATGTTTTTACTGCTGATGAATTTGATCTTACTCTGTGTGTGTGTGTGTGTGTGTGTGTGTCTATAGTCTATAATATAATATAATTAATTAATAAAGAGGCACAGACAAAATGTACCAGCAGCAGAACTATGCATGTCAAAGGGTACCACTGGCAAAGTAATCATGAAAAGGTAGCTTTGGTGGTTTGTAAAGGCATCAAAACCCCGAGATTGATATCCAGATCAATGGAAGTTGCATTACTTTGCCGCTGTATCATTTTATGCCTACTGTATAATTTACACCACCATTCACATCACCACAGATTTTGGCCCATAATGTGCATAAGTGGGATTCTGCAAGGGCTCATCTTAAATTTCATATTCTGATTGTGGAAACAGTCATTTCTCATTTGAAGTCCATGATGCTGAAAACTCTCTCTCTATTTATATAGTCTGTTTTCTCAAGGGTTAGTATAGCTATGAGCATTTTCTGCATGGGTTAGAGAGGGGGCCACATTCTGCTTTCAGTTACATCTGTGTAAATCCAGAGTAACTCAAGTAACTGGAGTCTCTCTGGATTTACACCAGTGTTACTGAGGTAAGAACCTGACCCAGAGCCCCCAATTCACTCGTAATCCATTTAACCTTTCAGACTTAATTTCAGACTTAAGACTAGATGCAAAGGGGAAAGACGTACTTTCTAACAGGATGAAATAATGGGGTTTGGGAAGGAGAGAATTGTATATAAAAAGTAGAGAGCAGACAGTGAGAAGCTGACTAACCACGATGCTTAGACCTGTCTGCTTGCTGTCACCTAATTTATCTTTGAAGTGTAAAGAACTAGTCTTAAGATGTACATCTCCGAGGCTGTTTTTATTTATTTGGAGAATATTACTTGATTTTTAACAAAATACATATTTTTAATAAAATCCTTTACACAGTGTCTGTTTTTCCTAAGGTTTCAGAGTAGCAGCCGTGTTAGTCTGTATTCGCAAAAAGAAAAGGAGTACTTGTGGCACCTTAGAGACTAACAAATTTATTAGAGCATAAGCTTTTGTGAGCTACAGCTCACTTCATCGCATGCATTTGGTGGAAAAAACAGAGGGGAGATTGATATACACACACAGAGAACATGAAACAATGGGTTTATCATACACACTGTAAGGAGAGTGATCACTTAAGATGAGCCATCACCAGCAGCGGGGAGGGGGAAAGGAGGAAAACCTTTCATGGTGACAAGCAAGGTGGGCTATTTCCAGCAGTTAACAAGAATATCTGAGGAACAGTAGGGGGTGGGGGGGGAGAAATAACATGGGGAAATAGTTTTACTTTGTGTAATGACTCATCCATTCCCAGTCTCTATTCAAGCCTAAGTTAATTGTATCCAGTTTGCAAATTAATTCCAATTCAGCAGTCTCTCATTGGAGTCTGTTTTTGAAGCTTTTTTGTTGAAGGATAGCCACTCTTAGGCCTGTAATCGAGTGACCAGAGAGATTGAAGTGTTCTCCGACTGGTTTTTGAATGTTATAATTCTTGACGTCTGATTTGTGTCCATTCATTCTTTTACGTAGAGAAAGTCCAGTTCGACCAATGTACATGGCAGAGGGGCATTGCTGGCACATGATGGCATATATCACATTGGTAGATGCGCAGGTGAACGAGCCTCTGATAGTGTGGCTGATGTGATTAGGCCCTATGATGTAGGTGTTTGTCTCTGTCTGAGGGGTTGGAGCAAATGCAGTTATATCGTAGAGCTTGGCTGAGGACAATGGATCGTGTGGTATGATCTGGATGAAAGCTAGAGGTATGTAGGTAGGAATAGCGGTCAGTAGGTTTCCGATATAGGGTGGTGACCATCGCTTATTAGCACCGTAGTGTCCAGGAACTGGATCTCTTGTGTGGACTGGTCCAGGCTGAGGTTGATGGTGGGATGGAAATTGTTGAAATCATGGTGGAATTCCTCAAGGGCTTCTTTTCCATGGGTCCAGGTGATGAAGATATCATCAATGTAGCGCAAGTAGAGTAGGGGCATTAGGGGACGAGAGCTGAGGAAGCGTTGTTCTAAGTCAGCCATAAAAATGTTGGCATACTGTGGGGCCATGCGGGTACCCATCGCAGTGCCGCTGATTTGAAAGTATACATTGTCCCCAAATGTGAAATAGTTATGGGTGAGGACAAAGTCACAAAGTTCAGCCACCAGGTTAGCCGTGACATTATCAGGGATACTGTTCCTGACGGCTTGTAGTCCATCTTTGTGTGGAATGTTGGTGTAGAGGCTTCTACATCCAGAGTGGCCAGGATGGTGTTTTTAGGAAGATCACCGATGGATTGTAGTTTCCTCAGGAAGTCAGTGGTGTCTCGAAGATAGCTGGGAGTGCTGGTAACGTAGGGCCTGAGGAGGGAGTCTACATAGCCAGACAATCCTGCTGTCAGGGTGCCAATACCTGAGATGATGGGGCGTCCAGGATTTCCAGGTTTATGGATCTTGGGTAGCAGATAGAATACCCCAGGTCGGGGTTCTAGGGGTGTGTCTGTGCGGATTTGTTCTTGTGCTTTTTCAGGGAGTTTCTTGAGCAAATGCTGTAGTTTCTTTTGGTAACTCTCAGTGGGATCAGAGGGTAATGGCTTGTAAAGTGGTGTTGGAGAGCTGCCTAGTAGCCTCTTGTTCATACTCCGACCTATTCCAATGTGATATATGCCATCATGTGCCAGCAATGCCCCTCTGCCATGTACATTGGCCAAACTGGACAGTCTCTACGTAAAAGAATGAATGGACACAAATTAGACGTCAAGAATTATAACATTCAAAAACCAGTCGGAGAACACTTCAATCTCTCTGGTCACTCGATTACAGGCCTAAGAGTGGCTATCCTTCAACAAAAAAGCTTCAGAAACAGACTCCAACGAGAGACTGCTGAATTGGAATTAATTTGCAAACTGGATACAATTAACTTAGGCTTGAATAGAGACTGGGAATGGATGAGTCATTACACAAAGTAAAACTATTTCCCCATGTTATTTCTTCCCCCCCCCAACCCCCCACTGTTCCTCAGATATTCTTGTTAACTGCTGGAAATAGCCTACCTTGCTTGTCACCATGAAAGGTTTTCCTCCTTTCCCCCCACCCCCGCTGCTGCTGGTGATGGCTCATCTTAAGTGATCACTCTCCTTACGGTGTGTATGATAAACCCATTGTTTCATGTTCTCTGTGTGTGTATATCAATCTCCCCTCTGTTTTTTCCACCAAATGCATGCGATGAAGTGAGCTATAGCTCACGAAAGCTTATGCTCAAATAAATTTGTTAGTCTCTAAGGTGCCACAAGTCCTCCTTTTCTTTTTGTTTTTCCTAAGCCTTTCTCAGTAAATCACAAGAACAGTGATTGACACTTCTTAGATGTGTATTTATGGATATATATTCACTAACCCTAAAGAGCAAATAGCAACATGCACTATGAAAAGCAAGTTGTTTTTACAGCCTTCCCTTCTGTAGGGGCAAAATAACTCACTCACATTTTCTCTTTCTTCTTTTTCACCTTCAAGGGGAAGGTTGGATATTTCTGCAGTTTGTGCATTCAGTATGAAAACTGTCCAAGAAGTCTTCACCAAAGGAAACTATAAAGGGCCTGTGACTGTGGAACATTCCCATGTTAAATGGATGGTGTTCAGGGGAGAAGTGCCACTCCCACGTCCCGGTGCTGTAAATATTCATTTATTCTCTTCTAAAGAAAACGTTCTCTTTATTTTCTTTTCTGCTAGAGAATTACTAGTCCAAATTTTGCCAGTGTAGATGCAGTTCTATGGCCAGCACAGAGACATCTTTCCCCCATCCCAGGTCAGGTCTGTGTGTGTGTGGAGGCCCCCTGAGAAGGCACTCCTCCTACTCAACTCCACCACAGGGTTTAGGTGGTGCGACTATTCTTATACAGGTCTTCAGCACCCAGGTGAATTCCATTCATAGTGAATGATGGATTCCCATTGTGGAAGTTGGGTAGAAATAGCTAAAAGTTTAGTACACAGTAACAGTTGTCTGTAAATTGGTGGAATATAAAAATGGTTGTAATCATGTTTGTTGTACATTGTTTCTAGTGCATTGATAATTTTGCCCGGAGTATTGGATACAACACTTCTCTTGATTTGCCTGATAAAATTCTGCAGTTTGTTAGAGACCACCCTTTAATGGATAATGCTGTTAATCCAATTGGTGATAGGCCAGTGCTACTGAAAAGAGGTTCAAATTATACCAGGATTGTAGTAGACAGAATCAGTGGCCTAGATAAAAAAACATATGATGTTCTGTTTATAGGAACAGGTAAGTGGTTTTATTTTAGAGTGGGGGAAAGATTTATTACGGAGGCATTTGTTTTTTCGAATTTTTTTCTGAGCCTTCAAAAAGTAAAAGGATCTACCGACTCCTAATAATGCACCAAAAATCCTTTGTCTTAATTTACCACTTTATAATGTATCAGACAGCAACCAGGCAGGGGGTTTTATATAATAGACCTGCAGTTTCCTTTTTCCTCCAAGTTATGTTTCTAGCTGAACTGCTTTATTTCCCTAGTGTAAGATACTATGTATTGTATGAGGATAAATTTAATCCTATGGGCCCTCTTTCTGCAAAACTCTTAATGCTTGAATCAGTGGGATTTGAGTGGAGCTTTGTTGAATTGAAGCCATTGTGTTTGCAGTTAGATAAATGTAAATTTTGAGTGTAGACCAGGCCTTCGTGTAATGTTCAATGAATGGTGTTTTATTGTCTGTTTCTTTCCTTTTTAAAGCTTGTGTAGATATAGTTCATAACCTATCTTGTCATTAGCTTTATTCAGAATAATAATTTTCTTTGTAGGCTCACTGTTTGTTTTGTTTTGGTCAGGAAGTCTGCAATGATAGCTATTTTCTACTTAAACACTTTTCAATTGTAATATAGAATAAAGTAGCACTTAAAAATATACCAAGTAGTTTCAAAAAATTTGTAATGGAAATGTCCCCTGCTGGCTTTCCCGAGCAAAATGGGCCTTACCTAAGACACAAGTGGTACACAGATCTTGCTAGCTCTCTGCACATGGGTGAATCTCTCATAGGGTGAAGGGACTTCTGGTCAAGGCTATTACCAAAAGCCATGAATACCTTGAAGGAAAGGTTAAGATTTTTGTATAAGTGCTTGGGGTGCAGAAGCTGACTTTCCAGTTTGGAATTTCCAGCCCAGTTCCTAGGTAAAGTGTGTGTTTGTTTTGTTGGACCTTGAGGATCTGTTTGGAAATCTTCCATATCGGAAGAGCCTCAATGTGGGGAAGTCTTCCAAAATCAGGGACTGCTCCGTTGCTTAAAAAATCATTACTTCTTACTTACCAGAAAGCAAATGGGGAAAATATTGCTGTTGAACATTTAGGAAATTTCCTGTCCTCAAGATTTGTTTTCTAAATCTCTAGAAAAGGCTGATGAATTTTAAAACTGAAGTGAAAATGCTGTTATGCTATGTTTGAACATGTTTCTCTTTAAAAATACATTTCATTTTATGCAGATAATGGATATTTGCATAAAGCTCTCAACTGTGATGGGGAGATGTTCATTATGGAAGAGATAGAGCTGTTTCAATCCCCAGAGCCTGTACAATCTCTCAAACTGTCTTCCAAAAAGGTAGATCCTCTGTTTCTGCATATGCAAAGGGATTGGTATAATGATATGCTTCAGGCCTTCCTCTTTTTACACTGTACATCTGGCTTTTCAATGTTATGTATATACTACATACCCTTCTCTAGCATCACACTGATTAATAATAAAAGCATATGTGAGATTTTTGTCTGTGGAAGTAGATTTCTTTTGCATTTTAATATAATTGAAACAAACTTTCAAACGCACATTTGGCAATTTATATCACTTTTAGTCAAAAGCAATTCCCAAAGTTTTCATAAAGAATGTAATCTCTTCAGGCCAGGAATCTTGTCTTTTCTTATGTTCTGCAAAGCACTGTGTATATTCACATGCTCTTTCATTAGTAATCTATTATTTCAAAGTATATAGTTGATTTATTGTCAGATCACAGAAGTTGCTGTCCACATGCCATAAAGTTTAAAAACTCTCACAGTGCTATAAAATAACAGCTCAATACTGCATTTCTAGGGCCTGCTGTATGTCGGGTCTCCATCCCAAGTGGTACAACTCCCTGTTTCAGTATGCAGCCGATATAAACACTGCTTGGATTGTGTTTTGGCAAGGGATCCTTACTGTGCATGGTCTAAGTCTTTTGAGAAGTGTGTTCTCGTGGCTAATCACACAGGAGACTTGAAGTAAGTAAAAAGATGTTGCTTGAGGTCCATACCTGAGATGACATTCATCTTGCTTTTTAAATTCATTTCTACAAGTCAGTAAAATGTAACAAAACCAGTATGCATTCTACAGCTAATGTCCTAAAAGTCTGAACATTTTTTGCATGCCTTCATGGTGTATTTCTTTTGTTCATCTCTCTCTTCCTCCAGGGATTTAATTCAGAGTGTTAAAAATGGTGATGCTTCCAAATGTCCTAAAGTAGGTATGTGAACATTTATCTTTAACAAAATATTGTTGAAATATAGTACAAAATTAAAATAATTCTATCATGTGGGTCATATATCTGTGGTCATTGAAATGTCTGATATTTTAGCTAAATTAAAATACAATGGGTAAAAACTATATTGATTTTTGACAAGAAAACACTGAGCTGATTTGGCTTGTTCTTAACGGTTTTGAACTTGGGGTCAGGATATTCTAGTTCAGGCTGAAACCACTAATCTCATAAGAAGTAGAAAATGTGAGCCATGACTTTTGAGGCTGTTGGTATGTTTCTTCCCATACTACAGAAGTCACGTGGGACATAAGAAGTCCTGTTAACTTTGTCACTGTGACTGACACTTGGTATTGCTCTGCAGAAATACAACTCAAATAGTCAACTATTTAAAAAAAAAACCTGCTGGTTCAGAGAGAGACATTTTAAAATATGAATTTGTGATTAATTTTTTTTAAGTTCTTAATTTTTAAATGTTTGCAGGATTAGGGACTTTAATCTTAAACTGCACTGAAAACTAAGAGGCAGCTATTGCAGATTATAGGTCATGAGTGTAATATGGTAAAGTCAAAAGCATTTGTATCCTCAAAGCCGTGTCCAAACAATATCTAATCCTCACAACTGCTCTGTGAGGATAGAATAGCAAGTGTGCAAATTGGGTGTAGAAATTGAGGCACAGAAAGGTGAAGAGGTTTACTCAAAGCTACATACTGTGTTAGTCTGTGGCAAAGTGAGAATTTAAACTCAAGTTCCTGAATTCCAGCCCATATTCAGACTGTTAGATATCACTGGGAATAAGGCCAGCTAGAATCAATCTGTGCTATCATGCCCTTTTAGCAGATGGGAGGAGACAGTTAAATCTGTCGATTTCTCTAGTTTATTCACGCACCTTAAAACACTCACTGTCCTTTGTGTCATGTTCCTTAATTAATCGTGATGTTTCTTTGAACGTATATGTGGCCAGGCAGGTTAAACTAAGGCTTCATTGTTTTTAATTAAACCACCCTTCACAATTTCAGGAAATAATGTCAAAAACTGTCCCTTTGTCATTGGCAACAGCGTTCATCTTAAATGTGCGCCCATGTCCAACCTGGCTAGGATGGTGTGGAAGTTCAATGGGAGCAGTCTTCAGGCACAAGATTCTAAATACCTGCTTTATGATGGAGGAATAGTCATATTTAATGTGACAGTGGCTGATGCTGGATTTTATGACTGCCATTCTGTAGAGAGAGCTAATGGGAAAGAATTCCTTGTTACTGTAGCTAGCTACGTTCTGTATACCCAACAGGACAGTGTTTTCATTATTACTAAGAATTACACCACAAATCAACCAAATGCAGACACAACTCTGAAGGTTAAATCTTTGGTATCATCTTCCTTGCTGACTGACCCAGCAAAACAAAAATCCCTGGAAGACCAAAAAGAGAAGCTTATTTTAAAACTCTTGGGAGCTGGATTTGCACTTCTTTTTTCTTCCTTGCTGGTTTGGAACTTTTGCAAAGGCCATCTGTCTGTGCCTTGGAAGAGCAGAGAAAGAAGCTCAAAAACAGCAAATGCAGATTGTTTTCCAGGTCCAACATTGGCTACAGAGGGGTCGGGCGCGGTGAGGAAAAGTTCAGCCATGGGAACGAACACCTCCACTGTTAATCAATCAGTACCGCTTGTGAGCTCTCCCTCAGAAGAGGAATGCAGCGCTAATGTACAACACGACACAAGTCTCACAAAGAGATCTGGGACTTGCAGCTCACAAAGCCGTTTGGTTGAGAATGAGACAGTGTTTCCTATTGAGGAATGTGGAATGTAAAGTTTTAATAGGAATCACAAGCCCAAATCTAGTGAGCCAAGCAGTCTAAACATAAATTCATTTCCAGTTGCTGCTTTTCAAAAAGAGTGTTACATCAGTTTTTGGTATTTTTTTAACGTGTTGCAAGAATAAACATTTGTTAAAAGTTGGTATTGAGCTCCTTTTCTGTAACACTGTGTGTTGCTGCACCATTATAGACATTAAAACTTCAAAAAGAAAAGAAGGACTTCAGGCACCTTAGAGACTAACAAATTTATTTGAGCATAAGCTTTCGTAAACTACAGCTCACTTCATCGGAGCTGTTAATAATCTTTAGCACTTAAATAGTGCTTTTCACTTTCAGAGGGTGTCTATTTACTCTACAAATACCACCTTATTAAGTCTTCCAATGTCCCTGTGAAGTAGGTATTATCCCCATTGTACAAATGAGATTAAAGGACATGCTCATGGCCACAGATGGAATCAGTGTCAGATCTGTGGATTAGAGATTAGAAATTCCTAGCTAATCCTGTGCTCACACCATTGACCACGAAGCCTCCATCTCTCTCTTCTTAGGTCTTTAAATCTTCAAGGCATTGTACACACATTAACTTAAGTTCCTAATGTATTTTAATGACCTTCTTTACAAGATATCTCTCCCTGTCCCAAACAGCCTCATGCCCCAGTTCATGTACTGCATAGCTGATGTAAATGTATTACCTCAGAGCATGGCCAAAATCCAGGTACCATAACCCTGTTTGTTAAATATCTTTGAATACCGTATATATTCACCTAAAACAGTCTCCATCTCCTTTTTTGGAGAGTAGCCTAAGTTCTCCAGTATTAAAATCCCCAAACAAAGAGCTGTTCTGCCTCTCTCCATGTCTAGTGCCAGAGGCATGCAGAGAATGAGTGGATTCCACTGCTTCCTTCTCTCCTCTCCCAAACATGTACAGTTTGCTTTCTCCAGTTCTCAAGTAGCCTTAGAAGCAGAAGTTTCCAGGCCTGCTTTGTACCTGACTCTCCTGGGCAGGAGCACTTTCCTGCCACCGCACCACACTTGCTTTAAAAAGATAATTGAAAAAGATGCTCAGAAACCAGGATGATGAGCACAGTATAATGACCAATAGAGAAAAGACCAAATCAGTTGTTGTTTAATGTTTTCTTCACACTGTTGGTTAAAGTGTTTTTACACTAAAATAGAGTGCCAATCTCTCCTTTTGAATGCATCTTTTATTCCTTAAAAACGTGTGTTTTACAACAAGGGCCTCTTGTATACCGTTATGTGCAAATGTCAGTCAAATTGTGGCCTGCTGTTGAAACATACTAAACACCCAGCAATGCTCATGTTCCCAGATCTCTATATTTGGCAGTTTTGCAGATGCTAATTAATAACCATTTGCACTTTTCATGGAAAGAGCTAAAGGTGGGAATAGCCATCAGCCTTTCTAGAAGGATCAAGTAATGGGGTTGGAGAGTGAGGAGAAGAGGATTTTTCATTAAAAATGTACAGCTGAAAATAAAAAGGCTGAAGAGTTGCTGTAAAACCATAATGCTAAGGCCTCTCTGACTGCAATCACCCGTTGTACCAATGAAATGCAAAGAGCTAGTTTTAAGGTGTGTATCTTGGCCAGTGAATGTGATTTGAAAGGGATTATACTGCCATTAAGAATATTCTTTAGGCAATGATCTGTTGTGTGCTCTAGTCTGTGTTCTGAACCACTGTTTAAAGAGCTGCAGGAAGATTAATGGTGCAAACTTGACAATAGCTTTGTAACTAATGACATGGGGGGATCACAATATCTCATTTCTTTTCTCTTCTGGAGGGCAGGAGACAATAACTGTCCTCCCTCAGAGGGAGAAGGCACAAATGGAACAAAAACCCTGTTAAAGGACATCCTCATAAGGTTACTAACAGCTGATTTTAGTGCAATTCCTGCTGATCTAATTACCCTAATTTTAACATGTAAAATAATTAGCTTCTAAGAAGAGCCATAGATAACCCACTGTTAGCAGGTCAATATGAAAGATATCGTGTGTCCTACTTTCAGGAGATTCTTCAGTGTGGTTTATTTTAGTTCCTTTGTAATTGGTGACCAGGTTGTGCGTATGAAGGACAGAGAAAATGGAGCAGAAGGAGTAAGGACCTAATTCATCTCTGTCCTGGCATTGAACTTGGCTCTGAGCCTGGGAGAGGAGGCTGTCCTGGAGCTGCAGGTTCGTCTGCCAGCTCAAGTTAGAGAAGCATCAGAGGCTGTTTTCACTTGTTGCCGTGGCCTTTCTGACTATGCCCCAGTGTCCACTTGAGAAATTTCAAAATGTTCCCATCATTTCTAACACTTGTTTAGCTCCACTGGTGTCAATGCCGGGACCTTTGGTATAGATGGGTCATTGGCTGCCGCTGCTGCATCATCTCACCTTTCTCAGTAAAAGTCTAGCCGGAGTTGACATGATGGTTAAAACACTGGCATTAGGGGTTCCCAGCACTGTTAACGCCTCTGACATAGGATGAGGATTTCAGATAAATTTCCTTTCTGTGTATACTGTGAAACACATGTGGAGGGAATACCCCAATAGACAGAGGATGGGGAGGAGCAGCAGTACTGTTGCAGCATCTAAAGGTCTGAGTCTGGCACCAGGCCCTGTAATGCTAGGAACTCTACACTAATATAACAAGAAGTCAAGGGCCCCAAAGAGCTTACAGTCATAGCTAGGGGAAACCTCATGTTTGTCATTTTTATATAAGCTCCGTCTGAAAACTGCTAAAAGAATGGATGCTACCTCTGCAATTCCTTGAACATGGGCACAGTTTAACTTTGTAGTGCAAGCCTGCAGTGCCCAGAAGTTATTAGGGCATGGAAAAGTTAATGTGCAGAACTGGCTGGAATTAATGCGAAACTCTCTTGGGGAAATTCCTTATTAATGCAGGTGACCTAATAAATCACAGGCAAAAAATGAGACTGGACTCCTTCAGTAGCCACACGATTGAACACCACTGGCATTAGACTAGTGGGGGGTTGAGGCACAGTGGCAGTGCTGTTTGTGGGAGCCTTGTGACTAGTATCTCTATAAATCAAGACTGAAGCACATTGGCCAGAGCTGTGTTCGTGGGGATTGGGAGAAGCCCTGGAATACTGTCCTGCTGCAGGCCCACGTGCACTGCTAGAAATGTGAACGTGAGCGCTTGCACAACTGTTGCCCGCTCTAGTGAGTGCATGTGCTCACACTCTCAGACCCAGGTGCAAATGTAGCTGCCAGCATTTAATGTGCAAAGTATCTGCAACAGACCATTGATTTTCCCCCTCCCCCACCTCAAATGTAGCTGATACTGTTCAAGTCGAGATGTGATTTATTTATTTATTTTGGTCCCCATGACAGAAAGACAGTGCTGTTCACAGCAGGGGCCTGTTTGTACTGCATGCAGAATGCTGCCTATGAGTGCCCTCCAATCTCTACATGTACAGCACTGCAGCAGGACAGCTGTGCCACTGCACCATGTGTGGTGAAGACACTCTATGGGGACGGGAGAGAGCTCTGCCATCGGCATCAAATAACCACCTCCGCGAGCAGCAGAAGCTATGGCGGTGGAGCACTGTACACTCTAGCGCTTATGTTGGTGTAATTTATGTCACTTGGGTGGGGGGGTTTGGAAAGCTCACACCCCTGAGCAACATACGTTTTGCTGACAGAAGTGGGAGTGAAGACATAGCTATGTGTTCTTTATCAGTAACTTGGAGACAAATATTTAGGGCCTGATCTTGTGTTGCTCTGGGCTCTGTGTCTCATCATTTGCAGCTGAGCAAAGGGAATATAAAATGCTGCTCTTCTAATCTGGTAGCACTTTGCATTCTGCACTGGCACAAATAATTGCACAAGGTGCAGGTCATCCAACTATGTAGGGCTAAGTTCATCCCTGGTATAATGCTGGGGAAGTCAGTGGACTTTCAGCTGGGAAGGGTCTGGCCCATTGTGTTTGAACAGCACCCAGCACAATGGGGCTCCAGTTCTGATTGGGGACTTGAGTATTATCATAGGTATATATACTGCAACTGCTAAGCTACCGGCTATATGCATGAAGATATATTTTCTTTAATATTGTCTAATCTATTTCCATCCCTAGATCCTAGTGCTTCTGTTTGTCTGTCCCCATCTCTAGATTCTGATTCATACATCTTCTCTAGGGGCCTCATTCTCCACTACTTCAAACCTAGTTCAGCTATTTTCACCTGTGCAAAGTGGATGTAAAATGTGAGCAGATCAAAATGTCAGTGTTTCACACTCGCTCTGCACAGCTATAGATAATGGCGCAAGGAACAGGGCAATAGAGGGATCAGGCTCTGTCTTTCTGAAAGGTTCTGGCTAGATTTAGATAAAAGATGTGGGGTTTGGTTTTTTAAATGTTAACCAACATGTTTTAAAACGGCTCAGCATGTGTTCGTGGTAAATGTGTTCGTGGTAAAAATTTTGAGGTCTGTGGTAATTTTTCAAAAAGTGAATGACTGAGTGACATAACCCCCCGCCAATGTCTGTCACTGAGTCTGGTAATTTTGTCAGGTGTCCATTGTGTAACATGGTGGTGCCAACCCCTGTTTTAAAATGTTAGTGTAGAAAGGGAAAATTGCATTTTAACATGGACTAGCTGATCAAGCAGCTTCGATCCTAGACAGACCCAGAGCCTTTATATATTAGATGACAGCATAAGAAAGTCCAGGAATGGAGGAGGTGGGAAGTGGGGTTGGGACATCTTTGCGCGGGGTGGTATTTAGCAGCTTGGTGTTGCAGTGGATGCAGAGTGCAGCTGTGCCCAGCAGATGGTGCCTCTGAGCCAGATGGAACCCATTGGAAATAAAGTGAGGAGAAAGAAAAGAGAAATGTGACCGAGATGGGGCAGTTGGCAGAGGACGGAAGCTGATAAAAAAAAATGAGAGAACAAAGAAATCGCGACCAAGAGGAACAAACTGTGGAGGCAGCTTTACTTTTTGGGCTGTGGAAAAAACTTCCAGGGCATCTTAGTCGCTGGAATAACATGGAGCAGTCTGCATTGTTGCAAAGGGCTTGCAAAAGGAGCAAATAATCTTGTGGCTGCTGCCCATGCTGAAGGGAAAAAGCGATCCTGTGAGCAAGAGCGAGGAGGAAACTGCCTGCTGGAGACTGCAACATTTCAGTAGCAAAGTGTGCTCCAAAGTTCTTTCCAGGATCCCCTGGGCTGCAGCTCTTGGTGGGGAGAACCCCCATCCGGGAAGGTTGCCCTAGCTCTCACCCCTTGCCCCTCCCACACATGCTTTGGGATTATAGGTCATTTTTGAACAAACAACAAAACTAGCGGATTTCAGAGTGAAATTCCGGAGGAAATTTAAAGAGCATCCGGATCCGGAGAAAAAGAGAGAGAGAAAGAGGAAGGAAAATATAAATAAAAACGTGGAGTGAATCTAAGGCAACCAAAGAAGGGACGAGGAGAAAGAAACTGACACTGACGTGGAGATGGGGTGAGATTAGCAGTTTGGTTATTATTCGCGTGTTGTTTATTGTATGAATAATTGAAAGAACCTGATGTGGTTTTAATGTAGCAGAGTTGAAGGGATCAGGATTTCCAGTTACAGTAAAGAAATTCAAGTTTAAATATAAAAAAGTCCCCTAACCTTTAGGGGTTCAGGAAGTAGATAGTTGCAGAGATTTGTAATTTACTTTATGTGACCCAAGGTGTGGGTGAAAGGCTCCAGGGGGATTCATATCTTGTGTAAAATTCAGAATGACCCTCTGGGGTGAAGTAAAGCACCTCCTGCCTTTTGAGCCCTTCCCAGAAGTTAGAGATTTCTGATTTTATTTTCTGTTGTGACCTTGGTGTTCGGTAAAATGGACTCTCCTTACATTTGTAAATGGGTAAATAGTTTGACTGAAAATCTCTGGTCATAACCCCTACATTCTTTCAGAGGTGAAATATACTCTAAGTGGCTACCAGGCATTGGCATGGAAATGGGAGTTTAGCCTGATATTTGATTTATGCACTGTGTCATTTTAAGGATCTGACATGCTGCTGTGAGTAAGTTTCTTGTGTAATGAACACTTCTGGGCCACTTAGAAGTATGCTGGGGCTGGAGGAAGACCCTGCCTGCTCAATCTCTCCAAGCCTTTCAGTTTGACATTAGAGGAGAAATAAGTAACATTTTAATGGCTTGTGTTTCTTTTGCTGAGTTTTTGATTTCCTCTTGGGCAGCTGGGTAAAAAGATTGAACAGGGTGAAACAGATTGAGGCGGCAGAAGGGACACAGACATGAATTCTGATCTCAGAGTCTCAGTGTGAATCTAGAGTAAATCCATTTAAGTCAGTGGGTTTTACACTGGGCCAACTTAGATCAGAAACTGTCCCCTGCTTCCCTGTACCATCTCTGCAATCCATACTGTGACTCCAAAACCCTCAGCCTTGGAATTGCCAGGAAGGGTGTAGCAGATGGATAGGTTAGGACTGGCATCTTATTTTCCAGGGCCATGGGATGAATCCTTTTTCTTGGAACTGTCATGGCTACACTCAATGGCTGTGCAATTTCGTTAGAAGGTTGCCACTTCTCATGCAAAATGTTGGGACTGTGGTCACTGTGACAGTGTTCTTAGATTTCACTCTAATGATAGTCAAGGCAGCAATATTATAGTTAACGTGGAGATGACATTTCCACCCAACCCCCATCTTCAGTCACAGAGAATTTCTGAGCAAAAAGGTCTTTGTGTTGTGCATAGATTACATGCAAAGATTGAATAGCCAGCAGCAGGTTTAGTTCCCTGGATTCTCAAGAGATTAGGAAAGCGTCACCTTTGAAATGATTTTCCACCAGTTGGTTTTAGTTGATTTATATTTTAAGCAAGGAGTCGGTCCTTATCCTCCATTGACGCTTGTCAGGTTTCCTTATAACCCTTGTTCCAGTAATATCCATGGTGTAGCTTTCATGGATAATTCATTACTGAACTCTAACATATCCCTGGTGTACTGTAGGTTTTAAAGCCTTGCCTTTTTACCTTTAAATAGCTAGTTGTAAATGTCACTTGGGTCACAAGGGAAGTGAATTCAGTTACCTCCTAGCTGAGCCCATACTGGGCATTTGTCCACATTTCAAACTAGCACAGGACAGGCTAAGGCAAGGCCTACCGTTGCCTGCTGGTCATGCTTCAGGAGCACTGGCAGAGCTGTTTAGGAGCAATACTGGAAAAAGAGCAGGTTAGAACTAAGGTACATTGGCAGAGCTGTGCAGGCTTCCCTATGTGTGACCCCTGCTGTGCAATGAAGACACATGAGCAGAAATGTGTTTGAGCACAGATGAGTGTTCACAGATGATAGCGACTGGAGATGCATTAGCAATACTATATGGGAAGCCTAGGACTAGTATAGTAGGGGGGCTGCAGGTCAGGGCTGAGGTGTATCAGCTGAGCTGTGTGGGGATGGCATGTCAGCAGCACCTACGCCTGGTACTAGCTGCTATGATGAGACTCGTTTCTGGAATATGTGAAGAATTACTTAGCTATGCTTAGGACCCATACCAGTGGAGGAAGTGGATTGCTGTGCTTATAAGCCCCTTGGTTTGTGTGTGGCAAAGGAGGAGCCAGGAGACCTTAGAAACAGTGGGAGATAGCCATCCTAGAGTGATAACTGTGCCAAGTACACTGGGCACCCGGTAACAGAGGGTCATCACTGCTCAGGATGCTCCCCTGGTGGAGATAGGTTTCTGGTAGAAGAAATGCTTAACAATGTGCTGGGCCTTTAAGTGCCCCTGGTCCCCTTCCCCTGTGCCTGAACTTGCATGCTTGGCATTGTGTTCACCAGGCTAAACCGACTGGAGCATATTCAGCCAGGATTCCTCAGGCTACTTTTATCTACAAACAGGCTGGTAGGGAGCCACTTTTCATTCTTCATACTGAGCTTTCCTGGTTAATTCCACAGAGGGAGAAGCGGCCCGTGGTGATTCCACAGTGGGAGCTTCTTGGGAGGGACAGGCTGCACCGCTCCATTCACCCACAGGGACATGGGGCTGCAAGTTCTGCCTCTCTGCACCCCATCCAGACACTCAGCCCACCCTTGTGTTCCCACAAAGCAGTGGTGTGCAGTATGGAACGGAAGGAAGCCGCAGCTAAGAGGGCTTGTGAGCCTGAAGGGAAGAGGCAATATCTCTAGTGGTTAAAGCCAGGGGTTGAAAGTCAGGAATCCTGGATTGTATTCCCAGATCAGGAAGGACGTGTGATCTAGTGGCTAGGGCAGTCAGGCCCTTAGAGGCAGCTGCCTGAGCCCCGGGGAGAAGGAGCGCCTTGGGTTATCAGTCTGTGTCCTTTTCACTCACCCCCATTGCTAACCCAGGAGTAGCTTTGATGGGCTCTGGAGGGGAGCCACATCCAGCTCTTCCTGTCTAGAAGGATGGGTTACTCTTAGGAGGAATGGAGTGGGGGAATGATGCAGGGGATCCTGTAGGCTCTCCCCTACTCTGCCCCAAGCAATGTCACGATAAAGCCAGCAGGGTTTCAGACTACATTGGGGAGAAAAGTCAAGGCACAGGAAAGGGCACGTTGCGGGAGGGAGAGAAGGAAGGGAGGAATTGGTCCACATGCTCCCCCAGCCTCACCCCACACTAGTTCTGAGATCCAGGGCTCAGTCTATCTGACACACACCAGAATCCCGTCCTCCCCCCAGGAAAAAGCTTCATATGGAACCGGGGCGGCTCTACCAATTTTGCCGCCCCAAGCAGTCACCGCCAAATTGCCACCTCCACAACAGCGCCAGAGTTACCACCAAATTGCTGCCACTCCTGGAAGAGCGGCAGGGCCTCTCACCAAATTGCCGGCATGGGACACGGACTGCCGCCCCATTCTGAATGCCTCCCCAAGCACCTGCTTGGAAAGCTGGTGCCTGGAGCCAACCCTGTATGGAACAATCCTGCTGTCTGTGGCCTGCAAAGTGCAGGTCAGACTAGATGATCATGATAGTCCCCTCTGACTTTAGAGTATATGAATCTTTCCCCTCACTGAGACCTCTGGTTCTGAGAGCTAACAGAGGGGAGAGAAGTGCTTAATTTGCACCAGCAGGCCTCGCCAGGACTGAGCCCCAGCATCTCTAGGCCTGACAGTTCATAGCCTGGCACCTCTGGACTTGCTGCATCCGTTATGTATGTAAAAAAATTGCTCGAGTCCCAGCACCTCTTGCATTACAAATTAAGCCCTGGGTGAGAGCCCTGTCCCTGCATCCAGCACAATCTCTTAGCTGACTTGGCATGACAGTGGGCTGAACTCCAGAATGGAGCCAGGTGACGGTCCCTCTCATGCTCACTTTCTCTTCACTGGCCCCTTCTGCTCCCCTATGAGCTGCTTCACCCAGGAAACGGAGCCAGGGCTGTGGGAGGGAAAGGACGGTTAGGATATGAAATGAAAATGTGAGTAATTAATGGGAATGGCTTTAAAATGGAGTCCCATAGAACAGAGACGAAGCCCATCCAAAAGAGGAGGAGACAAGGCGTCTAAACCCTCGAGTCTTCCATCCCCCTTAGATCTGCTCCTGATGTCAACCTAGACGTGCCAGTGTGTGCAGAACATACCGACACCTTCTGCAGGCTGGCATGAACACATCTCTGCAAAGGTCGGAGGCCCAGCTTGGGACCCCGTCTCTCTCTTACCTTACCACAACAGCTGGGAAACCTTTGGTGCTCTCTGAACCTGAGTTTAATCTCTCCGTGACTTTCTCATCTGGGGGCCTTTGCCTTTGGACTTGCTCACTTTGGCAGCCAGCAGAGCCCAGGTCTAGCAACTTGCAGGGCACGATGCAAAGACGTGTTTCTTGCAGCGACCCTGCTCTCTGTGCTATGAAAATACCCTGCAGCCCAGGTGGAACATGCTCTAGAAATCGGCAGCGGGAGTCACAACCCCACAGTCCTTCCCTGGCCTGGGGACTGCTACACAAGTATGGTTTATCTGGGCAGATAATTCTGCTGATTTGATCCTTTTGGGCCTGCCACAAAGTGTGTTGTGCTTTGGATGGCTTGAGGCCCATGTGCTGCCCAGGTCTGGGCTGAATGTTACACCATCAGCATCTAAGAGAAAGGAGAAGCCACCCTGCCCTGGCAGATAATTCAACAGCCCAGCAGTGTGGATTCCTCAAACAGGCCTCGCCTGGGCAGTGTGGGCAAGCTTCCTGCATGCACCATCCCGTCTATTGGCATGCCACAGCAAGAGGGGCAGCTCGTTCTCCTTGGCCCATCCCCCATCTCTGCTGGCCAATGAGGGGGCAGGTTACTGGGTGCATATGGGGACCCCCCTTTTCAGTGGGAACTGAAATTTCACACCAGCAGTTTCCAACTGCTGCCCTAGTGGTAAAATGCCTGATTCTGAATTCCACGGGCTAGCCGGTGCCCCTGGCGCTGGAGTGCCCCCGAGTGGAAGTCTCACTCTTGAGACCTGCCAGAGCAAATCTTCCTCTTAAAAATCATAGTTAACAATCGTATCTTGGGCAGAACCACTCCTCCCCAGGCACATACTTCAGAACTTATAACAGGAGACACTAAGCATCAGCTTCTCTTGAAGAAGTAGCCTTGCTAAGGACCATCACCAGTGCAAAGATTAAAACAAATGTCTGGTCTCCACTCATTCAGTTCAGGGGGCTGGGCGGGTGAACAGGACATGATAAGCAATTCAATGAACCAAGCATGCATGCCACAGGCTGACAGGCAGGATTGCTGGGCCAGGATTGATGGTGGCCAAGAATGAAAGAAAAACTTCCCCTGGAGTGTGCAACAGCCCCGAAAAGGACAGGGAGAAAGATGGAAGGGAGTGAAATAGCAAGGAGAAAGCTTGAACCAAAGGCAGCTTTGTAGTAGACAGGAGAAACCGCTCTCTGCACCCTCCTCTTGTTCCCACCCACCAAAGAAACCCGTTGGATGCAATAGAGGATCTAAAGCAACCAATAAGAACCTGCCTCCCTATCTCCACCCCTCCCCATGAGCCTTGGCAGGAGGCTGCATTTTAACACATGCCCTCGTGGTTAGGAATCCACAGCTGCGAGAGGAGTTGAAGAGAGATCTTGGAAATGTCAGGCAGGAATTTCCCAGATAGCTGCTGCCTGCACTGCAGTGGATTGCACTCCTGAGAGAGCCGAGCAGTGACTGAAGGAACATCCTTTCCGGTTCAGGACTCTGCTAGGCAGCCGGGATTGTGTCAAAAGAGAAAGAACAGACAGGGTGACCAGTGAGAAGCACTGGAGATGCTCCAGCACTGTAAAAACTCAGCTCCATAGATAAATGCTACTGAGCGGACTTTTGAAATTCTAACCTTTTTGTCTGATCTGGTTTATTCCTGACTATGGGAAAACTCTTCTTTTGTAGGATTTTGCACCATCATCATCTTGGGAAGAGGGGCTAGCAAATGTTGTTAGTGCTTAGAAGGGGAGTAAATTCTAATCCCAGCTCTGCCACTGATTCCTATGTCCTGGGGCAAGTCCCCGTGCCTCAGTTTCCACACCTGTAAGACAGCTGTGCAGCTCTAATAACGAGGATTAATGAGTGACCACTGTGAGCTGCTCTGATTAAAGGCATCCATAGCCTTTGGTTCCTTGCTGCATGCTGGAAGGGGGGCTAGGTGTGTGTGTATGTGTGAATGCTCACTCAAACAATCCCTTGGAACGGGGAAGATGGATGATGGGATCTGAATCAGGAAAGGGCTCAAGAGCTGAGCTCCCCAGTGGCTGTGCCAGGCTTCTCGCTCACCGCATGAATGTTGCCTTGTTGTAGCCTGCCAGGCCTGCATCTGTGATGCGTGTGTTTTGTATAGATCCGTACCAGTGGGTGCATTACTGGCGCATTCACGCAGACTTTCCTGAGGCAGGCTCAGGAGGGTCACATGTCTGATGTTTCTCTGTGGGTGTGCACAGGGGGCAGGGTAGAGGGAGGAGGAAAGGAAATGGGGGGCCTCTGGAGATAGGGATTTTTGTATGCATACACTGCTTAAACCACATGGGGTCTGACTGGGATTTGATTTGATCCCTCTGCTCATCAGGTTCATCCCATCAATTTCCAGTGCTGTCTCCTAAGAAGGAGCAGCTGCAGCCTCTCTTTGTGGGGCCCTCACTTGGAGATGGGTTCTCTCCTTCTCCAGCCTGTGGGGGTGTTTCAGTTGCATTCTCTGAATGGACTGGGTCAGGGCTATTTAAAAAGATTATCCCTTCCAAATGGGCCTGTAGGAGAAGCTGCCAAAGGAGACGGGGGTGCGTAGTCCTGGATGGACCAGACACCCAGCTCTCACCTATGGCTCAGTCATGCCAGGATTATTAGAGGATAGGGGGTGGGCATTGGCTTTTAACCCTCTCCAGGTTTTGCCTTCTTCAGTAAATGCAGCACTGGATCGGGAGTCCTAGAAATCTATGTTGTCTCCTTGTCCCCGGGATGGCAGACATCTGGGCATGCTTCCCTCGCTATACCCTGTGTCTTGACGTGGAAGGGCTCACCTCTAGGGGCTGGAGGGAATTCAGTCTCTTGGGCCCATTCAGTTCTTAGCTCCTCTGTCGAGACCACCAGCAAAGGTGACACACCAATGATTAGCTACTCTGGTGTTTGTGATGTGGGCCCCAATCTGTCAGGAAATGAACTCAGACACTGAGGTGATGGCAGGCATACAAGAACCTAGCTAGATATGAGGCCAGCAGACAATTTCACATAAACTGCCTTTTGATGGGACGATCAAGCCAGGCCGAGGTTCAAATCAGTGACTGACTCTGGGAATGGGCCATGGGATGGATCACTTGATGACTACCTGTTCTGTTCATTCCCTCTGGGGCACCTGGCACTGGCCACTGTGGGAAGACAGGATACTGGGCTAGATGGACCTTTGGTCTGACCCAGTAGGGCCATTCTTATGTTCTTCTGACTCAGGTGAATGGGTCCATATCTCCTTGCCAAATTGCCAGTCTTCTCCAAATACCTGATAATCAATCTCAGCAAGTGGAATTTTCCTCCCGGAGGCCTCTCCCTCTGGATAAGATCTCATTGCAAGAGGCGAAAACAACACAGCCTTAAGACAGCACTGACAGGTTTCAGAGTAGCAGCCGTGTTAGTCTGTATTCGCAAAAAGAAAAGGAGTACTTGTGGCACCTTAGAGACTAACAAATTTATTAGAGCATAAGCTTTTGTGAGCTACTATGAAGTGAGCTGTAGCTCACAAAAGCTTATGCTCAAATAAATTTGTTAGTCTCTAAGGTGCCACAAGTCCTCCTTTTCTTTTTAAGACAGCACTGTGATGCTGTAATTCTTGTATCGTGCCTTGAATCTATGGTGATGGGCACACTAGAAACCACTAGATTAACTAGACCAGGGGTAGGCAACCTATGGCATGCGTGCCGAAGGCAGCACGCGAGTTGATTTTTCAGGGGTACTCACACTGTCCGGTCTTGGCCACCGGTCTGGGGGGGCTCTGCATTTTCATTTAATTTTCAATGAAGCTTCTTAAACATTTTAAAAACCTTATTTACTTTACATACAACAATAGTTTAGTTATATATTATAGACTTATAGAAAGAGACCTTCTAAAATATTAAAATGTATTACTGGCACGCGAAACCTTAAATTACAGTGAATAAATGAAGACTCGGCACACCACTTCTGAAAGGTTACTGACCCCTGAACCACCTCTTTGTTCCCTTTGAAACTGCCGAGTTCTGCCCAGGAGGGTGGCTGGTTGGATTCCCTGCTGCCAGGATGGTAGAACACATTCATCAGACAGCAAGTCATCTTAAACTAATGGTGGGACATTTAATAAGTAAGCTCTACCCTTCCCCCTCAGGCTGGGACCAAAACCAGCCCGAAGGGGCATGGATTCTTTCCAGTTGCCATCATCAGGCACTCACTGATCGTGTCTTAGTCTGAGCCAGATCTTTGTCTTTTCACTTTGCTTCTCTCTTCTTAACGATCAGCAAGGGGTCAGCCCTGGGTGGGGGATGTGTGTGACTTTATTTACTCATGCCCTTTCTGCAGGCACACTGAAAGGAACTGTTAGCATTTACTGATGTGTGTGACATCCAGGTATACCCATGTAAAATGGGGGTGGGGGACCAGGCAACCTGACAATTCCAATCCAAGGCACTTTTGAGGCTATTTTTAAATGGTTTGAGGTGCTTGTGGAAAGGAGAGTCCAATGGCATTGGCCAGAGGAAAGCAGAGTGCAGACAGGTGCTGGGCAGTCATGCCCCACAGCCCTAAACTGCAGCCCCCGCCCTACAGCTATTCCAGTTCTGGGTTCTCAGGCATAGCCCTGCCAGTGCCTCTCATTCCTGACCCACAGCCCCCACTTTGCTAATCCTGTCTGGGCTTCTCCTGAGCAGATATTGTCAGCTGTGCTGAATTGTGCCAGGCAATGTGGTGGTACTTAGTTGCAGAAAAAATTACAAAAAGAAAAGGAGGACTTGTGGCACCTTAGAGACTAACACATTTATTTGAGCATAAGCTTTTGTGAGCTACAGCTCACTTCATCGGCTGTAGCTCACGAAAGCTTATGCTCTAATAAATTTGTTAATCTCTAAGGTGCCACAAGTACTCCTTTTCTTTTTGCGAATACAGACTAACATGGCTGCTACTCTGAAACCTGAAAAAATTACAGAAAGGGTTAGGTGGAGACCACGTAAGTCACTGTTGCGTGGCCCGTGGAGGGTTTGCCTTCAGGTCCTGGGCAGTCACTGGCTGTTTCACCAAGTCCTCCACAAAGCTGGTGTCTCTCGTTGGCATGTTTTCGGTTCCTATTACTCTTTTGTCTTCTCTCCCTTGCAGTTTCCAGCAGAATCTGTTTCCTTCCTCTCTTTCTTTCTGTCATTTGTTTCTCCCTACTTCGTTCTGTCGCTCAGACCCTGGGAAGGCTTTTGTTTCTCAGCTCTTGCTTTGATCTTGTTAAACAAAAAAGCAAAACCTGAGAGGCAGGTCTTCTCATCCATCAGCCGGACTCCTCCACAATGAATTTCTGTACCCTCTTATTTGCTGGGGTGAAGAGAAGGCCCCCTCCCCCAATAACTCCAGCACCAGGAGAGGGGCCTGTGGCACAGGAAGTGCTGCTGATGAGAGAGACATAATAACCAAAGCATTTCTGTAATTCTCCCAAACTGAGCATGAAGCTCTCCATAGCCTTGGGGCTCTGCACTATATGGGAGCATGAACTATAGAGAACTAGAAGAGCTGGAGGCAACTGTGTGAACTTTGAAATCAAAGTCCAAGCATCCGCTTACCAGAGCACTGTTCATGTGCCAGAGAAGCATCATGGCTCATTCATAGCTTGGGTACTTATGGGTAGGAAGTGGCATCCTGGCCCACTAAACTGGCTCCCCCATTCCAGGAAGCAGGCTCCTATTAACAGGGGTGGAGGAAAGTTTGAGTGCTGGAGAGGGAGAAGATTCCAAATATTACCACTGTCGTGCAGTGTGCAAGTTAGTTTTGTTTTCTAGTGGGAGAAGGATGGTGAGGTGTCCCTGATATCCCAGCATGCAATGCATGCAGCCCTTTCCCTTTCATTAGCACTTTCCAGCTGATGGCCTGAGGGTGCATGAGTGACTGGAGCCTCCCTAGGAGATAGGACAGTGGTTTTAACTCCATTTTGCAGATGGGGAAACTGAGGCACACAAAGGGTAGGGACTGGACCCACGACCACACAGTCAGGAATAGAACTGAGGAGCCCTGGCATACAGCCCTGTGCTTTAACCACCACATCCCAAATGGACATGCAAGTGTAAGGCTGCTGTTCCCAGCTTCAGTGAGAGGAGCAGGGTGGTAAGACAGCTTCCTGGATTCCGCATAATGACAGGTTTCAGAGTAGCAGCCGTGTTAGTCCGATGAATGCATCCGATGAAGTGAGCTGTAGCTCACGAAAGCTTATGCTCAAATAAATTTGTTAGTCTCTAAGGTGCCACAAGTCCTCCTTTTCTTTTTGTGGATTCTGCATGTTTGGCTTCCTCAGCCCCTTGGAAGCTGCGTTGATGCAGGAATTGCCTCTTTGCAGCAGGTAAATGTGCATCGAGGTGCAGCCTCTGCTATGCTGCAGGAGCAGCCAGCTTGTCACCTGTTCAAATGGGGAACATCGGAGGTGATTGGTACCTGTCTGGTTTGGGGAGTCAGTGAGGCTTGGACCTGTGTCGCCTGGAGGGACAGACAACTTTCCTTGTTAGTACAAAGTCTGGTAGCTCCAACCTTCAGGAAAGACCTTAGGGCATCAGCTGGCAAATGAGTGGAGCTCAGACAACAGCCATGAGCAGGAAGTCCAAGACTGCCCCTCCACATGGCTCCTGTGCAGCACCCTATTCCAGTGCAGAGCATGCAGGACGAGCAGGGTACTGGGTGAGGAGGCTGCCTGGGGTAGCTGTGCAAAGAAAAGGTGTGAAATGGCCAGCACACTGGAACTGGTCCATTCTGTTATTTACACGGCGTTCCCCTGCCGTTTTCTTCCCCTTTCCTTGGGATCTGCATGAGGCAAAGTAGTGCTGCTCTGTGCAGTTATTGTCTCACAATTACACCATCAGCAGCCAGTCTGATTGTCCCTTGAGTCTTGCCCATCTTGGAGCAATCAATACAAAGATTTTGGTGGTTTTCAGTCAGTAAAAGCCAGCAGTAATTGACCCCTTCCCCTCCACCCCCACAGGGCAGCCTCAGTAGAGAGCCCGAGGACTGAACACCCCAGAGAAATGGGCTCCCCTTTGACCTGTAGAGGGGTTCCCCCAGGGTGGTGATTCACAGGCTGGCTCCTTTGCTGTCTGTGCTTTCTGTGGCACACCAAATGCTGCAGACGATAACCCGGCAGGTGACAAGGGGCGGTTTGCTCTTGCTTCTAATTGATAAAAATTAGCAACAGTAAACATCTCCCATGTTCCATCCCATCTGAAAAGCTGCAGAAAGTGATGACTAAGGTTCCACACAGCCCTGGGGCCTGCTGACTTGAGCTCTGCCCTGAAGAGGGCCATGATGTTGGCTGCACCCTCGGGGGCGGGGGAGGCGAATGTAGCCAGTTCTAGCTCACGGCCACCCAGCTACTGCAGCGTTCTCTCTCCGGGGAGACGATCACTGTGCAGGGACAGCTGGTGTGCATCTGAGCCTGATCTAAAGCCCACTGAAGTCAGTGGGAGCGTTTCCATTTGGATCGCAGCCTCACTGACAGGACCGGCTCTAGGCACCAGCAAAGCAAGCACATGCTTGGGGCGGCACAATTCCAGGGGCAGTATTCCGGCCACCCTTTTTTTGTTTGTTTGGACAGTTGCATTCTCAGAGCTTGGGGCGGCAAATTTTTTGCTTGGTGCAGCAAATAACCTAGAGCCGGCTGTGCTCACTGAGGGTGTGAGGAGGGGAAGGATACCTCGTGTCAGTCAGTACCAATAAAAGTGACCAAACACCATTTCAGAGCCGGTGAAATTACGGACACACCTGTGGAACCCAATCCAAACTTTTCACTCGAGTTTGTCCCAGGCATTTATTGCTAGAGGATGTGAAACCACAATAAACAGGGAAGAGTCTCTGTAGCCAGAGCACTTTGCTACATAAAAATAGCATAGTGCTAAAGCCAGGGCAGCCCCTGTGCTCCTGCTTCCGGCGCTTGAGTGGTTACTCTGAGTTACGTGGCTTCCCCTGTGAGCCGGACCGCATGTCTGGTGATGAGAAATCATTACAAATTACAGACTTGGAGAGACTGGGACCAAGTGAGCCTCCTAAATGCTGCCCGACTACGGGCAATCTGTGCTGTGTGTGACAAATAATGGCTGACTTTTCCATTGCCAGGAAATGAATCACTGAGGAGACCAAACCAAGATCTAGGAAGCTGCTGGAAGACTGATGCATACTAACTTCACTATCTAATAGTCTGTCCAGCCATTACTAACCAATGTCAGCAACTAGGTAACAAACTGCCTTTATCTCTGTCTACCCCTCGCCCTGTGGTCTGGGATCAGTGGATAGGAGTGTTAGTTTCCCACCTGCTGGAAATTGTGTCTCAAAGAGGTAAGGTAGGACTTAGGCCCACCACCCCCACACATGAGCTGTGTATAAGATGCACCATGTGTTAAGAGGAGACCAAGGACTTCGAGGCTCATTAGGAAGATACATCAGGGGAGGGCTGGGTGAACTGACCAGAGGGAAATCCCAAAGCTCCGTTTAGAAGGAGCAGGCTGGGATCCCAGGGTCAGCATCATGTGCTGCTGTGCATGTGATCTGAGTCCAGGGTTGGGCAATGGGAAAAGAGCCGCAGCTGGGGAGTAGAGGTAGCACCATACCCCGCTCTCAAGCCTCAGCGACAGTAGTGGGCTTGGCCCTTTCTGGATGGAAGGGCAGGTTGGCTCACTGCAACAGTGAGGCCTTGAGTGGGGGCAGGAAAGTAAGTTTCTGGGTTACAGGGGTTGTATCTGGGCCGAACTAGCTGTTTTCATGCCTTGGAGTGTAGGATGTATCAGCTCGAATTCAAGTTCACCTGCTCAGGCTCCTGCCTGCAATGGCCAGTACTTGAAGTTTTAAAGGAATTCCGAAAAAGACCTCGAGCCTTAATGCACCTGGCCTATTGTGTCACAGAGACAAATGCCTTCCTGCTGTGCTCAAGTCATATCCTGAAGCCTGAGATCTGGGTTTAGCTTGTATATTTTTGGTCATAAAATCCAGCCCTGGCTTGTGGCTCACCAGCCTTCTGCAGCAGCTGATTCCATGCTCTGGCAGTAGTAAAGTGTTTCCTTTCATTCATTCTTACGTGACCTGCCTTTAATCCCATTATGTGACCTTTGCTGCAGGGTGCCGGTCCCGCGCATAAGCCTTGGGAGGAAGAGACATGTTGAAGGGGAGGCATTTTCTGTGCTTAAATCCCCAACCCAGTCTCCACCCCACACTCTGTTCAGGAGCACCAAGTCCCAGACCCTGCAGGAAGGAGAGTTAGTGCAGTGGCAGGGAGGTCGTATGGTCAGACTCACCACGAACTAGCTGCTATGGTGCTAGGTGCACTACATTCAAATCAGACTTCAAATAATGTGCCCACCCCAGCTTAGCATAACTCCCCCCGGCAGACTATGCTTCAGGGGCCCAGCATGTGAGAGCCTGGGGTCCTACGCCTGCATATGTGACACACTGACGCTGAGGCCTGCCCTGTGTTATTGTGGACATGACATCTGATCTTGTGACTAGCTGGAGAGTGGGGAGAGGCCAGGGGTGGCAGGGCAGAGCCCTAGTAAACTTAGCTGGGGGGGGGGGCTCTGCAGTGTACATGCTGCTGGCTGCCATGGCTGATGGAAGGGGTGGAGGAGGTGGCAAAAAGGGCTACAGGGCCTTTAATTTTCTTCTCACTGGCATTAGCTAAGAGCATCAGGGAATGTCTGTTCTCAGGCCCTCTTCCTCTGGAGAAGCACAAAGAATCTCAAAGAGGGAGAAGCCTGGAGTGGGAGCCCCTAGGAATAAGGGGTGAGTGGGGGATGCTAGAGCCTTTCCAAGCCTGGGGGTGAAGAGTCGCCTCTCCTTGGGCTGAGCCACACTTGGCTGGGGGTGCTCATTCATGGTGTGCTCCCCAGAGGTGCTGGCTCAGCGGGAGCTGGGGGTGCTCAGCACCTCGTGTCCCTGGAGAGGAGAGAACTAGCAGAAATGCCGTGTGCTCTGCAGAGTGCGATGCAGATGCCAGGAAGCCGGCTCGCTTCCCAGATTGCTCAGCACCCCTGGCTGCCTTAACAGTTCTGTTCATTCTGTTCCAGGGAGCAGCCAATCTTCAGCACTCGGGCCCACGTTTTTCAGATCGACCCAGCCACAAAGCGAAACTGGATCCCTGCTAGCAAACATGCCCTGACTGTCTCTTACTTCTACGATGCCACGCGCAACGTGTACCGGATCATCAGTGTGGGCGGCACCAAGGTGAGGGCCCCATGCAAACCAGGCAGCTTGTCAGCAAGCATCTCTCGGGCTGTGTTCGCTGAGTGCTTCCTGCTTCCCTCATACACCACGCTGGGCAGCCCTCAGAATGGAGTGCTCCAGCATCTCCACAACTGGGCATGGAAAGTGTTACAGCCAGTTTCTTTACACTGATGTATTTAATATCCAAGGTGAATTTAGGGCTGGTGGAAAGACAGCGCTGGGACTGATAGCCCTATGCACAGAGCATGCCTAGCACAGGGACCCACTTCCTCCCACTGGTGAGCCTGGCCTTATGGCTGCGGGGAGCCCTCTTGGCCTCTGAGGGCTGCTCTGGTCCTTCTGACCCTTGGCCTCTCTGCTGATGCCAGTTGTGGGGGCAGGTTTTGTGGCATGCCCTAGACACAGGACCCATTTGTGTCACATGGCCTGTCTGACTGGAAAGACTTTTGCTCACTGGTAACTTGGGCTGGTGTCCTAGAGGTAAAAGGCTCCTGTATAGCACCATGATGGGTGAATGATAAATGTGAGGAAATTCCCAGAGCCATCCCACGCTGTAGAGCTTTGGAGAGTACAGTCCATCTTGCAGAGTACAGCAATTCCACTTTGACTGAGAGTCCCCATTCCTTCTCCCCACAGGCCATCATCAACAGCACCATCACCCCCAACATGACCTTCACAAAAACCTCCCAGAAGTTTGGACAATGGGCGGACAGCCGAGCCAACACAGTATACGGGCTGGGCTTTGCCTCGGAACAGCACCTCTCCCAGGTAACGTTGCAGGGCCTGATGGCAGGCGGACCCACGCAAGCAATGAGTGGGAGCTGGGGGGAATCCATTCCACCAGGAATGCCAAAGGAAGTATCAGATCAGGTGTCCATGCTCTGAGGAGGAAGGGTCTGGAAACAGAATCAGGTACAGTCTGATCTGGTGCGGTGTGGAGCTGGGAAACCCTAAAATGTTCTGAGAGACAGAATGAATGTCAGAGTCACATTTTCACATGTGCCTGGAGTGACATTTTAAAAAGTGACATAGGCTGCTAGAACCAGATCCTCACAGATATTTAAGCTCCTAACTTCCACTGATTTCGGGACCCTTGAGGACCTGCCTGAGTGTGTAATGGTCTGTCTACACTGCAGTCAGAGGGGCAACTGCAGCACGTGTAGACACACCTGGGCTAGCTTTGATCTGTCTAGCTCAAGTGACAATAGTAGTGACTCCTGTACAGCCCTTCTCAGGCCCCGGTCTGTGCTCATGCAACTTGGCCATAGGGGCTGGAACTAGGGGTGCGGTGGGTGCTGCATCACCCCCTGGCTTGAAGTGGTTTCCATCATATACAGGGTTTACAGTTTGGGTACATGGCTCTCAGCACCCACACCATACACATTGTTTCAGCACCCCTGAGCTTGGCCATCCCGCTGGGTGCTGGCTGGATCAAAGCACACTTGGGAATGTCTACAGATTGCACTTAGCCACTTCTGACAACATTACTGAACACTTTTGTACGGTATGGGCACCCCCACAGCAAGGACTCAACTCCCCAAACCCCAGCCCAGCAGGCACTGAGCTCAGTGGAAAAGCCAGTGTGGACTCTTGGTCCTGGTCTGGGATGGGGTGGAGCCGTTCTCTGGACATTACCGCTGGCTTGGGGAGGAAGCAAAAAACATGCCAGATCCCTGGAAGGAGGCACAGAGAGGGAAAAATAGTGACAGGAGGAGGGAAGTAAACCCTAACGACAGTTCTCGTTTGTCGGATGTTTCTGTAAGACAGTAGAGTGACCCTTTCCCCATCTCCCCCCTGCCCCTCCTAGTTTGCGGAAAAGTTCCAGGAGGTGAAAGAAGCAGCCCGTTTGGCAAGGGAAAAATCGCAGGATAAAACGGAGCTGACCAATCCTGCCCTGAACATTACGTCTCACCAGGTAACTTTGGCAGCTGGGGTGGGGCTGGAAAATGGTCACCATCGCATTGTCCTCTGGCAACAGGGGCAGAGCCCATCACTTTCCGCAGAGCACTAGCTACCAACTGGAAGGGCCCTGAATGCAAATCCCCATGTGAGGCATCGGGCACTGAGCCAACCGGCCTTTGCAATTCCAATCCCTGTCACTCACATCTACAAAAGCATCTAGAAAAGGGCTCCCGTGTCTGTGGAGAATGGCCCGTGCCAGGGCTCCCCTGGGTGTATTTCATTAAGGTAGTGCTGATGGAGTGGGGTAGTCACTAGCCAGCCCCTCCACTTTTCTCTCCCCTGGAGACCAAGCCGCATCCCAGGTCTCCCTGGCGGCATGTGGAAAGCTTGACCTGTCTCCCTAAACCAGCCTCCGGTGCCTGATGGCCAGAGGAGAGAAGACGGGCCGTGGTGCATTCTACCCCTCTTCTCCCCACGGCAGCTCTTTCCCTGCGGGTGCATCCCAGAGGTGGCTGTGCATTTCCCTGATCTCCGGGCAACAGGAGGGGAGCTGGGGGATGAGGACACTGCGTTCTCTGGGCTGAGTACAGATGGAGCAGCAGCCCAGGAAGAGGAGGCAGTGCGAACAGCACCTTGGCCTGCAGGAAAAGGAGGAGGAGGAAGCTCTGCGGAGACTGGAAATGCCGTACATGATGGAGCAAAGGGAGAAATCTCTCCAATGTGGCTCCCATTCTCTCTCCCTAAGGGGTGGGAAATGGGGAAGGGAATAGAGAGCAGAGTGGGGGCAGCAGAGTCAGCGCCCACCAAAGCGATGGGTCATCGTGTGAGAGCTCCAGGGGCTAGTCTGGGATCTGTCAGTCATGGGGAGGGCTCTGCTCTGCACACCAGGGAGAATGTGCCTGTGTGTATTGGGGACAGAACACTTCCAGCACCTCGGTGCAGGCTCACAGCACGGGGCTTAACGCAGCTGCTGGTTCAGAACTGCTCAGTGTAACTGCAGCTCAGGAGAGGGTGTCAGTGACTCTCATTCCCTGCTGCCTATTCAACTCAGCAGCACTAAAACTGGACCAAGGCAACCTGACCACATTGGCTACTGCTCTGAAGGGGAGTGGGTGCAGGGGGCATGTTGGATGAGGCATCGGCCCTATATGCTTCCTTCTCATCTCTCCCCCTCTTCTGTGCGTGGGAGGGAGGAGGCAGAGGCAGTGGGTGGCCTTCCCAGCCAGCCTCGTTCAGAGGGTCAGGGCCACCATTGTCACAGCACACAACTCTCTGACAGCCTCTTCTGCTGCCTCCATGTACTCATACCATGCTCAAGGCCATGATACCAGTGTCTGGGTGAGAGAAATTGTGTCAACTGGCCAGGTGCATTGTGGGCAAGGTCACCTTCCTCTGTACCATCCGAGATTGACTGCTGCTGGAGGAGGCAAGATACTGGAAGGAGGGAGCAGGCAGGTGGGGAGAATTATCTCCCCTGCTGCACCCGCACCCCCCCCAGACACAGAAGGGTCGGCTGCTCCTTCCTTTGCAACGCTTTGCATGTCTAATTCCCAGCTCTGCCCTTGTAGTGCTTAGCTTCATCGCCTGAGATCCGGGCACCCAGCCCTTCCATCCATGGAGCTACACATGGCTCTCCCCGGCTCTGCTCCTTCGGGGAGTGCGGCTGGCTCTTTGGAATTTGAACCCCCGTCTCTTGCTGCAGAGCGCATGTCACCCCCTACATGTCACTCAGCCTCCAGTGCTTAGTAAAACCTCCTCTGGAGACGACAGAGAGCCCCATTCCCCTCTCACGCCAGCCTCAACCGGAGGCTCCCCCATCGACTTCAGAGACATTAGATCAATGTAAAGCTGGGGGAGTGAGAGGAGAATCAGGCTGCCCTCCTCCTCTGTCTGGGTCTGGCGCTGGCAGGCAGTCAGCAGGCCCGGGCCTGGGAGTGAGCTGGGCACTGCAGTTTCTGAGATAGAATACCCTGTCAGCTGAGCTAATGCTGCTCTGGAAACGGTACTTTTCCACGGCAGGCGACTGATACTCCAGCTCCCATGTGAGGGATTAATATCCCGCCTCCTGCAACATCACATGCTCGCCCCAAGGGCGACCACTCGCAGCACAACCTTTGGGTTTGCACCCCTTGTCAGGGCGTAACCTTGCCTGGGACAGCTGCTGCAGTACAGTGAGCAGGGTAAGGCAGGAGAGATCTAGGGAGAGAGCCATCTATACACACAGCCCATAACCCTACTGCCTGTCTCTATACACACACCCGCCCCATCGCTAGTCTATATGAACACACTTGCACTGCCCCTCCCATGCCCCACCAACCTGCAGGCATATGCACACACATCCTTTCCATACTTCTCACTGTGTGCCTATACACACATGCACCATCCCATACACCTTGCTGCTTGCCTGTACAGACACATGCTCCCTGTCCACTGCCAGCCAGGACACACACACTGTCCTGCACACCCCTCCACTGGCCTGCACACACACACCCCCTTTCATACAGTCCATCGTTGGCCTGTACACACGCACCCCGTCCTGCACGCTGCTGCCAGCCTGTACAAACACCCTCATACACCCTCTTGCTGCCTGCCGTTTTTGGGTCTTCACACGTAAATAGCTGATTGATCTGGCCTCCCTGGTTCCCTGCGTTTCCCTCAGCTCCAGTGTCCTTAAGCTTCAGACTTTCAGAGCTGTGGATCTCAGTTTGCAGAAGCCCTCCTCTTAGGGGCCATTTACCCGTCCATCATGTCCTGCTTCCGCAGACCCAAGGTATCTCAAGTTGGGTGCCCCACAATGCGAGGCCCCTAAAAGCAGGGGGCAGTTTTGAAAATGTCCCTGGGTGCTGAGCACCCTCAGCTCCCGTTCACTCTGTTGGAAACCAGACTCTTCCCCTTCCCCTGCCTCAGTTTCCCCATCTGTAAAATGGGGGTGATAGGTGAGTGGGCAGGCAGGCAGGGGTGTGTGTTTATAAAGCACTTTGGGATCGTGACATTCCTAGTCACCCTTCTTGGTCAGAGCCTTTCTCTTCAGGCCTCTCCACACACTGACTTTCAGCATAGCTCAGGGCCCTGTCTTGCTCATTTACAGGCATCAGCAGATTCCTAGGCCAGGTGGTTGTCCTTACCCTGGAAAGTCACTGAGATCAGGTGGCTGGGTGTTTGTGGGCTACCTATAAACCCTGGAGGACTTCTCTGGTCCCAGGACTGGAAGGAGAAGACTCAGCCAATCCCAGACTGGGGGGCTCTGATGTCTAGCACTCAAGCTGTCTTTTTATAGATCAGTTTGTAATTTCTGTGCCTACTTTCTTCCTTGCTGTCAGCAGATGTGCAAGGAGCTGGGGGCTCTCAGGTGGCTGCGGGGTATAGAATCTGCTTGTGCCACCTGCATATACATCCCTGCTCTGTGGTGTCTATTCTCCCCAGGTAGCAATCTGGAAGGATCTTTCGATAAATTCCATTGGTATTCTGTCCTGATGCACGCAGGGAGCAACAGTGCCATGGAGCAGGGAGTGCACTTTGGGGCAGGGACTGCATCTCCCTTGTGTTCGGAGGTTTCAGAGTAGCAGCCGTGTTAGTCTGTATTCGCAAAAAGAAAAGGAGTACTTGTGGCACCTTAGAGACTAACAAATTTATTAGAGCATAAGCTTTCGTGAGCTACAGCTCACTTCATCGGATGCATCCGATGAAGTGAGCTGTAGCTCACGAAAGCTTATGCTCTAATAAATTTGTTAGTCTCTAAGGTGCCACAAGTACTCCTTTTCTTCTTGTGTTCGGAAAGTGTCTAATGCCTGGCGGGTACTACTGCAGTATAAGTGGCTCTTGCCTTCTCCATCTCTGGCCTTCAGGGGCTCCCTTCTCGTCCGAGCTCACCGCTCACCTGCTAACCCAAGGAGCAGAAACTAGACTGGGCAGCTGAACTCAGGCATCCTACCCAGCGGGCCAGTCACTAGCTACAGGCCCCTGCAGAATCCACAATCTCCATCTCCCTGACAGGTTTATAGGTCACTATGTCTTGGAGCCACCCGGGAACAAGGCAGATGGCAGAGGGGTGGGGCAGCAAGGCCTGAACCCCTGAAGCCACAAGTTTGGGGCCAAAGAACTTGCCACCTTAAAAAAAATGCACATAAAGTGCGAGGAACGTCTGGTGAACTCATCGTGGAGCAGCTGGACTCTGAGCCCACCAGCTCAGAGATTCTTGTGCTAGGTCTGCTGCCAGAGGCACAAGGTGTCACCACGGGCTGGGGCAGTGAATGCGGGAGCCACTAACCAGTGTGGAGAGGGGCTTATTAATATGAAAACAAACCTATGCCTCTGTCATCCATCCATCTATTCATCCATCCCCTCCCCCATCCATCTATCCAGCCCTCTATCCCTCCATCCATCTGTCTATCCCTCCCTCCCTCTATCCATCCCTCTATTCCTCCATCTATCATTCCCTCCATCTATCCCTCTACCCCTCCAACCATTTATCTATCCCTCCCTCTATCTATCCATTCCTCCATCCATCTATCCATCTCTCCCTCGGTCCTAGTTTGTCTGTCTGTCTGGCCAAATATTTTGCCCATCCTTTGGTGCCTTGGGCATCTGTGCTGGTGTCAATCAAACAAAGAGATCAGGTGGGAAGGAAGCACACACCCCTCCCCAGTCCTATTCCAGCCCCTCCAGCATCCCTCTCTGGAGATTCCCGCACCTTAACCTCCACAGTCTAAAGCCCTGCAGCCTTTGGCAGCCTTCCTGGAGCTGAGATGGGGATCTCTCCATTCAGCGCTTGTTGATGTCATGTCTAGGCAGGCCACAAGGGTTGCTGCTGGTGATATGAGATACTCCATCCCCCCCAGGTGCTGAATGGAACCTGGGGTCACCCCACAGCAGTGCAGAGCACTGACCTATGGAGCCCCGTGCCTAAGCTCTTCTAATGAGTCAGCCTATGTAAGACGCTGGGTGACTACATGGCCCAGATCTGCCTGACGTGTGGTAACCCCCCTGCAGGTGCTGCCCAGCACCGTCATCAGCTCCAATGGGCCGGGAGACGATAAGCTGTTCCGGAGCCAGAGCGCCGACGTCGAGATAACAACGGAGAAGGAGCGGCTGAAGAAGATGCTCTCTGAAGGGTGAGGCGAGGGCTTAGCTGGGGCTTTCAGGTCCCAGCCTAGCTGCTCAAGGCACTCTCAGGTCCAGTCCCCAGTGGGGAAGGGGGATCCCAGCATTTCCCATCCAGGGAGGAATTAACTCTTCCCGTCTCCCCGGTTTCCGGCTAACACGGTTGCTCCCACAGACTCAGGGTACAACCCTGGGACGCCCACCATCTCAAGCCTAGTGCTCAGAGCAGGACCCTTTTCTGTTCTCCTTCTGGCTGTATGCTGCCCCTAAAAACCCACTGCTGCCTTACATGAGGACATAAGAATGGCCATGGTGGGTCAGACCCATGGTCCATCTAGCCCAGTATCCTGTCTTCTGACAGTGGCCGGTGCCAGGTGCTTCAGAGGCAATGGACAGAACAGGGCAATTATCGGGTGATCTATCCCCTGTTGCCCAGGACCCAGCTTCTGGCAGTCAGAGCCCCCATCCATATATCACTCCCCATTCCACCACCAGGAGATCACTGCAGCTCAGGGCTGAAGCATTTTGGCCAAGCAGCTTGTACACACAGTGGAGACGAAGGGAGGGCTCTGCCCTAGGTCCGTGGTCCGAGGTGTCCGATGTTCACACCTGTCTAACTGGCCCAGGGCTGGGCTGGTGGTAATTCTCCTGGGGATTCCAGGCAGATCTTGTCCCTTTCTGTTTTGAAGTCTTTGGGCTGGATTCTGCCCTGGGACTGCCTGGCGTGGGCGTGGGGGTGAGGAATGACAGTGTTTGCATGTTAGGAGGTGTTTGAAGCTAAGTGTCATTTGACCCCCGCAAAAGCCTCTGGGGTTTAATTTGGTTCCATTTAGTCACTTTACTGCAACGCAAACTCAGAGTCAGAGCAGCTGGGTGGGTTCCAAGCCCCAGGCTGCAAAGTCCCTTCTTGGCAGCTCAGCCTCCTCGCCGTGGCTGCTAATCTGGCAGGGGGACATCTCCAGCTCCAGCGCCATGCGAGCATGTTGCTCGCGAGCATGTTGCTCCCGAGCAGCTGAGGCATCCCATCAGCTGCTCCTCCACTACGGCGGGAGCCATGTGGATGGTCACTCATTCCCTGCCCCCCTCCCAATTCCCAAAGCCAAACATGGCAATGGCAGGAAACAGACACAGGCCTGGCACAAGTGTCTAGATTCAGGAAGTGAGATTGAGACCAGGTTGAAAGCAGCCTGGGCAGCCCTAGCAGCCCCATCCCTTCTGCCCTCTGGGAGCATGTGGTCACCACTGACCCATGGATCAGGGAGAAGCCTGGGGGTCCTGTAGGTCAGAGCCCTGCCATAGAGATTAAAGACAAGACTCTCCATCTACGGGTCATTTAACCCAGCCATTGCTGGCGAGGGAGGCTTCTCCCCAGCCACATTCAATGGCATGTCCCAGGCAGAATGTCAAGAGGGGAGGACAGTTAGGCAGGGCAGCAGTTTGCCCAGGAGGAGGCCATGTCCCTGTCGCCAGCAGACCTGCGCTTCTGACGGGAGCTTGCAGTGTTTGTCTTGTGTTGGAACTCACCATAGCTCAGCGCTGAAGCCATGGTTTCCAGGATGGCCTCCTTGGTGTTCTGAAGGGTGCAAGGCGAGGCAAGAGCAGCCCCTGGATGGGCAGGGTCACGGTGGCCTGAGGTCCCGTCCCGCGGGATTGGCTCTGATTAGGGCATGTCTGTGTTGGGCATTGGCTCTTCAGAAAGCTGCCCAATGGGGGAAGGGAAGCCTCTCTGCTGAGACACCCCCGGGGGAGCAGAGACCTCTCTCCCTGCCTCTCACTCCCGGCTTGTGGTTCCCTGCCCCTTCCTGCAGCTCGGTGCCTGAGGTTCAGTGGGAAGCTGAATTCTTCACCCTCCAGGACAACAACAACAAGCTGGTGGCTGCCCTGCAGGAAGCCAACGCCAGCGTGGAGCAGTGGAAGAAGCAGCTGGCCGCGTACCAGGAGGAGACAGAGACGCTGCGGCTGCGGGTGAGCACAAGGAATGGGGCAAGGTGGCACCCTGGTCTCAAAACTGCTTGTGGGCCACATGCTTTGGGTGTCAGTGGGAGATCGGCTGCAGATGAAGGGTTCTACCTGGATGTCAGCGGGTTACGGCTGTTGCCATAATGGATCAGACCATTGGGCCATTTAGCCTGCTGTCCTGCCTCCTGTTTGCTGGTGATAGGTGAGGGCTCCAGAGAGTTAGATCCCCAAACTTCAGTCCCCTTCCTAATAGCCCAGCAGGATGGGACCTCGCATCAGACTGTGGGGGCCAGTGAGGGCAGCAGCTTCAACAGCTGTTACTGAGCATGCTCAATACAAGCCAAGCAGTGAAACTGGGGGGACATGTAACCCTGCATGCCCCCTTGCCCCGCGTTGCCTCTGGACAGCATTTTATTAAGGAGCCAGAGATACTGCTGCTGAGTGACAGCAGGTCCTGCTCCCCTGCCCTCCCTTCCTGCAGAATGGCTGGTACAGCAGGGTGGGGTTTGGGAGGGGAGCATGTGGGAGTGTTTCTCCCTCACTCCTGTTGCCTGAGGTTCCCCAGCTGCCACCCGTGATGAGTGAGAGCTGTGCTCCCCGTCACGTTCACCTCCTGCCCCTGAGCCATGCACCTGGGCAGCCGTCTGGCCTGGCAACAGATGGGGTGAAAGACACTCACACTGCTAAAATTAGCTCAGAGCAGCAGCTGATCCCCGACAAACAGGCCCTTGTATCCAGCCTTTGATGAAACAATAGGGGCTGTTGACCTACCTAGTTGGGGAGAGATCCCGGATCAGCTGTGCCTGCGGCAGGGGGGAGGAGTGACAGTCACATGGCAAGGCTTGCTGGGGAGAGGAGTTTTGGGAAGGCAGCTGCGGAGTCTTTGCAGGATTTGGTTGGGAAGGGACTACAGAGCCCTTGCAAAGGGGTTGTGGAGCCTTTACACCTCTAGGCCAGTTTGAGTTACATGCAGGTCTGTAGGAAGCAGCAGTTGTTCTCGGGCGAGGTAGGGCTGTTCAGTAGTCCCGTTGGTGGTTTCCAGCTCAATACCCAGTGAGCATCGCAAAGAGAGTCTCCAGGCCTGATGCTAATTCTCAGCAGAGACACCAATAACTGAATAAGCCACAAAGAATGAACTTCCCTCTCACCCCTAGAGGATGCCCTGCGAGGCGTAGCTGGGACGCATGGCAGAGGTGTGCACACGTGGGTGGTGGGAGGGGGAAGTTTGTGTCGCCTGCCACTGCCCCCACAGCAGCTGCTGTGGGGATTAACCAAGGGCCTCAGAACCAAGGGCTGCCGATCCCTCCCCCATCCCCTGATTGTTCAATGTTCTGCCATCAAAAGAGATGGTCGTGGGTCTAATGAGACTGGCTGACCCCATAAATGGGAACTTGGAAGAACCGGGGAAAATATCAAGAGTCAAGAGTGTCCAGAGAGTTGCCCATTAACAAACCAGAGCATCTGCTGGCTCACTGCAAGATGCTCCCATCATGGGGTCAGGGGTGGCCTCCAGGGGCCCAGAGCTCTGAGGATCATGACGGCAGTGATCCTGGGAATCTGGCAGCTTATGATCACCGGCATCAAGCTAAGCCTGCTGCAGGCCCAGCCTACCTCATGTAGCCTGGTGTATCCCACCACCGCACACCCCTCTACTGGAGCTCCCCTGTTGGAACCACACCAGCAGAGCTCAGTGCCGACAAGGTAGAGGGTTTTCATCCTAGGTGCGGGTCCTAGGATGAACTTTTCAAAGCGAATCCTCTGCCGGTTAATTATTTAAGCTTCTGTGCAGCATTTTTCAGAAACAGAGAGCACCTTGGCCAAGCCCTGCCCCTCGTTAAGACTGGTGCAAATCTGTGGTAACTCCACTGACTGCAGCAGAGCCTCTGGCTCCACAGGGGCAGGACTGAGAGCAGAACCTGTCCCTCTGCGCACATTTTAGGGTCGTGCGACTGATGTCAGCTGGCCAAGCTTTGCTGGAAGTGTGAGACTGCAGGGGAAGGGGGAACAGGGCTATAGATAGAGCGTGGGTCTGATGTTTGTTGGAGCTTGTGATCTGCACCGATGGGAGGGAGGGAATCTTTGCTCACGATCAGCCCGGCGGGAGCCACCGGACAAGATCTTGCTTCTGTGCAAAGTGAGACTGAGGATTCCAGTCACTGGTCAGGGGCTGAAAGGCCACCAGAAAGGCCCTGTATCTCTGAGTCTGGGGGAGGGGAGAGTCTGGGAAGGGGGTATACCTGGTTGGACTTGGAGTTTGGAGGAGGAGCAGGGGGACCCTTGGGGGAAGAGGAAAGGGGAGATTCTGGTGGAAGAAGAGAGGGGTACTTGTGCGGAAGGGGAACCTCAGGGGAAGAGGCAATGAGTATCTGGTGGGGGAGGGCCTTGGGGGGAGATGTACCTGGCAGGAGAGGAGGAGATCATGGCTGAGTTTTGCCTGGTTAGGGACTGTCATGTGTTCCTGACCCTTGGGTCCCTGGTGCCATTTGCTAACGTCCCAGCACAGACAGAGCAGCAAGAGAATCTTCCATGCCCAGCGCAGCTCTCCAAGGAGCGTGGGGGGCGGGCGGCTAGACATGGCTGCCGCCCCATGTTCCCTGCTGTGCAGCAATAATGTTGGGGGCTCGTGGAAGCCTTTGGTCTGTAGAGGCTAAATACCAAGGTGACAGGCACTCCGAAATCCCGTAGAGAGGTGGGGGCCAGCTCGGAGAAGGGCTGGTAGCAGCGATAGCTGGGGCAAGCTCATGGAGAACTGAAGCCTCAGATACCTTGTTCCTGGTGGGCACTGGGATGGAGTTTCCCAGCTTTACCAGCCCATGTTTACACACTGAGCGGAGAGCGACAGTGGGAAAGATCCTTCCCCTTTAAATATCCCCCCAGTCTGGCCAGGAGGGCTTTAGGACGGCGGTGCCAGATCCTCCAAGGAGCAGAGTCTGCAATTGTGGGGTGGGCATGTCCTAGTTAGAAGCCACAAGGCTCCCTCTCTTTGTGGCTGCTGGGGTCTGGGGGCTTCTGGGCAGGAATAATCACCTTGCTCATCAGCTGAAAGTTTTGTCTCAACCTGCCTCAGTGCACAAGCCCCTGCCCAGCCCCTTAGCTGCATCCCGAAGCCTGTGCACCCAGCTCCGGCAGACACGCAGCACCGTGACCCAATTCCCTCCTCCCTGCATATCTGTGTAGGTAGCTGAACTGGAGCTGCAGAGAGCCCACGATCCCTCCAGTGAGGGCAGCAAGGAGGAGCTGAGCCAGACGCTGGAGGAGCTGGAGCTGCTGATCAAGGCTAAAGACGAGGTAACAGCAGTGGAGCAGATGAGGGCACAGAGCAGCGGCTGAACGACCGTGGTGCCCCAAAGGAGTGAATATGAGTGAATCTTGGGCTGTCGTCGCCACACCCCACAATGCTACCCTCTATCTCTCCCCTCCTCCCTGGCCTGTGGGGACGCCCCGGTCCGCTCCCGCCGCTCTCAGAGCGAGTTCTGTCCCGGGCCCAGGGAGAAGAGCATGGAGCCCTGTGTTCGTGCTCAGATAATGACCCCCAGATGGGTGAGTGAGAACTCTGTTCTGTGGCACTGGGCCAGCCCCAGCTTCCATAACGTTGGATGGTTTCCTGCCCTTTAGCAAACCCCTGCCATTTCCCCCACTCCCTGTTGGTTTTGTGCCCGTCACTCTACCTCTCTCCAGCGAACGTAGCAGCTGTTGGGGCTACACTTCGCTGGGTACTCTGCAGAGCAGATGTCTGTCGGGGCCCTGGGGCCCCAAGACACTTCCTGAAGCATGTTCTTCCTCCTCTGTGCAGAGTGGTGTGAAAAGCCCCTGCGTAAGGAAGGGCAGTTTCCCAAGGAGAAGAGGGTCACAGGTCAGCACTGAAGGGGCCCCGTGTGGCCTCCTGGCCAGCTCACAAAAGAGAATTGAGGCTAAATAGGTGCGAAGCCTGAGAGTCCCCATGTGAAGGCTTCTGGTCCCAGGCCAGGGCATCAGACAGCCCCTGCCTCACCCCTCCCATGACAACCTCTGGTGTAGCTGGTTCAGCTGCAGATGGCACAGCCTGTCCCACATGCTCACCCCTCTCCTCAGCTGCTATATTTAACCTCTGGCCTAGTTATTGTCTCTTGCTTTCACAGCATGTACATTAATGATTGAAAGCAGAGCTTTAATTACAGGGGCTGGGGGAGGGGAGATGGGGAGAGAGTCTCTGGGCTTTGTTCATTTGCACCTTCTTCCCTAGATGTGCCAAGCGGGTGGGTGGCAGCGCCGGGGGATGCTCCTAGCAAGGGGTGGGGATGGGAGTTTGTTCTGCAGATTGTTCACTGTGTGTCTGGAGCGAGAGCTCTGTCTGCCCCCATTGCCTGCTGAGGAGAGAGGGGAAAGGCCGTGGTGTGAGGGGTACGCGGGGAGGCCCTGCCTCTGGAGTCAAGCCGAGCCAGGAGTCTAAGATGCAGTGGGAGCAGGAGGAGGTGGTGGGCAAGCAGAGGGCAGGCGGAGGGGTTAATCTGCTCTTTGTTTTGTTAAGACCTAAGGCTCCTGCGCTAGTGGGGGCCAGAGGAAAGAGTGGGCAATAGGCAGGCAGGATCAGGAGGGGGCGGAACAGACAAGGCCTGGATGTGAGCACTGGAGCAGGACGCTGTGGGTGCATCTACATCTCTAACCGCGGGAGACAGACTCGCCCTGGCAGGGCTTGGTTGTGGACAGTGGAGTTGGGTGGCAGCTCACATTCCCAGCCAGGCCCCAGGCTTGAGAGCCCAAGCTCCAGCCCCAGCTGCACCATCCGCACTGGGATTCCTAGTGAGCCAGTTCTGTTCCCCCTGCTGCAGTGTAGACATGCCCTATGGGGGTGGTCAGACAAGGAGCATGGGCTGAGCCAGGAGGGCTGGGGGTGGAGGGCCCGGAGCCAGGGAAGCTGGGTTTGGCCATAGTCAGGGGAGGGTTGAGGGGGCTGCGTACATGTATCCCCTGTGGTGGGGTGTTAGCACAACATGGCATCGGTCTCCTGGCTTGGCATGGCCTATGACCGCAGAGGCTGCATCAGAAGTGATGGCTCGGGGAGCACGGGGCTGGCCCAGGCAGTGATTATTTTCCTTTCTGTGATTCAGGAAATTCAGCAGCTGAAGAGCCAGAAGAGTGGCCAGTGGGAGACGGAGGGGGAGCGCGAGGAAATGCTGCAGAAGCTGCAGGTGACAGAGGGGAGGTTGGCCGGGGAGACCCCATATAGAATGGCAGGTCTGGGGACAGCACTCCACTGTCTAGACTGATCCATCATGATGCACCATTAAAGACTGGGGGACAGCTGGCATCACTGTCCCAGCTACACCCCTCTCCCCTGTGCCCGTGAGGGTGCAGGTCCGGGGTTCTCACTCTGCTTCCAGCCCAACTAGGCTGGGCCCCCCCCTTTTCCTCTTTCTGCAGAGCTGCTGACAGAGGAATGATTTCCTCAGCCGTGGTCAGCAAGGGGACCCCATCCTGTGTGTTCCTGGAGTCCTGCTGGGCAATAGGATTGGGATGTACTTCCTTCTCCCCTACCTCCCACGCCCCACAGAAAGGCAGTCACACCCAGCACATGCACATACCCAACATGAACCGAGAAGATAACGAACCCTCTCTGCATATCACACTTCCCCCAGAGCCTGATGCGTCCTGCTGGACATGCAGCTGGGGTGATGCGGTGCCTTGTAACCCTCCATCTCCAGGCAGCCCTCACTGGCTGGGCCCCATTCTAGGCAGAGCCAGCCTAGCCTGCGGGAAGGGGAGCTGGAGAGTCCCTTGCCAGCTGACCCCCTCGGGGGTGGAGCTCTGACTCCAGCGGGTTCACAGGGGAGGGCAGGCAAAAAGGGATGCAAGCTGCTCTGTACCTCTAGGCAGAAAGCAGATGGCAGCTCTCTCATTCCATCTGTGCAGGCACCTAGAGGGCTGTCTGCTTGTGCCCGTCAGGGACCACTGGGGCCTGGGACTCTGATACAGGCTCTGCTCACAGCACAGGACTCTGGTTTTATGAGGCAAAGAATATATTCAAGCATCTTCCTGCTCAGCAACTGGGTGCTGGGTGTGGGGTGGAGAGAGACCAACGTGCTCTTATCCTAGGCCTGCAGCTCCAAGACTGGACAGAGGCCAGGAGAGGAGAGTTTCTGCTCGGCCTGTGGACAGCTCTGGCATTGCATCTCCAGAGGCTGGTCCAATTAGATGGCTGACATGTGTGGAAGAGCTGAGCTCCCAAACTCCTGCCACGTGCAGTGTGCAGCGGGGTGATGCTCAGACCACACAGGCCAGGGGGGTCAGGCCCAGGTACTAAGAGGTGAACCCCAGCCAGAGCTGTTGGGGCAAGTTCAGCAATGGGATCAATAAAGGAATGTGTTTTCCGTGCACATGTGAGAAGGGCCGTGGCGGGGGATTGTCCACATGGGTATGTGATGAGTAGGGGTGAGGACATGGGCATCTGTGCTGGTGTAGGGGATAACCTCTGTGTGTGTGTCAGTGGAAGGGCACAGGTGTAGAGAATAGGCGGGGTGTGTGTGTGCACTGGTGTTCAGGTGCAGGGGTAGCTGCTGTATGTGTATTGGCTGTGGGATGGGCGCGGTTAAGGTGGAGGGGTAGCTGCTGTGTGTGTGTGTGTGTTGGCTGGAGTGGGGTGCGGTTAAGGTGGGGGGTGGCTGCTGTGTGTGTGTTGGCTGGGGTGGCGCGGTTAAGGTGGAGGGGTAGCTGCTGTGTGTGTGTTGCTGGAGTGGGGTGCGGTTAAGGGGCGGGAGTAGCTGCTGTGTGTGTGTTGCCTGAGTGGGGTGCGGTTAAGGGGCAGGGGTGGCTGCTGTGTGTGTGTGTTGCTGGAGAGGGGTGCGGTTAAGGGGCAGGGGTGGCTACTGTGAGTGTGTTGCTGGAGTGGGGTGCGTTTAAGGGGCAGGGGTGGCTGCTGTGTGTGTTGCTGGAGTGGGGTGCGGTTAAGGGTCAGGGGTAGCTGCTGTTTGTGTGTTGCTGTAGTGGGGTGCGGTTAGGGTGCAGGGCTAGCTGCTGTGTGTGTGTTGCTGGAGTGGGGTGCGGTTAAGGGGCGGGGGTGGCTGCTGTGAGTGTGTTGCTGGAGTGGGGTGCGGTTAAGGGGCGGGAGTAGCTGCTGTGTGTGTGTTGCTGGAGTGGGGTGCGGTTAAGGGGCGGGGGTAGCTGCTGTGTGTGTGTTGCCTGAGTGGGGTGCGGTTAAGGGGCGGGGGTGGCTGCTCTGTGTGTGTTGCTGGAGTGGGGTGCGTTTAAGGGGCAGGGGTAGCTGCTGTGAGTGTGTTGCTGGAGTGGGGTGCGGTTAGGGTGCAGGGGTGGCTGCTGTGAGTGTGTTGCTGGAGTGGGTGCGGTTAAGGGGCGGGGGTGGCTGCTGTGAGTGTGTTGCTGGAGTGGGGTGCGGTTAGGGTGCAGGGGTGGCTGCTGTGAGTGTGTTGCTGGAGTGGGGTGCGGTTAGGGTGCAGGGGTGGCTGCTGTGAGTGTGTTGCTGGAGTGGGTGCGGTTAAGGGGCGGGGGTAGCTGCTGTGAGTGTGTTGCTGGAGTGGGTGCGGTTAGGGTGCAGGGGTAGCTGCTGTGAGTGTGTTGCTGGAGTGGGTGCGGTTAGGGTGCAGGGGTGGCTGCTGTGAGTGTGTTGCTGGAGTGGGTGCGGTTAGGGTGCAGGGGTGGCTGCTGTGAGTGTGTTGCTGGAGTGGGGTGCGGTTAGGGTGCAGGGGTGGCTGCTGTGAGTGTGTTGCTGGAGTGGGTGCGGTTAGAGTGCAGGGGTGGCTGCTGTGAGTGTGTTGCTGGAGTGGGGTGCGGTTAAGGGGCGGGGGTGGCTGCTGTGAGTGTGTTGCTGTAGTGGGGTGCGGTTAGGGTGCAGGGGTGGCTGCTGTGAGTGTTGCTGGAGTGGGGTGCGGTTAAGGGGCGGGGGTGGCTGCTGTGAGTGTGTTGCTGGAGTGGGTGCGGTTAGGGGCAGGGGTGGCTGCTGTGAGTGTGTTGCTGGAGTGGGTGCGGTTAGGGTGCAGGGGTGGCTGCTGTGAGTGTGTTGCTGGAGTGGGTGCGGTTAGGGTGCAGGGGTGGCTGCTGTGAGTGTGTTGCTGGAGTGGGTGCGGTTAGGGTGCAGGGGTGGCTGCTGTGAGTGTGTTGCTGGAGTGGGTGCGGTTAGGGTGCAGGGGTGGCTGCTGTGAGTGTGTTGCTGGAGTGGGGTGCGGTTAGGGTGCGGGGTGGCTGCTGTGAGTGTGTTGCTGGAGTGGGTGCGGTTAGGGTGCAGGGGTGGCTGCTGTGAGTGTGTTGCTGGAGTGGGTGCGGTTAGGGTGCGGGGTGGCTGCTGTGAGTGTGTTGCTGGAGTGGGTGCGGTTAGGGTGCAGGGGTGGCTGCTGTGAGTGTGTTGCGGGCGTGGGTGCGGTTAAGGGGCGGGGGTAGCTGCTGTGAGTGTGTTGCTGGAGTGGGTGCGGTTAGGGTGCAGGGGTAGCTGCTGTGAGTGTGTTGCTGGAGTGGGTGCGGTTAGGGTGCAGGGGTGGCTGCTGTGAGTGTGTTGCTGGAGTGGGTGCGGTTAGGGTGCAGGGGTGGCTGCTGTGAGTGTGTTGCTGGAGTGGGTGCGGTTAAGGGGCGGGGGTAGCTGCTGTGAGTGTGTTGCTGGAGTGGGTGCGGTTAGGGTGCAGGGGTGGCTGCTGTGAGTGTGTTGCTGGAGTGGGGTGCGGTTAAGGGGCGGGGGTGGCTGCTGTGAGTGTGTTGCTGTAGTGGGGTGCGGTTAGGGTGCAGGGGTGGCTGCTGTGAGTGTTGCTGGAGTGGGGTGCGGTTAAGGGGCGGGGGTGGCTGCTGTGAGTGTGTTGCTGTAGTGGGGTGCGGTTAGGGTGCAGGGGTGGCTGCTGTGAGTGTTGCTGGAGTGGGGTGCGGTTAAGGGGCGGGGGTGGCTGCTGTGAGTGTGTTGCTGGAGTGGGTGCGGTTAGGGTGCAGGGGTGGCTGCTGTGAGTGTGTTGCTGGAGTGGGTGCGGTTAGGGTGCAGGGGTGGCTGCTGTGAGTGTTGCTGGAGTGGGGTGCGGTTAAGGGGCGGGGGTGGCTGCTGTGAGTGTGTTGCTGGAGTGGGTGCGGTTAGGGTGCAGGGGTGGCTGCTGTGAGTGTGTTGCTGGAGTGGGTGCGGTTAGGGTGCAGGGGTGGCTGCTGTGAGTGTGTTGCTGGAGTGGGGTGCGGTTAGGGTGCAGGGGTGGCTGCTGTGAGTGTTGCTGGAGTGGGGTGCGGTTAAGGGGCGGGGGTGGCTGCTGTGAGTGTGTTGCTGGAGTGGGGTGCGGTTAGGGTGCAGGGGTGGCTGCTGTGAGTGTGTTGCTGGAGTGGGGTGCGGTTAAGGGGCGGGGGTGGCTGCTGTGAGTGTGTTGCTGGAGTGGGTGCGGTTAGGGTGCAGGGGTGGCTGCTGTGAGTGTGTTGCTGTAGTGGGGTGCGGTTAGGGTGCAGGGGTGGCTGCTGTGAGTGTTGCTGGAGTGGGGTGCGGTTAAGGGGCGGGGGTGGCTGCTGTGAGTGTGTTGCTGGAGTGGGTGCGGTTAGGGTGCAGGGGTGGCTGCTGTGAGTGTGTTGCTGGAGTGGGTGCGGTTAGGGTGCAGGGGTGGCTGCTGTGAGTGTTGCTGGAGTGGGGTGCGGTTAAGGGGCGGGGGTGGCTGCTGTGAGTGTGTTGCTGGAGTGGGTTGCGGTTAGGGTGCAGGGGTGGCTGCTGTGGAGTGTGTTGCTGGAGTGGGTGCGGTTAGGGTGCAGGGGTGGCTGCTGTGAGTGTGTTGCTGGAGTGGGGTGCGGTTAGGGTGCAGGGGTGGCTGCTGTGAGTGTTGCTGGAGTGGGGTGCGGTTAAGGGGCGGGGGTGGCTGCTGTGAGTGTGTTGCTGGAGTGGGGTGCGGTTAGGGTGCAGGGGTGGCTGCTGTGAGTGTGTTGCTGGAGTGGGGTGCGGTTAAGGGGCGGGGGTGGCTGCTGTGAGTGTGTTGCTGGAGTGGGTGCGGTTAGGGTGCAGGGGTGGCTGCTGTGAGTGTGTTGCTGTAGTGGGGTGCGGTTAGGGTGCAGGGGTGGCTGCTGTGAGTGTTGCTGGAGTGGGGTGCGGTTAAGGGGCGGGGGTGGCTGCTGTGAGTGTGTTGCTGGAGTGGGTGCGCTTAGGGTGCAGGGGTGGCTGCTTCGTTGCCCTTTCATTTCCTGAGTCTTGCACCCGTGGCCAGGAGCTGGAGGGACGCAGCGCGGAGCTGGAGCGGCGTTTGCGCGTGGCCGAGCGAAGCCTGGCCGAGCAGCTGGCCGAGAGGGAGAAGACGCAGGGCGAAGTCGCCAAGGTGGGCGAGCTAATGGATGTGAAGATTTTTGAGCTCAGCGAGCTCCGGCAGGGACTTGCCAAGCTGGTGGAAAGCAACTGAGCAGCCCTGGCCACAGAGACGCCTTCCGGGAGGGGCAGAGCCCAGCTGGGGCCAGTCGCAAACTGCAGCAGGGCCGTGGAATTGGGACCTGGCGGGTCCAGCCACAAACCAACAGCTGCCTGCAGCTGTGCGTGGAGACTGGCCAGAGCCGCCTGCTCTGCATTGAGGGCAGACGTGGTGCCAGTGGGCAGCTGAACTGTGGGGGGTTTCCGCCCAAGGAGTGTCCATGAGTCATGTCCAGGCCTCTCTGGATCCTGCCCGGTGGCATGGCCCAGAGGTGGCAGGGTCTCCCCATGCTGCTCAGTGACACTACTCTCCTGGCCTCACTCGCTAACGCCTTTCCCTGACGTCTTTACAGAAGGAAACGCTCCTTTTCTAGAGACAGGGCTCACCTGCCTGCCCATTTTTCAGTAGTTTTTATAGGGAACCGCTTGCTTCTTGAGAACCCAACTGCCTGGCTCCTCCTTCCCAGCCCCAGGAGGCAGTGGCCTATCACACCATGGGCAGTAGTTGCTCCTTCTCCCCCTTCCCAACCGCACTCATGTCCCATCTTTTTAAGAGACTCCGATCACTTTTTATTCACTGTCAGGGGCTTCCTATTGATCCCCAGGGCAGGAGCAGCTCCTTACCTGGCCCCATTCCCCTGTGGCTGCCCAGCCACACCCTCCAGTGGGGAAGAAGTTGCAGGATTTCAAGATGTTTTTTATTTTAAGGCAGTGGGTTTTCATCCTTTCCGAAGCTGCTTTAAGCTGGGAGGAGCAGGCAGTGCTGGGGAGGAGATTAGGGTTTGAGAAACGGGATTGCTTGGGGGGTGACCAGCCAACCGCAGAGCTGGCGTCTGTCCAGGTTCCAAGGGCTGCCACTCACATGAGTTAAATGCAGCAAATCCCAGGTGCTTTTGTTGCCTCTTGGGAAGCGTGGTCCAGGGGATAGCAGGCCACACAAGCCACATGGCCTCTGGAGGGTGCAGGCCCCCATGCTCTGCTCCACCTTGAGCTGCACAGCTGGATGCAGCTAGGACGCTGGCTGTTTGGAGCACATTGGGCCTGGGCTCCCTAGGGCTGCGGGACATTTGTGGGTCCTTATGGGTGTTGCCAAGTGATGTAAATCCAACAAGGCCTGTAGGAGGAGGAGCTGTTACACCCCTCCATCCCCACCCCCTGGGCCCTGTGGAGCCCACTAGTTGCGTCATAGCATGTTTAGCCTGTGTCTAATGAGGAAGCAGCGTGTGTAGACGTAGCCGGTTGCTCAGAGGGTCCAGGGCCGGGTCTGTTTTTTATTTTTCTCCTTGCTGCCGTAAGTGTAGTGTAGACAGACGTAATAACTGGAGAATGTTTCCATGGGCTTGTAGAGATGCTGCAGAATCTGCCTAAAACTCCAGCAACCCCAGCAGCCAAATCCTGCTTTCTGCCACAGGGTCAGATCCTCTGTCTGCGTGTACCTGGGTGAAAAGCGTAACTCAGATGGGGATGAGCCGCCTCTCGCTCACGCCCCCAGCACGAGAAGGGGTTTCAGTGTGAAACTGATGTGAAGGGAAGTGATTGCTCTGATTTCAGTGGATCTGCCTTTGCACCTAACTGCCTCAGGGCTCCCTTGAACCCCAACCCCTGTTTACCCCTGTGTAACTGAGACAGGCATTTGGCCTGTTGTTTTCCGTAAGGGCAAGAGCAGGCGCCAGGGAGATCCTGAAGTAGGTGTCTAGGTTAGGCTGGCCCCCTCCCTCTCTTTCAAAGCTTAGGAGTTGTGGGGAAATGTAGATTTCTGAACCTGCACAGCCAGGAGAACTTTTTTGCATGAGCTGCTCCCACGCCTGTGTGGGGGCTAGAGCTAGCTGTAACGTGTGCCGCCCGCAGGATGTTCACTGTATGTGTGGGGGGAGACAAGAGTGGCTGGGGGTACGTGCAGCGCTGGGTTCCGGGTCTGGAGGCCCCCTTGGAAAATAAGAGATCAGCAGCAGGAAAGGTGCATTCACTCTGGTTCTGCTTCATTGTGGAGCGGCGCTGGGTTAAGGAGGCATCTCCTCTGCGTGTTGTCAGCCACTCACCCACCCCCAGGTCCTGTCTGTGTCTCGCCCCACATGCAAACTACCAGGAGAAGGGGCAAGTTAAAGGGACTGGGTCTGACTTCCCACCACTATGTCCTCCATGTCTCCCTGCCCAGCCTCTCGCTACCATGTGACCGGTGGCGAGATGGGAGTTTCCCAGCAATCGGGGCTGGCTGAACTGGCTTGAGCAATGCCAGACTGAGTCAGCTCCCTCAAGCTGAAAGACGGGGAGGTGCTGAGTGGAGCAGGACTGATTCTGAGTGGGAATGGAGCTGCCACAAGCCACAGCACGGCGCTCAGCTGAGACTGCAGCTCTGCCCGGTTCCCACCCGCCTTGCTCACCTGTGCGCTTGCTCGCCCAGACTTGTTGCTGGCAGCAGCACTGTCATTAGCCAGGGTTTGTAATGACCCTTTACATCTTGCAACCACAGCCCCAGTCACTCCCGCTGTAACGCCCTCAGCCCTCCAGCCGAGGCTAATTTGGCTCATTGACTGACTGAAGGCGGGAGTGTGGCAGGGGCTCCAGTCACGCAGTGATGTTACAAACACATGGACAGGAGCCATGGGCATGGCCAACTCTGAGCTCCAGCCTGCACTTGGCCTAGCTTCCCCTGCCAAACACGGCGCAGGAGTCATTTGTCTCAGGCTCACGCTCCAGCCAGGACCTTATTGGCTCCGGCCTGCTTCCCTTGGCTGCAGCTGCTGCTGCTTTCCTTCCTTCTGTCCTGTAGAGACGCAGCGCCATGCACTGTCACCGTGCTGCCACATCCAGCTGTGTCACGGGGACCAGGACACTAAAGAGCTGGGCATGGTGAGTCATGGCCAAGGAACTGCCTGAAGGCAGGAAGGGGCAGGCTCTGCCCTGTCTGCCTGCGAGGGGACGGGAGAATAGGGCCCTAGAACTTGTTAGCTTGCTGATTTCAACCATGTGATGTTAAGGCTGGGCCCTGAATCAACCAAATCCATTCTGGGGCTGGGTCCCCATTGTACCCCCGTGCCCCTGGAGGAGCCTGAGGCTCTCAGACACCGAGGCTCCAGTTAAACAAGGCAGATTAACAGAAAACCCCTCATGCTCCATGTAAGGACACACCCCACGCTCCTCATCTGATCTCACTGGGTGGGCAATGGCTAGCACTGGTTTGGAGGCCTGAGCAGAGTCGGAGGCACAATGCTTCTCCAGCATCTCACTGCCCGGCGAAGGCACCTCTTCTGGCGCTGCATTGCCCAAGAGCGGCTGGCTACACCCAGGGTCCCAGGCACAAGTCCCTGCCAAGCCTGGCTCAGCCCCACGACTGCTGCAGCAGCCACACTGCAGTGGGCGAGGCTCCGGGCTGCCCTGTGATGCTGAAACAGCACCAGCCCCAGCTGCCTTCCAAGAACTCTACACTGCTGGTGCCATGTCCAGCACTCCAATCCAGGACGTAGCACCGCCGCACGGGTGCAACCAGGGCTCCCGCCCCACAGACCAGACCAGGGCAATGGGCTGGGGCTTGTTGGAATGGGGTGTTCCCTCCACACTGCTCACTGCGGGGTGCCCCCTCTGGGCTGGTGGGGAGCAGAAAGCCCTGAGCTGCAGCTGTTAGAGTTCAATAGGTTTCCACACGACCAGCCTACATTTTGGCCATGACATCACGACTCACTTCCTCCCCTGCTCCTGGGAACACCCCTGCCTTACAGACCCAGCGACCCAGCCTGCAACACCAAGCGATGGGGAGCTGCAAGCTCCCTGTGGGACGGACCTGTCAGCATCCAGGTGGGGCAGGCCTGGGACCGCACTGCCCCCAGAGAAATGAGCAACCCCAGGGTGCCAATTCTCCCTTGCTGTGACACTTGTGAGGGGGTGCCATCGCCCTGTCACACATGCCCCATGAACCGATTTACTGGCTCTCAATCTAATTCTCTAGCCGTGGACGCCTCTGGCTGAGTTGCCCAACTGCCTCCTCACTAGGGCATGTCCGCAGCCTGTGCTCCTGCCCGTGTCTGCCTGAGAGCCAGCAGAGTTTTTTTTTGGGGGGGGGGGGGGAGGCATGCGGCACACTGTATGGTCAACCCTGACCAGCCTGTGCTACGCCACTCTGCTCTCCAGTTGTTAGGGCCCCAGCGAGAGCACAAGCCAGTTTCCTTTATGCTCATTTCCCCACGGCTGCTATTTGCAATTGCCAGAGTAATCTGGAAGAGCAGCTTTTCAATCTGCTCTGCCCTGTCGCCCATGTTCATTAAAAGCCTTTTACTGAGGCGGTGCAGGGCCAGCATGGGCTGGATGACTCTGGGGGGCCCCTCCCTTTGCAATCCTCGGCTCTTCCAAATCAACAAACCCCACTGATCACCAGCTAGTTCCAGAAAGGCCCTAAATCCAGAGGAGACAGCCGCATGGCAGCTGGGTGCAGCAAGCACGGCGTGGCTCCACCCCACTCAAATGAAGCACTGACTCCGGGATCTGTTAAGACAGCCCCCTCCTAACACCAACCCACACTTCCCAGGCCCGGGAAGCACTCCCATTTCAGCACCCACGAGAAACCCGAGGGGTTCCCCCAGACTTCCGTCTCCATCGCTTTAAAATCACTTCCTTATGCAAACAGCAGCCGGTGAACTGCAACGCGGCCGCTTTTATTGTTGCGTCTCTTGCCCACTGGCAATTATTGTCAAGCAGCCCAATAACAGTAGCTTTGCTGCTGGCAGGAGGAGTTCTGCTGACTGCAGATAACTCAGTGCGTTAGATGCATCTGCCGGCAAATGGGCTTCTTAATTATTTAGGAGGCAATGCATGTAAAGCGCAGCCTGAGCAGTGAGTGGGGTGGGGGGGCTGTTTGTGAGATTAGCCTGGGCAAAAAGAATCTTCAAGGTCTTCACACCTAAAGATCGGGGTTGGGCTTCCCCCAGGTAATTCACTGAGCAGCTCCCACTGCCTGCGGGGGGTTTGGACACCAGACTCCCCACAAAGTCCCAGTCTTGGGCAGCTGCCTGTTTTCAGATCTCCCACTGGATTCTGAGGTGCTAGGTTTGGAGCCCTTCCCTCCCCGCCCCCATCCCAACTCACCCGCCTGTAAGAGTTCTGGTTGAAACGGTTACATTTGTGGAACAAAGAGCTGCTGTGTGATTCGTCTTTCCGAGACATGGCCGTGCAGCCGCAAAGGGCAGTGGCAGGGAGAGCAGCTGCTTCAAGAAGTCAAACGTGCACAGACGAGCGGCTGGCAGGTGGTTTGTTAATGTCCCACATTCTGAATTCTTTCTCACAGTCTGACGTTACCCTCGTTTTAAGATGTGTTCAGAGGAAGGCCACAGTCCCCCAAGGCTCCTCCAGCCCTGTTGTCCATGTGTCAGGATTGTAAGTGTGTCAGTCCAGTTCTGTGTAACACTCTCCCCTTGCACAAGCATCTGACGACTAGCAGGTTGCCAGGTCAGATGTGCTGCAGTTGGGAGTCTTGGTTGCTACCCTGATGTGATGCACAGTGCGAGTCTCTCACGCCCGTCTGCTTGGGTGAAGGAATTAATACAGAGAAGCCTTCTGGCCTGTGTGATACAGGAGGTCAGACCAGGTGATTGAAATGGTCCCTTCTGGCCTCAGAATACACCTGGCCTAGCCCGAGGGACATCCAGTTTGTCACTCTGGGGGACAGCAAGCAGGAACCCTCAGCAAAAGGACATTTCCCCACTGGAGCACATCCTGCAGCAGATGTCAATGCAGCATGCCCACGGTGCGCACACAGCCTGGGCATCTGAGTCTGACACTGTAGCTGGCCACAGCTCAGAAGAGCAGACACGACTCCTAACTGCTCTGCCACTGACTCATTCTGCAACCATGGGCGAGTCATTTAAACCTCTCTAGGCTTCACTTTCCCAAGCTGTACAAAGGGGTAATCGTCCCCCAGGGGTACTGTGGCATGCTTGGTGATCCGTGAGGGACATGGCTCTGGCCAGGCACAAGTGTCAGAACACCTCGCCCATGAATATGATTTACCAGAAGGAACAAAAGGTTTATGCTCCCAGCAATGCCCTACGCCCGTGACCAGGCAATGACCCAGCCTAGCACCCCCATTTCATAGGCCCTCGTGGCACAAATCCTTTAGCAGCTCCATGTTGGGCCTGCATTAGTGTGACCATGGGCTGCTCCGATTGAATCCTGGAATGAGGTGAGGGGACCCAGCAGGGATTAACCTGCCAAGGGAGCTGCAGCTGGGTGACTAATTAAACAGCATCACGGATGGTGACCTAGCCCCCTCCCCCCGTCAGGGCTGGAGAGATCAGCTGCTCTGCCTCTGAGGACATGGGTTATTTTTAGTTTGGAGCTGGTCTGTTTACACTTCCCAGCTAGGGGGAAAGTTTCCAGTTTAAAGCCTTCACCCTCCCCTTCCCTCCCCAGGAGGACAATGGGCTGAGAGGAGGCAGTTAAATGTGCATATTGGAAAATGTTCAGATACACACAATAAAAGCAGAGCCTCCAGCGAGGTTTGCCATCCCCTTTCCTGCAGTAATTTGTGATTATTACTCCTGTTCGTCTCTGGCACTTGCCGGCTGTTTCTGCTCACAGGACATGGCAAGACCGTGAGCTGTGGAGACAATTAGTTACATGAGCCCTGCTCTTCTCCTCTGCCCATGGCCAGCTCCTTGCACCCCCTATTGGGAATAGCAGGCTCCAGTTCTCACAAGAGCCCCCCCTTGCAATGGGAGTATGAGCAGCAGCAGCTGGAACAGGAGAGCTGATGTTAACAGCCCAGCAGGCTGCTCACACAGCAGCCCGACACAGCCCCCTGGGAAACACCACGGCATCCCAGCCGATGGGTACCAGTGTGATCCGCTGCTCCCTCCGGGCCGATCTCCTGCAGAGGCCTGAGTAGCCTGGTGCTGGATCTGTTCCCCCCGACACGTGCCCCCTGCTCAGACGTCACTAATGTTTGCAGCCATGGAAAGTTATGATCAAGAACAGGCACGGCCTGCTTCTATCCCCGCCACCTCCATCCGCAGCCTCGTCTTTAGCTCTGCTAGACCATCAGCACCCAGGGGACACACCCCCTCTGCTGGGTGGCTGCCCAGCCAGGCTCCCACTAGCCATCATTGCCCATCAGAGCAGCTCTCTAGCCCTGCAGGACCTGCCAGGACAGATGGGGAGCTAAGGCAGAGGCACACCAGGGGAGGCTCATCCCTTTTGCAAGGGCCGGAGCCTGCACGCCTCGTCCCGGCAAGACTCAGTGCTCCAGAGGAAGCAAGAAGGCTGCACCATCAGGCCACCTCGCCAGCAGCTCACGGCAGGAATAATCTGTCTAAGGGCTGGGAGCCGTACAGGTGAGAGAGGCCGAGCTCTGGCTAGTACCAGCTGGGCTGCTTCTGTCAGTCAGGCTAACTGCCTTCGCTTCCCAGCAGGCAAAGAAGATGAACAAAGGCAGGAGGAGGGAGAAACACTGCTTCTCTCCAGTACTGATTACGCGCACCGGGGCCACCCTGCTGGCAGATATTAACGGCTTAGCCTCAGCGTGGGGCTGTGGATGGATGGAGGCAGAGCCTGCTGCTCTGTTCTCATGCAGTGGCAGGCCTGCAAATGGATTGTTTAATGCTCCTGGACACGGGTGACGCTGGGGAGCAGGTCCCTCAGCCTAAGGCCTCAGTCCTGGGGTTTAAGGTCGGACGTTGGCCCAGCACAAAGGGCCATTGCAGAGACTGGGGAAGTTATGGTGGAGGAGTGCATTCGGGCTGGCAGCATACAACAGTCACCTCCACCAGAGAGGGCCAAATGCTTGTCTGGCCAAGTCCTGCTCCCTTTCCGGCAGCAGATTGGACACAGAAGGTCAATGGCCTCATCTCAGCCCTGCAGCCAGCCTCCTGCAGAGTATCCAGGTGCTCCCTCAACCCAAGAAGAGATCGGCCTCTCACTTGTCCAAGACCTTCCCTCTGCCAATGGTAACAGGATGCTCAAAGAGCCGGCCTCAGCCATGGTGTTGGGCCTGGAGGAACGAGAGGGAGCACGGGCACAGGTGGAAGGATGGGCCGGAGAGTGGACCCGTAGGTTCTATTCAGTGGTGAGCAGGAGCCGGTTCGCTAGAACGGGTTGTTAAATTTAAAGCCCTTTTAGAACCAGTTGTCCCGCGAGGGCCAAAAGTGGCGCCTTAGACGCCGACTCCGTGGTGCTCCGGGGCTGGAGCACCCACAGGGAAAATTTGGTGGGTGCAGAGCCCCCACTGGCCGCTCCCCGCCCAGCCCCCCTCACCTCACCTCACCTCCGCCTCCATCTCCTCCCCTGAACGTGCTGCCCCACTCTGCTTCTCCGCCCCCGCCCCGGCTTCCCGCCAATCAGCTGTTCGTGCAGGAAGCCGGGGAGGGCTGAGGAGCTCTCAGGCTCTGGACCTCCTCCCCTGAATGCGCCCCCCCGCCCCGCTTCTCCATCCCCCCCGCCCCAGCTTCCCGCCAATCAGCTCTTTGCGCGGGAAGCCGGGGGGGCTGAGATGCCGGCGGTGGCTTCACACTCAGGCCCAGGGAAGTGGAGCTGAGGGGAGCTGGGGGGGGAGGGCCACCCACACTGCAGCAGGTAACCTGGGGGAGGTGCAGGGGAACTGCTCCCCCCCAGCTCCGCCACCGCCGGCATCTCAGCCCCCCCCGGCTTCCCGCGCGAAGAGCTGATTGGCGGGAAGCCGGGGCGGGGGGGTGGAGAAGCGGGGCGGGGGGGTGCATTCAGAGGAGGAGGTGGAGGTGGAGCGAAGGTGAGCTGGGGCTGGGCGCAGGGCAGGGAGCTGCCGGTGGGGGCTCCGCACCCACCAATTTTCCCAGTGGGGGCTCCAGCCCCAGAGCACCCAGGAAGTTGGCGCCTAAGGCTCCACTTTTGATGTGATCAATGGGGGGAGCAGCCACTCCCCCTGCTCCCCCCCAGCTACACTCCCCTGCCCCTAGGAGCCAGAGGGACCTGCCGGATGCTTCCTGGGAGCTGCCCCAGGTAAGCGCCGCCGGGACTCCCCATCTCGCCCCCCGGCAAGTCCCTCTGGCTCTTAGAGGCAGGGTGGGCACCCACTACGGTGGCCCACGAGACCCTCCTGCCCAGTTTTGGGGGCAGTCAGGGGACAGGGGAGGGGATTGGATGGGACAGGAGTTCCCAGGGGGCAGGGGTGGGCCACGAACCCTTCATGGGGGTGAGGAGGGAACCGGTTGTTAAGATTTTGGCTGCTCATCACTGGTTCTATTCCGTGGGCTCGGCCACGAACTTGCTGTGACACTGCGGACGAGTCACTGCCTCTGCCTTGCCTCCAGTGCAGCGGGGCAATGCGCACACAGTACCAGCCCCACAGGGCACCACTACGGCACCTGCTCCAACCATTACATCAAGGGAGTGGGCGGCTGGACTGAGCGAGCTTCGCCATTCACAGCTGGAAGGCGAATGATGGGCAGAGGGACATGGGCTCCCTGAACTGGAACAAACCAACCTTCTCGGCGACGGCGTGGATTTCGCTCCAGAGCTCCCCCCCGACCCAGTGCTGATACCTGAAGCCTTTCGCCTCAGCCTGCATACAGCAGAAGGGACAGGGGTGACCTGCTGCAGGGCCCCCCCGCCTGCATGAAAGGAATTGAGTCTGGGCTGCAGGCTTCGATTTACACACGGTAAGGGGGGGGGGAGCGGGGTCCAGACCACCTGCTTCCGTCACAGTCACTCTCCCTCCTAAAGGCAACAGGGACGAGTCCACAGGAGAGGCAGCTGCTAATGCAGCAGGCACGAGGGAGGATTTAAGCACAAAAGAAAGACCCCCCCCAAGCAAACACACCCACCCTATGACTCCTCTGTAGGGTCTTGTCTGGTGCCTGGGAGGGCTGTTTAATGGACAGAGGTGACAGCGGGGGGAATGGGATGTGAAGAGGCCAGATGTGCTAGGCACAGTGAAGACAGCTGTGACCAAGTCGCTGTAAGGGGTCCAGAGCCAGGGCCCAGCCGGCCCATTCATCCCAGACAGGAGGCCAAAGGGTCGAAGGTGCAGCAGGGAGATTGGAGCAGAGATGCCCCAAGGGGGGAGGTGTGGGAAGAGCTGCCCTCTGCAGACAGAGCCAAGCCTGCCTGGCAGGGTGCTGCAGGGTTCAGGGGTCACTGCTGGCGGGGGGGGGGAAGCAGCCTGCGTGGCAGGGTGCTGCAGGGGTTCAGGGGTCACTGCTGCCGGGGGAGGGGGGAGCAGAAGCCCGTCCAACCCACAGCAGAGAAGGGAAAGGAAAGGAGGCCAGACGATCCACACCGAGTCTAACGCCAGAGCACATTGCAAGCAGCACTGGACGCGGGGTCAACCGTGCTGCTGCCTCAGCCCCATCTGCCCCCTACTGCACTCAGGGCAGCCCCCTCCTCCCCCCAGCTTCACCCGCTGGGGCCCAGCTAAGGCCCCCTTTGCACCACTGACGGCCAGAACCAGGGCAGGCGCTGCCGGAGAACACCGGAGCTGCCATCTAGTGGCTGCTGCTGACCAGGCCGTGGGGCCTGGACGGTCCAGGCCGGACCCGGCCCAGAGAAGGGACCCCGTAGGGAGCCAAGGGTTACACTCAGGGGTTCTTCTGCAGAGCTTGGCTTGTGCAGTGCAAACAGCACCTGACCCCACCACTGCAGCTGGCACTGTGGGAACGGGCAGGGCGCACGCCAGCACGCAGAGCGGTGGTGAGACCACAGCGACAATCCACGTGAAAGCGCCGTCCCTGGGTGCCAGACTGCAGCACCGGGCATGGGAGCAGCAGGAGCTCAGGGGCCAGCCCTGTGCAAAGCCAGCAAAACCCCACCTGGCGCAGGACAGAGAGCAAAGCTGCCCCAAGCCGAACCCGACAGCGCTGGCGGGTAACACAGCAGCTGTGTGTTACCGCCCTCCAGCCAGCCGGGCTGGGTGGATCCTAGGGCCCAGAGCCAGGAATCACACACATGCCCACAGGATTGGGAACTCTTCAGCTGGCTCCCACAGGGAACAGGGAGCTGAAGACAAGCTGGGGCAGGAACACACAGGTCCAGGGCTTCGCCCCGAGCATTTCACGAGAGCGCTCCTGCCTCCCGGCGCTGCTCCCGCAGCCAGAGGCTGGAGTCCGCTGGCTGACACCTACAGGATGCTGCCCACTCAGGATGGACCAGGGCCACCGGCTCACCTGGATCCAACCACTGGCCACCAAGCCCTGTCCCCTGCTTCCTCCCTCACCCTTCTTCCCCATCCTGCAGACATGGCCAGGCCCAGGGGGCTCCATTTTAACCCACTGGGGACCCCAGTGCCACGTGTGAACCCCTCACCCGACCAGCATTGGCAGCCGGGAGCAGAGGGTGTGAGGGAAGGGAAAAGGGCCTGCTCCATGCCCAGAAAAAGGGCCTGAGAGAACCGCTCCAGGCTCGCCCAGCCTCAGACACACCCAGGGTGGCCGTTAAAGCAGCGGGTAAGGCAGGAGGTTTCTGCAGAGGTGGGGCAGGCTGCGTGGCGCCGTGTCTGGGGGGAGCAGCCCCAGCGCACGCTGCTCCGCACGAGCCACGCGCCCCCTTTGCCTGCCTCAGCCGCAAGGCTCCGGGGATGGGGAGAGGTTTGAAATGCTGAACCAGGTTCCGTCTCCATAGCAACCAAACCAGGGAAGCCCTCCAAGAGGTGGGGGGGGAGCTGGGGTTGAGTGAAAAGAATTGAGCGTGCAAAGCACGTGGGAGACGCGCAGCAGCCTGGACCAGAGCCGGAGAAGGAGAGAGACGGGGGTTAAGGGGGGGAGAAGGGCACTGGAAGGTCGTCTCAAGCTATCCCAGATCTGTGATGCGGCCGCTCCGACAGCTGGGGATTTGGGGCGCTCTCAGGCACGGCACCATCAGCGTGTTCAGTGCCCAGAGGAAGGAGGGTGCCATGACTAAGGCACCACCCACCCCATGGCAGAGTGCTGCCAGCACAGCCCCCGCAGTGCCTCCATACCTCCCCAACACTGAAACCATTCGAATCTTGCGCCTGACGCCAGCCCTGATCTCACTACACGAGGCTCTTGTACCCACCCCGAGGCAGCCTTTTGGCCTGCGGACCCTACGAGCTGCTGTTCAATGCAGGCTCCGGACACAGCCTGAGGGCAAGACCCCGAAAGGTTCAAGACCCTGCTGGGAGACAGGTGGAGGAGGGCTGATGAAAACAGCTTTCAAGCCAGGGAGGGATGGGAGACGGAAGAATCGGACTGAGACTGTAACGGCATTTTGCAGAGGCCACTGACCGTCACTAGGTGAGGTGCTTTCTGTGGGTCTAGTTGAGAAAGCCCCATTCCCAGCCCCCGAGATATGCAGCACCCCCCTTTCCTACCCAGCTATTCCTACCCAGGCTGCATGGCTGACTGACTGGGAGGGCTCGTTTCCCACACATGCCCTGATTCTCAGAGGAGCTGGAGGGATTGAAAAGAAGGCTGAATAGGGCACCAAGACAAAAATCCATGATTAAACCCTGCTGTCACAGGGTGCTGGAGGAAGATGAAGAGAGACGCGCTCAGCAAAGAGTCTTCAGAAGGCAGAGCAAGGAGTCTGAGAGGGGAGGGGAACCGCTGAGAGTTGGCACAAAGGCAGCATCAAAGCCCTCACCAGAGCAGCCTGTCCCAAGGAGGAGCCTCGTTAATCTCGTGAGTTTGCTGGGGAAATCAGCACACATGGGGTTGGGGGAGCGTTTCGTATTCAGAGAGCAATCAGCACGGTTCCAATAGCTGCCAGAGCCCACGAGTCACCCTGTCTACAAGGCAGGGCCTCGAGTTCCTCTCCCTTCACAGGGGAGCCAAGCAAGGGTGGCTGCACAATTCAGACACCTCCTGATGACCAGTCTGGCCCATACCTCTCTAGCCACATGGCCCCAGTCATCCAGCCAGACATCCAAGCTCCATGCTCCTCTGGGTACTGCCCATTCACATCGCCCCAGGTGGAGCTGCACCAGTGGCTATGCGAGGCCCCTTTGTACGCAGAAGCAGAGGGCCCTGGGGATTCGCATGGCAAATCTGTGCCAGGATGGGTGTATAGACCCGGCTCTGCAGCAAGCGGGTTAGGATCCTCTCCCAGGGCAGAGAACATGCCCGAGGTGGCTGAGCTCACTGCCGGGACAAAGAGATCCGACTGAAGCAGGGCTCAGCTAGGGTGAGCGGCTCCCACAGAACGGGATACAGGTTTCCAGAACCACTGCCCTGGCACCATGACAGCAGGCACGTGGTGCCAGGACCAGGGGACACTCTGGCTAGGAGAAACCTGTTTGCTATTTGGACCACGCCCCTGAAACAAAACTGAGTGTTGCCCTCACTGCCTCTGGCTGCAGAGTTCCTGATCCAGCTTGATATGCCAGAGTGAAACTGACCCCTCATTCCAAGAGGTCCTTCAAGAGCAACAGCCCTTGGACAACACACCAGTCCCCTGAGCCCGAAGAGTCCAGACACCCAGTTATTTATTGCAAATAAATATTTCTTGGGGGCAGGGAAGATGCTAGTCACAGAAAACATCCCCCATCACCAAAGCTCCCTGATGGTCCCAGGCAATGGGAGCTGAGCTCTAGCCCAGCCAGGCAAAACTGAAAGCCCCCCACCATAGATCTGCGACTAGTTCTGAGGCTCCAGAGGGAAGCACATTCCCTGATGGTGCCCCCACCGCACCATCCCTTGAGTTTAAAGTTTGTTGATTCTTGTCAAGTCTTCACGATGGGACATCCAGGGCCATTCTTGGTGCAAGAGTCACTTATTCCTTGGGCAGGGTGCAACCCAGCAACATTTTGGATCAGCAGCATCCGTTCTGTGGAGTCTTGTGCAGGTGTCGGGGCGGGAGGGAACAGGATCCAAACTGCTGTGGGTTGTTTAGAGCGAAGGATGTTTGCTCCTGAGATGGCCAGGGAATCCTGTTCAGATGTGAATCAAAGACCTCTGAACTAGTTGAGTTGGATACTGGGATTGAAACCAGGCTCTGGGGAGGGAAACCTCCGTTCTCGGAAGGGAAGAGGGGCCCGTGACGTTCACATGGCTGACCAGGGCAGAGGGGGCCGGGGAGCGGTCTGGAGTTGCAGGTCAGGGGACAGAGCTGAAAAGAGCCTCAGAAGGGCCTCAGGATAAACAGGGTTCAGGTAACAGGGGTCACACAAATTAGAAGGAAGGGAAATTTTCACAAAACACACCAGACCAGCTTCCCTGATGGAGCTCCTCCCGTCTCTATTAGCTATTACCCTCTCAGACCACCACCAGCGGAGCCAGGAAGCCAGGGACCAAGCTGACCTTGGCTCAGGGTTTTTAGACTCTGACTCAGGGAGAAGCTGCCTGCCACTCCCTCTTGTTTACATTGGCACCAGCCCTGGGAAGGGAGGAAGCAGGTGAGAAACCGAGAATCAACATGAGCAGTTCACCAAGGGGTAAGAGTTTGGATTCCTCTTTTGTGCCTGGAGGCTGGGGGAATGTGCCCTGAAGTGACACTCCTTGAGCCCCAACCAGCCCATGTCAGGCTGGAGGATGGGCCAAAGCAGCTGAGTCTCTGGAGGGGAGGGAGAAGGAAAGGGGTTACACTGGCAGAGCGATCCTCTCCCTTCAAACACCTTCAAGTCAGAAGCTTCCACATCAACCCCCCACACATGGTATCTAGGGGCTTGGAAGAACCCTGGGCAGCCCTGGCCCATGGGCAGCAGCTCCCACACTCCCACGCTGTAAGTGCCTGGGGCTTTCACTTCTCCTCCTTGGCTGACCGTCTCTGCTGCCCACGCGCCTTCTTCTGCAGTTTCCTCTTCAGCTGAAGCCGTTTCTTCTCCTGAAGCGTCTGCTGGACCCTCTCGCGGAACTGCTTGTTCTTCTTCTTGATCTTGGCCAGCTCTGCCTTCCTTTTTGCCTCCAAGTCTGGGTCCTGGAAGAGCAGACGCCAAGAAACTGACAACATGCAGCAGCGTTCTGTCAACCCTGCCCCCACCCAAAGGGCCCTTGCCTTCCCCCAGCTGCCTGTCCGTCTCCGGAGATGACGCGCTCTGGTTATTCGTGCACCCTCGCGCTCCACTTCCCCATCCTACTCGACCATTCTCCACCCCACAGGAGAGGGCTGTGGTCCAAATCTGGGGCAAGGTATCAGGACTCCTAGGTTCTATTCCCAGCTCTGCCACTGCCTTGCTGCACAAATCTGGGCAAGTCACTTCCCCCCTCTATGCCCCACTTTGGTTCTCCAATGCCAGCCTTGAACCTCCTCTGCTTTCCTAGCACTGCTCGGTTCTGATGCTCCACTCCTCTCTCAGCTGCCCGTTCTGCTCCTCTGATCCCCCCACTGGGGGCCGACGGGGGCTGCAGAATTATGTCCTGTCAAGCCCACCCTTCTCTGTGAAGCACAACTGACTCTGGAGTGGAGCATGACACCAAGCCTGAAGGACGCTATGGGACAACACATTTGTCAATAGCTCTTCGTCATTCTCCTCTCAAGGCAAAAAGAAGCTCCTCCAAGGGGAACGAGGCAGACAGACTGCAGCGATGGGGGGGATGGGTGTCTCATGGTCCACGACAGGTCAGTGCTTGTCCTGGTACCCCTGGCAGCAGTGGCTGGAGAGCATCACTCACCTTTCCTTCCAGGATCATTTGCTTCCGCTTATTTATTTCCTTCTTCTCATCAAAATCAGTCGCCTCCAGTTTCTGCCAAAGCAAAAGACAAAAGCGCGATGAGAAGCCAGGCACTAGGACTGGCAGCAAGGCTCCGAGGAGGGTTGCAGGCCTGAGCAGAGTTCTGACCGACCCTCACTCGAAAGCCCAGGCCCCCAGCGCACTGCCGAGCAGGTCAATGATCACCAGGCGGGCACACCTTAGAGAGGGGAACAGCAGATCTGGGTCCCTGCCCCAGCAGTTGCATACAAATGCTCATGTCCTGCACAGGCCTCCTCTAGAAAGGGGAACAAGCCCCGTGACACTCCCGAGCCCTCCCCACAGCTGTATATCGAAGCGAGGGCTGCACACCCTGCCAGAGCTAAAAGCGCATCGTGGCCTAGAGAGGGAAGCGTTTCCTGGTCACGCCAAGCTGTACAGGAAGCCGGCTCCCTGGCCAGGGCCCCCCACGCTGCAGTCACTTACGATTTCACACTCCCTTCTGGCAACGTTCACCTGGGTGAGGATGCCGAGCACCGCACGCTCCTCCACCGAGAACTCCTGCAGCTTCGTTTCTAAATCGCGACACAAGACTCACGTTCAGCTCAGAGACTAGTATGAGATCAGGGGCCAGCCCCATTACTGACTCAGAGCACTCCGGAGAACTTTCCCCTTGCTATGGAGCCCATTCAGCATCACTGGGGATAATGGGACCCATCACATGGGATCACTCCTCCCATGGTGACCAGAATGAGAGACCTCCCTAACCTCTTCACCCACCCGCTCTACTGAGAGCTGGGCTGCCAGGACTCCCCAAATCATGACAGCTTCAACTCCAGGCAGGAGTCTTTTCCACTTCCTGAAGGGGCGCTCCGCAGCGTTGCTGCCCTCCATCTCCAGGGCGGGGAGAAGCAGCTAAGCCCTGCTAAGCCCTCTGCAATCTCGCTGGGTGCGAGGTGCTATGTACGAGTCGTGCTACTAGAGTATCAAAGGCCAGAAGGTTTGGTGACTGGGGCTGCCCCTGCCCTGGGGGAGACTCAGAGCTACTAGATTTTCTGGGCCTCAGCCGCAAAGCCAGGGGAGAGAAGCTGTTTTTCTGATACCAAGAGGCTCCTGGGCCGTACACTCTGTGTCAGCGAGGCTGGGGCTGCAGCCATGCCTGTGGTGATGCGCTCCACTTACTGATCTGCTCCTCAATGGCATGCACCAGGTGGATGTCGTACTGCGTCACCAGTGTGATGGCGAGCCCGTGCCGGCCTGAGGGATGAGAACCAGAAGGCATTGGTGACTAAGTGAACTCTGATGAGCAGTGATCCCCAGTGAGGAAGTGCAGGACTAACCCATCCTCAGGTTCCACTTGCCCCCAAGAATTAGCACTGGGCACAAGGCCAGGTGCACTATGGAGAGGGGTCTTCCGCTCAGAGACATGTTACTGGTGGGATACCAGCCAAGACCCGTCAGCGCTGAGAGCGGTGATGGCAGGACGCTGGATCCGTGGTCTAGTCCAATCTGACACTGGCTGCACAGCAGCGGAGCTGGAACCGCCTTACAGCCAGCCGGGTAAGTGGGAGACACGTCCTGGCCTGCGATATACATTAAGTCAGCCAGATGGTCTAATGGTCCCTCCTTTCTGGTCTTAAACTGGATGAAAGGATGAATCAGGCAAGAATCCCATCACCAGGTCTCTGCTTTGAACTGTGGCCCTACCTTACCCGTGCCTCTCACTGGCTTTCCATGCTCACCTGCACGGGCCGTCCGGCCCACCCGGTGGATGTAGATTTTCGGCAGGCCAGGGGTGTTGTGGTTGATGACAACTTGGACTGTTGGAATGTCTAAGCCCCTGGAGCACAAGCAAAGAAACGGGGGTTGGGGAGGCAGCAGCGGGGCACCAATAGTTGGCTCTCCTGTCCTCAACTTTCCCTGAGAGTCTCTGGAGACTCCGACACTCATGGGCCCTGCAGTGACCAGCCCGAGCCAATTCCCGGGACTCAACCATCCCTTCATACAGTCCTCAGAACCAGAGACCACGGCAGCCTGCTCCTGTGTGTCACTCTGCAGCCCAGTCAGCCGCCTGCCCTTCCCCTCAGGGCCCAGTGGCCTGCCCAGCCCCTCCCACAAGGCACCTCTATCAGCACGTGAACTTGGAGGTTACAGCATGAAAAGGCCAGGGATGAGCAGAGAATCCAGAAACAGCAGGTACATGAGCAAGTTCCAGGGTGTTCCCTAACCCCTGGCCATGACTGAAGGGAACAAACCCCTGCCCTGACCCAGACAGGACCTACGAGCTCCCCTCTCGCAAACCCCACCCCACAGCTCTTGGGTGGTTCTGCGGCTTAGGAAATGCGCTAGAGCTCTGTAGCCGCAGAGAGCAGCTTCCCCTTCTCCTACCTGGCAGCCACATCCGTGGCGATGAGGATCTTAAAGACACTGGACTTGAATTTTGCTAAGGCTGCAAAGCGCTGCTTCTGTGAAGGGAGGAGGAGTCCGGATTAAGAATGCTGCAGTCCCCAGAGGCCACATGCCCTGCACAGATGTCTGGCTTCAGGGAAAACAACTACAAGCAAAGAAGTGTGTGCCCATGACAAGGCTTGCAGAGGGCAGGCGAGGAGTGAGGGACCTCAGCAGAGGTGGGTTTCTGAACCCAGCAGAGCACCCACCTGGCTTGTGCCCAGCAATGCCCCTTCCTTCGGGAAGGGAACAAGTGTCACCTCCTGAATGCCCTCGCTCAACAGATAAATGTGTAAAAACCTGAGGTCTTCATTCCCCAGCATAGCCAAGATGTGCACCCCTCCTCACAGGGACACCAGGTGCCCCAGCACCCCACTGCTCAGCCCTGCTGGTCACTCACCTGCTTCATCATGGAATGCAAAGCCACTGACGGGAAGTTGAACTTCTTCAGCATCATGTTCAAGATCTGGCAGTTCCTTAAAAACAAGAGACGTTTCCTGGTTACATATCTAGTCTTTGGGGAAGTCGATGGCCTAGAACAGAGCTTCCCACCATCCAGTTATACAGCGCCTCGGCTATGCTGGTAAACAGGATGCCTATTCCACGCTTGACACTCACTCACATGTGGCCACTGGACAGGTTGTTAAAGAAGGTTGGTCCAGACACGAGTGGGAGCCCAGACTCTCTGAAGAACACTGTGGAATTTCCCATTTCCTCTGGGCCAGTCACATCTTGGGTTAAATCGCTGCAACTGGACTCACTTAAGGGAAGGAAATGGCGAGGCCAGAGGAGACAATCACAGAAACTTATGGCTCAAGAGGTCATCTAATCCATCCCTCCACGGTACCCTAAACTGGAGAGCCCCAGGAGGACTCTCAGCACAGTGCCCAATGCAGCTGGAGACCATTGTGACCACAGCCCCTCTCTGCACTGCTCAGTCAGGACTAAGCAGGTCAGTGGAGATACTCAGACTTGGCCCTTCCATAGGGTGCTATGTTTCCCGGCACTGGGAAGCACTTACACCTCCCAGGAGATAGGCAAGGACTCAGACCCTACTGGAATGCCTGGACTTAGGGCAGCACGTGCCTTTCTGGCTTTACCATAGTTAGTGGGGAGTTTGGGGTCTGAGCTACCAAAGCCCAAACATTAATATGGCCCTGGCCACAGCAGTCAGCAGGTGGCTTCGGACTCACTTGCAGGTGCTGGTGAAGATGATGATGGACCAGTCCTCGTGCTCATCCTGGAAGGTCTGAATTAAATGGACGAGGTAGGCGTCCTTGACTCTCTCTGGCACGAGCAGGTAGCGCTGAACCAGCTCATCCACGGTCCGCACTCTGTTTGGGAGGGGAAGGAAAGGCCCCAACAAAGAGACATTATCCTGAGTTCGGTCAGATTTGGGGGAGGCGAAGGAGACAGTGGGGAGACGGGGCCACGTGCAGAGGGGAGAATGAAGCCGGTTCATTAGCCAACTGTTTAGGAATCTCATAAGAGACCCAATCGCTGCCAGTCCCTCGTGTGTTTTACTAGTGGGACTAAAAATACAACATAAATACAAATATAAAACAACAAAGCCTGGGGAGGTGGGCAGCCTGTCCGACCGGCTCCCCAGCTCCCAACGCCGAGGGCTCCAGGGCAGCCCGACTCCTTTCATTGACATCAAATATCTCTGATAGCTGACATAGTTTGTGGGATCAAAATACAATAAAGGTAAAGGGGAAGTGGCAATTTCAGCCGTATTCAACTCTGTCCTAGTCATCCAGCTGCTGGTGCCACCTTCCCCAGCAGATCCCAGCACTGGGGAAGCCGGACAAAGGAAGTGAGGTTCAGCACGTCCAGTACCAAGTCCCCACCATCTAACAGCACAGGGTGTGACTGGGACCCAGGGGTTAATGGGGGAGAGAAGCACAGACCATTCCCAAGACTGCCCTGGCAGTCATGGGGGGAAGCCCAACGTGCCGACATTCACAGCCTCCCTGCTGTACACTGGAGGGGATGGACACGACACCACATGAAAGAGCAGGAGACTTACTCGGCCCGAGACTCCCAGAAGAAGGGTTTGTTCATGGCGAGGCTCTTTAGCTCATTCAGCGTGTCTGTCAGCGTAGCACTAAAAAGCAGCGTCTGCCTGGTCGCTGGAACAGCCCCCAGAATCACCTCCAGGTCCTTGGTGAAGTCAGTACAGCCCTGTTCCAGCAGCCGGTCAGCTTCGTCCAAAACCTTCAGCACACGGCCGAAAACAAGCAACACAAGCCAGGCTGAGAGGAGCAGCACCACGCAGGAGGGGGATGGTCCCAATGAGGCAGCCTGGCCTACAGCCAGGAACTCCAACCCAGGCGCTAACACTGTTTCTGTGGCCGTGACTAAATCACAGTCCCTGGGCCTCAGTTTCCACACCTGTAACCCAGGGAGGATAATCCTCACCGACCTCACAGGCTGTAATAGAAATCAACACTTGCACAGTAATGCGCTATTAACTGTTAGCATCACATAGAGCCACAACCAAGGTATGACAGAAGACTGGACAAGGGAGACTGTTCCATAGCAACACAATAATGATGCCTAACACAATCTACCCAGTACATAGTCTACAACACTTCTGAGCCCCCAGAACGCTTCACCATATTAAAGTTACAGGGCAATGGGCGGCAGAGGGGCAAAGTTACCAAACCCAGCTGTGTTAAGGTTAGACGGCGGATATATGAAGGGATTCACGTCTGCAGTGTGTGACGAGGAGACTGAAGCGAAGGGTTACAGGCAAGACAAAAAAGAGGCTTTTGCATGAAAGATGGAGAGTGACTGGGGCACAGAGAGGCTGTTTCCACTAATGCAGACCCCATCTGTTATTCAGAACCTAGGTACCATGGTGAAGGGCTCCTCACCAGTGCCACTGACTCATTCTGCAGAGTCCAGGCTCCCATCCGTGACAAGCTGATGCATTTCCAGGCTCCAGCTGTTGGATCTGTGGCTGTTCAGCCAGTGGAAAACAAGCATCTGCAGCACCTGGCCCAGCCCAACATCTTGTTCCCCACACACAGAGCAGCTCCCTTTAGACGCTCCCATGTCTAACAAGGGAGAAGGTCACAGCGGGAAAGGAGCCGAAGAGCTGCCTTACCAGGAACTTTATCTTTCTGAGGCTGAAGGTGCAGGAGCTGCGCAGGTGATCAGCCAGCCTGCCAGGTGTGGCAATGACAACATGAGGCTTACGGGAGAGCTCCAGAGCCTGGGCCACCATGTCTGGAAAAAACACCAAGGGAGCTAAGTTATACCCAACAGGCCAGGATCAGGGAGAGCAGCCTGCGTGCTGGCGAGGTTGCCTCTCACAGGCCTCATTCGACAAGATGTTCAGCGCCCTCAACTCATACCGACCGCAAGGGCAAGGTAGGGTGTTCCCCATCTCCCAGGGCTGGACACTAAAACCAGGCATTGCATACAGGAAGAAGCCCAGGGAACCACTATGACAAATAGGCTTCCTCTAAAACCCAGCTATTATTTGGGACTTTTCAGCATAATTTATTTACCAAGAATCATTCAACTTTGGCCCTTTCCAGCCGGGCCCTCTCCAGCTACTTCATGTTGCAATGAAACAACAAATGAATCCAGGATTTTTAAAGCCGCCCAAAGGAGCGTTTGAAAATCCCAGCCCAAGGAAACTGGAGACACCCTCCTCATTTCATGAGCTTCGGTCCGACACATCCTAGGCAGAGGATGACAACTCTACGGCAGAAGAATGTTGCATTTGAGGGAGAAAGTCTCTCACTTAAACCCTGATACTGGATACCAAGTGATACACGAGGACTGACGACAACAACATTGCTTTTTCTTTAAAATGCTTGCCTCATCCCTAGCG